>NC_064633.1:51512178-52113460 GCF_023864275.1 Schistocerca cancellata | reverse complement strand
AACAAATTGCAGGACAGACTGAGCAACTTAAAACACATGTTGGTGAGCAGCTCAAAACACAGGGCCATCAGCTCAAAACACAGAATGAGCAGCTCAAAACACACGTTGACGAGCAGCTCAAAACACAGAATGAGCAGCTCAAAACACACGTTGACGAGCAGCTTAAAACACAAAGTGATCAGATTAAAGCACAGGTCAAAGATCAAGGAATTAGAATTAGTAAACAAATAGAGCAGGTAGAACAAAAAGTGGGAAATTTAAGTTCTGTGGTAAATAATATGAAATTTGAAATTGATACTATTAACAAAAATATGGATACTATGCAGGAGGAAATTGGTAACATTAATAGTAGATTCGATGTTGAAATTCTCAACATCCAAGAGAAGGTAGAACCTCTGGTTGAAACTAAGGTAGACGAAAAAGTTTTCGGTCTTAAAACTGAGATCGTAAACGAATGTCAATACGGAATATCTCAGTTGAAAAAGGTAGTTGTAGACACTGAAAAAGAATTAGGTGAAAAAGTAACCGGATGTGTTCAAAATTGTACGAAAATTCAAGGCAAAATTTTCGATCTGGAGAGTAAAATTAAAGATAGGCCTGGTGTTGTCTGTAATGGCACACCGATTACGAAGCTATTAGAAGGCGAGGAACGCTTCGATCCAGCCAAGAAACATAACGGGTGGCATCCGTTAGACTTCATCAAAAATTGCGAGAGAGTATTTCCTGAGCACTTGTCTGATCAGGAAAAGATAAATGTAGTAATTAGCGCCTTAGCAGGTGACGCTAAGCGCTGGGGAATAAATTTAAATACCGAACGAATGACGTTCGAAGAATTCAGGCAACGTTTTACGGAAGAATATTGGTCTGAACAAAAGCAGGACCATTTATGGCGCGAATTTATCATGGCCAAACAGCATGATAACAGGGGCAGGAATTCTTTGAAAGATTTCTGCGAATATTGGTACCGAAAATTGACACATTTAAAAGGCCGAAGATCAGATTCAGAAATTATCTGGGAACTGTATAAAAAGCTCCCAGAAGATTCCAAGAGGTATGTAGGAAGCAACCATCGTAGCTTCCAAGCCTTTCTGGAAAGGGTCGAAGACGAAGACCATTGGCGCGCAAGTCGTGCCAATTATCAAAATTTTGGTAACCATAATAACCGACACAATGACGAAAGAAATGACGGCGATGGATTTCGCGTCAATATGATACAGAGAGGAAGAGGCAGAGGAAGAAGCAGAGGAAATTATCAAGGTCGCGGTAGAGGGTATGCCGCGCAAAATAATAACGACGCGGGAAACTAATTTCCGCGAACGTTGCGGGCCAAACGGAAGCGGACAATACATACCGGCCCCGAATTAAGAAAAGATACCGGTCCGACCGTAATGTAATGAGACAGGCTAGAGATAGGCGCGAAGCGACGCAATGTGTAGTGGTGAGACAAGCGTCAGGTGCGAGCGAGCATGAGTCATATAGGCCGCACAGAATACTTCAGATTAACGGGCGAGTGGAGCATCAGAGGGCAACGGCCCAGCCTAGCGGAACATCTGTTCAGAGAGAAGCCGCTAGCAATACGGCAGCAGTAGGTACGAACGGAGCTGTAAGAGATAATGAAAATTTTACGAGTGATAATTCCGTGGCAAAGGAAACAATAAATGAAACTGTGAGTGCTCAGAGAGGTGCGGTTAGCAGTGTTCGCAATGTGGTAAAGGGCGATAATGAATTAGCAGAAGTTACTGATTGGCGTGTGCAGATCGACGATCTGTACAAGGGCCTAAAGCAATGTGAGTGGGAGGATGTTAAGAAGGAATATGAGGCGAAGAAATTAGTTAATAGAAAGGGAAATGAAAGGGGCGTCAATATAGTGACGTGGCCCAAATTTGAAGAAGGGAGAATAAATAGCGCCGCGAAAAGTACGCGTGCTGCCGATAAGGGGAAGGTTAATGATAGGAAGGATTTGGAGGATGAAATCCTCAGCATTGACGAAGAAATAACTTCTGCTAACAATCCGCCAATAGTGGAAGCTGCTACCGAGAGGCACCGTGGTGAAGGGGCAGATGATTACATGGAAATAATTAAAGCCCACGAGGATTACACCGAATATGAAGTCACAGTAGAGGTAAATAAAGCTGATGATGAGGCCGTTTCACCAAAAGAGGAGATTGAATTAAAATCTAAGCCTGACAACAATACCGAGGAGGAACTTAGTGCCTGTCTCAGAAAAGCCTTTATGTTAGAACCTGATAGCGATCCGGAATGGTCGGATTCCGACGATAGTTCAGATGATGAAATATACGTAAATACCGACAAAATTGAATATACTAGCTTTCCCTGTTGTGCAAAAGTAGCGTACTTAAATGAATCTGATGTGGAGGAAGAAAGTAGTGATGACTCTAGTGAAGATGAATTTTTCGGGGTAAAAGAAAGTGAATATACTTTTACCGAAAGAGGGTATGAAAAAATCAGTGAAATCAAAGAGGATGTAGTTAAGTACGATATTGTACCTAACAATGACGAAGTGTCAAAACAGAATCCAGATGTTGTGACTGAACAAAGAAAGAAAGAACCACCGGACGACTCAGAGTTTATTTCGCAAAGGGTTCAGGTAATTAATGACTTTGAACTACCGGAACCAAAGAAACCGCCTGATATATGTGAAGTAAATGTTAAAAGCATATCTTGGGACGATGTAATCGTCGACCCGGATTTGCTCAAGGAAGACCACGATAATGAAAAACATTCGACGGTTAAACAAACAATAATACCAGTTGAAATTTATAACATGAAATTGCAAGTACTTCTTGATACTGGGTCTCAGATAAGTGCAATTTCCCAATCGTTTTTCGAACACATTTGTGATAAGCCTGGGCTAGTAATTATGTCAGTAACAGGTGTAAAAATTGTTGGGGCTACTGGCAAGGCTAGCAAGCCGGTAAAGAACCAGATTTTGGTTGAATTTAGTATAAAAGGACAAAACTTTGAACACGATTTTTTGGTTGTGCCAGACCTGAGTACTGAAATGATTTTGGGAATAGATTGGTTGGATAAGGAAAAGGTTATTATTGATTGTAGCCAGAGAGTGATCAAAATTAATAGTACATTTAGGAATTTGGAATTAAATTTTGAGGGAACTGGGAAAATGTTTGAGTCAGAAATTGATTCTTTGTTGTTGGAGATTGACCAAGGGAATGATGGGTTGACGAACAAGTACGAGATGTACCATGTCCAGAAATTATTAAATGAGGGTGACAAGCAGGGGCATGAATTTAAGGGAATGGTGGAAAATTTAGAGGGAATATCTCCCGAACAGAAAGCAGAGTTGCTTGAAATTTTAGATAATAACAGCCCCGTATTTTCGGACAAACCTTGCCTAGTTAAGAATTTTGAATACCAGATTGAGACAATAGAGCATAAACCTTTCTTCGTAAGACCGTTTTCGATACCCATATCAAAGAGGCAGGCTGTTCAATTGGAAATAGATAAGATGATAGAGTGGGGGGTAATCGAACGAAGTAACAGCGAGTATAATAGTCCCCTTATCATAGTGAACAAAAGGGATGGGGGAGTGAGAGTAGTTATCGACGCTAGGACTTTAAACAAAATTGTAAAGAAGGAAATAGATAGGCCTGAGAATCTGGACGAAATGCTCCAAAAATTTTATAACGTAAAATATTTAACCAGTCTGGATATGACCGCCGGATACTGGCAAATCCCATCGAGTAAAGAATCCCGTAAATATACCGCTTTTCTATTCGCCGGGAAATGCTATCAGTATAAAGTAGTGCCATTTGGGCTCAGCACATCTGTGGCAGTATTTATTAGGGCACTGGACTTTGTGTTAGGTAGAGAACTGAGTTCCCGGCTAACCATTTATGTAGACGATTTACTGATTGCTACAGAAACATGGCAGGAGCATTGCGAGTTATTACAGAAAGTTTTTGTTGCTCTACAAGCAGGGGGCATGACACTTAAATGGAAGAAGTGTGAATTTGTGAAATCGGAAATAAAGTTTCTGGGGCACATTATTACTACCAACGGTATTGGCAAGGATCCGGAAAAGTTAAGTGCAATATCGGGATGTCCAGCTCCTAGAAATAGAAAACAGTTGAAAGCCTTTCTAGGTTTGTGTGGATTCTATAGAAAATTCGTCAAGGGCCAAGTTTTTAATAGTCCTCATTTGAACAATTTACTTAAGAAAAATAGTGCTTTTGTGTGGACTGAAGAATGCATGAGAGATTTTGAAAACTTAAAAAGGGAACTTTTGAATGACAATATTTTGCATCACCCCATACTGTCAAAACCTTTCCATATGAGTACTGATAGCAGTGCTTATGGAATTGGCATAGAAGTGTTCCAAGAAATCTGTGAGGGCAAGGAAATCGAACACCGGACTATCGCATTTGCCAGTAGAACCCTAACAAGATACGAGAGAAATTACACTATTTCGGAAAAGGAAGCTTTAGCCATTATATGGGGGCTGAAGAAATTTAGAAATTATCTGTGGGGCCATAAGCTCATTATACATACCGACCACAAAGCTTTGACTTTTCTTAAAGATTGCCGTTTACTTAATGGTAGGTTAACTCGCTGGGCTTTGTACCTGCAGCAATTTGATTACGATATTTGCTATGTTAAAGGTACTGAGAATTACGTGGCAGATGCCTTATCTCGATTGCCTAATGGTATGAGTGAAGTGCCCAATGAAAATGGGGAAGAGGGTACTTTTCAGATAAGATATATGAAAGAGATTTCAGGAAATAGGAAAATTGAGCAGATATGTAAAAATATGAGGTACCATCAGAATGAGGATTCAACCTGTAAATCAGTGAAAGTAAATTTTGACAGTGTGCAGTACCCTCAAATTAAGAAATATTACAGAATTTATAAAGGCATTTTATATAGGAGGAAAGATTTAGTTACTGAACAATGGAGGGTATGTTGGCCAAACCAGTTTGATACTGATGTCATAGATTATTTTCATTTGGCATTGGGGCATAGTGGACCGAAAAAATGTTTGGATAAACTGAATAATGTCGTAGTGATTACCGGTAGTGTAAGTAATAAGGTAAAGGAACGGATTAAGTCATGTGATGTCTGTCAAAAGACCAAAGTACCGAACAAAACTAGTAGGGGACCAATGCAAAGTACATTGCCTGAAGACACCCTAGACTTATTATCGGTAGATTTATATGGTCCCCTCCCAAAGACTTCGGGAAATTGTGCATATCTTTTGGTGATTTTGGAAGTATTTTCTAAATTTGTGAAACTATACCCCTTGAAAAAGGCCACAGCAAAAGCTGTATTTAGTAGAATGGTCGAATACTTCAGGACCATCGGGAAACCCAAGGCAGTACTATCGGACAATGGACCCCAGTTCATATCCAAAATTTGGAAAGAGGGAATGGGGAAAAATGGTGTGGAGGTTAAATATATTGCAGCCTACCATCCTGCAAGCAATCCGGTTGAAAGATACATGCGTGAAGTCGGGAGATTGTGTAGAACATACTGCAGTCACAATCATAGAGCCTGGGGCAGATTCATATAGGATTTTGAGAATGTCATGAACACATTACATCATGAAACTACAGGGTTCCCACCGGAAGAAATTTTGTTAGATAGAAGTAGTAAAAGTTTAATTGAAGAAAAATTAGAGTTTCCACCTTGTACAAGTTTGGGATTGAATCAAAAGAAAGAATTGGTAATAAAAAGGGCAAAGCAAAAAGCCGAATCTAGATCTAGAAGACACGATAAAAATCTAAAAGTTTCAAAATTTAAAGTTGGAGATTATGTTCTTTTAAAAACCCACGAAAAGTCTAGTGAACTAAACCATGAAATTTCAAAATTTAAATATATCTATAAGGGACCATATATAATACAGAACATTCCACACGAAAATGCTTACTACCTAATCTACCCAAAATCCAAAAGACCTTTAGGTGTAAGAAATATTGTGGATCTGAAACTGTATGTTCCCAGAAACGAGTAATTGTGCTGTATTTTATGCTGAACCCAAGTTATTTGAAATGTAACTGATCTTTGCAAATGCCTGTATTCCATTGAAAGTGTACTAATGTAGTTATGTGAGTTTCAGATTACCAATTGTACTGTAACTATAAAAATGTATGGAGGAAAGGACTGAAAGGAAAGGGTAAATGCTTTCAGACAGATAACAGGTGGAACTGTCAAAAATGAAAATGGGCAGAGTATGAACCAGATTAGGAAGGACTGCCAAATACCCATGAGGGCAGATAAATAGTCGATGGCAAATAGTAAATGTAATCCAGAGGATGTGACAATATGAAGGGAAATGGACTGCCCAAATCCACATAATAGGAAGTAAATATGTGCAATTAATTTTCTGAAAATTTGGTGTGTGTGTTTTGTTTAGTAAATTAAGAACTGGACTGCTATTCAAAGCAAGCAGCGACAAATTATCCTATAGTGTATACGAAATATGCATTTGTTTTTGTAGTTAAATGTGTGTATTCCAGAATTTTAAATTATTTCTTTAAGAAATTAGGGAAAAATTGATTAAATTGCTATTTTAGTAATGTTTAAATGGGAAGTTGGACTGTGCAAAAGGCACTTAAGTAAATAACAAGATATTGGTCTTAATATATTAAAATAGTGTGAACCTATATACAGTGAGTGGAAGGAAATATGTAGTGTGAATCTTCTTGAACTTTTACGTAAAGATTCAGAACCAGTGTATCATTGTTAAATTTAGTGTTCCCATAAAATTTGGACTTAAGAAAATTTTCTGGAAACAGGGGCATGTGTAACAATAATGTACCTATAATAATTTTTTTCTTTATGTATTTAGATAAATGTTTCTTTCTGAATTTATGTGAAATAATGTAAATATTATTTTAGATTTTTTCTTTTCGTGTCATGTTGAAGAAACTGTACACAACTTTTGAAATGAATGTCATTACTTATGTTAGATTTTAAGCAATTTGATAACCAAAGGAAAATGTATTTAATGTTAAAACTATTGTAAAATGTGTAAATTGTAATTTAAACACTTGGTCCATACGTAGGTAATGCATTAGAATATGTGTAGTAGAAAACCTGTGGTGAATACCCTACCTGTAGGGGCGCGGGAAAAGGTGGATGCAGGCGAGCGCGGGAAAACGCACACTGGCGCGGTTCGGCACAACGGGCTCAGTGAGTCAGTCGGAGTTGAGTATCGGTCAGAGGAACATGTACTGTACCGAGGAGGCTATCTAGGAAAAGTGGATTCCATTGAGCCTCGGATGGGCCGATTCCGACGACTACTTGGCATGGCTATTTCCTCAGGCACAAAATTGGAAAGATTACGACGCTAAGAAGAATGAAAGCGCCGATACTGTGAGAGCCTTAGCCGTGCTTGTATGTGTGCTGTGCTGCCCGCTATCTCGCTGCCCGCCATCCGCCGCAACTACGTGCACAGGTCAAACATTTATTTCATCTTTAGAAGTGTATCTGTGTGGACCAGTGTTGAAACTGTTCTAACTGTTCAATAATAACGTGACTTTTACCAGAATTGCCTTAGCCATCACTTATCCTTATCATTGACCTAGACAGGGTCCTTACCGCATATTGTGCAACCCGAGTACCCCGAACTGAAAGTTACAGTTAGTACTAAATTATCTGCAGACCAATTTATGCTATAAAGACGTTCAAGGATAGGAGTGCAAATGTAAATGTTAGTAAAGAATATCAGTGTGATTAAATTGAAAGATAAAATCTGAATTGAGCTAGCAATGTTAGTTAATTAATTTGAGACTGAAAGAATAATAACTAATTGATTCAGTAATAAAAGGAATAAAGTAGTTATCCACAGATTGACAATTTTGAGTGTTAATGTACCTTCAGGACTTACTAGTTTCAGCATAACGACCGTAACAGTTTCAGGGCCCCCCCCTTTCTCTTGCCTATTCTTGCACATCTTGAAGTGTACTGATCAGAATTGAACAGTAAAATTAATTTCTATATTAAACCTAAGTGTATTAGTGTTTTTTCCAATTTTAATAGTGACATTGTATGTGTGTTTTCAAAATTGCTGATTCTAGGGTAATCTATGCCCGACTTTATTCTGATCAATATACAAAGTGCAGCTCGTAGTAATCATTGCTGTGTGGTGTTGTGTAATTTTAGCTCATATAAATTGGTACAAAAGAAGAAAACCTTAGTTCAGTAGATTCTTTCTGATTCTCAATTTTGCCATAAAACGCAACATTACTACGTGTCGTTATGCTTGTACATGCACATACTTGTACAGGGAAAAACTCACTCAATGCCTAATTAGGCTGGCGACCGTATTATTAATCATTGGTAGTATCTACTGTGTATACTTCTTGTCCATGCGAACGCGTAATTGTACTTTACATTTACTTGATGCATCACTGTAGTTACTGACTGAATAAGTCCGAATTGCTTCCATTAGGTACACGCGGTCAACTTATGTACTAAATCCTTGTTTACAAGGTGAAGCCCGTGAACTTATTACAGTACAGGCTTTATTGAGCTAACGCACGTCCGGCAGGGCGGTAGTGTTACAAAGTGAGGGCAAAAATACCTAGTGGACACTGGATCATACCAGTGGCTGGTACAACAGACGCAGCTACACAGCAAGTGACCAACGTCCACTTTCTGCCTGACTCTGGATAATAATTCAACAATAATGATGTGTGGCACCCATTGTATCAAGCTTGACCTCAGACTGTGAAGTGACCTGTGTTACAAGGACTTCCATTATGTTGTGCATACCTGGATGACATTTTGGTTTCCTCAGCCTCGCCAGAACATCAGCAGCATGTGAGAGGTTTCAATGTTTACAGCCGTACGGAATAGTCTTGACCACCATAATCTTGATGCATTTCGAAGACGTGTCTTTGATACGTGGATGATGCTCCACTTTACCGGAGGTCACTGCTGTAGCGAAAAAATAGCTAGTTGTTGTCAGCTGATGTACGTACAAACGCCAAGTGTCAAAGAGTTCACGTGCCGTCCACGAGAGGAACCGTGTTTTCGCGCGGGACGCCCTTCGTTACGTCGCTGTGCAAATCTTCTGGTAAAAATCTAATATTTCATAAACAGTTCAGGGTATCGAAACAAGGTTTTTTGCAAGTGACGACACACAAAGAAGTAGCATTTTGTCGCTCGAAACGTTTTGGTCAAATGTTTGAGTGGATCGAAAACAAGATTCCCCATAAATTACATAAAATGATATTATCCGAATTTTCATAGCGAAGCAAAAAGTGAGAAACGGGCAAATGGAATGTCAAAGTGACCTGTGTGAGTTCCAGTTTTGCCAAAAAGACATGTAACCGCTTGAAACTAATCAAGGAAAACTTAATTACTGATTTGCGGGAAAACTAAAGTATTTGACAAACAGCTATTGCTAACTATGGAAATGAAGTACCAAAAAGTTCATCTCTTTAAGGCCTAGCAACTTTGCTTATAAAAAGATACGTTTGTGTAATATTTAACTGTCAAAAAGGCATCCTTCGAATAGAATACTAAATTTAGGTCATGTCGACAACAGGAGATGCTAGGAAGGCAAATGAGGTGTCAATTAGATCATCCTTTCTGTATAAAACTTGAAAAAGAAATGACCGAAATCGGTCAATTATTTTGTGAAGTGATTCGTCAGAAAGAAATAAAATAAGTTAGAGGAACATTTGACATGCCTTTGAATGATGCTCAAAATGATTTACAGCAAATGAGGAGCATCAAATGTCTCTCTAATCTATTTCACTACTTACTTGTAGACAAAACATTTTATGAAACGTTCGACCTCTTTTTTGAAAAAGTTTGTATGCTTTATTTAGATTAATTGAAACACTAGCCATTAACATTGAATGTTGATGAATTATGTTCCCAACAATCAAATACCAGTGAAATTTCATTGTTGTTCGAGGTGTTTTATCAGTAATTTAATGTTTTATGATATACTGGTATGGGTGTGTACAGACTAAAAGATAAAGTAATACATTTCGATACAAGTATATATATACTTAGAGATGTCGTGGAAATAGTATAGATAAAGCTCATTACACAGAACAGCTGATAGTACTGTAGTTGAGTCAGTTTATAAGATGCAGCGAGGACCCACAAAAAAATTTAAACCACTAGGTACAGACGCTACCGGTACAACATGGATATCTCGTTTGAAAAGTTACTCATTTTTTCATACTTACGGCAGTCAGTTGTCTTTTGCACTTACCGGGTGTTGAAGTTTCTTGGTCACATAAGACACATTCGCCTTTAATTCATTTGTACATCTACATCTATATTGTGCAAACCATCATGATGCGCATGGGAGGGGGTACGTATCATAGTACCAGTTATTAGGGCTTCTTCCTGTGCCATTCACGTATGGAGCGCGGGAAGAATAATTGCTTGAACGCCTGTGTGCTTGCAGTAATTATTCTAATTTTATCCACACGATGGCGATACGTAGGGGGTTATAGTATATCGCTACAGTAATAATTTAAAGCCGGTTCTTGAAATTTTGTTAACAGGCTTTCTCGGGATAGTTGAAGCCTGTCCTCAAAAGTCTGCCATTTCAGTTCCTTCAGTATATCTGTGACACTCTCCCAGAGATCAAACAAATCTGTGGCCATTCTTGCTGCCCTTCTCTCTATACGTTCAATATACCCTGTTAGTCCTGTCTTGTACAGGTCCCACACATTTGAGCAATATTCTGGGATGGGCCGCACAAGTGATTTGTCAGCTATCTCTTTAGTAAACTAATTGCACTTCCCCAGTATTCTACGAATAGAGCGAAGTCTGCCATCTGGTTTATGCAGAAATGAACCTATGTTATCATTCCATTTCATATCCTTAGAAGGTGTTACGCCCAGGTATTTGTATGAGTTGGCCGATTCCAGCAGTGACTGATTGATATTCTTATGATACTGTGTTTTTTTCTTTAATTTTGTGAAGTGTACAATTTAACATTTCTGAACATTTAGAGCAAGTTGCCAATAATCTTATTAAGACGGGACTGAATATTTATGCAGCTTCTCTCAGATAGTACTTCATTATAGATGACTGCGTAATCTGCAAAAAGCCTGGTTTTACTGTTAACATTGTCTGCAAGATCATTAATATTGTTGAGTGGTACTTAAGTAAATAAATTAGTGAAATCAAAGTGAAGTAGAAATTAGAATATAAATGAAAAACTTGGTTTAGTTTAGAGAGTTACATACTGGCAAACAGCGGGTAGAACAGCAGAGCAGAAGAGTCAATGACCGTGAAGTCAGCAAGTTCCACATAAGCGGACGCTGTCGATTCAGCCATCAGGGCATCACCCAACCGGCTCACATGTTTCTCAGTTGTCACATGCGATCAAAGGCCCTCGCCTACATTCCAAGAGCCAATGACCGACGTTAAGAAGATTCTTCGAGAAGCTTTTCAATGTGACAGAAGAGTCAATGACCGTGAAGTCGTTCACCTCCAGTAAACTGAAGTGAATAAATACGCGGGATGCAGTGAGCCTGGCAGACGAAGGAAGTGAAGAAGAGTAGCAGTAGTTTTCAGTCAGTTTCGGTGCTGAAGACCGTCATGCAAGAAGAGACTACATCATGCACAGACGCACCAAGTCGGCCGCTGTAATGGAAGAGCAAGCAGCAGCCTCAGCGCCAGAAGACAGAAATTAAAAGGTATTTGAAGACGGAGTTTTACATACCCGGGTGACTCGTGAGGACGGGAAGGAGATGGCCTCACATCAGCAGTCACCTGTGAGCTGGGATGAACATCTGAGAGCCGAAGACTGGCAAGCAGGAGTCCGTTGTTCGAGTCCGGGACACTGGTCTTCCCCCGCCGCGACGCTCCGCTGGCCGACGCACAACACACGCAGCCGCTAAGAGAAAAGAAACACTGGGATGCCACATCCAAGGTATCACCGTCCGATGCACGAATTTGTTCTCAATAATTAAACGGGCCACAGCACGATGCGCGTCTCCAGTCAACTGGGCGAGACGGCGACACGAGATACACACCACCACGCGTATTCAGACGCCGCTGCTGCCGCAGCAGAAGGCTTCGCAAACGACACAGCTGCCGCTCTCCGAACCAGAGCATCCAGTAAGATACAGTTGTACGAAACTTTCAATAAAAGTTATCTTATGTAAAAATGCTGTTTCATTCTACCTAATACCCGAGACAAGGAAGAACCCACCCTGCCCGCATGTTGTTAAGAGAGAAGAAATAATTTATTTAGTATTTTCACCCTGACATAATGCTTTAGAATCAAATGCCCTTTTCAGTAATGCTCATCCTGCCAATTGACTAGCATCAAAAGAGAAAATCCAGTCACATTTAGTGTCAGAACTGTTACAATATACAACGTGAAAAGCAAGGGTCCCTGTACGCTTCCCTGAGGCACACCCAAAGTTATTTCTAAATGTGACGACGACTCTTCATCCGAGATAACATGCTGTGTCCTCCCTACCAAAAGGTCCTAAATCCAGTTCATGAGACGGTAGAACGTATCTCAGCTGATCCACGTATATTCGGAAAATTTTTGTGGTGATCTTCGTAGTTGATGGCATAAATGGCTCTGAGCACTATGAGACTTAACAGCTGTGGTCATCAGCCCCCTAGAACTTAGAACTACTTAAACCTAACTAACCTAAGGACATCACACACATCCATGCCCGAGGCAGGATTCGAACCTGCGACCGTAGCAGTCGCGCGGTTCCGGACTGCGCGCCTAGAACCGCGAGACCACCGCGGCCGGCGATGACATGAATTATGAAATTCTTCGTGATGGTTCCTCCCTTTGTAAATGCCATGCACAGCGCTCCTTCGTCGCCTTAATTTCGTTAAGTAAAGCTGATTTTTGCAAAAACAGACATAATGTCTTATGGGATAACAGCAATCAGTGATTTTATAATGTTACTTAAAATCCGTATTGATTGCAAAAATTTTTTTTTTTTTTTATTATACGGATGACCGGTTTCGGTTCATTCAGAACCATCTTCAGATCTGATATTTCAGTTACAGGAGTAACCTGTCCAAATCCAGCAACTTTCACATGCTACGGTCACATGTGGTGACGTAGCATGTGAATGTTGCTGGATTTGGACGGGTTATTCCTGTAACTGAAATATCAGATCTGAAGATGGTTCTGAATGAACCGAAACCGGTCATATGAATAATAAAAAGAAAATTTTTTTTGCAATCAATACGGATTTTAAGTAACATTAGAAAGCTGATTTTGCTGTGTTACTCTCGAACAACAAAATTTTACTGTTTCCGGAAACCGTTTTGTAGACACAGCTGGTCGAATCCGTTAGCCATCTTGTAGGGGGAGTCTGTCGCTCGAACGCACGGACACCCTAGCGTGTCGCCACACGCTGCCGCTTCATGCTGGACCGTCGCCGCCCGCTCCCGGTCGCTCCTGTCTCTTACGCAGCGCGCGGGCTGTAAAGGTGTAAGGTAGCCGATTTTGCACCTTACGTGATGCTAAATCAGTACTAATACACAGAATAATAATTGATAATTGGTCCACCGGTAGGAGAGAATGGACACAGAAAAGGAAGTTGTGTGTGTCATGTCAGACTAACGAGATGGGCTCAGAGACTGGAACACGGCCGGAACCCCCAAGGAAGGTGTTTACGTCATGTCAAACTAACGGGATGGCCGCGGCCGGACCCCTTTGTCGGCTGGCACTTCAGACCACCAAAGACGTTCGGAGAGGCTGGGCCATTACAACAAGAAGCGAGAAGAAGCTCTATGCGAAAGGGAGAAAGACGATTTCGCGCCACAGTGGAAAATTTGGGGAAGACGGTGACAGGATTGGCGCAGAGTGCGCAGAGATACGTGTTAAAAGTTTGGCGGCAACAGTAACCGCGGGAGAATTCTGTGTCGTGGTTGGGTACAAACGCGCACGGATACATGGAAGTCTGTGTCGTGATTGGCTACCAACGCGCACGGATCCATGCGGCGAAGAACGGCCAGGTTTGCAAAAACTCTGAAGGAGGTCTCTGTTGTCGGCTGTGGAAGAGAGCAGGAGGAGGAGATTACACAACGAGAAGGAGCGCAAGCTCGGGTTGGGGAAGGACGGGGAAGGAAATCGGCCGTGCCCTTTCAAAGGAACCATCCCGGCATTTGCCTGAAAGGATTTAGGGAAATCACGGAAAACCTAAATCAGGATGGCCGGAGACGGGATTGAACCGTCGTCCTCCCGGATGCGAGTCCAGTGTGCTAACCATGGAAGAGAGCAGTCGCGGTGTCTGGCTGCCCTGCTTGGAGAGCGTGGAGAGAAGTAGGCTGGAGAAGTTACCGGCATTGAGCCCAGTGGTTACTCTCCAAGTCTGAATACATTAGAGCATACGACTCCACACACGTAGCATTATCTGTTCCGCTGAGGAGAGAAACAGATTTGTACTAATTTATGGTGTTCATATGCAATCTGAAGTGTACCTTTGCTGCCGCGCACTTGAGTCGACCAACTACTCTTGGCATATGTGCAAGTAGCTTGACTATTGACTAGTGACGGACTTCGCAATTGAACGCTTACGTACAGGAGTTTACGGGCGCAAACCACGTCCACGTTGGAGATTAAAGCCAAGCTCGCTCACGGGAAAGACGGCATCACGACGTTCGCTGGGCCGACCGTCGTAACCATCACGAAGAATTACGGTGATATTAGCAATCATTAGCCAAAGTAGGGCACTGTAATTCTAAATGAATTCGTATTCCGATAGCTCTTTGACTGGCGCTCTCTGAGTCTGTGTCCGTTCAGGCAGAACTTCAAGAGTCACTTGCGGGTTCAGTGTTGACTTAAGTAGGTAGGAAAAGAGGATGCATTGTGCCAATGATAGGCTAGTTAGGTTAGCGAGTGTATGGGATTGTCATGTTAGGCTAGAAATATTGCTGATCCTGTTCTGAATAAATCTTAATTTGGTATCATATGCTGATCACCGCATTATTGATTTCGTAGCTACCAATCACCATGTTTTTGTTTAATAATTAGAGTGTAATGATAATTTCGATGCAAATGATACTGGGGGCATAACCGCGCGTTTAAACAGAGCCAACTTAAGTCTGATAGCAACTCAAGGTCTTCTGAGATTACCAACAGATGTTTTTCAATACATCGATGATTTTACAATGAACGCCCGTACGTTGCAAATGCATTCGTCACTCTCCAGGGCGTCGTTCTTACACTGGCTCACTTGCCTGGCCTTCCTGGCTTAGCTCATCATGCGCTCAACTGAACAGCCGAAAAATTCATGCAAGACTTCCAAAAAGAGAAACGGAATCTCTGACCTCATTCATTACAATTGTTAATTATTTTTATTAGAAGACAGGAGTTAAACTCAGACAGTACTGATTTCCGATAGAATCATGATTAGCATATGAGACGCTCCAGTCTGTCAATAGACTACCACGTGTCATTGTGGCGAGAGGACTATTGACGAAGATGCATGCAATATACATGTAAAGTTACAAGGGTGGTGCAAATTTTGTTAGACGTGTTCATTACATACAGACCAAGTGGCAAATGTGCTCAAGTCATTTCTTCTGTTGCTGCTGATGTGTACCTGAAAGCAAACGTCATTAATCTCTGTACTGCTACACATTTGCGTTATCTTACAAGGAGACCCTCCATACTGTAAACCACGGATTTTGATGCGCTTCAAATATGTTGCAGAGGCACTTACCCTGAGTGCCTGGCTATCCGGGTTTTAGGGGACGGGCCTTGGTTTTTGAGAATACTGATTCTGAAGTTCATTGCGTGTATACCCGTAACATTGCACATAATCTACATCTACATCTACATTTATACTCCGCAAGCCACCCAACGGTGTGTGGCGGAGGGCACTTTACGTACCACTGTCATTACCTCCCTTTCCTGTTCCAGTCGCGTATGGTTCGCGGGAAGAACGACTGTCTGAAAGCCTCTGTGCGCGCTCTAATCTCTCTAATTTTACATTCGTGATCTCCTCAGGAGGTATAAGTAGGGGGAAGCAATATATTCGATACCTCATCCAGAAACGCACCCTCTCGAAACCTGGCGAGCAAGCTACACCGCGATGCAGAGCGCCTCTCTTGCAGAGTCTGCCACTTAAGTTTGTTAAACATCTCCGTAACGCTATCACGGTTACCAAATAACCCTGTGACGAAACGCGCCGCTCTTATTTGGATCTTCTCTATCTTCGCCGTCAACCCGATCTGGTGAGGATCCCACACTGATGAGCAATACTTAAGTATAGGTCGAACGAGTGTTTTGTAAGCCACCTCCTTTGTTGATGGACTACATTTTCTAAGGACTCTCCCAATGAATCTCAACCTGGTACCCGCCTTACCAACAATTAATTTTATATGATCATTCCACTTCAAATCGTTCCGCACGCATACTCCCAGATATTTTACAGAAGTAACTGCTAACAGTGTTTGTTCCGCTATCATATAATCATACAATAAAGGATCCTTCTTTCTATGTATTCTCAATACATTACATTTGTCTATGTTAAGGGTCAGTTGCTACTCCCTGCACCAAGTGCCTATCCGCTGCAGATCTTCCGGCATTTCGCTACAATTTTCTAATGCTGCAACTTCTCTGTATACTACAGCATCATCCGCGAAAAGCCGCATGGAACTTCCGACACTATCTACTAGGTCATTTATATATATTGTGAAAAGCAATGGTCCCATAACACTCCCCTGTGGCACGCCAGAGGTTACTTTAACGTCTGTAGACGTCTCTCCGTTGATGACAACATGCTGTGTTCTTTTTGGTAAAAACTCTTCAATCCAGCCACACAGCTGGTCTGATATTCCGCAGGCTTTTACTTTGTTTATCAGGCGACAGTGCGGAACTGTATCGAATGCCTTCCGGAAGTCAAGGAAAACAACATCTACCTGGGAGCCTGTATCTAATATTTTCTGGGTCTCATGAACAAATAGAGCGAGTTGGGTCTCACACGATCGCTGTTTCCGGAATCCATGTTGATTCCTACATAGTAGATTCTGAGTTTCCAAAAACGACATGATACTCGAGCAAAAGACATGTTCTAAAATTCTACAACAGATCGACGTCAGAGATATAGGCCTATAGTTTTGCACATCTGCTCGACGACCCTTCTTGAAGACTGGGACTACCTGTGCTCTTTTCCAATCATTTGGAATCTTCCGTTCCTCTAGAGACTTGCGGTACACGGCTGTTAGAAGGGGGGCAAGTTCTTTCGCGTGCTCTGTGTAGAATCGAATTCGTATCCCGTCAGGTCCAGTGGACTTTCCTCTGTTGAGTGATTCCAGTTGCTTTTCTATTCCTTGGAGACTTATTTCGATGTCAGCCATTTTTTCGTTTGTGCGAGGATTTAGAGAAGGAACTGCAGTGCGGTCTTCCTCTGTGAAACAGCTTTGGAAAAAGGTGTTTAGTATTTCAGCTTTACGCGTGTCATCCTCTGTTTCAATGCCATCATCATCCCGGAGTGTCTGGATATGCTGTTTCGAGCCACTTACTGATTTAACGTAAGACCAGAACTTCCTAGGATTTTCTGTCAAGTCGGTACCTAGTATTTTACTTTCGAATTCACTGAACGCTTCACGCATAGCCCTCCTTACGCTAACTTTGACATCGTTTAGCTTCTGTTTGTCTGAGAGGTTTTGGCTGCGTTTAAATTTGGAGTGAAGCTCTCTTTGCTTTCGCAGTAATTTCCTAACTTTGTTGTTGTACCACGGTGGAGCAAGTCGGCGAAGAGCGGCGGTACCATGTTCGAAACTGCTCGTGCACCTTTTTTTTTCAAAATCGACCGAATTTTTCAATTTTATTTGAAAGAATATCAACGAACAGTGTAAGGTGTGCGAAAGTATAAAGATATATTCAGTTATTACTTTTTTTTATGTATTCATTCCGTTTGTGGTTCGCAGTTGGAGTTCCAAAAAAATGGTTCAAATCGCTCTGAGCACTATGGGACTTAACATCTGTGGTCATCAGTCCCCTATAACTTAGAACTACTTAAAACTAACTAACGTAAGGAATTACACACATCCATGCCCGAGGCAGGATTCGAACCTGCGACCGTAGCGGTCACGCGGTTTCAGACTGAAGCGCCTAGAACCGGACGGCCAAACCGGCCGGCTGGAGTTCCAAATGTTTATACAACGGTCGTTTCTTCCATTACCTGAAATCGATCTCCGCCCATTTTCGTCCCCTCTCCCGTGAATACCGTTAGCCGTAACGGGAACCCCGGCTCCTAGTTGCTGCCAATGGGGATGCGAGCTGCATTCCTTTACGTTCGCATCTAACTACAGCCTCCGTTGCTCACAAAGCGTCTCTAGTGCCGTGTGTTAGAAAAATTCTGTGAAATGGAAGAACCAAGAGTTTGTGCGGTAGTGCAGCCAGAAGAAAAACCACAAGTAGAGCAGTTGAACGAAGAATCAGAAGGCGAAATCAAATGCCATAAAAATACATCGAAAATTCGCGATTCAGCGCACCTAATTTTGAAAGCATGATTAGATACGCATGGTTTGCATCGAAATTAGCGGATGAAAGAGAAATCTTTTTGGATGCAAAAGAATTGTGTTTCCCGCTATCGCTCATGAAGAAACCGTGCGCCTGCAAGACGGTTGCTGTCATAAATTGCGGGTGGTGCTGCGAAAATTTGTGTTTCGGTTGTTTCTATAGCAAGTATCACTCACAATATTGTTCTGGCACAACGAGCACTGTGGGCGATGAAAAATAAGATTTTGTAATATTGTGCGACAGAAAACATTAATAACTGAATATATCTTTATACTTTAGCACACCTTACACTGTTTGTTGATATTCTTTGAAATAAAATTGGAAAATTCGGTCGATTTTGAAAGAATAAAAGTACACGAGCAGATTTCGAACATGGTACCGGCGCGCTTCGCTGACTTGCTCGGAATATATGTAATGTTACTGATATACAAAGCACGCAATGAACTTGAAAATCATTTTTCTCAAAAACCAAGGCCCGTCGCTTAAAAACTGGATAGCCAGGTACTCTGGGTAAATGCCTCTAAAACATACGAGGTGCATTCAAGTTCTAAGGCCTCCGATTTTTTTTCTCCGGACTGGAAAGAGATAGAAAGATGCGCATTGTTTTAGAATGAGGCCGCATTCATTGTCAATACGTCCCAGAGATGGCATCACCGTACGGCAGATGGAATTTTACCGCCAGCGGCGAGAATGAGAACTGTTTTAAATACTTAAAATGGCGACGTTTTCCTTACTTGAACAGCGTGAAATCATTCGTTTTCTGAATTTGCGTGGTGTGAAACCAATTGAAATTCATCGACAGTTGAAGGAGACATGTGGTGATGGAGTTATGGATGTGTCGAAAGTGCGTTAGTGGGTGCAACAGTTTAATGAAGGCAGAACATCGTGTGACAACAAACCGAAACAACCTCGGGCTCGCACAAGCCGGTCTGATGACATGATCGAGAAAGTGGAGAGAATTGTTTTGGGGGATCGCCAAATGACTGTTGAACAGATCGCCTCCAGAGTTGGCATTTCTGTGGGTTCTGTGCACACAATCCTGCATGACGACCTGAAAATGCGAAAAGTGTCATCCACGTGGGTGCCACGAATGCTAACGAACGACCACACGGCTGCCCGTGTGGCATGTTGCCGAGCAATGTTGACGCGCAACGACAGCATGAATGGGACTTTCTTTTCGTCGGTTGTGACAATGGATGAGACGTGGATGCCATTTTTCAATCCAGAAACAAAGTGCCAGTCAGCTCAATGGAAGCACACAGATTCACTGCCACCAAAAAAATTTCGTGTAACCGCCAGTGCTGAAAAAATGATGGTGTCCATGTACTGGGACAGCGAGGGCGTAATCCTTACCCATTGCGTTCCAAAGGGCACTACAGTAACAGGTGCATCCTACGAAAATGTTTTGAAGAACAAATTCCTTCCTGCACTGCAACAAAAACGTCCGGGAAGGGCTGCGCGTGTGCTGTTTCACCAAGACAACGCACTCGCACATCGAGCTAACGTTACGCAACAGTTTCTTCGTGATAACAACTTTGAAGTGATTCCTCGTGCTCCCTACTCACCTGACCTGGCTCCTAGTGACTTTTGGCTTTTTCCAACAATGAAAGACACTCTCTGTGGCCGCACATTCACCTGCCGTGCTGCTATTGCCTCAGCGATTTTCCAGTGGTCAAAACAGACTCCTAAAGAAGCCTTCGCCGCTGCCATGGAATCATGGCGTCAGCGTTGTGAAAAATGTGTACGTCTGTAGGGCGATTACGTCGAGAAGTAACGCCAGTTTCATCGATTTCGGGTGAGTAGTTAATTAGAAAAAAATCGGAGGCCTTAGAACTTGAATGCACCTCGTATGCGCATCAAAATCCGTGGTTTACAGTATGGAGGGTCCCCTTGTTAGATACAAAGACGTGAGACGGAGTCCAGCAGCCGCTCAACAGCCTATTCAGCTGCGCATGCGAAACAGCGGAGGCGCGCACGCTACGGCGGTGAGGCTGCGAAGCAGCAACCGCAGCGGCAGCTGCCGGCAGCCTGCCACGGATGCAGCTCGTTTAGACGCGGGCAGCCGTTCATTGACGGAGTCAAATAATTCCCTAAAATGTGGGACAAGTCTCGCAAGGAGCAGAACGATAAAAATTTGGAAATTTGTGGTAAGGTCTCACGGGACCAAACTGCTGAGGTCATCGGTCCTTAGGCTTACACACTACTTAATGTAACTTAAACTAATTTACGCTACGGACAACACACACACCCATGCCCGAGGAAGGACTCGAACCTCGGACGGGAGGATCCGTGCGGCCGTGACAAGGCGCCTCAGAGAGCGCGGCTACGCTGCGTGGCAGCAACAGGGTAGGATTAAGGGAGAGCGTCATGGTTTCAGTGGTGTATAAGGTTTTGTGCGAGATTTGTTGCAAACCGTATCAGGAGGTATCTGATATAGGTAAACTTCGCTGTCAAATTATTTTGTGTTTGTTTTCTAGCGCCGGCCGCGGTGGCCGTGCGGTTCTCGGCGCTTCAGTCCGGAACCGCGGGACTGCAACGGTCGCAGGTTCGAATCCTGCCTCGGGCATGGATGTGTGTGATGTCCTTAGGTTAGTTAGGTTTAAGTAGTTCTAAGTTCTAGGGGACTGATGACCTAAGATGTTAAGTCCCATAGTGCTCAGAGCCATTTGAACCATTTTGTTTTCTAGTGGTAGCGTTTCTGCTCGAATGTGACCATTTAAAGCTTAATAAACAGCGCTAAACACCAAATGCTTTGCTCCCATGCGGGAGCCCTTTCAACTGAGCGAACAAATATTGAGTTAACAGTTTGAAATAAATTCTGTTGCCTTAACCAGATCAGTGTAATCAATGTTTTATTGTATTTCACCCAAAAAATACATAATCGCACACATTTCACGTTCGTGAATAAATAGAATTACTTTTCACTACGGTTATTACCGACATGATCTTGCCACGGTACTCTGCTAGTAACCTCTATAAATTGCTCACTTCTCTACTGTTAAGCAAATTTCCTCCTCGGACTGATGATATTTCATTCTACAGATTACATATCGTGCCTTTCAAATCCCCTGGCATGTTTCTTCCGTGAATTTCGGTGAGAAGTATTTTTGCAAGACTTATCACATAGATTTACAAACTTCCATTACTATTCTACACATTGTTATGTTACCGATTCTACATTGATAATGCAGATCGATCTGTAGATATCAGGAAAAGATGAACAATCAACGTAACACCAGCTGTTTTGCTGCTGATTCATGAAACGACTGTACATTGATTCTAAATGAAATGAATAAGAGTTGTTAACAACTTTTTCTTGCCACCCTCCCCACTCGGAAACCCCCAGTCAGCCCCCTGCCGTTATCCTATTATCCAGATCTATGCCACTTTCCCTAGACCCCCTCCACTCTGCCAAACTGATTTACTAATTAAATGAATCCTTTTGTGTGGCGAAGTTTCCTTGCATCCTACTGGAGCCTACTGCTCCAGCATTTGTGGAAATGATCGATTGGCTGTTTGGTCGTAAATCAGTTGCACTGTATGGAAAATTGTTTAAACAATTTCTGGGAGACAATGTGTGGAAGATTTTTTTTAAAATAATCTTTGGGATACAACGCAGTGTACGGAATACAGTTAATTTATTTACGTAAATAATTTGTCGGGAAATTGATTGCAGCGGATGAAATATTGTTTATTTAAGAATCTTGTGGGTGACAGGGTAGGGTGTGAAATATTTACACAATTTTCGGTGCCTTTTTCTGGTCGCTCAAGGAATACCGTCAGGAAATCTACCTCAACGTAACTGACCGGGTGTACACTACTGGTCATTAAAATTGCTACACCAAGAAGAAATGGAGATGATAAACGGGTATATTATACTAGAACTGACATGTGATTACATTTTCACGCAATTTGGGTGCATAGATCCTGAGAGATCAGTACTCAGAACAACCACCTCTGGCCGTAATAACGGCCTTGATACGCCTGGGCATTGAGTCAAACAGAGCTTGGATGGCGGGTACAGGTACAGCTGCCCATGCAGCTTCAACACCATACCACAGTTCATCAAGAATAGTGAATGGCGTATTGTGACGAGCCAGTTGCTCGACCACCATTGACCGGACGTTTTCAATTCGTGAGAGATCTGGAGAATGTGCTAGCCAGGGCAGCAATCCAGAAAGGCCCGTACAGGACCTGCAACATGCGGTCGTGCATTATCCTGCTGAAATGTAGGGTTTCGCAGGTATCGAATGAAGGGTAGAGCCACGGGTCGTAACACATCTGAAATGTAACGTCCACTGTTCAGATTGCCGTCAATGCGAGCAAGAGGTAATCGAGACGTGTAACCAATGGCACGCCATATCACCACGCCGGGCGATAGGCCAGTACAGCGATGACGAATACACGCTTCCTATGTGCGTTCACCGCGATGTCGCAAAACATGATGCTGTAAACAGAACCTGGATTCATCCGAAAAAATGACGTTTTGCCATTCGTGCACCCAGGTTCGTCATTGAGTACATTATAGCAGGCGCTCCTGTCTATGATGCAGCGTCAGGGGTAACCGCAGCCATGGTCTCCGAGCTGATAGTCCATGCTGCTACAAACGTCGTCGAAACGTGTTGTCTTGCAAATGTCCCCATCTGTTGACTCAGGGATGGAGACGTGGCTGCACGATCTGTTACAGCCATGCGGGTAAGATGCCTGTCATCTCGACTGGTAGTGGTAAGAAGCAGTTGGTATCCAGCACGGCGTTACGTATTACCCTCCTGAACCCACCGATCCCATATTCTGCTAAGAGTCATTGGATATCGACCAACGCGGGCAGCAATGTCGCGATACGATGACCGGCAATCACGATAGGCCACAATTCTACGTTTATAAAAGTCGGAAACGTGTTGATACGCATTTCTCCTCCTTACACGAGGCATCACAACAACGTTTCAGCAGGCAACGCCCGTCAACTGGTGTTTGTGTATGAGAAATCGGTTGGAAACTTTCCTCGTGGCAGCACGTTGTAGGTGTTGCCACCGGTGCCAACTTGTGTGAATGCTCTGAAAAGCTAATGATTTGGATATCACAGCGTCTTCTTCCCGTCGGTTAAATTTCGCGTCTGTAGCACGTCATATACGTGGTGTAGCATTTTTAACGGCCAGTAGTGTGACTACACTGTTCGGAACCTGAGTGCCTCCTCGCAGCGAGCTCCGGCCGCCCAGCTGCGCCGCCGCTCCAGCCAGCGCACGGCTGCGCGTCCACCCACGCACGCGTCAAGCCGCCTCGAGCGCCTGCTTCTGGCTGCAAGCGACCGCGGAGCACAAGTCCTGGGAAACCATCACCGCTCTCTCTCTCTCTGAAGTCTGCGCGTGAACCCACGTGTCCCGACACGCACGTGTGGTCCTTATCCCTCCTCAGAATTCCGCACTCCTATTGGCTAATGAACGGAATGAACAGTCTAATGAGTACACAGTATGGTTCGAGAGTAAATCGGAGAAAGATGAAGGTGATGAGAAGTAGCAGAAATGAGAACAGCGAGAAAACATCAGGATTGATGGTCACGAAGTCAATGAAGTTAAGGACTTCTGCTACCTAGGCAGTAAAATAACCAATGACGGACGGAGCAAGGACATCAAAAGCAGACTCGCTATGGCAAAAAAGGCATTTCTGGCCAAGAAAAGTCTACTAATATCAAATACCGGCCTTAATTTGAGGAAGAAATTTCTGACGATGTACGTCTGGAGTACAGCATTGTATGGTAGTGAAACATGGACTGTGGGAAAACCGGAACAGAAGAGAATCGAAGCATTTGAGATGTGGTGCTATAGACGAATATTGAAAATTAGGTGGACTGATAAGGTAAGGAATGAGGAGGTTCTACGTAGAATCGGAGAGGAAATGAATATGTGGAAAACACTGATAAGGAGAAGGGACAGGATGATAGGACATCTGCTAAGACATGAGGGAATGACTTCCATGGTACTAGAGGGAGCGGTAGAGGGCAAAAACTGTAGAGGAAGACAGAGATTGGAATACGTCAAGCAAATAATTGGAGACGTAGGTTGCAAGTGCTACTCTGAGATGAAGAGGCTAGCACAGGAAAGGAATTCGTGGCGGGCCGCATCAAACCAGTCAGTAGACTGATGACCAAAAAGAAGAATTGGCTAATGCTGAAACAGTGAAGCTAAATAAACGCGATCCCCTCAACCTCATCCACATTCTGCTATCGACCGTGGCGAGGTCAGCTCGATTGTTTTGTACTCACTCGTGTGTGCGTTAATCATTAGTATGCTTGCAACATCAAGTCTTTTTCAAGCTGAAACAGCAGCTGAGCCAGCGGCGGCTAAAGTCCCAGATTGTCGCATGAATGGGAATTACCAGGTAAGCACATATTCAATTTCACAGCACGTGATCGGATTCTGTAGTGTAAATTTTCGTAAAAATGTTTAGCAGTGTCAAATCGCTGCGTGTTCAGATTTTGGAGTTTATTTTCCTAAAAATATGTTTTATAGTCTGAAATTGCTGTGTGTTCAGATTTCGAAGCATATTTTCGTAAAAAAAGTTTCGTAGTACCAAATCTTTGCGTGTTCAGATTTTGGAGCTAAAAGAAGAGTCGGATAATGTGTCGAGATTTAGCAGCATTCGTTCATATTTAGGCGTTAATTTTTCTTCTTGTTTCCTCAGCATACACCCTCCGACATGTGGATGAGGTAGAGGTGGAGAGGTTGCAGCGGCAGCAGCAGTATGTTGCATCGTCAGTAGTGTGTATCTTCTTCTTTGTATACGTAATATGCCGCTGCTATTCAGTGGCCAGTGACTCTTTGTTGATGTACATATTTAGAGGATCAAAATCGATAGTTGTGACTTTTTCACTAAGAATTTTGCAGTATTGAATACATGTCGTCTTACCGTTTCAGTATATGTCTAGAGTACAATTGACGACCTGGCTGTTGAAAACTAGCAAAAGCAGTGGTAGCAGCACTCTAAGCAGTATATATTTCCTCTTCATAGTACTGAGCATTATTGTAATATAGTGCTGTCAGACAAACATTTCATCACGTATGTAAAATATATTGTATAGTCTTTGCTATTGATGATTTCGAGTAGAAGGAGCAGGGAGGGACCGTGGTTGTGATGCCTTTCACATCACAGCTATCCTGTAAGTACACATTTGTTCGTTAAATTTTTTTTCTTAATTTCGTATGCCTACTTAAAAAAAATCAATGTGCTGCTGCTGTAGGTGATTATCGAGACCTCCACGGTGATTTGGGCGAGTAGATGCCTGAATGGGTGGAACAGATGGAGATGTAGCTGTATCACCATGAGGTAAGCATGGTAAACTTGCTGAAACATAAGCATGGTAAACTTGCTGAAACATAACAGCCCATTAAGACCTATTTAAAATGAACATTTCCCAGTCTATTTCACAACTGCACATGTATCATAATATGTAAATTGCCTAGAAAAACTTATAACTGAAAAAATAACTGTTTAGTCTGTTAATTGGTAGGAATATTTTATATGATATGAATCTCCTGTAATTAGTAAATATAACAAATGTATTGTTAACATTTAACACCTAAGCATTTATACACTCTACAATTAATTGATAGACTAGAATTCACTCATGAGTTTAATATATAAGAATCTAGCTAATCGTTAAAATATCTGGTATGTCATTTGTTTAGGATGAGAGTTTTAATTGTTAACTAATGAAATAATAATGTTAAACAATGCCAAGGATTGTTCGGGATTGTTAAGAAAATATAAATAGTGCCTGCCATGTTGGCAGGGGAAGTCAGTCTGGTTTTAGTTTTTGAGCAGTGATCATGTAGCTGCTCCTTTTGTATTGTAAGTATTGTTTGCCTTTGTAAAAATACTTGAACTTTGTTTTGAAAGTATAATAAATGTGTTTAAAATAACATAATGCAAGATGATTTTTAATTTTAATTTTTCCGAAGTTAAGATTCTTTGCAGTTACTGAGACCTTAGGACTTCAGCTGCAACAGATCTTCAGAAAGGATGAGTACACAAAAACCCCAATTTATAAATGCTTAACCCTAGAATAGTGACATTTTAATAGATATGTTATATTGCCCAGACAGAAATTAAGCACTTCTACACTTGACATTAAATCCATTGCTATAGGTGACAAAGACACAATCTCAGGCAAGCTGGCTATTCATCCAGTCAGCACCAATAGTGATAATCAGGAGTTGGCCCCATTTCAGAACATCATTTCTGAGTCAGCTAAAGAAACAATTGATTATGTGAAGGAAAAAAGACAAGTCTGTTTTGATGAAAATAAAAAAGAAATTATGCACTTGATCCAGGGGATGGCGGATCACCTGAGGGGCCTGCCACGGAGCCAGAGCGATATCGGTAATACATACTCGTTCTCCTCGCAAATAACTAGTATTCTTTCTTTCCTTGCAGCAACTGGCGATGTCTGGAATGAGGTACTTATTTCTCGCTATTCTTTCTCTGCAGCGCAACCACCCATCCAGTGCGCAGTGCCGCAGGTACCGGGAGTGGTGAAGAAACAGCCGCCAACACGCGGTCCCTTGCAGCATGCTGTGCTGCATGACACGTACCGCGACATCGCGCGGGAAGCCACTGCCGTGCAAGCAGTCGCAGCCGCAGCCGCAGCCGCCCCCACCGCCTCACCACCTCTGCTCTGGAGTCCTTCCTCCGGCTCAGGACTGTGGTAACAGCCACCTCAGCAGCCGCAGCTGCCGCCTGTGTGCTCACACGGCATCACCCACAGTCTCCTCCTCCCCCGCGTTCTTGCCCGGATCGCAAGGTATGGGCACCTCCCTGCTCCACCACGCAACAAAATGTTCAAATGAGTGTGAAATCTTGTGGGACTTAACTGCTAAGGTCATCAGTCCCTAAGCTTACACACTACTTAACCTAAATTATCCTAAGGACAGACACACACACCCATGCCCCAGGGAGGACTCGAGCCTCCGCCGGGACCAGCCTCACAGTCCATGACTGCAGCGCCCGAGACAGCTCGGTTAATCCCGCGCGGCTACACGCAACACTCATCAACAATCGCTGTAGTTATAGTAATAGTAGAAATAACCCTGTGGCTAGCGCAGTTCTCTCTCCCGTCCTTTTAGTGAAGGACATCAGAATAGTAACATCATACCGCAATCAGAATACTTGTGATTGTGGATACCTTTGAGGAGCAATTCTCATTCACTAGGATCCACAGAAAGGTGCTGTGACTCTGTAGGTTTTCTGCCTTCCTGTTCTGGAAACGGAGTTTGTCAAGGTTGTTAATGATCTGCAGTATCCCGCCATGAAATGCAGCTGTGCCATCCCCCCCCCCCCCCCCCAAAGATAATGAAGGCTTGTTTCTTCGGTGCCACAGATATGTTTGGGGACGGGGGGGGGGGGGGGGCGTTCGATGCACAGCACCCGTGAAAATGGCGTGATAACACGCAGCACACCGGTCGCTGGTCGCTGGGTGGTTTCGTGAGTCCTCCTTGAGTACTATGATGATGATGATGATGATGATGAAAGTCCCTTACTTCTTTACAGAGCGTAGGGGAACGACACGGGAGACCCGCGCCGCCGTACTAGGCAAAGCCCTAGTGGAGGTGGTTTGTCATTGCCTTCCTCCGACCGTAATGGGGATGAGTGATGATGATGAAGACTACGCAACAACACCCAGTCATCTCGAGACAGGAAAAATCCCTGACCCTGCCGGGAATCGAACCCGGGACCCCGTGCTCGGGAAGCGAGAACGCTACCACGAGCTGCGGACCCTTGAGTACTAGGCAGGTTTTCCGAGAAGGAAGTGATAGGCTTGGCTAAAGCACTCACAAGGGGACCCTCCACACTATAAATCACGGATTTTGATGCCCTTCAAATATGTTGTAGAGGCACTTATCCTGAGTACCTGGCTATCCGGGTTTTTAGCGACGGGCCTTGGTTTTTGAGAAAATCGGTTTTGAAGTTCATTGCGCGCATTGCATACCCGTAACATTACATATCTTCTGGTAAGTAAGCGTAGCGCAACGATAAGGGTTCCAAAGATTCACGGCTACCGCGCTGGAGGTGCCGTGTTCGAATCCAGCTCGTGTACTTACTCTTTTTTTCAAAATAGACCGAATTTTTCAATTTTATTTCAAATAATATCAACAAACAGTGTAAGGTGTGCGAAATTATAAAGATGTACTCAATTATTAATTTTTTTCAAATATTCGTTTCGATTGTGGTTCGCAGTTGGAGTTCAAATGTTCGTACAACGGCCGCTTCTCGTATTACCTCAAATCGATCTCTGCCTATTATCATTCCCTCTCCCGTGAATACCGTTAACCATAACGCGAACTCCAGCTCCTAGTTGCGGCCAATGAGAATGCGAGTTGCATTCCTTGAAGTTCGCATCTAACTACAGCGTCAGTTGCTCGCAAAGCGTCTCTAGTGCCGTGTGTTAGAAAAATTCTGTGAAATGGAAGAACCAAGTGTTTCTGCAGTAGTGCAGCAATAAGATATTCCACAATAGAGGAGTTGAACGAATAATCAAAAGGAAAAATCACAAATGCCATTAAATACTCCATAAATCTGCTCCGTGAGCAGGATTCGAACACTGTACCTCCAGCGCGGTAGCCGTGAACCTTTGCCGCTGCGCTGCCCTGACTCGCTTGGAACGTAAGTAATGTCACGGGTATACAAAGTGCGCAATGAACTTCAAAATCGATTTTCTAATAAACCAAGGCCCGTCGCTAAAAACCCGGATAGCCAGGTACCCAGGGTAAGTGCCTCTACTACAAATTTGAAGCGCATCAAAATCCGTGATCTACAGTATGGAGGGTCCCCTTGTCAGCCAAATACTACACCTCGACACCCACACATATGTCTATCATCCAATAAATGGAGGGTGAAGCTATATCAAGCTCCCTAAAGATATAGCTGATAAGAAGGCATGTATTAATGTTGAAAATAAAAAGGATCAGGCTTATTTTGCATGGTCAGTCCTGGCTTGTGAAACAGATTGCGATTACTGGGTTCATCCAAAAGTGTACAACTGGATAAGGTAAAAAACTTAACATTTTCGGGACCTACATTTGAGGCGCAGAATACCGTAATAACGTTTCATTTTTGCAGCCTGGAGAAATGCAAGTCAGATGAGCAGAACGACGATATTGCCGTTAGCACCCTATTTCTCAAAATTTGCGGGTGAGCGTAAACTGCATGTAAACATCCTGCTATTCTCGGAAGAGGAAAATAAATGGAAAACATGTCCCGCCTTCTCGGCTCCCAGGTGAGTAAACATAAACAGCATATTTGCTTACGACACCTCAGTGCTTTTTCAACAAGCGAGTATTTAGCAAAGCATCTAGTAAACTGCGCTTTCACGGACTCGGTACGTATTATTCTGCCTACTGAAGAAAACATTCACAAATTTTAATGCCCGTTTATAGTGTATGCTGTCTTTGAATGCATCCTCTCTCCTGTGATCTGCTGCGAAGGTGGCCCAATGGCCTCAAATGCTGTCTTCACAGAAAAACGCATACACTCCTGGAAATGGAAAAAAGAACACATTGACACCGGTGTGTCAGACCCACCATACTTGCTTCGGACACTGCGAGAGGGCTGTACAAGCAATGATCACACGCACGGCACAGCGGACACACCAGGAACCGCGGTGTTGGCCGTCGAATGGCGCTAGCTGCGCAGCATTTGTGCACCGCCGCCGTCAGTGTCAGCCAGTTTGCCGTGGCATACGGAGCTCCATCGCAGTCTTTAACACTGGTAGCATGCCGCGACAGCGTGGACGTGAACCGTATGTGCAGTTGACGGACTTTGAGCGAGGGCGTATAGTGGGCATGCGGGAGGCCGGGTGGACGTACCGCCGAATTGCTCAACACGTGGGGCGTGAGGTCTCCACAGTACATCGATGTTGTCGCCAGTGGTCGGCGGAAGGTGCACGTGCCCGTCGACCTGGGACCGGACCGCAGCGACGCAAGGATGCACGCCAAGACCGTAGGATCCTACGCAGTGCCGTAGGGGACCGCACCGCCACTTCCCAGCAAATTAGGGACACTGTTGCTCCTGGGGTATCGGCGAGGACCATTCGCAACCGTCTCCATGAAGCTGGGCTACGGTCCCGCACACCGTTAGGCCGTCTTCCGCTCACGCCCCAACATCGTGCAGCCCGCCTCCAGTGGTGTCGCGACAGGCGTGAATGGAGGGACGAATGGAGACGTGTCGTCTTCAGCGATGAGAGTCGCTTTTGCCTTGGTGCCAATGATGGTCGTATGCGTGTTTGGCGCCGTGCAGGTGAGCGCCACAATCAGGACTGCATACGACCGAGGCACACAGGGCCAACACCCGGCATCATGGTGTGGGGAGCGATCTCCTACACTGGCCGTACACCACTGGTGATCGTCGAGGGGACACTGAATAGTGCACGGTACATCCAAACCGTCATCGAACCCATCGTTCTACCATTCCTAGACCGGCAAGGGAACTTGCTGTTCCAACAGGACAATGCACGTCCGCATGTATCCCGTGCCACCCAACGTGCTCTAGAAGGTGTAAGTCAACTACCCTGGCCAGCAAGATCTCCGGATCTGTCCCCCATTGAGCATGTTTTTGACTGGATGAAGCGTCGTCTCACGCGGTCTGCACGTCCAGCACGAACGCTGGTCCAACTGAGGCGCCAGGTGGAAATGGCATGGCAAGCCGTTCCACAGGACTACATCCAGCATCTCTACGATCGTCTCCATGGGAGAATAGCAGCCTGCATTGCTGCGAAAGGTGGATATACACTGTACTAGTGCCGACATTGTGCATGCTCTGTTGCCTGTGTCTATGTGCCTGTGGTTCTGTCAGTGTGATCATGTGATGTATCTGACCCCAGGAATGTGTCAATAAAGTTTCCCCTTCCTGGGACAATGAATTCACGGTGTTCTTATTTCAATTTCCAGGAGTGTATTATCTACATAGGTCTACCCGTGTCTAGGGACAGTTCGGCGCTAGCGGCCGTGCGAAGCGGAGGTCCGCTACTTCCGCCTGTGCGGCGTGTGCGAGTGTTTGTTTACTTGTGGACTTAGTCTGCGCGCGGGCTAGTAACAACGATCATGGCGAACAAGTACAGGAAAACTACATTACGATTAACTTTCTGCAAAGACTACGAACGACCAAAGGCTTTAGCAGTTTAACGATTCATTCGAGAGGACGTCAAGATACCGCCAAACGATATTGTCGGAATTCATCTGTCCATCGTTAGTCCCACGGTGTATGTTAAGATGGTAAATGACGCGGCGTGTGAGATAATTCTACAGGCGACAAAAGCAGGTCTCCGATTTTGCCATAGTGACGGGAATGTCGGCACGGTAACTGTGGAACATGCTGGTCTGGGTGTACGGACAATACGTGTTTTTGAGCTGCCTTTTGAGCTCCCGGCTGACGAAGTTATCGAGGCTTTTAAGCCATACGGCACGGTACATGGTCACACAGCAGAACGCTGGACACAATTCGCCACGTACCCAGTTCTTAACGGAGTACGACAGATCACTATTGATCTTCAGAAGCATGTACCGTCCTATCTGACAATTGGCGGTTGTCGGGCGGTGGTGATTTACGATGGTCAACCACGTACATGTTCTGGCTGTGGCCAGGAGGGACACCTCAGGTCGAACTGTATGCAACGGCGGATTACGCAACTGCCTTCAGACGTGCGGGAGCCGTCGCCGGCGATGACAGTACTTCCGATCACCTATTCCAAAGCCCTCACTGCGTCCGCTGATGACCGAAAAGACACAGCCCTGGTGGAAGATGGCACTCTCCGAAACCTTGTAGCAGACGTCGGGATGACAGAGGTTGCTGCTCCATCGAGCATACAATCTACGGCGACAACATCCGATGAGACCGAACTCCCACCAAGCACACCGATAGTACATGAAGCAGTTCCAGCCACTACGGATGCTGTACCGTCTGGAACGCACTCTGTGACGACAACATCAGTTTCGACCGAACTCCCGCCAAGTACAACGATGGGACTCGAAACACTTCCTGTTCCTACGGATGCTTTTCTGTCGGGCAGCCGTGATTCCCTACAATCTGAGCACACGGAAGGAAGATCACGCAAACAACGTTCCCCGAAAAGGAGGAAACGGCGGCGTCGCACGACATCTCCTAGGGATGACTCCCCTTGCCCCGACGACGATGTGCCTGTGGACCAAGACGACACAACAGCCTCTACGAAACAGGATGAGGCAATGGAAACTGTTCGATCAGACCCGCAGCGGTCTGTCACATTGACGGTACCGGGGCGTGGTGATGCTGAAGAGGAATCACAACCAATTGGCTCTCTCGAAGCAGATGCTGTGGCAATGGACACGAATATATTACCGCCTGCAAAGATGTGGTATGACGATATTGAGGAGGCGCCGGACGTCATACAGAGGCAGCCGGCACTCCCGAAGACGGCCTAATAATTGCTGAAGGTGCAGGGAGAGGGGCGAGAGAACGTCTTATACCTCAGTCCCCAGCGCCGATGCAGGGAGATGGTGTTGCGCATCGACAGAGTGGGATTCAACGCCATGCGAACCGTATTGCGACATTAAATATCAATGACGTGCGTTCACCGGCCAAAATACACCTACTGAAGGAAACGATTTGGGCATCTGATGTGGATATTGCTTTGCTGCAGGAAGTCCACATAGCTGCACTCCCATACATCGCAGGCTACCAATCCTATTCGTCACATGGAGATCACAATGGGAGTGGGGTGGCAGTTTACGTGCGAGATGGCTTCCCAGTGGAAAACGTGTGTTACCTTCCCTCGGCTAGGGGTATGGCTTTCACGACGTTTGGGACACGCATCATCAATCTTTATGCACCGTCGGGAAACAATCGGCGGCGGGAAAGGGCGCGATTTTATGCAGAAGACATTGCCCCACTTTTCCATGGACGTTATGAATGTGTAATAATTGATGGAGATTTCAACTGTGTTCTCAGCCCGAAAGACCAATGGCCGCAAGCAAACATCAGCCAAGAGTTGCGAATCGTTGTCAACGACCTTGTACTTAGTGACACGTGGGAATTACGACATGGAGATGCACCGGGATACACCTATGTGACAAGTCATTCGGCGAGCAGGTTAGATCGCATTTATATCTTACGCGCTCATGTAAATGATGTCCAGGACGCGGAACGCTGGCCATTGGCATTTTCCGATCACAGCGCTTACATCTGTACGGTGCTTCTTCCCCGTAGAGAGGTGTGGAACAGTAAGGCCCCGTGGAAATTAAACATTCAACATCTACATGATCCTGAATGCCGTCACCGGATCCTTGAGACATGGACGATGTGCGAGCGAAGGGTTGGAAGGTATGCGACGAAGCTTGATTGGTGGCTGACTTGTGCTAAACCGGCGCTTCGCCGTACGTTCATCTCATATAGCAGGGAGATGGCAGAATGGCGCCGCCGTACGACCGACTTTTATTTTGCAGCGCTGCGCGACCTGGACGATGGTCCGCCGGGACAGGACGTCTGGATCGAACGCAAAAGGATAAAAGCTAAACTAGTGGCTTTAGCTCGGAAACATCTTCAGGGAACCATGGTGCGCGCCAGATGTCACGATACGATAATGCACGAGATTCCTTCCATGCACCACGTCGTGAATGAACGAAAGCACCGACGACGCGTTTTGGTACGGGAATTAATTACCCGCGAAGACCGGAGAGTGACGCGTCAAGCGGACATTGTCTCTGCATTCGTCGACCATTACCAACACATCTATCGGGAAGAAGCTGCCCCTGTCGATGACCTCGAACGTATAGCCACGTACGTCTCCCGTACACTGACGGTGGAAGCCGCGGGAACCTTACTGGAAGCCATTAGCTGTGAGGAAGTATGTGATGCGATCGCAAAGGGTGCGTTGAACCGGTCCCCAGGCATTGATGGACTTCCTGCTGAATTTTATTGAGAATTTCGCAACGAAATGGCACCGCGATGGACGGAAATGTACAACGAGATGTTAAATTCCGATGCGCCTATTCCACCGGCTTTTATGGAAGGCCTCTTGGTGCCAGTACATAAACCGAAGCCAGGAATTACGGTCACACATTATCGCCCCATCACCCTGCTTAATGCCGACTATAAGATCTTTGTACGGTTGCTAGCGTCCCGATGTCGTATGTTAATTCGTAGCGTTCTCTCTCCAGAACAGACGACACCGGCTGGATCGGTGAATGTGCAAACAGCTACTGGCGAATGCCGTGATGTGATAGCGCTGGCGGAGGAGTGCCGGCTTAAAGCGGCGATGGTGGCGGTTGATTTTGACAGTGCTTTTGATAAGGTGCGCCACAACTATCTGTACGCTGTACTGGAACAAATGGGATTTCCAGACCGTTTTACTGGTCTCATTAGAAGGATTTATGGGGGCGCACAATCCTTGGTACAGGTTAATGGGCGCATAGCAGGGCCCATTCAAATTCGACGATCCATTCGCCAGGGCTGCCCTCTTTCGATGCTGCTGTTCGCGATAGCGTTGGAACCATTAATTGGGAGGCTAACAAATTCTCTTTCTGGGATGGAACTGCGGGGCTACACCTTCAAATGTCGTGCCTATGCGGACGACCTCCTGCTGCTCGTTCGTTCTGAAGAAGAGGTGAAGACGGTCCTTGAACTGTTGTTGGACCACAGTGTGACGGCGGGTAGTGCAGTGAACATGAACAAATCGGCAGCAATGCCGGTTGGAAGGGGCCTTACGCCAGAAGAAATCAGTCCGTTTCCTTGTGTGCAACGATTCCGCTATCTCGGCATAGACTTTACCTCATCTGTAAAACATACTGCGGCAGTTAACTACCGACGTATTTTACAGACAACACGTACCATGGTCCGACAACATCTCCTACGGCGCCTCGATTCTTTGCAGCGAGTCGAATATCTGAACACTTATGTGGTTTCTCGAATGGTGCATATTTCGCAGATCCTGCCCCTACCACTCACGCTCGGACGTCGACTTCAATCAGCACTAGGCTATTTTGAGATGTTTGCATCGCCCCTCAAAGTGCGATACACAACGCTCACGCTCCCTACGGACAAGGGGGGACTCGGACTTACGAATGTTCACTGCCGAGCGACGGCGCCGTCGCTCGGCAGCCACGATGTACAAGCAATGGCGTAGCGGGCGTGATTCCCTTACATCCCGCCTACTGGATCTCCTAGTTCCAGCGTCCCTCACACCTCCGGTAGCGGTGGGCAACATTACGCCACATTTTGCGCATGTATCAACATTTATCGTGGAACTTAGTTATGTCAGAGACGAGCTTCCGCGCACGAGACCACCATGCGCGAAGGATTTTTATGTTTGGCTGCAACGACGGATAAGTGGTAATGTCATTGAACTCAAACACCCCAAGTTGCATTGGCCGAAGATTTGGAGACATCTACATCTACATCTATACTCCGCGAGCCACCTTACGGTGTGTGGCGGAGGGTACTTATTGTACCACTATCTGATCCCCCCTTCCCTGTTCCATTCACGAATTGTGCGTGGGAAGAACGACTGCTTGTAAGTCTCCGTATTTGCTCTAATTTCTCGGATCTTTTCGTTGTGATCATTACGCGAGATATATGTGGGCGGTAGTAATATGTTGCCCATCTCTTCCCGGAATGTGCTCGCTCGTAATTTCGATAATAAACCTCTCCGTATTGCGTAACGCCTTTCTTGAAGTGTCCGCCACTGGAGCTTGTTCAGCATATCCGTAACGCTCTCGCGCTGACTAAATGTCCCCATGACGAATCGCGCTGCTTTTCGCTGGATCATGTCTATCTCTTCTATTAATCCAACCTGGTAAGGGTCCCATACTGATGAGCAATACTCAAGAATCGGACGAACAAGCGTTTTGTAAGCTACTTCTTTCGTCGATGAGTCACATTTTCTTAGAATTCTTCCTATGAATCTCAACCTGGCGCCTGCTTTTCCCACTATTTGTTTTATGTGATCATTCCACTTCATATCGCTCCGGATAGTAACTCCTAAGTATTTTACGGTCGTTACCGCTTCCAATGATTTACCACCTATGGCATAATCGTACTGGAATGGATTTCTGCCCCTATGTATGCGCATTATATTACATTTATCTTCGTTTAGGGAAAGCTGCCAGCTGTCGCACCATGCATTAATCCTCTGCAGGTCTTCCTGGAGTACGTACGAGTCTTCTGATGTTGCTACTTTCTTGTAGACAACCGTGTCATCTGCAAATAGCCTCACGGAGCTACCGATGTTGTCAACTAAGTCATTTATGTATATTGTAAACAATAAAGGTCCTATCACGCTTCCTTGCGGTACTCCCGAAATTACCTCTACATCTGCAGATTTTGAACCGTTAAGAATGACATGTTGTGTTCTTTCTTCTAGGAAATCCTGAATCCAATCACAAACCTGGTCCGATATTCCGTAAGCTCGTATTTTTTTCACTAAACGTAAGTGCGGAACCGTATCAAATGCCTTCCTGAAGTCCAGGAATACGGCATCAATCTGCTCGCCAGTGTCTACGGCACTGTGAATTTCTTGGGCAAATAGGGCGAGCTGAGTTTCACATGATCTCTGTTTGCGGAATCCATGTTGGTTATGATGAAGAAGATTTGTATTATCTAAGAACGTCATAATACGAGAACACAAAACATGTTCCATTATTCTACAACAGATTGACGTAAGCGAAATAGGCCTATAATTATTCGCATCTGATTTATGACCCTTCTTGAAAATGGGAACGACCTGCGCTTTCTTCCAGTCGCTAGGTACTTTACGTTCTTCCAGCGATCTACGATAAATTGCTGATAGAAAGGGGGCAAGTTCTTTAGCATAATCACTGTAGAATCTTAAGGGTATCTCGTCTGGTCCGGATGCTTTTCCGCTACTAAGTGATAGCAGTTGTTTTTCAATTCCGATATCGTTTATTTCAATATTTTCCATTTTGGCGTCCGTGCGACGGCTGAAGTCAGGGACCGTGTTACGATTTTCCGCAGTGAAACAGTTTCGGAACACTGAATTCAGTATTTCTGCCTTTCTTCGGTCGTCCTCTGTTTCGGTGCCATCGTGGTCAACGAGTGACTGAATAGGGGATTTAGATCCGCTTACCGATTTTACATATGACCAAAACTTTTTAGGGTTCTTGTTTAGATTGTTTGCCAATGTTTTATGTTCGAATTCGTTGAATGCTTCTCTCATTGCTCTCTTTACGCTCTTTTTCGCTTCGTTCAGCTTTTCCTTATCAGCTATGATTCGACTACTCTTAAACCTATGATGAAGCTTTCTTTGTTTCCGTAGTACCTTTCGTACATGATTGTTATACCACGGTGGATCTTTCCCCTCGCTTTGGACCTTAGTCGGTACGAACTTATCTAAGGCGTACTGGACGATGTTTCTGAATTTTTTCCATTTTTGTTCCACATCCTCTTCCTCAGAAATGAACGTTTGTTGGTGGTCACTCAGATATTCTGCGATTTGTGCCCTATCACTCTTGTTAAGCAAATATATTTTCCTTCCTTTCTTGGCATTTCTTATTACACTTGTAGTCATTGATGCAACCACTGACTTATGATCACTGATACCCTCTTCTACATTCACGGAGTCGAAAAGTTCCGGTCTATTTGTTGCTATGAGGTCTAAAACGTTAGCTTCACGAGTTGGTTCTCTAACTATCTGCTCGAAGTAATTCTCGGACAAGGCAGTCAGGATAATGTCACAAGAGTCTCTGTCCCTGGCTCCAGTTCTGATTGTGTGACTGTCCCATTCTATACCTGGTAGATTGAAGTCTCCCCCTATTACAATAGTATGATCACGAAACTTTTTCATGACGTTCTGCAGGTTCTCTCTGAGGCGCTCAACTACTACGGTTGCTGATGCAGGTGGTCTATAGAAGCATCCGACTATCATATCTGACCCACCTTTGATACTTAGCTTAACCCAGATTATTTCACATTCGCATTCGCTAATAACTTCACTGGATATTATTGAATTCTTTACTGCTATAAATACTCCTCCACCATTGGCGTTTATCCTATCCTTGCGGTATATATTCCATTCTGTGTCTAGGATTTCGTTACTGTTCACTTCCGGTTTTAACCAACTTTCCGTTCCTAATACTATATGCGCACTATTTCCTTCAATAAGAGATACTAATTCAGGAACCTTGCCCTGGATACTCCTGCAGTTTACCAATATTACGTTAACTTTTCCTGTTTTTGGTCTCTGAGGACGGACGTTCTTTATCAACGATGATAATGTCCTCTCTGGTAAGCCGTCAGGTATTTTATCGTTTCGCCCAAGGGGGGGTCCCTCTAACCTAAAAAACCCCCGTGTGCACGCCACACGTACTCTGCTACCCTAGTAGCTGCTTCCGGTGTGTAGTGCACGCCTGACCTGTCTAGGGGGGCCCTACAGTTCTCCACCCAATAACGGAGGTCGATGAATTTGCAACCATTATAGTCGCAGAGTCGTCTGAGCCTCTGGTTTAGACCCTCCACACGGCTCCAAACCAGAGGACCGCGATCGACTCTGGGCACTATGCTGCAGATATTAAGCTCAGCTTGCACTCCGCGTGCGATGCTGGTTGTCTTCACCAAATCAGCCAGCCGCCGGAAGGAACCAAGGATGGCCTCAGAACCCAAGCGGCAGGCGTCATTCGTTCCGACATGTGCTACTATCTGCAGCCGGTCACACCCAGTGCGTTCAATAGCTGCCGGAAGGGCCTCCTCCACATTACGGACGAGACCCCCCGGCAAGCACACCGAGTGCACACTGGCATTCTTCCCCGACCTACCCGCTATTTTCCTGAGGGGCTCCATAACCCGCCTAACGTTGGAGCTCCCTATAACTAATAGGCCCGCCCTCTGTGACTGTCGGGACCTTGCCGGAGAATCGGCCACTGGCCCAACAGGCGAGGCATCCTGTGGTGGCTCGGAAACGATGTCATCACCACTAGGAAGCACCCCGTACCTGTTGGAAAGGGGTAAGGCAGCTGCCACGCGGCCAGATCCCACCTTCGCCTTTCGGCCAGGCACGCGCGAGCCCACCACTGTCCGCCATTCACCCTGGAGTGATGGCTAACCGGTAAGATGCTCACTGCCGGAAGACGCAGCGACATCAGGGGTTCCATGTGATTCCAAGGCCACCGAAGTAGGCATAGGTCTCACTTGGCACATGTGCACCAAAAATTCCTTCCTACCTTCGTTCGGGCACTGTGGTTCTCTGTCACCTGTGGCAAGTTCAACACCAACGAACGACTCTATGCAATTGGACTAGTGGACACTCCACTATGCCCGAAATGTCGCCAAGTGGATGACGACCATCACCGCTTAACTTGTATCGCGGTGGAGGACGTATGGCTCCTAGGAAGACAGATGGTGGCTTGCTACCTCCGTGTGACCCCGCAACATATTACGCCTGCTTCCTTCTTATATCCGGAGAGTGACTACTTTCCGGCGACTAAATCACACTCGATCATCTGGGTCAAAGGTTGGACGATCGCGTACCTCTATGGGGATGCTGCCAAGTCGCGACTCGACTTTTGGTATTTCTTGCAGCAAGCCCACAATGAGGTTCATAGATGGTCACACTATGGGAAAACCTTTGCCAGCTATCTTCACGCAGTCTTCCTCAACCCTCCACGCAGTTGGGATGTGCCAGGTGCAGTCGGTGTGCACATTTGACGCTTCTCTCACCGCTCCATATGTAATGCACATACTATACCATGAAATGATCTACATGTTCCTTTTAACAGAGTGATCTTTATGGAAAATAAACAAATAAATAAATAAAAACAAAAAAAGGGGGTAGCGTTTTTGATACATAATGAAAACGTCGTCGGTCCCGGTTTCGATCCACGCCACTGCCTAAATTTTGATAAATAATCAGCATTGGCGGCCGAAGACTTCCGGCATAAGAAGTCAGCCTCATTCTGCCAACGGCCTTGTCAAAGAGGGCGGAGGAGCAGGTAGAGGTTCAGGGCACTCTCTTGTCCTAGGGGTGGGAAATTGTCCCTAAAGGCGGAAGAATCAGCAATGATCAACGACATGAGGATGCAGAAGGCAATGGAAACCACTGCATTAAAGACACGTAACGTGTATCCACAGGACATGTGGCCTGTAATTGAAGAAGTGTCATGATGATCTCTCCATTGGCAAAAGATTCCGGATTAGTCCCCCATTCGGATCTCCGGGAGGGGACTGCCAAAGGGGGAGGTTACCATGAGAAAAATATTGAATAATCAACGAAAGAATAACGTTCTACGAATCGGGGCGTGGAATGTCAGAAGCTTGAACGTGGTAGGGAAACTAGAAAATCTGAAAAGGGAAATGCAAAGGCTCAATCTAGATATAGTAGGGGTCAGTGAAGTGAAGTGGAAGGAAGACAAGGATTTCTGGTCAGATGAGTATCGGGTAATATCAACAGCAGCAGAAAATGGCATAACAGGTGTAGGATTCGTTATGAATAGGAAGGTAGGGTAGAGGGTGTGTTACTGTGAACAGTTCAGTGACCGGGTTGTTCTAATCAGAATCGACAGCAGACCAACACCGACAACGATAGTTCAGGTATACATGCCGACGTCGCAAGCTGAAGATGAACAGATAGAGAAAGTGTATGAGGATATTGAAAGGGTAATGCAGTATGTAAAGGGGGACGAAAATCTAATAGTCATGGGCGACTGGAATGCAGTTGTATGGGAAGGAGTAGAAGAAAAGGTTACAGGAGAATATGCGCTTGGGACAAGGAATGAAAGAGGAGAAAGACTAATTGAGTTCTGTAACAAGTTTCAGCTAGTAATAGCGAATACCCTGTTCAAGAATCACAAGAGGAGGAGGTATACTTGGAAAAGGCCGGGAGATACGGGAAGATTTCAATTAGATTACATCATGGTCAGACAGAGATTCCGAAATCAGATACAGGATTGTAAGGCGTACCCAGGAGCAGATATAGACTCAGATCACAATATAGTTGTGATGAAGAGTAGGCTGAAGTTCAAGACATTAGTCAGGAAGAATCAATACGCAAAGAAGTGGGATACGGAAGTACTAAGGAATGACGAGATACGTTTGAAGTTCTCTAACGCTGTAGATACAGCAATAAGGAATAGCGCAGTAGGCAGTACAGTTGAAGAGGAATGGACATCTCTAAAAAGGGCCATCACAGAAGTTGGGAAGGAAAACATAGGTACAAAGAAGGTAGCTGCGTATAAACCATAGGTAACAGAAGAAATACTTCAGTTGATTGATGAAAGGAGGAAGTACAAACATGTTCCGGGAAAATCAGGAATACTGAAATACAAGTCGCTGAGGAATGAAATAAATAGGAAGTGCAGGGAAGGTAAGACGAAATGGCTGCAGGAAAAATGTGAAGACATCGAAAAAGATATGATTGTCGGAAGGACAGACTCAGCATACAGGAAAGTCAAAACAACCTTTGGTGACATTAAAAACAACGGTGGTAACATTAAGAGTGCAACGGGAATTCCACTGTTAAATGCAGAGGAGAGAGCAGATAGGTGGAAAGAATACATTGAAAGCCTCTATGAGGGTGAAGATTTGTCTGATGTGCTAGAAGAAGAAACAGGAGTCGATTTAGAAGAGATAGGGGATCCAGTATTAGAATCGGAATTTTAAAGAGCTTTGGAGGACTTACAGACAAATAAGGCAGAAGGGATAGATAACATTCCATCAGAATTTCTAAAATCATTGGGGGAAGTGGCAACAAAACGACTATTCACGTTGGAGTGTAGAATATATGAGTCTGGCGATATACCATCTGACTTTCGGAAAAGCATCATCCACACAATTCCGAAGACGGCAAGAGCTGACAAGTGCGAGAATTATCGCACAATCAGCTTAACAGCTCATGCATCGAAGCTGCTTACAAGAATAATATACAGAAGAATGGAAAAGAAAATTGAGAATGCGCTAGGTGACGATCAGTTTGGCTTTAGGAAAAGTAAAGGGACGAGAGAGGCAATTCTGACGTTACGGCTAATAGTGGAAGCAAGGCTAAAGAAAAATCAAGACACTTTCATAGAATTTGTCGACCTGGAAAAAGCGTTCGACTATATAAAATGGTGCAAGCTGTTCGAGATTCTGACAAAAGTAGGGGTAAGCTATAGGGAGAGACGGGTCATATACAACACGTACAACAACCAAGAGGGAATAATAAGAGTGGACGATCAAGAACGAAGTGCTCGTATTAAGAAGGGTGTAAGACAAGGCTGTAGCCTTTCGCCTATACTCTTCAATCTGTACATCGAGGAAGCAATGATGGAAATAAAAGAAAGGTTCAGGAGTGGAATTAAAATACAAGGTGAAAGGATATCAATGATACTATTCGCTGACGACATTGCTATCCTGAGTGAAGGTGAAGAAGAATTAAATGATCTGCTGAACGGAATGAACAGTCTAATGAGTACACAGTATGGTTTGAGAGTAAATCGGAGAAAGACGAAGGTAATGAGAAATAGTAGAAATGAGAACAGCGAGAAACTTAACATCAGGATTGATTGTTACGAAGTCAATGAAGTTAAGGAATTCTGATACCTAGGCAGTAAAATAACCAATAACGGACGGAGCAAGTAGGACATCAAAAGCAGACTCGCTATGGCAAAAAAGGCATTTCTGGCCAAGAGAAGTCTACTAATATCAAATACCGGCCTTAATTTGAGGAAGAAATTTCTGAGGATGTACGTCTGGAGTACAGCATTGTATGGTAGTGAAACATGGACTGTGGGAAAACCGGAACAGAAGAGAATCAACGCATTTGAGCTGTGGTGCTATAGACGAATGTTGAAAATTAGGTGGACTGATAAGGTAAGGAATGAGGAGGTTGTACTAAGAATCGGAGAGGAAAGGATTATGTGGAAAACACTGCTAAGGAGAAGGGACAGGATGATAGGACATCTGCTAAGACATGAGGGAATGACTTCCATGGTACTAGAGGGAGCTGTAGAGGGCAAAAACTGTAGAGGAAGACAGAGATTGGAATACGTCAAGCAAATAATTGAGGACGTAGGTTGCAAGTGCTACTCTGAGATGAAGAGGTTAGCACAGGAAAGGAATTCGTGGCGGGCCGCATCAAACAAGTCAGTAGACTGATGACAAAAAAAAAAAAATGCTGGCGATAGAGAGGACACTCGGTTGATCTACTTAAAGACTCATTACTTTGATTTATTACAGCGAAATCTATTTTATAAAAGTTTCAGTGGTGATCGGTGAAGGGGTTAACAGTTCCAGTAGGCGAATACTGAGAAATTCACAGCTTGCGAACTGCTCTGAATGCGGCAGGTGTGTCAGGGGCACTCAGAGCTTTGTGCTGGGTTGCGCCTGTCAAGTGGCCGCCGACTGAAGCTGGTGGAACCTACCGGTCTTTTTCACTAAGTCGGGGCCTCTTGAGATAACTGAGGCCACCAGTTTGTAAAGTGCTTGCTGGACACCACAATTTATGGCAGAAATATACAAGTCTTGCCATGTTAGGGCAAACCACGGTGAGAACAGGTACCTCGGGAAATTAGGAAATGTTAACCAACACTCTGATTCGCTGACGTCATACAGGAATTTCTGGAACAAACTAGCGAGGAAGACGTGGTCTGAATTGGCCAGTGACTGTTGACGTTACGGGGTGGCAATTTGTAACAAGTGACATTGACACCATATTGCCAGAAAAGAGTACCCTTTTACCTGAATGGCGTTCGCGGCCAGATTGGTGCAAATTGCCAAGTTGGGAGCTGGTGGAAGAGAATGAGACACTCTTCGTTTGGTTGTGGATGGAGACAGGTCGTTGGTTCGAGACGTCGTAGCGATGGAGGTGTCTGAGTCCTGAAGAGTGAGGTTCTGATTCTCCACTACGACCACCGTCCTCTGGATTTCCGCCAGATCAGACTGGTAAAAGAATGTAGCTGCACGGCTCAGTAAGTAAGGGTTAATGTTTAGATAGAGTGTTCATCGGTGCCACAGCTCGGCTAAACCCGATTCAAGCGCTAGTAACTTTGATGTCGTATTCAATCGACCACTGGGGTGTCTAACTTAGTCGTTGCGTTGTAGTGGATTAACGATTTAATGTGCACCTAGGATACGGTAGCCATACCACCGCTTGCCTATCCTGTTGATTTTCCCTAGAATGTTGATGGGAATATTTTGTATTTGGTTAATATAATAAATATTTCTTTTTTTGTTTCATTTATGTTTTTATTTGAGGGAGCACTGATTTATTCTACTGACTCAATGGGTAGTTATATAGTACGATTACTGCAATTTCCCACATTATGGTTTTATGTTAGGGCATTTCGAGATAGCGATTCCATTGCACAATTTACAGTTAACATGGAGTCTTAAGGCGAGTGTGACAGAGTCTGCGTAGGTCCATTTCTCTGATAGGTTTCACAGTCTTACACGCCGTGAGATATTGCAACTAGAATGGATGGTAACTGTCATCATGCGTTTCACTCTCTCCTCTACTCCTGCAACACATCTACCGCTGTCGTTGTCGACGCCACCAGGTCGCATGAGCACGGCTGCCACGACCGCCACCAGGTCACGAGCCTCCATCCTACACGTTGGGGCTGTACCGCTGCCAAACGACAAGCCTCCGCTCGCTATGCCGGACAGATGTAAATGATTCCAGACTTACAAAACTGGGCGCTTAAATGGGTTTGGGTGAATACTAAGATGTTTAGGCGCTTAAATGTGTTTGGGTGAATACTAAGACGTTGAACAATGTGCTTGCCCTTGAAACGTCCCCTTTGAAAAATTATGCATGACTGTGCTTAAACTGACACACAATATTTTTAGCGCAACGCAATCAGACTTTCAAAAATCCCTACAAAAGAATGGCCCTGACTAACATTAACCTATACCTTACACAAATCACTTACCTCACCAAAAATCTACGTTACTCGAACTACTGCAATACAGCGAGCGCCACTACTGCCAGCTAAATAAAAGATTCAAACTACTGAAGGCACTAACTACTGATAGGGATAGTTAGCAAATGAAAGATTTTAATAGAGAACAAACAATGTATTTACCTTAATAGTCATAATATGTGTAGCAGTTCATGACATCCTGTCTTACAAATTTCAAAACTCCGCCATCTCTCTCCCCACATCCACCACTGCTGACGGCTCACCTCCAACTGCGCAACGCTACGCGCTGTTCATATCCAGCTGCCCAACACTACAATGGCAGACAACAATGCAAACTAGCCACAGACTGCACACAGCACAGCCAGTGATTTTCATACAGAGCGCTACGTAACGTTGCCAATAAGAAAACATAAACAGCCTACTTACACCCTAATCTCACTTCCAAATCGACATGTTCTGAGGTGCGTTTTCGAAGTATGCCAGCAAGCCTGACCCAGTGAAAAATAGCAAAATACCTATATGCTGACTACCCCATCCCAACATGTATGAACCTGCAGATCTGGGTTGCCCTGTAGAAGCGTTTCTATTGGCTCCCACCATATTTGTGGGTGAATGCATCGAGAACGAAAATGGAAATCCACGGATGGAAGACAGTGTTCTTTTCGAGGATTACTGTTGAGAAAATTTAGGGAACTGACGTTTGAAGTTGACTGCAGAAGGATGCTACTACTGTTTGTTAGTGGAATAGGAAAGTAAATGACTAGCAGTGGTACATGGTACCCTTCGCTATGCACCATACGATGGCTTGTGAAGTATGTGTATAGATGTAGATGTAAATTTAGTCTACCTATTAAAATGTCAGTCCCTCCATTTATAAGTACATAAAACTCACGGAAGAATGTTGTCTCTTAGTTATCAAGGAAACAAACTGTGGAACTTCTGCTGCTGATTGTCTCTCAGTAAACATCTTTGTATTGTCGCTGATTTTCTCATTGCATTTGCTTGAACAGACATATGTAAGAGATTGTAATGTGTATGCTCGTAACATTTAGAAGACGTGGTATAAAGCTCACATCTCAACTCCTCTTTCTTCAGGGTATTCCTTACCTGCCACATTCTCATGAATCATCCAGTCTTCAATATATAGCCTCCAGGGTACAGGGAAGTCTCGGAATACGGGCGGATAGAGCATATCGGTTGATCCATCACGTGTTACATCCAGGATAGGGTTCTAAGATGGATCCATCACACGTTGTGGTTGGATTAGTGTCCGATTGTGTATCCACCATGCATTACAGTTGGGAAGTCTGTGCACTCTACACACATTGCACCATATCCTATAGTCAGGAGATTGGTGTACATTAGGAGAAATTGGTATGGAAGCAGCGGAAATAGAAAGAAAATCATCTAAACCAGAACTGGTTGTCATTGAAATGGACCATCAGGCTGTACTATTGCAACGACCTTTTAAAGATGAGTATTAGCTTATGGATTCGGATAATCAGAATGGATGTGTGCCACTACATAGCTTTCGGAAGAAACCTTTATATCTTCCTCCGCTAAAAATAACCTGGTTTTTAAGCTCTGATTTATGACTATGGAAAAGGACCGTTCGAGTCTTATCCTTTCTGAATGGTAGCGATACGGAAATACATTTCAAAAATTGGTATGGGACGTATATGGTGCAGAAGACTGTAGCCTTAGTGGAACATCTGCTAATTATGGAAGGGAGTACCTTACACTGCCTCACTGCACCTAAATATCCCAGACAGTTAGTTGTTTGGGACCTATGTTACAGGCGTCTGATACCATGCTCCTTAGGATTATAGGGTATTTTTTCCTTCTTAGGAAATTACTTTTCGAAGTTAGAATGGAAGCTACATGAATGTACATGACATGGAAGACTCTGGTTTTAATGGAACATTTGTTAATGGTGGGAGGGAGCACCGCACGCAACATCACTTTACTTAAATAGTCTTGACAAATGTTTGGTAACTACACTATGTGGTCAGAAGTATCCGGACACCTGGCTGAAAATGAATTACAAGTTCGTGGCGACCTACATCGGTAATGCTGGAATTCAATATCGTGTTGCCCAACCTTAGCCTTGATGGCAGCTTCCACACTCGCAGACATACGTTCAATCAGTTGCTGGAAGGTTTCTTGGCCAATGGCAACCCATTCTTCACGGAATGCTACACTGTGGAGAGGTAACGATGTAGGTTGACGAGACCTGGCACGAAGTTGGCGTTCCAAAACATCCCAAAGGTGTTCTATAGGATTCAGGTAAGGACTCTGTGCAGGACAGTCGATTACAGGGATGTTTTTGTCGCGTAAGCACTCCGCTACAGGCCGTGTATCATGAACAGCTCCTCGATCGTCTTGAAAGATGAAATCGCCATCCCCGAATCGCTCTTCAACAATGGGAAGCAAGAAGGTGCTTAAAACATCAATGTAGGCCTGTGCTGTGATAGTGCCACGCAAAACAACAAAGGGTGCAAGCCCCCTCCATGAAAACCACGACCACACCATAACACCAGCAGCTCCGAATTTAACTGTTGGCACTACACACGCTGGCAAATGACTTCCACCCTGGCATTCGCCATACCCACGCTCTGCCGTCTGATCGCCACATTGTGTACCGTGATTCGTCACTCCACACAACGTTTTACACACTTGAATCGTCCAATGTTTACGCTCTTTACACCAAGCGAGGCGTCGTTTAGCATTTAGCGGCGTGATGTGTGGCTTATGAGCAGCCGCTCGACCATGAAATCCAAATTTTCTCACCTTCCACCTGTCATAGTAATTGCAGTGGATCCGATGCAATATGGAATTCCTGTGTGATGGTCTGGATAGATGTCTGCCTATCACACGTTACGACCCTCTTCAACTGTCGGTGGTCTCTGTCAGTCAACAGACGAAGTCGGCCTGTACGCTTTTGTGCTGTACGTGTCCCTTCACGTTTCCATTTCACTATCACATCGGAAGCAGTGGATCTACGGATATTTAGGAGTGTAGAAATCTCGCATACAGACGTATGACACAAGTGACACCCAATCACCTGACCACGTTCGGAGTCCGTGAGTTCCACTGAGCGCCCCATTCTGCTCTTCCACGATGTCTAATGACTACTGAGGTTGCTGGTATTGAGTACCTGGCAGTAGGTGGCAGCACAATGCACCTAATATGAAAAACGTATGTTTTTGGGGATGTCCGGATGCTTTTGATCGCATAGTGTATGTTACAGGCACCTGATTCTATTGCTTCACTGGATGTGCTGTGTTTCGATCATGAGCAGATTGCATTTCGAAAGCAGGATGGAGTCTATATGCATATATGTGGCATGGGAGACTCTTGTTTAATGGAACATTTGTTAAAGGTGGGGGAGAGTACCACAAACAGCGTCACTGTACTTCAATATCATTGTCTCACCTTTGGAAACGATGCGACAGTATTTCACAAAAAATTGTTTTTTGTATGATTTGAATTCCACATTTATTACAATCAGAATTCTGTTGGAGTAGATATACCATCCTGCAATCCACTTTTGTTCATCTTAGAATGATGGAGTGGCCGAAATCACGAACAGCACATCTCCAAGTACAATGAGTATTGATGCCCTAGCACTGCTGCTGTCGAGGACGGGAATGTCGAGACAGAATGTGTCCTACCTAGCCGTCAACTGTCTCTCGATATACTGAATATGTCAATTTTCTGCGTAGCTTCCTTCATGCTACTTGAGCGATCCCCACCTTCGTACCTCACTACACAGTCGCTGAGCGCCATCCAGAGCCTCAATGATCCGTATCCGGTTCACCCTTTCGTGCACCGGATCCAACGCTCTCTTCAGCAGCTGGCGGACGACGGTTCTCCGGTTACCTTTATGTGGGTTCCTGGTCATGTCGGTATCCCTGCGAACGAAGCAGCAGATGCTACGGCCAAGGCTGCGGTCCTCCAGCCTCGGACAGCTTCTTGTTGTGTGCCTTCATCTGACTTTAGCAGGGTCATTTGTCAGCGCATTTTATCGCTGTGGCATGCCGATTGGGCTACACTTACGGACAACAAGCTTCGGGCCTTGAAACCTCTCCCTACGTCTTGGACGACCTCTTCACGCCCTTCTCGGCGGGAGGAGGTCGTTTTGGCCCGGTTACGAATTGGACACTGCCGGTTCAGTCATCTCCAACTGCTGACGGCTGCGCCGGCGCCGTTCTGCCCATGTGGGCACTTGCTGACGGTACGCCACATTTTAACGTCCTGTCCGAATTTTAATACACTGCGCATTGATCTTGGCCTGCCATGTACTCTGGATGCCATTTTAGCGGATGACCCAGGAGCAGCTGCTCGCGTTCTTCGTTTTATCCACTTAACAAACCTGTCTAAGGACATTTGATTATGCTGTTTTCTTTTAATCCCTTGCCTGTTAATGTGCCTTTTGTAGTGTTGTCCTTTTTAGTTGCTGTTTTAACCTTGTGCCTCGCAGTGCCTTCATAACTTAGTCTGGGCGCTAATGACCACTGTATTTGTGAGCCCTAAAACAAAAAAAACAAAAAATAAAAAAAATAAAAAGAAAAACAACTATACAGTCTCAATTTCCTATACAAATTTGAAATCATTGTCAGCTGCTATCCCGATATTAACACGCATAGACCTGTTTGTGGTTAAATGATATGTACGTGAGAACAGTAACATCGGTTCAACAGCTCGACACTGTATAGTCGCTGTCTACCAGTCCTGTGAGGCCACATCTGTTCGTGTTACGAGACTGATCTGCGAAACCAAAGCATCATGTGAATGCAGCTAGGAACGTATAGGTTGGTATATGAGTACTCCATTCGAAAATTAGACGGAAAAAGTATCTCTGGGAAAGACGATGTATCTCTTCCGGAAACATAGGGGTGAATTAGGATATGTATGGAAGTATGTAGGCAATTTTTTACGCGATCAGTGTGTGAGCTTTGAATAGATGGGTATCGACAATACTGGCGCGATGTTCTCTCCACCACGAACTGTACAGCTGCTTGCAGAGTATCTGATTTAGATGTGTGATGATTTAGATGTGAGATGTGTATAAATGGTGGAGTTGTTCGGAAGGAGGCGGGAAGAGTTGAACTGAAAGTAACTTAACATATTGCACATTAGTAGGACTAGAAATTTGTTGAAATCTTAAGGGAAGCGATCCACGTACTAAGAACTCAAGAGTGAACTCAAGCAAAAGAATGTGTCAGGCTCGAATTCATCTGCTTGAATTTTTAAGACGTGACGGTGTAGGAGGCGAGTGACTACAAATCCCGTTGGTATTCACCTAGAGACTGTTGCACTACAATTCGGATCGTGGTGTAATACACACTAAGGATGAATGCAGTTATTGGAGGAAACACAGACAATGATTTGGTCTGGCTTGTACTTGTTGGTTTATTGGCTCTCTGTGTACAGTAGTTGGATAAGCGTGTAAGTACTGGATTTGCTTGTAATAAATAACTTGCACTACACATATGTGTACTATCCATGTGAATATCCTCTGCTCTAGATGGAATACTGTATCACGGTCAGTCCACTATCGAACAGCACGTGGGGGTTAAAAAAATGAGCGATGCTGTGATTAAGCCCCAAATCTCCCCCTACTCTTGCACCAACTCTGAATTCAATGGGTAGTGTATTGGAAACTTTGTGATATTGTTAGATTCGTGTTAAGGGTGCATGTTCCATTTGCAAAAAGATGATGTGTTCCTCACGAAACGCTATGCTATAAACGAAGTCTCTGAAACCGTTACAATTTCTTATCTCTAGCGTAGCAACTTTAGGAAAACGATAAAGGAGATTAGGACACGTGCAACGAGATATTTATATACACTCCTGGAAATTGAAATAAGACCACCGTGAAATCATTGTCCCAGGAAGGGGAAACTTTATAGACACATTCCTGGGGTCAGATACATCACATGATCACACTGACAGAACCACAGGCACATAGACACAGGCAACAGAGCATGCACAATGTCGGCACTAGTACAGTGTATATCCACCTTTCGCAGCAATGCAGGCTGCTATTCTCCCATGGAGACGATCGTAGAGATGCTGGATGTAGTCCTGTGGAACGGCTTGCCACGCCATTTCCACCTGGCGCCTCAGTTGGACCAGCGTTCGTGCTGGACGTGCAGACCGCGTGAGACGACGCTTCATCCAGTCCCAAACATGCTCAATGGGGGACAGATCCGGAGATCTTGCTGGCCAGGGTAGTTGACTTACACCTTCTAGAGCACGTTGGGTGGCACGGGATACATGCGGACGTGCATTGTCCTGTTGGAACAGCACGTTCCCTTGCCGGTCTAGGAATGGTAGAACGATGGGTTCGATGACGGTTTGGATGTACCGTGCACTATTCAGTGTCCCCTCGACGATCACCAGTGGTGTACGGCCAGTGTAGGAGATCGCTCCCCACACCATGATGCCGGGTGTTGGCCCTGTGTGCCTCGGTCGTATGCAGTCCTGATTGTGGCGCTCACCTGCACGGCGCCAACACGCATACGACCATCATTGGCACCAAGGCAGAAGCGACTCTCATCGCTGAAGACGACACGTCTCCATTCGTCCCTCCATTCACGCCTGTCGCGACACCACTGGAGGCGGGCTGCACGATGTTGGGGCGTGAGCGGAAGACGGCCTAACGGTGTGCGGGACCGTAGCCCAGCTTCATGGAGACGGTTGCGAATGGTCCTCGCCGATACCCCAGGAGCAACAGTGTCCCTAATTTGCTGGGAAGTGGCGGTGCGGTCCCCTACGGCACTGCGTAGGATCCTACTGTCTTGGCGTGCATCCGTGCGTCGCTGCGGTCCGGTCCCAGGTCGACGGGCACGTGCACCTTCCGCCGACCACTGGCGACAACATCGATGTACTGTGGAGACCTCACGCCCCACGTGTTGAGCAATTCGGCGGTACGTCCACCCGGCCTCCCGCATGCCCACTATACGCCCTCGCTCAAAGTCCGTCAACTGCACATACGGTTCACGTCCACGCTGTCGCGGCATGCTACCAGTGTTAAAGACTGCGATGGAGCTCCGTATGCCACGGCAAACTGGCTGACACTGACGGCGGCGGTGCACAAATGCTGCGCAGCTAGCGCCATTCGACGGCCAACACCGCGGTTCCTGGTGTGTCCGCTGTGCCGTGCGTGTGATCATTGCTTGTACAGCCCTCTCGCAGTTTCCGGAGCAAGTATGGTTGGTCTGACACACCGGTGTCAATGTGTTCTTTTTTCCATTTCTAGGAGTGTACAATCATTCGATATCGATGAATTGTATGTATTAGGCTGTCATTTCTTTCCGTAGTCCACGTTTATTCTGCATCATTTTGGCTTTGCTCCAGTACATCAGTGTGCTATTGCTGACGTTGTGCTAGATCTCTAACCACACAGTGACGGCTGGAAGATTTGACAGCCCTCTAACTAACGGAACAGCGCTGTCGGAAAGTGATAGGCTTTCTGGAGAATTAGCAGCGGACATCACTTAGTCGTCGAAATCAGGTGGATTCAAATGCTACATATCGAAGACTGGATGATTCGTGAGAATATTGCAGGTAAGTGATTCTCTCACCAAAGAGAAGAGGTGAGCTCTATACCGCATTGAGAAGTGTCGTGCGGAAACTTAATAAAGCTTCCAGGATCTTAAGGGAAGCGCTCCAAGTACTAAGAACTCAAGAAAGTGCAAAGTGACTGCTACGAGAAAATTAGGGGCTAATACGAAGATGTTGACATCCGAAGTTAGCAGCCGAGGGCGCCAAGCGCGTATTTTCTGCCATACTCAGCTGCCGGTATCTCATAATAGGAACTAAATTTGGTTAGAGATCTTCTTATTGTACTGAAGAACGAGTACTTTAATGACGCTGTATTTGGGGAACTGCGGCAGTCAATATTTATCGAGTTATTGACATCCGAAACTAGCAGGCAAGGGCGCCAAGCGAAAATTTTCTGCCATACTCGTCTGCGCATATCTCGTAACCGGACCAGATTTCTTTATGTACTGAAGGAGGAGTGTTTTCCTGATGCAGATTTTTCGGAAGTGCAATAGATGATATTTATCGAATTATTGACATCAGAAGTCAGCAGCCGAGGGCGAAAACGTGTATTTTCTGTCACACTCAGCCGTCCGTAACTCGTAATTGGACCGTTTACTTATAGCAGTAAAGAAGGATAGTATTCCAGATGCTCCATTTGGTGAATTGCGAAGGCGAATATTTATCGTGTTACTGACATTGACCGTACGGGACTTCATCTAGAAGATCGCGGGTGGCGCCCCGAGCTGAGTCTCACATTACTTCCACTTGTGTCAGACCGCTACTATTTTATTTTTTGTCGGCCTTCCTTGGCCAAATCTTGTTTTTTCGACCCCAACAGCGTCAGGTTCAGATGCCTGAGGATCTCTTTCAGTTTCTTGCCTCTCTCATCCCAGTTCTGCGGGGTTTGATGCGGGACCCTAGCCCAAAGTTGTGGGCGAAGTCCCCAACGACAGCTACGGCGGAGAATGAGGGCTTCGGTATGGTGCTTATGCTTGGCAGAGCAGGCATCGGATCCGGAGTGCCGTAGGCGACACTAGGGTTCAACCGGAGCAAGTCGGCAACACTTGCAACACAATCTACTCCACGTGTAGTGTTTCCTGTGGAAACAATTGTTCGAATCAAGAATAACCGATGAATGCTGCAAAAGTTGGTGGTTTTTATATACGTCTCAGGCAATACAGTTCCTACGGAGAGGACACTCCGCCTGCACCTACAAAGTTGCGGATAACAACATGGGGAGTCGCAGTTACCAGTTTTAAGCCTCTCGCAGAAGGACGTATGTGCAGACTCCAGGGGTAGTCTCGTCGATGGAATAGCCCATAACGGCCAAATGGCTGGTTATCACCCGCCTCAAACTGGGCAGCCCCCAGTCAGTCCGTCCCCCACATTGCGCTTCTATGACTGTATGAAGCAGCTAGCGTCTCGCAGCGCTTCATACATGATGGGTTCCTGACACATCTTGAACAGACAACAATAAAAAAGCTCATATGAACAAAACCTACAATTCAATAAGACTATTTGACACCTGGAATGCCAGGGAAAGGCAGCCTGCGTGAAGATAGTAACACTGTTTTCTGGAAAGGGAGAGAAATTGGAGAAAGACATGAGCGTGGAGTTGGCTTTGGATAACGAAACAGTCTTCTTAGCTGCCAAAACTAATTTTTGAACCGTTAATAACTTCGATATTAAGGACAACATCTGAATCCTTCACATTAATTTCAACATATGCTCCCATTATTAAAGCGCCACCTGAAGCAAAGAAAAGAAAAGTTTTACAAAGATCTGCGGAAATGCTTGGAGAATGTTCGTGGATCAGATAAACTCATGTTACTGGGAGACTTCAATGCCAGGAAAGGGCATACATGGCACAGTTGGCCTGACAGCACTGGAAATATGAACGAGAATGGTCAGCGACTGGTGGAACTTTGCAACTCTCTTTCTCTCTGTATCACTAACACTTATTTCTGCAACAGAGCCGTGAATAAAGTAACTTGGAAACACCCACTTTCAGAGCATTGGCATCAGCTCGACTTCATCGTAACCAGAAGATGTTACCTATGTCATGTCCTTAACTCCCTTACATATCACAGTACTGACTGTGTAACTCATCATACTTCAGTTATGACCAAATCACGGTTCACATCAAAACATTTTCACTCGGCTGAGAGCATTTTTCGAAAATTGAAGATCAGCACTAAAGTCAACGAAGCCGATGCACTACATAAAAGTTCAGAGAAGATGTTGAGATGAAACTGAGTCCTGTGCAATTGATAACTGCGCAGAGCGCCGAAAATGTGTGGCATCTAGCTAAAGAAAATACGATGCAAACAGTTATTAGAAAATTTGGGAAGCAGGGTAGGACTCAAAGCGACTGGTTTGCTAAATATGAAAGTGAGTTGCGCCCATATATAGACAAGAAACGTAATGCTCATATAGAGGTAATGAATAATCCTAAAGAGCAATGAGTAATAGTCGAGCACAAGGCCTGCAGAGCATATCTGCAACGAGTTTCTCGCCATTGTGCAAATCAATACTGGACCGGCCTTTGCAAATCTATTCAGATCTGCTCTGAGACAAAGGAGATTACCGTTGCATGTATCAAGGCATCAAAACGGCCATTGGACCAACAAGCAGGCAGTATGCTGCAATAAAAGATGTTAATGGTGACCCAATCAACGATAAAAACCAGCCGCTAGATACACTCCTGGAAATTGAAATAAGAACACCGTGAATTCATTGTCCCAGGAAGGGGAAACTTTATTGACAAATTCCTGGGGTCAGATACATCACATGATCACACTGACAGAACCACAGGCACATAGACACAGGCAACAGAGCATGCACAATGTCGGCACTAGTACAGTGTATATCCACCTTTCGCAGCAATGCAGGCTGTTATTCTCCCATGGAGACGATCGTAGAGATGCTGGATGTAGTCCTGTGGAACGGCTTGCCATGCCATTTCCACCTGGCGCCTCAGTTGGACCAGCGTTCGTGCTGGACGTGCAGACCGCGTGAGACGACGCTTCATCCAGTCCCAAACATGCTCAATGGGGGACAGATCCGGAGATCTTGCTGGCCAGGGTAGTTGACTTACACCTTCTAGAGCACGTTGGGTGGCATGGGATACATGCGGACGTGCATTGTCCTGTTGGAACAGCAAGTTCCCTTGCCGGTCTAGGAATGGTAGAACGATGGGTTCGATGACGGTTTGGATGTACCGTGCACTATTCAGTGTCCCCTCGACGATCACCAGTGGTGTACGGCCAGTGTAGGAGATCGCTCCCCACACCATGATGCCGGGTGTTGGCCCTGTGTGCCTCGGTCGTATGCAGTCCTGATTGTGGCGCTCACCTGCACGGCGCCAAACACGCATACGTCCATCATTGGCACCGAGGCAGAAGCGACTCTCATCGCTGAAGACGACACGTCTCCATTCGTCCCTCCATTCACGCCTGTCGCGACACCACTGGAGGCGGGCTGCACGATGTTGGGACGTGAGCGGAAGACGGCCTAACGGTGTGCGGGACCGTAGCCCAGCTTCATGGAGACGGTTGCGAATGGTCCTCGCCGATATCCCAGGAGCAACAGTGTCCCTAATTTGCTGGGAAGTGGCGGTGCGGTCCCCTACGGCACTGCGTATGATCCTACGGTCTTGGTGTGCATCCGTGCGTCGCTGCGGTCCGGTCCCAGGTCGACGGGCACGTGCACCTTCCGCCGACCACTGGCGACAACATCGATGTACTGTGGAGACCTCACGCCCCACGTGTTGAGCAATTCGGCGGTACGTCCACCCAGCCTCCCGCATGCCCACTATACGCCCTCGCTCAAAGTCCGTCAGCTGCACATACGGTTCACGTCCACGCTGTCGCGGCATGCTACCAGTGTTAAAGACTGCGATGGAGCTCCGCATGCCACGGCAAACTGGCTGACACTGACGGCGGCGGTGCACAAATGCTGCGCAGCTAGCGCCATTCGACGGCCAACACCGCGGTTCCTGGTGTGTCCGCTGTGCCGTGCGTGTGATCATTGCTTGTACAGCCCTCTCGCAGTGTCCGGAGCAAGTAAGGTGGGTCTGACACACCGGTGTCAATGTGTTCTTTTTTCCATTTCCAGGAGTGTATTATTATATGTTGGCATAATCGTGCTTTGGAAACATGATTCTGTTTTTGAAAGGATTTGATTAATGGCACTTTCCAGACTTTATGTTATTTTCGAGAGAGTATTTGATTATTCTCACATGTGTAAGGCGTAACTGTGCTTTAGAAATGTTTTTGAGATGAACCTTTATGGTAGTTTAGTACATAATGTCATGTGTCTGGCACAAACGTGTTACAGAAGTATTTTTTAGGATAAAATGTATAATATGTAAAGAAGTACCACTTTTTTCCATTTCCAGGAGTGTAGATGGGTGCAGCGCTATGCTAACCTATACTCAGAAGAGGTGAACATATATTCAGAAGTTTTGGGTACTTTCCAACATTTTGCGTGGTGTCTGTCTGTTCTATATCGTGTCTCCCTACCACTTTCGCGCAACGACGCTCTGAGCGTGTTTTTTTACGGAATTGACTAGTTTGAACCTGGGACCTGTTGCTGGTAAGGAGACGCCAGACCACACATGACATATAGAATTCAGAAGAGTTCAGTGAGACTAGCGATGATAAAACCAAATACTTAATGATTTCAGCGTCAGCTCCACTGCACTCCCTGTAAAAGAATCTTAATACTAACTAAATTTAGTGGAAGGGGTTCAAGGCTTTCCTATTTTTAGTTAGCTGGTAAAATAACGTCGAAAAAGCAGTTAAGTTTACCATTGGAAATTTTATTCTACTCACAAAACATTGTTTATAAATTGCACTATTGATAAAAGGAAATGTTTTAATACAGGATGGTAAAAACCAACTGCGTTCAACAAAAATGTGAACGAATATTCCCTGAATGGGTTTCCAAGTTCTACAATGGATCGAAGGATGACCTATGCCATATCACATCTATAATCTAGGTTTAAATTAAGTTTCACAAGAGAGAAAACTATCAAAATGGTCTACAGTGACCCTCAATTATCTTTAATTACTTATCTAACTTGTCGTAAATTACAGTGGCTGATGTGGCTTCTCAATAACTATATAACAGAAAAATCATCGCGTTTCAGATTTTTACTTCAAGTGGCAAATGTGAACACCATGAGCTTTAATTGACGATCGACACTAGTATTACGCAAAAAGGGGGTGTAACAGATGAGACTTCTGCAGTTCTGAGTGAAGCTTTATGCGCTGTTATGTGGCATCTCATGTGTTCATTACCTTGTCGGTGTTCGCCAGGGGGCGGCGGCCGGCGCAGTTCTGCTCACCTCGCCATTTCGGAAGCAACTTCTCCTAACTTCTCCTTACTACAATTTACCGAAATTGGTTAAAAAAAAACTATCTGGCTGTGTTTTCATCTGACCAATCAGGGTCTCAATGTTAACCTTAATCTCCGCCTACAAAAATTCTGTCTATCCAATGAGAAACGTTATACTTTTCGTGGTGGGGCAATGTTTTTTAAAGTTTGCAACATAACAGGAATGCGAAAACGTCTCACGCTAAAACTTGCAGCTGGTGTGGTCCTTTTAGCGTTATCGTAAGATCTATACTGTTCTTCTGGAGGGCTCTATCTTTTAACATGGGCTGGGGGGTGGTCCTGACGTAACAGAGACGCGAAAAAATCTCACACTAAAACTTGCGGGTGGTGTAGCCCTTTTTGTGTTATCGTAAAATCTATACTGTTCTTCTGGAGGGTTCTAGCTTTTAACATGGGCTGGGGGGTGGTCCTGGCGTAACAGAGACGCGAAACCGTCTCACGCTAAAATTTGCGGGTGGTGTGGTTTTAGCGGTTAGCTGGCGACGTGGGTGTCCGTCCGTCCCTTATCGTAGGGCCTTCCAGCTTAACACGGTTCTGCTCTCGGCATCTGTTCTCGTTTCTCCCCTCGGAACTGCGTCTGTCTCACGGTGGGAAGGTATGACATGCATTTGGGCGTTCTTGTGTTAGTCTGTGGTATTCCATTTGCTCACTCGTTACTCGTATTACTTTGGTTAATTTAATGTCACGATTTATTTGGAGCTATGTGACATACTACTGGATTTGCTTATCATGTCAGGGTTTGCCTGACACCTTACAACTTTGCCAACTTCACTTGTTATGACTGATCTTGATAATCCTCCTACTCTCAATGAATTCGCACTTAAGGGGGGACGTTGATGAAAAACACACACTATTTTAAAAATGCACCAAATCCACAGTTTTGGAGATACGGCAATGAAAGTTTGTACCACGCTTTACATGAAAGCAACACATATAGAATCCTTTGATTATATATATTCAACTTTTTTTTGAATGAAATTTGAAGTTTTATTTTCAAAAAATAATGTATGTTCCTTATTCTCTAAAGTATCAAGAGATTTCTACAAAAATTTCTCTATTTTATCTCTTTATATGTTGTAAGCTTCTCTCATGTCGTTTTTGGAATAGGTCAAATAGGAGAATTTTCATAATTTTTTAGTTATAATTCCTGAAGTACAATTTTAAATTAATGCAAAATTCCAAGCACTGCCCTCTATCTCAGCTTGCAATCAGAATTTCAAAATTTGCCCTTGAGACAACGTTTGTTAGGTTTACAGAAATATGTGTTGAAAATTCGATAATTCTAGCATTCATAGAATCTGAGGAAAAGGTACATAAACTTTTAAAAAAAACTTCACAGGAAACGCAATTTAAAGTTCAATCTAACTTTTTTCCTTATGTCAATTCTTCAGAAGGTACCACATTTGTACTCTGGGTCGTCTTTCCCTTCAAGGCTTCTCTTCTGGTTTCTTCTTGTCTGTCTTCTTTCCTTTACCAGGTCTTCAACTGACTTTTCAGCTGCAGAGACGAGTTGTAAATCTATTTCTGTCAGGACGTCTTGAGTAAAATTTCTTATCTTGAAGCCCATTCTTTCTAATACCTTCATCCTCCCGACGTTCCCATCACTAAATACAATAACTGCATCATAAGTTGCAATTCTGACAACCGTAGCAGATGAAAATGTGCTTTTAGGGCAACGTTTCCATATTAGTGAATTTAGAGACTCATTTGGATTTTAGGTTTTGCCATGAACACATCTTTTGAGAAGTGCAAGATCGGCCAAAGATGATCTATAAAACCAAAGAGTGTATATCACGACCTTCTAGATGCATCCCGCACACGTTTGGTTGAAAGTAATACACAGAATCGTTGTTCACTGAGCTGGTATTGAAGTGTAGCAGGGAGGCCGCGTCACATTTTTAATTAATTTTCAGGCACTTCGGATGCGATTTCATCATTGAAACTTTGGAAACTTATTATCCATGAGTTGTACTGACAAATAAAAAATAAATAGAAAATTGACATTTTTGGTCAATTTCATGAACGTGCCCCCTTGAAAGTCTAAAGTTAGGCAGTAGTACAGGCCGTGATAACTTACCGGCTGAAACCATCAAACTTGTCTGTGTTTTGCCGATATTGCATCAAACCGTACTGCAGTGCTGGGAAGAAGGCACAACATCTCAAGAAATGCGAGATGCAAGTATAGCAACAATCTGTAAGGAAAAGGCGACAGAGGCGACAGTTACAGCTAGCGATGGTGAAACTGAAAAGACTGAAAACTTTGGCTGCTCGGATCTATTTTGAGTCGCAGTGCGGATTTCAAGCTGGCAGATCCACAAGTGGTACGATATGCACCTTGCGCCAACTACAAGTGCCACAAACACAGAGTGCCATTATATGAGGCTTTTGTCGATCTCAACAAAGCTTTCGACACCGTCGGTATGGAGGGACTCTACAGTATATTGGAAAACAATGGATGTCCACCAGATTTGTTGTCCTTAATAAGATCTTTTGATGACAATATGCATGGCTGTGTAATCTTCGATGGTAGTACATCTAGACCATTCAATATGAACTGTGGCGTAAGACAAGACTTTGTGTTGGCACCTACAATTTTCGGAAGTTTCTTCTCGTCCCTGCTCCAAGGGCTTTTGAGAACTGCAATTTTGGCGTAGATCTGCTTACTTGGAAAGATGGAAGACTTTTCAACGTCAATCTTCTGAAGAGTAAGACAAAGCGCTACGAGATAATCGTTCGTCAACTCCTATATGCTGATGACGGTGCAATTGTTGCGAAATCTGGAGAAGAGCTGCAAGAGCTAATATCGAGGTTTACTTATGCGTGCCACCTTATCTCGATGAGTGTAAACAGCAGTAGAACTGTAACTGCGGCTCAGGGTGCTAATACACAGCCGAATTTCGCTTCAGATGGACCTACGCTGCAAGTCGTGGATAACTTCTGCTACATTGGATCAAATATAGAATCAAACATGTCTGTAGACAAGGACAATGATTATCGCATTGGAAGAGCTGCAACAAGTTTTGGCAAGCTCTCTACATGTGTACGGAAAAACAGCAAACACGCTTTGATCACTAAAATTCTTTAGTACCCTTTTGTATGCATCAGAAACATGGGGTACTTATGCCAAAGAAGAACGTCCCCATAATGCTTTCCACATGCGGTGCCTCAGATCCGTCATCGGAATAAGGTGGAAGGACAGAGTGACCAATGAAGCAGTAGTATCTAAAACTAACTGCAACAGCATTTCAGCTGTCTTCTAGCTGAGACGACTCCACTGGCTGGGACACGTCTACCGTATGGATGCTGAGAGATTACTATATGAGGTGATGCTTGGAGAGACTTCTACAAACAAAACATCCGCAGAATGTCCCGTATTGAGATTCAAGGAGTCCTGTGAACGAGATATGGAGAGCTTTGGAATCGACACCAACAGGTGGGGAGCACGGGCTAGCACGAGGCCAGTGTGGCGCAATGATATGTCAGCTGGAATGTAGAAGCATGATGAAGCCTTGTTTGACAGATTAAGGCAGAAAAAGCTTCGCAGAGCTACCACTGCTCCTGCCTCATAAGCTACGAGGGCAGTTCAATAAGTAATGCAACACATTTTTTTTCTCGGCCAATTTTGGTTGAAAAAACCGGAAATTTCTTGTGGAATATTTTCAAACACTCCCGCTTCGTCTCGTATAGTTTCATTGACTTCCGACAGGTGGCAGCGCTGTACGGAGCTGTTAAAATGGCGTCTGTAACGGATGTGCGTTGCAAACAACGGGCAGTGATCGAGTTTCTTTTGGCGGACAACCAGGGCATCTCAGATATTCATAGGCGCTTGCAGAATGTCTACGGTGATCTGGCAGTGGACAAAAGCACGGTGAGTCGTTGGGCAAAGCGTGTGTCATCATCGCCGCAAGGTCAAGCAAGACTGTCTGATCTCCCGCGTGCGGGCCAGCCGTGCACAGCTGTGACTCCTGCAATGGCGGAGCGTGCGAACACACTCGTTCGAGATGATCGACGGATCACCATCAAACAACTCAGTGCTCAACTTGCCATCTCTGTTGGTAGTGCTGTCACAATTGTTCACCAGTTGGGATATTCAAAGGTTTGTTCCCGCTGGGTCCCTTGTTGTCTAACCGAACACCATAAACAGCAAAGGAGAACCATCTGTGCGGAATTGCTTGCTCGTCATGTGGCTGAGGGTGACAATTTCTTGTCAAAGATTGTTACAGGCGATGAAACATGGGTTCATCACTTCGAACCTGAAACAAAACGGCAATCAATGGAGTGGCGCCACACCCACTCCCCTACCAAGAAAATGTTTAAAGCCATACCCTCAGCTGGTGAAGTCATGGTTACAGTCTTCTGGGACGCTGAAGGGGTTATTCCGTTCGATGTCCTTCCCCATGGTCAAACGATCAACTCTGAAGTGTGTTGTGCTACTCTTCAGAAATTGAAGAAACGACTTCAGCGTGTTCGTAGGCACAAATATCTGAACGAACTTCTCCTTCTTCATGACAACGCAAGACCTCACACAAGTCTTCGCACCCGAGAGGAGCTCACAAAATTTCAGTGGACTGCTCTTCCTCATGCACCCTAAAGCCCCGATCTCGCACCGTCGGATTTCCATATGTTTGGCCCAATGAAGGACGCAATCCGTGGGAGGCACTACGCGGATGATGAAGAAGTTATTGATGCAGTACGACGTCTCCGACATCGACCAGTGGAATGGTACCGTGCAGGCATACAGGCCCTCATTTCAAGGTGGCGTAAGGCCGTAGCATTGAATGGAGATTACGTTGAAAAATAGTGTTGCGTATCTAAAAGATTGGGGAATAACCTGGTGTATTTCAATGCTGAATAAAACAACCCCTGTTTCAGAAAAAAAATGTGTTGCTTTACTTATTGAACTGCCCTCGTAGATATACTTGTGACAAATGCCGCAATAGATGCAGTGCTGGCATTGGCTTGATAGACCTATTGATGCTATCTTATTGTACTAAAGGGGAGTGTTTTCCGTATGCTGCATTTGGGGAACTGTGATAGAAAATATTTATCTAGTTACTGACATCCGAAGTTAGCATCATAGGGACACAGACGGGTATTTTCTGCCATATGCAGCGCCCTTTTCTCGTTATCAGACTGTGAATACGACTTAGTGTTCTCTTATTGTACTAAAGGAGGAGTGTTTTCCGGATGCTGCACTTGAGGAACTGCGATGGCGAATATATATCGAGTTATGGACATCCAAATTTAGCAGCCGTGGGCGCCAAGAGCTTATTTTCTCCCATACTTTGCTGTCCATACCTCGCATTCGAACCATGAATCTGGCTTCACGTTCTCTTACTGTACTAAGGGAGGAGTGTCTTCCCTATGCTGCATCTGAGGAACTGCCATGGCGAATATTTATCGAGTAACTGACATCCGAAGTTAGTAGCCAAGGGCGTGATTCGAGTATTTTCTGCCTTATTCAGTTTCCTATATGTCCTAATCAAACAGTTATCTGAATAAATGTAGGTTAATTCTTACAAAGAATGTGTAACATATTATTATGTTTACGACGTTTCTCATCGAGCCATTTACGTTATCTCGCATTTTTAGCTGCTTCTCTCACACAAATAATGATAAAAATTCAGAAATTCTGGGTCGCCACCAGCCCAAGCCCTCCATAACCATTTAGAAAAAAAAACGGAGCTGGAAAATTATTAGTTTAATTACTTTAATAATTTAATTACAAGTACGTAAATTTCTTTAAGCAGCCAGATAAATAGCACTCCATGTCGTGCATGAAGCAACTTGATTAATTCAGAAATGGAAATCAGAGTAAGGTGGTACGATCGACAGCAAATAATTTATCTTTCACGTATATTATTTATTGTAACTAAATATTTGGTTGCACATCCTAACTACACATAACTGGTGTCTGACTCGAAATATTTAAGTAAGAATTAGTGAGAATGAAACAGATCACAATTTAACAACAGCAAGAAGAAACAGAAGACGTGGGTGGGGTACAATTATACTATCATCTCCTTTGCATTAATACCATAAAAATATCTCAGTGAGATTTGCATGCACTATTCTGGACAGAGGTTTAACCAATACACGAGGCTGTGCGATAATTATTTAACATACTAACTACGTCTGCTGCTTGCAAACGGCTGGACTAGAGCACGTGGTGCATTATGGATCAAACTGTTGTGCTGCTTTGTAGAAAGCACACGAAATAGTAGATATTCTTACAGAAATTATAGCTCATTAAGCAAGCAAACTGTTAAAATAAAGTCTACTGCGGTGCCGTGGTGGACCAGAAGGGTCATTGATTACCAAACACGTGGCACAAAATCGACACACAAAGACAAAACAACTTCCACAAAACAAAAGATTAAAATCATTAAAAATCATACTCGCTTCACACGCTTCAGTTAAGCTGAAAATCTTAAGTTATCTGGCTACATTTTGTCTTATTGAACCAATACGGTGAGTTCTCTGGATGCTGCAGGTGTAGTTATAGCGGCACGAGCGCATTCTGTTAGTGCGAGTTACCTACATTAGGGGCATTCATGCATTTAGGATTAAATCTATTGATCTCTTTTGACTGACAGGTCCTTAACCTATTGTTCTGCTAAGTGGATTTTGACCCCCTATAGATGATTTGTGACTTCCTGGGCGTAATTTGTCCTTCTGAGATAAATCCCCCACCCTTCCCCCTCCTCCTCCCAACCTATCTGGAAACCTCCAACCCTCCCCCTTCCACTCGCCGACAGACTTGCAGGCCTGAGTTATTCCAACAAAACCTTCCACTCCACCAATTTGACTGAGAAATTACTTAAATTGATCAATTCATGAACCCTGCTCCTCTGGTAAATATCCAAGCCCTCCCCTCCACTTCCCCCCACCCGGAAATTGGTGGTTCTACGCTGGAGAGTAGGGTCTGAGGACAGAAAATTCAATTACACGGTAAAGTGTATACTGCTTACCTATAAAATTCAATTTTCAGGGGTTGGATCTCTGTTGCTCATCATTCTTTGCTATGTTGGAAGATGGAAGCCTTAAAAATACATCGAAAAGAATTAACTAAATCCATTGTTTTTTTATTCCGAAGACACACAAGGAATATCATCATGAGACACTCATCATGTAACCGTACTGTTAAAAATCTTTCGATCGTGAAGAACTTGCCATCTGTTGCCCCCCAGACCACATCATCACACAATGCACTGGTGTGCAAGAGACCACACTACACCTGCTCGGGACCCCGCGACCAACCACTGTCATTCGCCTCCACACAGCCAGCTGCCTCATGTGATGTGCAGAATGGAAGTTGCACAAATCCCCCCAAAAAAGGCTTCTTGTGGGGCGACACTTTGATATTTGATGCCTGAGAAATTCCTGGCGAAACACATGCACTCTCTCTCTCTCTCTCGCTATCTGTCCCCCCCCCCCTCTCTCTCTTCCTCTCTTGCTGTCTGTCCCCCCCGCCCCCCCCCCCCCCCGTCTCTCTCTCGAGCGGTTATGTCCTGTAGCGTGCCATTGCCGGGCCTGCATGCATGGTCGGTTGCAGTCGGATCAAACCACAAACAAAGCAGCATTTATCTGGTAAGAAATGATAATTAATCGAAACCCTCAGCTGCCAACTTTGGTGTTGATATACCTCAATGGGGCTGCTGAAAATGTGTGCCCCAACTAGGACTCGAACCCAGGATCTCCTGCTTACATGGCATTGAGGTATATCAACAACAAAGTTGGCAGCTGAGAATTTCAGTAGTAATGGAGTCTGTTCAGGACAAAATAGGACAGCCAAAAGATTTAAGCAAAATTAAGTGAGCAAAGCCAAATTGTTGAGCATCGCGCCCCACAAAGTTAAGAAGTATAAGCACATAACAAAACTAAATCGAAGTAAGGACAAATGATCACCACCAAAATTCATGAAAACAGGTGCCGGCTACTAAGAATCTGCAATAACAAGATCCAAAACCAAATAGAAATCAAACCCATAATAACGAAAGCATTGAAAACAAATGACGGGTTTGAAACAAAACCAAATCCAAATAAATAAGCCACTTACAGAAAATCTAAATCAAATCGTAAGTACATACAACACATCGATATGAAGACAAAAACAGGTCTCTCTTCCTATAGTTATCAAAATCGAAATAAATCGTAAGTAAATTGCTTACATAGTTACAAGTTAAATCTAAATATCATAACAACTAATCAAACAACCTTTCTGCTCCACTGTTCCATGTATACAATTAAAGGCGAAAAATCCGAAAACATTTGAAGAATTAAAGAGTCTATACTGTAGACTCCCTTCAGACCCAGAGAGTCTATACTATAGACAAAACAGGTGCCGCCTACTAAGAACCCACAATAACAAGATCCAAAACCAAACAGAAATCAAACCCATATTAACGAAAGCATTGAAAACAAATGATGGATTTTAAACAAAACCAAATCCAAATAAATAAGCCACTTGCAGAAAAACTAAATCAAATTATAAGTAAATACAACAACACATCTATATGAAGACAAAAACAGGTCTCTCTTTCTATAGTTACCAAAATCGAAATAAATAAATCGTAAGTAAATAGCTTACATAGATACAAGTTAAATCTAAATATCATAACAGCTAATCAAACAAACTTTCTGCTCCACTGTTCCATTCATACAATTAAAGGCGAAAAATCCGAAAACATTTGAAGAATTAGAGAGTCTATACTGTAGACTCCCTTCAGACCCAAAGAGTCTATTCTATAGACTCCCTTCCGATAATCAACCACACACAGTTTTTATCAATGAATCTGGCTTGTATTCTTTAGTTATAAAACTAATATGAAAGAAGCAGATAAACCATGAGCGGTGAAACACGGTTCTCTTTCTAAACAGGGAGCGGTGAAACATGGCGCATCTTCTAAATATGACAAACAAAGGGCCCTGAAACAGGGTGCATCTTCTAAATATGATAAACAAGTGGGACCCAAAACAGGCCCCCCTTAAAAACAAAGGGGCCCAAACCCGGCCCCTTCTTCAAACCAACATCCTCATGCTATATTTATAAATGAATCAGTAATTGTCATCATAAAAATGTGCAAAACCTTCGGCGCCATCTGAAGGAAATCCCGGAGGAAATTATTCCAACTTCTCTTTATCTCAGTTTTACCCTCTGGAGCTTTTTCGAAGTCTTCTCGTAGTCCAAGTTCCATTGCCAGGTCGTCTTTCAGCGACTTGATGGTAGCTGCCCTTCCGCTCCTGTCACCCGTCTTCTTTAATTGAGGGGGCAGAGCTCCAGACAGCAGCGTCTTGATGAACGATGAACCCCACTGCTTGAGTGGCCAGCTCAACTCCCGGCCTGCGGCAACCGGGAGCACCTCTGCAGTTTGTATATATAGCTGGTATTTCTAGTGATAAAGTATATTCTAAAAGCGCTACTTTCATCAGCATATTCTGGACGTAAATATATGATTTCCTTCACATTATTGTATTTCATTTGAAGAGACGAAATGTAAACTCTGTGCAAATGTTAGTATGAATACTGAAAACAGCTTTAAAAATAATTAATTTGAGTTTAAAATGAAAAATGTTTTCCCATTATCTCAAGCGGAACAAAGATCAGAGCCAGCTCAAAGCTGGTACGTGTCTCAGTGCATGGGCGTACCTAGCGAGGGGCAGCGGGGGGGCTGGCAGCTGTCCCCCCCTCCCTGCCCCTCGCTAGGTACGCCCATGCAGCTGCCAGCCCCCCCCCCCCCCCTTACTATAGAAGATATTCGAACTCATTCACACAGATCTGGGAGTAATTTTTTCGTCTTCGGCACGTTACTGTCGGCAGGGAAGTTTATAGAAATAATAAATTTAGCGATAAGCAATCCGATCTGCTATTCGCAGGCATTTTACGTCGCCAAGGAAGAGTGTATTCACTTGTAGGCAGTAAGGGATCATAACTATGTGAAGTTTTTAACGAACAACATCGTTTCTCCTACCATATTTAAATGTAAAATGCTTTTCTGCTCCTAACCTATTAATTTTTTAGTTAAAGCTGACGCTAACTGTAGATTAATAGCAGTTGACGTGCAGGTTATGACTAGCAGTAGATGGCGAGAAATTTAGTACAAGTGATTTATAAAATAATTTTTAGAACGTTCCACAAAACTGGCCATCACCGAAAAAACTACCGGGCACTTCAGTAAAAGCCCCATTAGCTGCCTGAAACACTTGCTCACTTGCACAATTTAATGAGCCCATTTTCTGGATTGTTACTAAGTGACGAGGAAAGATTATTTACCAAGAAATTATCGGCGGCTAGAGTGCCAGTGGAATGCACGTTCGGATTTTTGACGAACAAATTGCATATTCTCCCAAAGAAAAAAAACTCCTTCAGAACACGAAGACATTGAATGCGTCTCCTTCTTTCACAACATATTAATCGATAAAGGTAGGCCCAAGATCTCCCTTCAGTTGAGTTTTTACCAGGACATAATCGAAAACAGCGCTTTGAAGCATGCATTCAGAAGCAAACAGTGGAGCTTCAAGAAGGATGAGGAGCAGAAGACAGGTGTTCAAAACCTGTCAACTGTCATTATTCGAAATTTACCTCATGAATACTGTAGCTACTGGGGCTATCATTTCTTTATTAAAATGATAAAATTTGTACGTAACTCAAATATGATAATATACCAAAGTTTATGCCTTTCTTGCCTGTAGTATTTTTGGTAGTTCTTTATTTTAATTTTTTCTACTATACAGTTCATTCCAAGCTTGGCATACCAGACCTCTGTCGTGGCACTGTTTGTTTTTCTGATCCCATAACATGGGATGTTGATGTACATATGGGACTTTTGATGTCCATCACAAGAAATCGCATCCAACGATCGCACGAAACAAAACTCAGAGCTACCGTGCAGCACTGTTCTGCATCGCTCTGCTCATCCCGCAGTCTAAACGGGCATCTCGCTATGCTACTGTCGAAACCAAGCTGTCCCCCCACCCCTCCCTCGCTCATTACACGATTTCAGCTTCCATTCCATTGGCATCGCTCGGTTCGGCTCAACATCGCATTGTATTTCATCGGGGGAGCAGTGTCAATTTAAACTAAGCTACCAATTTTTTTTATTGTTCCATGGAGTTATTGTAACCATCAAATGGACATTAGGAAACTTTTTTAAAAAGGTGAGTTTAGTTACATTACCTACTTCTTTGCTCGCGTTTTTTAAGAGGCAGGATGTTTAACTAAATTTTTTTTCTGTGGATATTATTTTATTATACTGTAATCTGTGAAGCAATAATAGTGGTTATTAGTATTCGATGTTCTCTACACAAACTGCGATATGGTACATAAACAAATTCATGCTCTTTATGCTGGAACAGCTCTACTGACATGTTCAACGAATAATGTATAATGAAATGTGACTCGAAATATATTGAGAGTGTTACAACAAATTACTTTCGTTCCAGACATAAATTGATTGTTGCTTGAATTACAATTCTGTCTGCTTCGTGTTGCATTTACTAAAAGTCATAGGAGTGTAAATGATGTGAGTATATTAACAAGTTCACAAATAACAATAATATCTCATGGCTCACAGCCTGGTGAAAGTAATTGAGAAATTTGCGGCAAATCCTAGAACATTACTACTGAATTACAAAGTTGTATTTTTAAAGAAGTGCATTCTTATATTTAAAATGTTTATTGAAAGCAGTTTTTCACTAGTGTACTGTTTTATTTAATAAGAAATGCTGCATGTTTTCTCGGATTGTACAAGTGTATTCTTGTATTTAAAATGTTTATTAAAGCAGTTTTTCACTGGTGTACTGTCTTATTTAATAAGAAGTGCTGTCTGTTGTCTCGAGTCCTTGTTTCCTGAGACTAGTATGACCTGCCCCCCCCCCCCATTTCCGATCTTGGGTACGCCTTTGTCTCAGTGTATGAATCAACGCCATACAGCTGTGAGAGATGTTGTTGTTGTTGTGGTCTTCAGTCCTGAGATTGGTTTGATGCAGCTCTCCATGCTACTCTATCCTGTGCTAGCTTCTTCATCTCCCAGTACCTACTGCAACCTACATCTTTCTGAATCTGCTTAGTGTATTCATCTCTTGGTCTCCCCCTACGATTTTTACCCTCCACGCTGCCCTCCAATACTAAATTGGTGATCCCTTGATGCCTCAGAACATGTCCTACCAACCGATCCCTTCTTCTGGTCAAGTTGTGCCACAAACTTCTCTTCTCCCCAATCCTATTCAATACTTCCTCATTAGTTATGTGATCTACCCATCTAATCATCAGCATTCTTCTGTAGCACCACATTTCGAAAGCTTCTATTCTCTTCTTGTCCAAACTATTTATCGTCCATGTTTCACTTCCATACATGGCTACACTCCATACAAATACTTTCAGAAATGACTTCCTGACACTTAAGTCTATACTCGATGTTAACAAATTTCTCTTCTTCAGAAACGCTTTCCTTGCCATTGCCAGTCTACATTTTATATCCTCTCTACTTCGACCATCATCAGTTATTTTGCTCCCCAAATAGCAAAACTCCTTTACTACTTTAAGTGTCTCATTTCCTAATCTAATACCCTCAACACCACCCGACTTAATTCGACTACATTCCATTATCCTCGTTTTGCTTCTGTTGATGTTCATCTTATATCCTCCCTTCAAGACACTATCCATTCCGTTCAACTGCTCTTCCAAGTCCTTTGCTGTCTCTGACAGAATTACAATGTCATCGGCGAACCTCAACGTTTTTATTTCTTCTCCATGGATTTTAATACCTACTCCAAATTTTTCTTTTGTTTCCTTTACTGCTTGCTCAATATACAGATTGAATAGCATCGGGGAGAGGCTACAACCCTGTCTTACTCCCTTCCCAACCACTGCTTCTCTTTCATGCCCCTCGACTCTTATAACTGCCATCTGGTTTCTATACAAATTGTAAATAGCTTTTCGCTCCCTGTATTTTACCCCTGCCACCTTTAGCATTTGAAAGAGAGTATTCCAGTCAACATTGTCAAAAGCTTTCTCTAAGTCTACAAATGCTAGGAACGTAGGTTTGCCTTTCCTTAATCTTTCTTCTAAGATAAGTCGTAAGGTCAGTATTGCCTCACGTGTTCCAGTATTTCTACGGAATCCAAACTGATCTTCCCCGAGGTCGGCTTCTACTAGTTTCTCCATTCGTCTGTAAAGAATTCGTGTTAGTATTTTGCAGCTGTGGCTTATTAAACTGATTGTTCGGTAATTTTCACATCTGTCCGCACCTACTTTCTTTGGGATTGGAATTATTATATTCTTCTTGAAGTCTGAGGGTATTTCGCCTGTTTCATACATCTTGCTCACCAGATGGTAGAGTTTTGTCAGGACTGGCTCTCCCAAGGCCGTCAGTAGTTCCAATGGAATGTTGTCTACTCCGGGGGTCTTGTTTCGACTCAGGTCTTTCAGTGCTCTGTCAAACTCTTCACGCAGTATCGTATCTCCCATTTCATCTTCATCTACATCCTCTTCCATTTCCATAATATTGTCCCCAAGTACATCGCCCTTGTATAGACCCTCTATATACTCCTTCCACCTTTCTGCTTTCCCTTCTTTGCTTAGAACTGGGTTTCCATCTGAGCTCTTGATGTTCATACAAGTGGTTCTTTTATCTCCAAAGGTATCTTTAATTTTCCTGTAGGCAGTATCTATCTTACCTCTAGTGAGATAAGCCCCCACATCCTTACATTTGTCCTCTAGCCATGCCTGCTTAGCCATTTTGCACTTCCTGTCGATCTCATTTTTGAGACGTTTGTATTCCTTTTTGCCCGCTTCACTTACTGCATTTTTATATTTTCTCCTTTCATCAATTAAATTCAATATTTCTTCTGTTACCCAAGGATTTCTACTAGCCCTCGTCTTTCTACCTACTTGATCCTCTGCTGCCTTCACTACTTCATCCCTCAAAGCTACCCATTCTTCTTCTACTGTATTTCTTTCCCCCATTCCTGTCAATTGTACCCTTATGCTCTCCCTGAAACTCTCTACAACCTCTGGTTCTTTCATTTTATCCAGGTCCCATCTCCTTAAATTCCCACCTTTTTGCAGTTTCTTCAGTTTTAATCTACAGGTCATAACCAATAAATTGTGGTCAGAGTCCACATCTGCCCCTGGAAATGTCTTACAACTTAAAACCTGGTTCCTAAATCTCTGTCTTACCATTATATAATCTATCTGATACCTTTTAGTATCTCCAGGGTTCTTCCATGTGAGAGATAGCGAGGCTAACAAGGTCACTAGCTGGTTGCATCACGCACAGTGCAAAAAGCACGCCACGGCTGACAGCTATCGTTTCCTCTTACCGGTTACACAGCAGAACCGGCTTTTATGGATTCACCCATAAAAACATCGTAAACTAAACTTAACAAACAATTATTTACAAACCCCAACCCATTTTCCTTTTCGTGTACATAACACCAGCAATACCAGCCGATGCTAACTTTTCATCCCAGTCAGAATCTTTACTGAAAACATTAGCCAATGCTTTATCTTGTAGGACTTTATCTGCCTCACATCTCTTACTTAAATCTTTATTCTCGTGATAAGCTATATCGTGTCCTTTACAAGCTTCATCTGACCTATTAATTCCTTCATCTCCTCTGTTTAATCGTTCTTCCAGCTTTGTACACAGACCACAGTAGTTATAACCAGGAATGTGAAGCTCAGACATTTTAAGATTATTCAAAGCCCAATTAACTATTCCTTTGCAATATTTCTTATTTTCCCAGAACTATTCCTTTGCCATATTTCTTATTTTCCCAGAATGATGGTGGTAACATGTTTAAGAATTTTATTATGCATAACGTGCCTTTAGAGCTATTAATCAAAAAATCGTTAAACTTCGACATTAACATTTTCATTACTGCAACTTTCTCATTTCGAAAATTATTGTTTCCTTCTTTCTCTTCACCATCAATAACAGCCAGACGATCAATTAAGTCTCTAACATCGTTCATCCAAATGTATTCGATTGGTAGCACATTATATTCTTTAACGAAACCTTTACCTCTTTCGGATCTTGGAGTAATCGTTTCAAAACTTGATTCTGAGTTACTATCGTTTCTACAGTGTTTTCCTAGAATGTGCTTAATTATTGATTTATATTTTGCCCCTCTACTCGATCTAGGCTTCCCATTACAAAAAACTGCGTTTGATTTAAGTAAGATTTCTGCGTAATTTTGTAAATCATCTTCATCAAATTTATCATCAAGATTATCCAAAGTAATATACTTTTGGGTAAGAAGATTCATTAATCCGTCAGTGGTTTTATATTCTTTTCTTTGTACAGTTAAATAATCCTAGTGTCTTCCTCCAATAGTTAATGTGTCAAATTTTACAGGTTCATCACCAACATATTTTTAGCACCAATTGATTTTAAACCGAAAATTTCGTCATTACAGTTGTTCAGGTATCCCAGTAAATGTGTTCCTATAAAAGTTGGTTTTGGTTTTGGTTTTGGAGTTGCTAGTCCTTGTGATTCATCATCATGTTGATAATCATAAGCCATTTGACTTGCTATGTATTTCATTTCTCTTTTCTTAGTTTCTTCATCATAATCACGAAGCACATTATCTACTTCTGATTTGCTTAATGTTCTATTGATTCCCATATCTTCACTGGTATTAAATTGAAATGGAATAAGGTCTTTACTTTTATTCTCAAGAGCTTTATTTAGTTTGCTTTCAAGTCGTTCACCAAGGTTACCAATTGCATCAATCATAGGTTGTTCCTGTTTTTTGTATTTGTCATATACATCAACTCTTTTGTTTGTAAATCCTATAAACCTATCCCTTAAATATTCTCTTATTTTAATTGCTTCTCATGCTTTATTTACATCATAAGGATTCTTCATTTTACTAACCATTAATTATACAAAATAACAAAACGTAAACACAATGTAAACATAACGTAAACACAACGTGAAAAAACGTAAACACAACGTAAATGTAACGTAAATGCAACGTGAAAAAACATAAATATAACGTAAACGTAACACAATCTTGAAACTTTTCTGCTTCTCGTTTCTCATTCCATAATTAATTAGTGTAAACCAGGTTCTTGCAAGCTTGATGGCTATATAACCATAAAGCATGACATTTCAATTGGTCTAACATATAATAAGAAAAGAAGCATTAGACTAAAGATTCAAGCTGAGAGAGAACAGTTTTAAAATTACTAACTACTTTTGCTACTGTTTCAGATTGTTTTTTGCATTCTATTCCAAATGTTGAGAAATTATATTTTTCAGCTTTAACCAATGTGTTTGTAAACTCATTAAAAAGGAATACTTTGCCATCTTTAAGGAAATACAATAGCCCATCAACATACCTAAATACAGAATCAATATTTGCAGGTATGCCTGGGAAGTCTCTAAGAAAACCATATCGTTTAACTATATAGCTACATTCATTCAGTTCAAGGTAGTAAACATCATCATAGAAAACAAAAGTTCTTCCTGTGTTCGTATTTACAATCCCATTTATTTTTGTATTCGTTTGAATTCCTATATCAGGCAAGATTTTTGGATAACCACTAACAAGACGTACATCTGGAAATGTTATCATGTACACCACGTTGTATATAAAAAGAACAACTTCGCCAGATGCATGTTGATAAATAGCAGTAATCTTTTCAAAGTTACCAGGTAAAAATGTTAACCATTTGCGAATATTTTGAGGATTATTGAAGTTTGATTCGCTAATTTGTTTTATCCAAACCCACTCTTTATGAAATACATACATCATCTCTTTAACAATTAAAAAAGTGTTAACATTCTCTAAATCACATAAGTTTGATTGTTGGAGAGGTGGTTTAGGTAGTTGTGGATGTTCAGGTGGTGGGCTTGGTACTGGGGTTGGTTGAGGTAATTTATTTTTAGTTCCATATAGATTTTGAATTGCTAATATGTTATCAAGATCCAACCCACTACTTCTATCATTATAAAAGGCATACATTGCAGCTTGAGGATTATTTGAATGTGAACTAATACCTTAAATAAGCTAATTTGACTATTTGAACTGTTACCATCGTTTTTCAAGTTCCATAATTTATCAGCATCCATATGAATTCCAATAAGGCTGTTTTGACAATTAGGAAAATAAGTGACTTAATATAGCTTCATCAATCTCACTTAAATTGGCATAACTATTATTTAAATAGCCATAGATGTGGAGTTTATTGATAACACATAGTGTCTCGTTAGCATCGCAAACTGTAATAAAGAAAATCATGAACAAGAACCGTAACATATTTATTTTTAGAAAATTTATCAAAAGACATTCGAACAACTAAGGGAGGGGCGATTTGCCTCCCCCTTTAAATGAATAAACAAAAGTTAATGAAGACCATGATGTTAAGATATGGTATAAGGGTAAAGATGTTGCAACGATACTCAGATATGAGAACTCGAAACATGTAATCGAGAGACATGTAGATGATGAAGATGAAATTAGATATGAAGATCTTTCAAGAGAAAAACAGACCCCATCTTCTAAATATGACAAGCAGGGGGTCGGGGGGGGGGGGGGGGAGGGTGAAACGGGACCCCCTTACAAAACAGAGAGTGGTGAAACACGGCCCCCTTAAAAAGAAGAACTGCATACTATATTTATAAATGAATCAGGTCTATATTTGGTTGGTTTCAAATCTAAACTACCATCAGCTAAACAGTTTAACCAACCTGTAACAAGTGAGGTTTCACCTTCAATAATCGAAAACTGTGAGGTTTATTATTGAAGATAATGATGAAAAAGTATGTTTTAAAGGTAAGGATGTAGCAGATGTACTCGAATATAAAATTAAGCATGAAGCAATTAAAGATCATGTAAAATCTAAATACTAGAAACCATATGAACAACTAAAGGGTAACGAATCGTTACCCTCTTTAAATAAACAATCAAAAAAGGGTAACGAAACGCTACTCTCTTGAAATACACACCCACACACAGTTTTTATCAATGAATCTGGTCTGTATTCTTTAGTTATGAAGTCTAACATGAAAGAAGTAGAATAGTTTCAAGATTGGGTTTATGAGGAAGTTTTACCATCAATAAGAAAGACAGGCAAGTGTGAACTAGAAAGCAAGTTAGCAAAACAATTAATGAAGCCGAGATGAAAAAACTAGAACATAAGACAGAAGTAGAAACATTAGAGCTTAAACAAAAATCAGCCTACTACAACAACTACTTAGCTTTCATGGTTAATACCATAAAAGCATATACAAATTTAAAACTAAAAAGCAGTTACTCACTAGCGCTAACTTCTGGTTCATTTGATTTTCCTGTAAATTCAATCTTGTGAAAACTTCTACTGTCACTCAAATTGATTTTACCTCTATAGACAAGATATAATCGTTCTTCACCGTCATTAATTATTTTTCTGGTTTTTTTATCAAACGCTTCAATGTAACGATAAGGTAAAAATACCTTGTAGTCGTCTATGTAAACAACGACCTTAACACCAACTTTAGTTTTGAGTAGTTCAGTCTTTTTGATTAATAGAGTTTTGTTTAGTGGAAGTTCATTTAGGCTCTTTAATGTGATATTTGATTTACCTATTTCATTGAGTTTAGTGGTAATGGATTCCATGATCCTATTTATTATATAAAAATTTTGTTTTTTGTGATGTTCAAGGTGAAACTGCTTCTACTTCATGAGAAGTAGTTGGATTATCAAAATCAAATTCATCATCAGTATCAAAAAGAATCCTGTTAACAATAATTTCATTCTCTTCAGTTTCTTGTGTGTAAAACCCATATCTTAAAATGCGTCTACAGAATGGGCAGTGTTGGTGTTTTGTAACCAGGTTTCTAAACATGATTCACAGAAAAATGATTGCAAACTGTTTGTGCTTTATTAGAATGATGATTAACAAACAGACATATGCTACAAGGTTTTCTATTTTTCCCAACACTTTTATACATAATGTGATTGAATCGCTTGGTTGCAACACTCGATACCTTGTTCTTACTTATTAAAGCATGCCAATTAACTTTATCTGCAAACTCTATAATGAGTTCATCAGAAAGCTCTTGTTTATAGCTAACAGCTGTCCAGTCAACTTGATCTTTAAAGTCTCTAATGAATTGTTCACTTAACTTTTGATTTTGACAATTTGTTGCCATATTTGTTGATGAAATCTCTTAAAAACTGTTCTGAAAAGTTTTTATGGCACACTAGAATTATTTGCCAACAGCTCAATGACGTATGTTTATATGCAAACTCTCTAATGAAATCTTCTGATACTTTTTGATGAGTAATGAAATGTAACCAATTGAATTCTTTATCTTGAAATTCTGTAATGAAATCTTAACTTCTTCACTTAGTTTTTGTGAACAGCCAATACCGTGCCAATTGACTTTATGATTGAATTCTCTTATAAAGGCTATTGTGAACTTTTGACTGTCTGACATTTCAGACCAATCTAATTCATTTTCAAATTATCTTATGAAGTCTTCTGAAAGATTAGGTTATGTTGATACTTTTTTCTATTGTTTTCATTACATCATGTCTTATTTTTTCATCATCATAAAGCTTAACTAGCTTGTCATTGGGCATAGTCATTAGAAGTTTATTAACGGTGTTTTGTTTACTCTGTACCAATGCAATCAGTTTGCCTTTCTTAAGTTTCCTCGGAGTTTTATCATTCATTTTAAGTTCCTTTATTATAAGATAGCAAAGATTTTTAACTTCATTCTCAGTTCAAATAGGATACCAAATGGATTTCCTAAATCTTTCAATATTTTACAGGACATATGTTCTTTTATAAACACTGTCTTTAAAGCACTAATACAAAAACACAACACACATTCTTAAACATTAGTAAACACACACACACACACACACTTAAAAACTAGCTTGTGATTTGAAGTCATTTCTTTATAATGGATTTTGTTGATGATATGAAATGTAATTATAATGAATGCTAGTGATTAGTTGTGTAGGTAAACATATGGTTTGATTTCTTTGAATTAATTAATATCCACATGGTATTGTGTCAGTTATGTTGTTCATTTTTGTTAGTATAACTCGTTTGTTGTTATCCACTTGAATTCTTTTTCTGTTGGTTTGTTGACTAACTCCTTTGTTTTCTTATCTCTTGTTATTTGGTTGTATCTAAGGGTTACTTTCTCTTATTGTTTATTGACGATGTTTCTCATGCTTTCTTCGTTTAGTCTTATGGGGTTTTCGTGGTTCAGTGTAAAATCTTTGATTATTATAACTGTCTTATTATTGTTGGTCTTGTAGTAGTAGCTCTTTGGACCTGTCGAGTACCATTCTGTTATGTAATTGTTCATACCTAGTTCGTCAGTCCATTCACCAAGGTTATACCCTGTTTTTACTTCGTTGTTGTTGTTGATAATGTAGACAATGGAGTCGGTATCATAGTAAACTACTTCTTGACCTAGTTGATCTAGCATGTCATATAGTCTTAGTCGTGTGTGTGCTGTTGTGTAAGTTGTAATGTGGATGTTGGTAGAGTTAGAATTGTCAACATAAGGGTTTTTGTATTTGTAGTTCACTTGCACCATGTCGTCTGATATAAACAAACATTCTGTAATATCAAATTTATCATTCAAAAGCAGATTGTACCATCGTTGAATATCTGTGATGTATTCTGTTTGTGTGAGGTTTTGTCTTTGTCCGAATTTTCCCCATTGAGAGTTTAAACACAACTTGGCTACTGCTCTCTTGCCTGGGTTGGGTTTTATGTTCTCAGGTTCTAATTTGATGTCCAATGTTTCCTTAATGTCTTTTATATACTCGTCCACAGTATTGTAAACGCTTTGCCATGGTGATGTTTCTAGTTTTCATAAAGTCTCGTATGTAACCTTCAAAGAGTTCATTTGATTTCTGATGGAAGTGTTGCACTTCGTAAATCTCGATCAGTTTGTAACCTTTTGCAACTGCTTTGTTTAGTTCGATTGTTGTCCAAGTTCCAGTTATCATTCTTTCATCATTGGTGTGCTTACACTCTTGAGTTTGGTCTATCATGCATTGATTACATAGGGAGAACATCAGTTTGTTTATGTTTTGTCTTTAACTGGTAGGACTGGATAATAGAGTTGTTTGGGTGGAAGAACTTTACCTTTGACATAACCGAAATAATTCTTTAGTGGGTAGAGTTTAGGGTCTATGTTTGTTATTGTTGTGGAGTGGCCTATTGGAAATGGATCATAGTAGAGAACCGTTGGATACAAACTACAAACAACGATGTATTTCATTTTCTTGTCGACAACTTTTAATTTAGATGCGCTTGTTCTGTCACCGAAGGATGCATCTCGGAATTTGAGTTTCTCTATGATGTTTGTTTTAGTGATCAGTTGTTTGTACTGTTTGTCTTTGATCCAATTACATTCCCACATCTCTAGAACGTTGTAACCTGCTTCTTTCAGTTGTTCTTCTGATTGTTTTTTCGTATAAGACTTCCATGGTTTCGTGGTTAATGTTGTTGATGGTATGTTCTTTGTAACAAGTTTTACAACCGTGCCAGAAACAACCATGATACTGATAGACTGTCTTTGTTGTTGCGTCATAACCGTCGACCTTTGATCCGCAGTTTGTTACTTCACCATTGTTTAATGAGTGTTGTATGTTGGGGTTGTTAAAGGAGTTAAGCCATGCAATAGATTGTTTCGAGAACGTTTCCTTATTTTCTTCCTTAATGATACCAATGATTTTTTCTTGCAGGTACTTTGAACGATAAATACCCGTACACACGCTTGCTATAGTCAGGTATTGTAGAGGATCAATGTTGGCGATTTGTAGGAATTTGTTTCTTAGTTCTATACATCCACGTCTCAGTATGTCGACATCTGAATCACAGTACTCTCCCAGTTCTTTCTTAAAGTCGAATACGTAATTTTCTTGTTGTTTTGGTTTGTAGCATATGAGAAACTTTTCTCTTTGTTCTTTTTTCATTGTGCGTACTCCATAGTATTTCGTTGCTGGTATTGGACCGATGTAGTTTTGATTTTTAGATGTGTTAAAGAAGTGTGGGAAGTAACCTTTCTTTAATTCTTCAAAGTCAAACGTTTTAGGGAACTATGCTAATGCTTGTGGTAAGAAGTTGATGCTGTCGATAATCTTCATTTCAGCCTTAGGTATTTCTAGTAACATGAGTTAGGTTCCGTTGTATATGGTGTAAGGTTTAAGAGCGCTCTTTTTTAAGCAGTATTGTAGGATGAAGTGCAAGTCATAAATTTTGGCGTTGTGGGCTATACACGTATAACCTTTATGTTCTTTGGATATAAGCCATTTACAGAAGTCATCGTTGATTTCGAAATAGTACTTGTTGCCTTCAAAATCGTGGGCTACTACATAGTTGACCTTGTGGATGCCTGTTTCCTGTTGAGCCTTGTAGTCGAAGAAGCTGTATTTTTCTGTGTACTTGCATTTGTTATTCTTTTTAATCAAGCAGATCAGAAAGTCTTTAATGTGTTTTTTGAACTCTTCTGTTGTTATTTGGTCCTTGTTACACTTAGTATATAGAGACTTTAGTTTTTTCCAGTTTGCCATGGTGTTATACATCTTCTTTTCTTTGACTAGTTGTTTACCAAGACTTTCCTTATCCCATAGCTTATACACCATCAGAAACAGATTCGTAATAGACAACGTTTTAACCGTATTACAAACTGCAACAATGTCACATCTACATCCTTTTTGTTTGAGATACTGCATGAAATAACTATGTGTGTCTTCTTTGGCTGGTTCTTGACAGTTGTTGCAGAAGTAATAGCCGCAATTGTGTTCCTTGTCTCGTTCTAGTATCTTGTTGCAACCTTTACACTTATAAACTGCTTGGCAGACTTGATTGTGGTTGTTCTTGCAAGTTTCGTTATAACAGTATCTATGGCAGTCTTCACAGTAAATCTTGTTAACTTCTTGGCCTTCGTGTTGGGGTTGATGACACATATAACAAGTTGGTACTGATGGTTTACATTTTTCGTGTCTTGATTTTGTGTTGTATGGTTTGTCGCATTTGTGACAGTAGTAGTTACTTCCGATAAAGGATTGCATGCTGTTGATTACGTCGAAGTGGTTGCCATTTTTGTAGCGATATATAGTTGTAAGACGTTGTTTACCGCTGTAGATGATAGAGTTGAGGTTCTCGCCACATACTATTTTTATTTGGACGTCTAATAGTTCTTCACATCGTGTAATGTCTTCTAGGGTAAAGCCTTCTTCGTTGTATTCACTTAATCGGTTGCACAGTTCGTTTGTAGGCTTCTTCCTTTACGTATGTATGTAATTTCATTATCGCTAAGTTCTTTCCCAAGCATATTGTTTGCTTTGTATGTTACTGCTGTGATTATCGCTCTTGGACAACAGAGGTTATCCTTGTTATTGATCATGGTTATGCATTTCTTAGCTCTTTTGTCTTCGGCTATGTTTAGTAATTTCCTGTTGGTCTTACTTCCTTTAGGCATATTGATCACTTGGATGTTAAAGGTTGTTTCTTCAATGTTGACTGTCTCATCGGATGTTAGTATCCTTTGTATATGGTCCAATACACTACTTGCGTTGATTACAGAGGTTATTGGTGTTATTGCTTTGGTCCAGAAGTTATCGTTTTGGGCTACAACTCTTATTTTGTCACCTTTTTGAAAGTTTGATTTTTGTTTGGCTTGGTTAATCATGTCATCAAGGGCTGTGTGCACTCGTTTCATGGTTTGAGTGAGTGTTTAACCTCTTGTGTTTGTTAGTTTTATTTTGTATTCTGTTGTGTAGGATCTAAATTTGTAGTTGTATAACGGTTCACTTGTCATTAGTATTTGGTAGTAGTTTTTGGTTTCGAATAAGGATTGGTCAAATGGAAAGGTAGTATGTAGCAGCTTACATTGTCTTCTCTCCGTGTTTCCAATGTGACAAATAAATGTTATTGAGTTTAATTCTGTAATTGTCGGCTACTGCACTTATTAATTGGTTTTTGTTCATCTTAGATACTCCTTTTATGTTCTGTTCTTTCGCTGTTTTTCTGAGGTCACCGATTTTCCAGTTCTTAATGTCTGGTTCAAATTGAGTTCTTTCCAATACGTATTCTGCTACATTATGTATTTGTTTAGCTAGTTCTTGTTTGTTTAACTTATAGTACTTAATTCTAAATGTCTTGCCATATTCTCTCAGCTGTTTAAGATTATAATGACGAGCAAAATCTTTAATCTCATTCTTATTCATACGATCAATACTTTCTTCAATTATATTATTATCCATCATATTTATTATATAAGAAAACATATTTATTGTCTTTCAATTTTTATCTTCATCAAAAATAAATTAATCATTTTCGGCCATTTTTGAGGGTCTAAGGTACCCCACGGATTTTTTCAAAATTTTCTTCATTTTTTTCATATCCAACTTCATCGATGTGTAGTGTAAGAGAGGTCCGATTTTAACACCCTTTTGACTATATACTTGAAGGGAGGTCTGACTGTAAAAAAAGAGATCTGTTTTTGTCTTCATAACGATGTGTTGTATTTACTTGCGATTTGATTTATTTCGATTTAGTTTTGTTTCATTTGTTTTCAATGCTTTCATTCATTTCTATTTGTATTTGGATCTTGTTATTGTGGGTTCTTAGTAGCTGGCACCTGCTTGCATGAATTTTGGTGGTGATCATTTGTCCTTACTTCGATTTAGTTTTCTTATGTGCTTATACTTCTTAACTATGTGCTTTGTGGGGTGCGACGCTCGACAATTTGGCTTTGCTCACTTAATTTTGCTTAAATTTTTTGGCTGTCCTATTTTGTCCTGAACAGACCCCATTACTACTAGTTTCGATTAATTATCATTTCTTTCTAGAGAAGCTTCATGGTCATCACTGGTATCTGTTCTTTTGGAACAGTTCCTATCTTCATATTTATCTGGTAAATCCATAACTGTGAATGTCTCGGAAATATTGCCTCACTCCACCAGATTGATTGAATAATTAATTAAATTGAGAATCTTTGTGAGGGACTTTTTTCCTTGCTTCCTATTGGGGATTTGATCCTGCAACCACCCTGTTTTCAAACTCTACTAGGTATTTTTTCCTTTGCTTCAATAGGTGGTTATTGTCACAGTTAGGTCATCGTGTTGGAGGTAGCTGCAAATTTCAAATTTCAGCTCAATTGCATGCTTTATCCTTAAACAATTTGCGAGAGGGTCTGTATCTATGTGTGCTTGCAATACAACTATAGGAAACAATAAGTTCATCAGCCCATAATTTGACATTGGAATTGGGTTTTGAAAGTGCTACGGGATATCCTCTATAATCGGAAGGAGGAAAGGTGTGCTGCGTGCTGGGATACCACTGCAAAACAGAGTCCACCATGATGTACTGAAAAGTACTAAACATGACACACTTAAACGGTGATCCAGTCGGTAGCAGCAGTTGTCACAGCTTGATGTTGGAGATTGCTGAAACACTTACACATCTCGAACACTCATATCCCAATGTCCACATGCAGCATGCCAGTCCCCTGATATGCCACCAATTCCAGTGCTCAGAAGTCGGTGAAAGCTACTGCTGCTGCTGCTGCACCCACAGTCGAGGACATGTGAGTATCTCAGACCCTCAGCCATGGAAAGCATCCGGGGAAGATTGGAGTGGTAGGAATCCGGATGTTTTGAATATGTCCAGCACCAATATCACAGCGATCTATATTGAATCGTTCAATTTTCCATGGAGCAAGACCACCTACAATAAATCAGACCTTAAGGCAGATATCGATAGTTGACAATATGGCAGCAATCGTGGGGGAAACAAACCACCGTGCTTGTGTTTCCATAACGTGTGTGTGAAACATTGTATACGTGACGTTCAAGAGAAGCAAACGTATTTATTACTAGCTGTTACTTACGCTATAAGCTGTGAATGTCGTCACAAGTGCTATGCTAGTATTTATTTTCTAGATTCTGTAGTAAGTTCGGCATAATTTAATGTGTAAACTGTTCATGCGATGGGTCGTAGCTGCTGTGTACCAGGATGTAAATCCAATTACGGCAAAACATACGATACCTCAACATTTAAGTTTCCCAAAAGAAACAGCATTGAGGAACAAATGGATTAAACTAATTCATAGAGATAATTTTGAAATAAACGATAAAACTGTGTCATTAGGTTCAAAATGCTTAATGACTACTGACTTTCAGCATTTTAAAAGCGAAGTGCAGAAAAGGAATGTTTGACCATTTACAATTTTAGTAAAGGATGACTACGTATCTTTCATTACATTAAGGGATGATTTAGTCAGTGATGCGCCATTAGTTACATATCAAGTTCCTTGGAAGTAAAAGTGTTTCACAGAAATATGTGTTTGCCTACAGAAACCTTGAAATGGATATTACAGTCTGAGGAGGAAGAGAACTTGAAATGTGACAAGTGGACGAAATTTTACAATCTGGTGAGTCACCTAAATGGTTTCACAGATAACTCTACTGGCACCATTGACAAGATTATAATTTTAGTCAATATTCTCAAACAACCACTGCAAATAAACCTTGTATTGGTCCATCACAGGTAGCTTTTTTGAGGGAAAAAAATAAATTTCTTCAGGAAAGTGACAAGGTAATTTCAGTGATGATAGATGAAGTTTATGTTAACTCAAAATTCTCTTATAAGGCAGGAAAGATACTTGGCGTTGCTGAAAATACTTCAGATACTACAACAGCTGGTACAATGCAGATTTTCATGGCATCATCTTTACATACTGATTATAAAGAAGTAATAGCTATCTTTCCTGTAAAAAAATGTTGATTCTGATACACTACTGAAAATGACAATTAATGTATTAAAGTTAATGCATGAGCTTCGGTATGATGTTATATGCCTGGTAACAGATAACCATAGCATTTACAGGAAAATGTATCACCTTATGTGTGGTGGCACTTTCAGCCTTGTATTACAAATCCAGTCACTCCATCCAAATTTCTCTTTCTTCCGTTTGACAGTGTGCACTTGCTTAAGTGTATCAGAACTAACTGGTTGAATGGAAAAAATGAATCCTTCATAATGCCAAATATTGAGGATACATTTGCTTTCATCAATACCTTTCTACACAGTGATGAAGAGAATGTTGCATGTGAATATACTGTCAGTGAAGCGAAGTTTTCAGATTAAGGAACCTGTTTCATTCTGAGAAAAATAAACTGTTGAAACTTACCCCAAAGCTAGTGAGAAAGGCAGTATATCCAACTTCTGTTGAGAGACAGAATGTTACCCCTTGCTTTCAGTGTTTTTGATTCTAAAAATGTTGCAGCACTAGAAAATTTGAAAAGTCAGGGGTTGGAGATTTCTGATGGCACTATTCCGTTTTTATAATTAATCATTAAATGGTAGACAGTTTCTAATGTACAGCATCCCATGAAAGGCAAATACACATCAGATAATTCTAGCCCAATCATTGGACCTACTGACTCCAAACTTGTTTCTTGAAAATTTGAAAACATATCATGATATCTGGCATGCATTGCCTACTCATGGAAAATTAACCAATGAAACATATACTGCTTTCTCTCACAGACTTGCAACAACAGTTCAGTTATGCAGATACATTTTTAACACTTACAACTGGTCCTACATTCTTACAGCAAAAATACACACTGATGTTTTAGAAGCAAGATTTGGAGCTTATAGAAGGCAAAGTGGCTGCACATATGATGTTTCAGTTGAGCAAATCTTGGAATCTGAGAGGAAACTGAAAGTAAGAAATCTACTAAAGCTCAGATCTACTATCCATGGTGAATTTACATAAAATGATTTTGCAGCAAAAGTAAATTACAGAATAAAACACCAAACATATGAAAATTTAGATAAATTAGAACCTGCTCTAGAGGAACTAGCAAACATTCCCGTGATGGATGAAGATTTGAAAGTCTTGGTTTGTACTGCTAGCTACACCAGCAAAACAATGCTTGAAAGGCTGCAAAAAGGTGGAAAATGTTCAGGCTGTGAAGAAATGTTACAGAAAGAGGATGAAATTTTTTGCAGTGTGAAACCAAAGAACTCCTTTCCTATTATCAACCAACTGAATCGTGGGGGATTAAAGTGTCCTTCTGTAATGATTTCCTTGTGTTGTAATATATATGAACTTTTTCAAGTTCTGATTAGTAGCACATATGAACCAGAATTTCTCAAACTAGAAAATCAAAGAGATGCAGTACTTGCCTTAGGAACTGAATTGTGTGAAAATGCCATTAGTAACCTCAGTGATGTGTGCAAATGTGGCAGTCGTTTAAAGACAATAATCAAGAAAAGTATTAAAGTACTTTCAAATATTTTTATTAATAATTACGCAAAACTGTTGAATGAAAAGTGTGTTTCAAAGGAAATTGCTCGAACACTAGTCAAACGAAGAAGAGGAACTAATGAAGACATTGCAGCAAAAATAACGAAACGAAAAGTGGCCAAGCTGAGCAGCAAATAAATCCAAGAAGTACTCAAAATCAAACCACTTTCAGCATATTACTTAATGACAGTGACTAGAATTAACTGCATATTGTTTAATACAATTTTGAGCTTTAGTTACACGCTTCATTTATTATTGCTATGTGGCTTCTATTTTGCAAATTATTATTAGTGTCCAAATATGCCATTTACATGTGATGTGTAGTAGTTGTTTGGATTTGATTTTCAGATGCATCTCCAAACTTTACTTCGTCATAGTACTTATTACGTAATTTGTGGCTTTAGTGACAACTTTTTATTTAAGTCTGATTATAGAAAAGTACGTAACAATACGACATTTCTTACGCACTTTAGAATCTAATTTCCATTTATGAAGTTTGTAAATAATTCGTATTAGGGTAGCGCTGAAATACTTGGCCTAAGACTGCCGCCATCTCGGTTTCTGTGTTGTGGTCTGATGTATTGTAGGTGGTCTTGCGCGGAGAGTACATGTAACACACGTGATCATGGAGACAGCCCGATGCATGCTGACAGGGGAACCTCCCCATCGCACCCCCCTCAGATTTAGTTATAATTTCGCACAGTGGATAAGCCTTGAAAAACTGAACACAGATCAGTCGAGAAAACAGGAAGAAGTAGTGTGGAACTATGAAAAAATAAGCAAAATATACAAACTGAGTAGTCCATGTGCAAGATACGCAACATCAAGGAAAGCATGAGCTAGGGAGCGCCGTGGCCCCGTGGTTAGCGTGAGCAGCTGAGGAACGAGAGGTACTTGGTTCGAGTCTTCCTTCGAGTGAAAATTTTACTTTCTTTATTTTCGCAAAGTTATGATCTGTCCGTTCGTTCACTGACGTCTCTGTTCATTGTTATTAAGTTTAGTGTCTGTGTTTTGCCATCGCACTGCAAACCCGTGCAATTAGTAGACGAAAGGACGTGCCTCTCCAATGGGAATCGAAAACATTTGATCGCAAGGTCATAGGTCAACCGATTCCTCCACAGGAAAACACGTCTGACATATTCTATACGACACTGGTGACAGCATGTGCGTCACATGACAGGAATATGTTGTCGACCCACCTAACTTGTACACTTGGCGAATGGGTAAAAACATTTTTCTACCTTGCCCGATTTAGGTTTTCTTGTGGATGTGATAATCACTCCCAAAAAATTAAACTTTTCACTCGAGGGCAGACTTGAACCAAGGACCTCTCGTTCCACAACTCCTCACGCTAACCACAGGACCACGGCGCTCCTGAGCTTAAGCTATCCTTGACTTTGCCTATCTTCGCTATGGACTACTCAGTTTGTATATTTTGCTTATTTTTTTCATAGTTCCACACAACTTCTTCCTGTTTTCTCGATTGACCTGTGTTCAGTTTTTCAAGGCCTATCCAATGTGCCAACTTATAACTAAATCTGAGGGGGGTGCGATGGGGAGGTTCCCTTGTGAGTATTAATTCGCTATTCGGCTATCCAGAGAGCGCCGTCGCTGCGACCCGCCCCTGCAGCTGCGGGCAAGAACCGACTAGCCGGCCAGCTGGAACTTTTCTTTGTACCCGCAGCTAGCGAGGGCCTTAAGCCGGAAATGCCCACAGGCTCCCCCCCCCCCCCCCCCCCCTCCACCACGCGCTTCCGCACGCCAAGTGGCGACGTCCTAGGAAAACAGTCACATGTTCACCATTGCAACTATAATTTAATATTACGACTGCGTTCGACAACGAGCGAAGTATCGGAGACACCTCTCCCTAACGGCTGTGATTCTGGATATATCAGTTTCGATGTCCCTCTTATGACTGGACCTAATTTGCCCAACAAAATCCTTCATCCCCTCTTACAGTTATCGATGCGCTGAAATCGGAATCTCCCACCTCAAATCCATACTTCCCTTACGACTGCACGTGCTGGAACAATGGTAACTTTGCACCCCAACACAGACTTTACAAGAATGCCGATCACAGCGAGTCTGTCGCACAACATCCCCTACTAAGCATGACACATCGCCAATAACTGATTGCTGGTGGCACCAAACGATATTGAGCGAAAATCTGCGATGGATAGACACGACTCATTTGTTTCTCGTGCGAATGGTACCATCGTCTCTTCGGAAGAGAGACGTAATAGTGTTATAAGCTACCGCCGGTGTATGCTCGTAATAAAATCACCATTATCCCCGAATTTAGAAAGTTATTTGGCTAAGTAAGGAACGTGGTATTAAGCTGGTATTTGCAAACCCCTCTTGCCGCTGCTAGATATTTCCCACGCTAACAAACAGTATTTGTAGCGCATTATCTATACCAATACCATATAGACAACAGAGATTCTGCGATATATCCATGCGGCTATAGGCGAGGTTGGATGATAGTTGATTGAGAATGATGACATACAGTAGACAGTGTTCTATGTGAGGAATCACTTAAAAAACTGCAACTCTAGACTGAAGTCGTAAGAAATGCACAAAATTCTATGACCAGTACACTGGCTTTACAGATCTATAGTGTTACGCTATAGCTCTGGAAAGCCAGTGTTTCGGTCACAGGATTTTGTACATTTTGTGTTACTACAAGAATTGTATACAGAAGAATGGAAAAGAAAACTGAGGATGTGTTAGGTGACGATCAGTTTGGCTTTAGGAAAGCCAGAGGCAATTCTGACGCCGCAGTTGATAATGAAAGCAAGACGAAAGAAAAAACAAGATATGTTCGGGCATTCAACAATGTCAAATGGTGCAATATGTTCGAAATTCTGAGAAAAATAAGGATAAGCTATAGGGAGAGGTGATTAATATACAATATGAACAAGAGCCAAGAGAGAATAGTAAGAGTGGACGACCAAGAACGAAGTTCTTGGATTAAAAAGGACATAAGACACGAACGTAGTTTTTCGCCTGTGCTGTTCACTCTGTACATCAAAGAAGCAACGATGGAAATGAAAGAAAGGTTCAGGAGTGGAATTACAATTCAAGGTGAAAGGATGTCAATGATACATCTTGCTGATGGCATTGTGATCCTGACTGAAAGTGAAGAAAAATTACTGCTTCTAACAACTCTACCACAACAAAGGTCAGAATTTATTGATTGTGGTGTGGCTCACGCTGCTAAATACTGCATTTTCGGGCAACAACAGTCATATTATGTGGCAGGTGTCATTAGAGCACAGTTAATAAAGTCATTTCCTGTAATAATGAAAAAACTAGGCACTCATCTTTTTGTGTTTCCCACGCAGGTCTCGTCGTAAAATCATGGCTCAATCGTTGAAAATCTAGGTGGTTATGATTCGAAGCTCGGATGCAAAGAGGCCTAGGTTTTATTCTGCTATATTCAAAAGTTATGTAGATTCGCTTCACAAACCATTCTTGGAGATTAAACCTTTCAAAGTTAGCACAATAGTGATGTAAAAAAATAATCAGCATTCCGAAATTAAGTTACACTTCTTTTTAATTGCTTTTATTGCAATATCGCGTAAACACAAAACATCACTTCACAATACAAAGCATACTTGAAAACATCTTCCTCACAGTCACTGTCTAAGTTCACATTTTATAAGCTGACTACGTTGTGCGTCTTTCCAACATGACGTCCAACACTTGACTTTTTCAAGGTCCGACTCTCTAACAACTGAACAACTAACTAACTATCGCTTGCGCGCCCAAAAATCAGAGTTACACGTACGTCAAAGATCATAGTGACAAAAGAAAGAATACACATAAGAATAATATCACTGCGATATAAACATATCGCTGTATCACAAATGAAATCAAATCTGAATGTTGTCTCAGAAATATGTAAACTACTTTACAGAAACACAGTAGAATATTACTGGTATAGAGAGTTTCAGATGAGGTACCATAATGGTTACGTAATTCAAGTACCATTACATGCTGAATGGAATGAACAGTCTAATGAATACAGAATATGGACTGAAAATTTATCAAAGAAAGACGAAAGTAATGAGATGTAGCAGAAATGAGAGCAGCGAGGAACAACATCAGGATCGATGGTCACAAAGTAGATGAGGTTAAGGAATTCCACTACCTAGGCACCACGGACAGAGCAAGGAGGGCATCAAAAGCAGACTAGCACTGGCAAAAAGGGCATTCCTGGCGAACAGAATTCTGCTAGTATCAAAGACAGGCCTTAATTTGAAGAAGAAATTTTTGAGAATATTAGTTTGAAGCACAGCCTCGTATGGTAGTGAAACATGGACTATGGGAAAACCGGATCAGAAGAGAATCAAAGCGTTTGCGACGTGGTACTGTAGACGAATGTTGAAAATTACGCGGAGTGAAAAAAGGTAAGGAATCGGAAAGGAATATATGGAAAACACTGACATGTAGAAGGGACAGGATGATAGGACATCTGTTAAGACATCAGGGAATGACTTCCTTGTAGTATGAAGGAGCTGTAGAGACCAGAAACTGTAGAGGCAGACAGACATTGGAATACATCCAGCAAATAACTAAAGACGTAGGTTGCAAATCCTACTTTTTGAGATGAAGAGGTTGGTACAGGACAGGAATTCGTGATGCTCCCCAGAAGACTCATAACTAAAAAAAAAAAGCTTTACGGTTTCTGGTAGAAATGTTGTCTGCGATTTGTAATGAAGTCTATCCATTCAACAACCACATAACCACATACTTGCATTGGATCCTATGGAGACGTCTTTTAATGATTACAGCCACTTGTGAATCATAAATGACCTGGTGGATGACATCGAAAGTTCACTGAGGCTTTTTGCAGATGATGTTGTGGTGTATCGAGAGGTTGTAACAATGGAAAATTGTACTGAAATGCAGAAGGATCTGCAGCGAATTGACGCATGGTGCAGGGAATGGCAATTGAATCTCAGTGTAGACAAGTGTAATGTGCTGCGAATACACAGAAAGATAGATCCTTTATCATTTAGCTACAAAATAGCAGATCAGCAACTGGAAGCAGTTAATACCATAAATTATCTGGGAGTACGCATTAGGAGTGATTTAAAATGGAATGATCATATAATGCTGATCGTCGGTAAAGCAGATGCCAGACTGAGATTCATTGGAAGAATCCTAAGGAAATGCAATCCGAAAACAAAGGAAGTAGGTTACAGTACGCGTGTTCGCCCACTGCTTGAATACTGCTCAGCAATGTGGGATCCGTACCAGATAGGGTTGATACAAGACATAGAGAAGATCCAACGGAGAGCAGCGCGCTTCGTTACAGGATCATTTAGTAACCGCGAAAGCGTTACGGAGATGATAGATAAACTCCAGTGGAAGACTCTGCAGGAGAGACGCTCAGTAGCTCGGTACGGGCTTTTGTCAAAGTTTCGAGAACATACCTTCACCGAAGAGTCAAGCAGTATATTGCTCCCTCCTACGTATATCTCGCGAAGAGACCATGAGGATAAAATCAGAGAGATTAGAGCCCACACAGAGGCATACCGACAATCCTTCTTTCCACGAACAATACGAGACTGGAATAGAAGGGAGAACCGATAGAGGTACTGAAGGTGCCCTCCGCCACACACCGTCGGGTGGCTTGCGGAGTATGGATGTAGATGTAGATGTAGATAGTCGTGGTGGCATTCTCACATCTCGGAGAGAGTCACCTTTTTCGAACCTGTCTTGCAGCAAAACTCCAATTTGGTTTTCTAGACAGTCCCTCTGCATCTTGTAACTGTTCCTCAGCCTCTGTCCCGCCCTCCTTGCAGCTTTGTCAGGTGATCGGTCCAATTTTAGTCGGAACTGAGTGGATGTTGCAGAGCGCTATGTCTGAGACGTTTTGCATCCCGTGGAGAAATAGGGCGAGCTGAGTTAATGCGACAGGACCGTGTTTTGACCGCTTGGTTCATATGAGAACATGTCATAGCGCCGCCGACCGTGTACAATGCGTAAGGCCGGCACCAAATGAATGTTTCTCCTGCAACACAGCGTGGTAGAAAAGTCATTAAGAGCAGTTACGGTGGCCTATCTTACCAGGAAAATTGGGAAGACTCTACGTCATACATTAACTGGAAGCGGAATGAGGATTTTCCTACTGCATTGTGGTACATCTCCAAACTACATACAGGCACTGCAGTCTAAAGGAGATCCGCATCCCACAGGGTGCATGTCTGTCACCCAAACATTCTATTCCTCCTCGTTTTTTTGTACTACCAAACAGCGAAAAATTATGAATTATAACAACTTTGTTAACTTCACCCAGTAGGCCACGGTCAATGCTTTGATGAGGAGCTAAATGAGAACAGGATAACATACTATATGTGCAGAGCGTGTCGTTCGAGAAATATGTAGGATCGGCACTCACGAATATGGCGAAAGAACAAGATAAAGACGCGACATGGAGAATGATGAAGGAAAAAGTTCGAGCGAAGTTAGATACCACTATAGCACGTTTGTATACAATCCAGAACGGAATCCTTTTCTACAGAAGGAATCCGAATACATAGGACTGGGTGTTATGTATACCAAATGAAATTGTCAACAAGCTGGTGTGGTATACCCATTTAAGTTTTGGTCATTTTGGGGCAAGGGAATGCTGTAGGAAGTCAAGAGAATCCGTTTACTTCATTAATATGGAAAGGAGGATAAAGGACGTGCTCAGCAGTTGCAAATTGTGTCAGAAGGCACAATCATTAACTATCTCGTGCAAAGCACCGCTTTTTCCAATAGTGCCAGGTAGATTGAGGAACTTTGGAGCAACAGATTTGTTTGGGCCTCTTCCCAAGTCAGTACAGGGATATAGGTATGTTTTGGTGACAGTGGAATTGGTTTCAAAGTACGTTAATCTTACCCCATTGAAACGTGCAACGGGAAGGACAGTAGCAGCAGCAATAGTTAACGACTTTTTGCGGGAAGTCGGAGTGTAGAAAAGTTCATAGAGGACAATGGTCCACAATATAGATCCACACAATGGCTAACCACACTGAGGAGAAGAAGGATAAAACCAGTATTCACATCCAGATACCATGCCGCAAGTAACCCGAGTGAACGGGTTGTAAAGCAACTAGGAAAGTTGTGTAGGATCTATTGCCATGACAACATAGAAGCTGGACTGATTTTCTTAACGATTTTCGGAACATCCTCAATGAGCTACCACATGGAACAACCGGTTTATAACAAATTACAGTGTTAAGGAATGAAGCACCACCAGATCCAATCAGGGAGCTGGCAGATTTCCCGCCAACGGGGAAACAGAGGCACACCGAAATTGTTAAGACTGCAATGGAGCGTATCAAAAAGGCGGCTAAGTACAGGCAGGATAAGCAGAAAGGGGTGATTCGTAAGATCAGATTGACAGTACTAGACAAGATCCTATAAAAATCTCATCGATTATCAAAGAAGCACAGGTTCCTGACTAACAAATTCTTTACTGTGTATAGTGTACCGTTCAGAGTAAGGCGGATAGTTCATGAAAATGCTGTACTGGCTGAAACAATCAGAGGAAAACGTTCGCGTGGGCTTCATCACATTTCCAACATCAAACTGTGGGAAAATTAAGGATGAATGGAAACTAGGCAAGTTGTGGTAGAGAGTCAGTGTGTATTTTTCTGTTGTGTAGCGTCGAATCAAACATAAGAATTTGCAGGCGGGACGTCAGGAAGTATGATGGAATAGACTGGTCGAATGAGTCAGGAACAGGAGCCGATAGAGCGGTGCACATACGAATTTTTGTCATATTAATAATGATTAAGGAGAAACGACGTGATGGACGGTAGTGGATAAAGATGGTGAATAAATAGAGATTCGACGTGATGAACCAGTGGTCAATAAAGGTGAATAGAGAGAGGTGAGTAATCTAGAGAAGTCGTAGATGTATGTTACAGAGAGGCCTGTGATACTGTAAGTGAGATTGATGCGAATGGCGAAGGAGGGGCAACAAACGACGGAGTAATGGATGGACAGAAGGCCGAGATACGAATGAAGAGATGAGGATAGCTGCACAACGTGAATAACATAAAGGGAGTATGAGGTCTAAATCATAAATATTGTGGAATACTGACGTAAGGTAGAGACTATAGGGGAAACTTACCTACTACTTTGTTTGAGTGATAATCTAGTTTTACCATAACGTTTGCAATCTAGCAAAATAGTATTTTTTTATGTTGAAGCCTTGTACCAGTAGAATTATCAAAACAATGCAAAGACTGTGTGCCGCTACTTTGCGGAATGAATAACTGCTATATTTTTGTTGTTGTTCTTAAATTAAAGGTAAGTAATGTGTGCCGTTACTTTGCAGGATGAATAATTGGTGTGTTTTGTTCTATGATAAAATGTCGCTAATCTGAGCTGTTGTTCAGCAGAATGAATAATTCGTAAAGTGGATGCAGATGTAAGACGACCCAGAATTATACCTGAGTGAAAGGATGTTAATTGGATACTTAAATGCTATTTCCAAGACAACTCCATGGATTATATGGTTGAGTATGATGAACTGATGGTATGGTATGGTAACACAAGTGTGATTGTGTTAAGGTTAGCATACTTCTAGACCTATTCTGTTGGTGTGTTAGTGGGTTGAATGAGAAAAACGATGTGGTGTTACCTGAATGTGTGCTGTAGACTAGTGTGATCTATGAGCCAAACTCTTCCAAGACACGCTCTCCTATAAAGAAAGTGCTACCAATCTAGCCTAGAATATTATTATATGTTGGCATAATCGTGCTTTGGAAACATGATTCTATTTTTGAAAGGATTTGATTAAAGGCGCTTTCCAGACTTTATGTTATTTTCGAGAGAGTATTTGATTATTCTCACATGTGTAAGGTATAACTGTGCTTTAGAAATGTTTTTGAGATGAACCTTTATGGTAGTTTAGTACAGAATGTCATGTGTCTGGAACAAACGTATTACAGAAGTATTTTTTAGGATAAAATGTATAATATGTAAAGAAGAACCACTGTATATTATAGATTTAGTACCATTCGTTTCAAAATTTATTGTGACAGGATTTTATAACAGTTTACTATTTGATATTATGTGTTAGGCGCATATGCGCTATAGAAATACAATAAGAAATGCAGATGATAAACGGGTATTCATTGGACAAATATATTATACTAGAACTGACATGTGATTACATTTTCACGCACTTTCGGTGCATAGATCTTGAGAAATGAGTACCCAGAACAACCACCTGTGGCCGTAATAATGGCATTGATACGCCTGGGCATTGAGTCAAACAGAGCTCGGATGGCGTGTACAGGTACAGCTGCCGATGCAGCTTCAACACGATACCACAGTTCATTAAGAGTAGTGACTGGCGTATTGTGACTAGCCAGTTGCTCGGCCACCATTGACCAGACGTTATCAATTTGTGAGAGATCTGGAGAATGTGCTGGCCAGGGCAGCAGTCGAACATTTTCTGCATCCAGAAAGCCCCTTACAGGACCTACAACATGCTGTCGTGCATTATCCTGCTGAAATGTAGGGTTTCGCAGGGATCGAATGGAGGGTAGAGCCACGGGTCGTAACACATCTGAAATGTAATGTCCACTGTTCAAAGTGCCATCAACACGAACAAGAGGTGACCGAGACGTGTAACCAATGCCACCCCATACCATAACCCCGGGTGATACGCTAGTATGGCGATGACGAATACACGCTTCCAATGTGCGTTCACCGCGATGTCGCCAAACACGGATGCGACCATCATGATGCTGTAATCAGAACCTGGATTCATCCGAAAAAATGACGTTTTGCCATTCGTGCACCCAGGTTCGTCATTGATTACACCTGTCTGTGATGCAGCGTCAAGGGTAACCGCAGCCATGGGCTCCGAGCTGATAGTCCATGCTGCTGCAAACTTCGTTGAAGTGTTCGTGCGGATCGTTTTCTTGCAAACATCCCCATCTGTTGACTCAGGGATAGAGACGTGGCTGCACGATCCGTTACAGCCACGTGGATAAGATGCCTGTCATCTCGACCGCTAGTGATACGAGGCCGTTGGGATCCAGCACGGCGTTCTGTATTACCCTGCTGAACCCACCGATTCCATATTCTGCTAACAGTCATTGGATCTCGACCAACGCGAGCAGCAATGTCGCGATACAATAAACCGCAATCGCGATAGTCTACAATCCGACCTTTATCAAAGTCGGAAACGTGATGGTACGCATTTCTCCTCGTTACACGAGGCATCACAACAACGTTTCACCAGGCAACGCTGGTCAACTGCTGTTTGTGTATGAGAAATCGGTTGGAAACTTTCCTCATGTCAGCGCGTCATGCCACCGGCGCCAACCTTGTGTGAATGGTCTGAAAAGCTAATCATTTGCGTACCAGAGCTTCTTCTTCCTGTCGGTTAAATTTCGCGTCTGTAGCACGTCATCTTCGTGGTGTAGCAATATATATATATATATATATATATATATATATATATATATATATATATATATATATATATATGAGAACACTTTCTTGTTTGAAACAAAGTACGACATGTACTGTGATTAACACAAGAGTGGACTGTATACAGTAAAGAAGTATTGCTGTCACGAAGGATTAGAGTTGAAAGTAGTCCTCTAAAGTGTTGTGCACATGTACAGAATTTTGTGTTTAAATGAATAAGGGCTAAGGTAAAACAAGAGATAGAAGTTGTGTGATTCTTTCTTAAGTACAGAAAATTAGTTTAAGAGAGTTTCATTTTAGAGATGTACAGTTTTGCAAAATTTGTTAGGTAATTATCTGTTGGTTTCTGCATGTAATCAATGTTTGTGTAATGTGTATTAAAAGACTGTAAGAGTTTTTTGTCTGTACTGCTGCGAGATGCACGGACGATTCGAGCTGGTCGGGTGTCGCGGCGCTGACTGATGCGCTCGAGCGGGCCGGTCGCCGCAGAAGCTAGAGCAGGCCAAGGTCACGTGGGCAAGGCAGAGGCTGCCGGGAGCCACGTCACCCCACTCCACTGGTGGTCTGCGAAGGCCTCACGCGCTCGCTACACCAGGTCGTCGGCCCGGGGGATCGCGCACCTGTCCCTGGTCCATTCACGAGCCGCGCCACCCTAAGGGCCCTGCCGCGCTGGGATGCCACGGCATCTCTGCTGGCAGAGACGCCCGATACAATACATGGGGCTCAGCGGGGGCTCCCGCACCTGGCATCCACCCAAAGACCTTGTAAAAAATAACTAGACTCACTGATGGCGCTGCAGTCGTGGGATAATTTGAACCTTCGGCTGGACGCCATTATAGTGGTTGTAGTCTGATGTGTTGTATATTATTGTTGTTTATGAAGACCCTGATTCAACGTTGTATATTTGTTGGGGCGTACATACAGTATTTGTTACCCGTAATTCTACTGTCCAATCAAAAGAAGTACAATTGTGAAGAGTTGTGCAGCGATCAATTGTACAGCCGGCCGAAGTGGCCGTGCGGTTAAAGGCGCTGCAGTCTGGAACCGCAAGACCGCTACGGTGGCAGGTTCGAATCATGCCTCGGGCATGGCTGTTTGTCATGTCCTTAGGTTAGTTAGGTTTAACTAGTTCTAAGTTCTAGGGGACTAATGACCTCAGCAGTTGAGTCCCATAGTGGTCAGAACCATTTGAACCATTTTTTGATTAATTGTACAAATAAATTCGAGAAAGGAACGAATATTACATTTCACAGGTATCTGGATATTTTAAGTTGTTATGCATGTCACTGCACTTGCTTAATAAATGTTTTTGTAACACGGTATTAGCATAATGTCTTTGCATCTATTTGCAGGTTTCCTTTCCCAAAACCACAGCTGTTACAAAAATGGTTACACGCTGTCAGGAGGCAAGATTTCCGACCGACAAAATAACTTTTTATATGTTCTGATCATTTTGAAGAAAGTTGGCTGATCAGTAGTGTTTTCATGGTATAGGTTAGGTTGAAACTTGATAATTTCGACGTGAGTTGCCAAAGCACTATGCCATATATAACGCACTTCTCGTCATAAAATCTAAAGCAAGGTAGAGTCAGAAAATATCTATTAATATAGTGGGCAAATCTTCGAGTATTTTGATGCATTTTGCGTACATCTATCGTAAATGAACTACGAAAAATGCTAGGGGTCCAGTACATAACTTTTAGCAACGGCAGATTCCATGTAGTACGTAAGATAAATTCAGAAACAGTGACTAGTTGCTGTTTGTTCATAAATTAAAAAGTATATTGTAGTAAAGTATTTAAATGAGGCATTATGTTTGTGATCTAACTCAAGGGAAGGCATTTTATAACCAAAAGCGATGTATAAACATTCGAACTCCGCGCGTCAGTTTACCACTCTAATGGCCGCCGCCCAGCTTTTCAATTTGTCCGCTCTTCACAGTCGACCACTCGTGCGGTTGTGGGCGACACCCCCGGGATAACAAGGCCGTCCAGCAGTGTTAGTGACGTCACACTAAGCGGCCCATAGCCGACGCAGCAACCCACGGACACCTCCGTACAGACGCGCCTGATGCTAACGATCTTCTGTCCGTCATACAGAAAGGAGGGAACTTTAATTCGAACCAAAGACCAAATTATATATATTCTTGTAAACAGCATAAAGGTTCATAACGAAATACCGATTACATATACGGGCAGGAATATGTTTAATCGATTGAGGAACTTTGCCACTATTTTATAATTGTCAGAACACTATTTAGCTTTAAAACTCGCATACAGGTGGTGACAAATGCCAACTGACAGCAGGACTTAACATTTCCAAGCTATTACACTTAAAGTAAATTATCTTAAACACTGTCATACATAGCAAAACCCTCACAACTTTCGTTTACAATAAGGTAACAAGAGTTCGCTTTATCTCATAAAACACATGACTATTGTAAATTTACTCATATGTTCATGGTGACAGCTCTTTTCAAGAATTTTTACAAGCGTATCCCCAGTAATAAAGAATGGAAACAAAAGATAGATATCAAATATTCTCCTTTTAACATAGACATCACTGAACACAAGATTCTGTCTTGCACTGTGATACTAAGGGACTGCTCTTTCCTTTAAGAAAAGCCTGACAATTTGAAGTTCACTCTGCTATTGAAGATACACTTCTTGAAACAATATTAAAAATGTTATGAAAGGTAAGGAAATGAAAAACAACCAAGTGCATTACATGTAAGAATGTGAGCAAAAGGCTGAGGCTCTCTTTACTTACCATTTTCAATCTCTCTACAGCTTATTTCCTTGTCCACGTAGAAATCACCAACTGAAAGTCTCATTATTGCTGCCTGTTACTAACAGAGTGCGTTTCTATTTAGAAAACCTGACAATTTGATGTTCATTCTGGTATTGAAGATAAACACTTTTCAGAGGAGTTCTAGAACCTATTCCTGCCCGTATATGTAATCGGTATTTCGTTATGAAGCTTTATGCTGTTTACAAGAATATATATAATTTGGTCTTTGGTTCGAATTATAGGTCGCTCCTTTCTGAATGACGGACAGAAGATCGTTAGCATCAGGCGCGTCTGTACGGAGGTGTCCGTGGGTTGCTGCGTCGGCTATGGGCCGCTTAGTGTGACGTCACTAACACTGCTGGACGGCCTTGTTATCCCAGGGGTGTCATTGTGGGGGCCTGCATCCACCTGACTGCCGCTGGCGGCGCTGCCAGCGAAAAACAGGGTGGCTTACGGGAGCTGCCGCACCCGGACGCCAGCAGACCTGCCACGCGCTACCTGCCGCTCACCTGTGCTCACTTTTGTTGCAGTTTTGCACGTGTGCCACCACGGATAGTTTCTATGCGGAAGCTTTTATATGTGAAATTCAGGCGAGACCAGCAATTTGGGACACATCGTCCGTGGATTATTCGAACCGCGAACTGAAAAAAACGTGTTGGGAACAAGTTGTTGATATTTTCAGAGGAAAAGAATCGTCTTTGGAAGTGAAGAAAGAACTCGGTAAGTGCTTCAAAAACATTTTATTTTTTATTACTAAAGTTTACTGAATGTAAGCACTTTGCCACTTGAGGGGATCACGGTTAACAAATTTGAAAATTTGTCTCTCACTGCAAGTGCAGATCGACCGCTTCTGCCTGAATGGCCTGCACATTCATTGTTCTCAAAACCAATTACTTCAAGTGAGTCCTCATAGACGAATCCATCTCTTGCACGTACAAAATTATGCAAAGCACAACGAGCTTTAACTATATCTTGCACAAAATCAATGCCCACATTTAGTGGACGATGAAAGATTCTCCACTTGTTGGAGAGGATGCCAAAGGCACATTCCACATAACGCCTAGCCCTGGATAATCTGTAATTGAAGATCTTCTTCTCGTAACTAAGATTATTTCCACTGCATGGACGCATCAAATTTTCACTCGTGCCAAAAGCCTCATCTCCTACCAACACATAAGGAAAAACAGCTGCCGGCCGGAGTGGCCGAGCGGTTAAAGGCGCTACAGTCTGGAACCGCACGACCGCTACGGTCGCAGTTTCGAATCCTGCCTCTGGCATGGATGTGTGTGATATCCTTAGGTTAGTTAGGTTTAAGTAGTTCTAAGTTCTAGGGGACTTATGACCACAGCAGTTGAGTCCCATAGTGCTCAGAGCAATTTGAACCACCAAAAACAGCTGAATGTTTTTCTGTCAGTGGTGATGCTTTAGGTATCTTCAGGGAATTGTTCATTAGTTTCTTGTAAAACAAATTGTCTTTGAAAACTGCCGAATTATTACTTTTTCCATAAGCTCCGATGTCTACGATAATAAAGTTATAGTTAGCATCGCACACAGCGAGCAAAACAATGGAAAAGTAATTTTTGTAGTTTTAGTAAAAGGAACCTGAGTGAACGGGCTTAATCACTCGTACATGTTTGTCATCAATTGCTCCAATGCAGTGAGGAGAGTTGGCATTCTTTGAGAAGGTATTTGCTATTTTTAACCATTCTTCTGTTGTCAGCATAGCTTTACTTGCATACAGTTTCTTCCATAACAGGATACACACTTCTCGAACAATTTCTGTGATTGTTGTGTGCCCGAGACGGTATCCATAATGCAGTTCCATGAAAGAACAGCCAGTCGCCAGACACCTGTAATAAATTAGGCAACAATGAGTACGTCAAGCGATTCGTATGACTAGTCTTCTTGTCATATAAGGTAAAATGCCACATGAAAGTAAACGACTTTTCTGTGAAATATTAAAAGCTGTGCTATAATGGACGCAAAAACCAACAATACAAAGCCTCTTGCAAAAGTTAATTTTTCTGTATTCATCACTTTTCGATGTATACTCGCGTCTACATTATCAAGTTTGCATGTGTACATAAAAATTGAATAGGTATTCATCTTAGTGTCGCTTATCGTAGAAAAGTACTACTGTACATCGTACTTATCGACTAATTCAAGACCAGTTTCTCCCCTTTTTTTAATTAATTATTAGTAATGTTTATCTTTAAGCGATAACGCCATTTTCTTGCGCTTTCGCGTATTTAAGAACTAACGCGACATGGCGCCGCGATTGCCAACTGTCTAATCAAGCAATAATCAAAAGCATGGGACAGGGATCGCACGAATCTCAGACGGGTAGTACCAATGCGACATGTCCGTTACAATTCGGATAATCACGAATACGTATCACTGAGGTCCGTATAATGCAGTCTCCACCGTATATTTGAATTTTTTAAAAAATGTTGGGACTATTTCTGACAAATAACACGGATCGTGACAAAACGTGCATATATTTTGTTGCACGCTTGGCGTTGCAGAAGAGGTGGAAGAATCTCAGAGGCTCTTTTGCGCGTGAGCTACAACGCAGGAAATCCTTAAAGTCAGGATCGGGTGCCACAGGAAGAGCCAATACATTTACTTTAACCAACTGTCGTTCCTTCAGACCGTTGTCAGCATAAGGGAATATGAACAAGCTGAGGATCCGCACGAAAATGAAGAAGAAGAAGCTGCATCTCGTGCAGGTGCGATTCCGTTAAGAAGAACTAGAAAAAGGAAGAAAGAAGATGACGAAGACCAACTGATTAAGCTACTTAATGCGAGTAGCCAGCAAAGAGAATTACGGGAGCGGCAAGCAGAAGAGGATAAAGACAGAATGTTTTTGTTGTCTCTGTTAAACCCTCTTTGTGGTATTCCCATGGAAAGGAAAATGGAGACGAAAATCAAAATAATGAGTGTGATAAATGAAGCTCAGTAAGGACCACACTGTTTACAGAGTAATGTTCATTCAGGACACTGGCCAATAGGAAATTATCGTCTTACAGTTTCCTGTCACCCTCTACCTGATGCTCCACTGCAGTCGCAAACTACTAACACAGTAAATTACTATCCACAACATACACCTCCAGAACAAAATTACACAGTCACGTCTCCAGCTGCAGCAAGTGATGTTAATGAGTCAGAGTCGTCAGACGTTGTTGATTTGTTTTAAGTTTTTTTTTGTAATATTGATTTGTCTCATTTGTAGTATTGCTTACAGTTTAATTGTAATGTTGTTTCAAGTTTTATTTGTAATATTGAATTTTATTTTGTAATAAAGTACTTTTCGGATTAAAACTGATAAAACGCTTCTATGTATATGTTACAGTTACAACTCAAGTTGCAAGTATCACTGCATAAAACAAATAATTAGCTACTGAGTAGACAGGTAGTTAGTTACCTTAATGTTATGAAAATCTTTTCTTCTGGTGAAATGGCTTTTCTTAAAACAGTGTCCTTTTTCTTCAGTTCATCTCGGCAGATCCCCACTAATACGTCAAATGGACATACTGACATTCTCACGTAATTAAAAAATTTATCACTGTAATTTATTAAATCATTGTATACGATCTATCGCCCCCCTTTCCTATCCCAAACCTGTCCTCACCATTTCCTTTTCCTGTCATTCCCTCGTATATGTACAAAAGGGCAGAAAGACCTCTACAGGCGTGGAGAAGCCAATCTTTCTACGGGAGAAAACCCCGAATGAAAAATCCTGGTCCTCCAGGCTGGGGGTTGGCGACGGGCTACCAACCCGTCCTGGAAAAAATAATGACCGGTACTAGCATCACAGAAGAGCCTTGGATAGACCCGATCTCTGTAAAACGACCTAAGCAAGAACAAGGACTACGGAAGGAAATACAACTAGGGACCTGGAATGTCAGAAGCCTATACCAACCTGGGGCAGCAAAATGTGTAGTAAGGGAGGCAGATAAGTATCAAATGATCTATTGGCCCTGCAAGAAACAAGGAGGACAGAAACCGGAGCTACAGAAATGGAAAACTATGTCATATTCCATGGAGCCTCAGAAACAAACCACTCACTAGGAACTGGTTTTGCAGTGAAGAAATCACTCTGTACCACTCTCATAGATTTTAAATCAATCAACCCCATAATCTCACTCCTAACCATAGACACGGGAAAACACAAACTCACATATACAAATTGTCATGCCCCAACCGAAGAAAGCGATGACATCAAAAAAGATATTTTCTACGAGGAATTAGAAACGGTTTTAGACAATGTACCAAGTGAACATTACAAAATTATCCTTGGAGATTTTAATGCGAAAATAGGGAAAGAAGCAGCCTTCATGGGGACCATCGGGAAGCACAGTTTACATGATGTGAGCAGTGATAACGGCACTAGGCTGGTTAGCTTTGCGACTGCAAAAGGCTTGTTTATAAGTAGTACTGATTTCGACAGGAAGAGACTATATAAAGGAACCTGGGTGTCTCCAGATGGGAAAACAGTGAACCTAATTGACCACCTAATTGCAGAGAAGAGAATAAAGAAGTGGATACAAAATGTTGGAACGGCAAGAGGTGCGGAATGTGGATCAGACCACTTCCTTGTCAGAGTAAGGATGAAAACAATATGGAGAGCCAGGAAGCACAAAAGAATACAAAGAGTCACTCGATATGACCATGAGAGTCTGACTGAAGATAATATAAGAAGAACTTTCAAGATAGCACTAACAAACCGTTTTGAGGCTTTGAATGAAGAGGAAGGAGATACTGTGGTAGATCAGAACTGGAAGGTGATTGCAGAGACCATTAAAGAAACAGCCCAAGAAGTAATCCCAAAGCGAACTAGGGGAAAGAGAGTGTGGTTCAATGAGGAGTGTGAGGGAGCTATCAGGGAGAGACAACGGGCCAAACTACTGTGGATACAAAGCAATATGCAAGAAGAAGAAAAATCAAAGTTTGAAGAAACACGACGGCAGACCCAAGCCACATTGAGGAAAGCAAAGAGAAAATATGTTAAAAGTATCATGGAGGAAGCTGAACAAGACTTTCATGGAAATAGGTATAAAGAACTTTATAGAAAAGTGAAAAGTTTTAAAGGAGGGACATACCATCAACACAGATGCATAAAAGATGCCAATGGAAGAATGTTAACAGAAGATCAAAAAATTGGAAGAAGATGGATGGAATACTTCAGAGAATTACTAAACTCTGATGAACCAACCGAACTACTTGAGTTTGATGAACCAGTAACAGTAGACCCAGAATATCCTCCACCCACCATTGAAGAGATAAGGAACCAGATTAAAAACCTTAAGAATGGTAAAAGTCCAGGTGAGGACGGTATTCCTGCTGAACTTCTCAAGGCTGGAGACGAAATACTCTGTTTCAAAATCCACAAGCTAATCGAGCAAATTTGTGTAAAACATGAAATACCAGAGGAATGGAAGGTAGCTGTGATATGCCCCATATATAAAAAGAAAGACAAAGGCATAGCGCTGCTCAACACCTGTTATAAGATCTTCTCCAACTGCCTATTAGAACGAATAAAACCTATAGCAACAGACATAACTGGAGAATACCAAGGAGGTTTCCAGGCAGGGCGATCAACCACGGACCAGATTTTTGTCCTAAAACAGGTCTGTGAAAAAATGTACGAATACGGACGAGAGATACATCTCCTGTTTGTAGACTTCAAGAAGGCTTACGACAGTATACATAGACCTAGCCTGATTAGAACTATGACAGAGTTTGGTATACCAAAGAAGTTGGTCAAACTGGTAGAGGTATGCCTAAATGACACAAAACTTAAGGTTAAGGTAGGCAATCAAATGACAGAAAGCTTCCAAGTTGTAACAGGATTACGCCAAGGAGATGGGCTATCACCTGTCCTCTTCAACCTGGCACTTGAGAAGGTAATGCGGGATTTCAACAAAGAAAACATCAAGGGCATTCAAATTGGTAATGAACACATTACAGCCGGCCGCGGTGGTCTAGCGGTTCTAGGCGCGCAGTACGGAACCGCGCGACTGCTACGGTCGCAGGTTCGAATCCTGCCTCGGGCATGGATGTGTGTGATGTCCTTAGGTTAGTTAGGTTTAAGTAGTTCTAAGTTCTAGGGGACTGATGACCACAGTAGTTAAGTCCCATAGTGCTCAGAGCCATTTGAACCATTTGAATTTGAACACATTACATATCTGGCCTATGCAGACGACATTGCACTATTAGCATGCACACAAGAAGAGATGAAGAGAAGTATCCAGACCTTGGAGTCATTGGCAGCTAGGATCGGTCTACAAAATCAGCTCTGAAAAGACAGAGTATATGACCATAGGAAGAAAGATCCAGAACTCTCAAGATTTAATTGTGAACAACACCAGGTATAAACATGTGAAAGAGTTCAAATACCTTGGATCATTTTTTACAGAAGTAACATCAACTGAAGCAGAGATAAAAGCACGACTGCAGGCGGGAAACAGATACTATCACTCTCTAGACCCTATATTAAAATGTAGAAGTGTCTTGCAACAACTAAAGCAACGGTTGTATAAGACATTAATAATGCCAGTAGTACTTTATGGTTCTCAAACCTGGAGCACTCGAAAACAAGACCTTAAGCGACTGCTAACATTTGAAAGGAAAGTCCTCAGTAAAATATTTGGACCAGTCAGAGATCAGACTACTGGAGAATGGAGAAGACGCCATAATACTGAATTAGAAGAGCTGTACAAGGAGCCTAATATCTTGGGAGTGATGAGAAGCAAAAGACTGCAATGGGCTGGACATGTTGTTAGAATGGAGGCAACAAGATGGCCCAAAATCACAATGGACTGGATCCCGTCAGACAGCAGACCAGTGGGAAGACCTAGAAAGAGGTGGATCGATGGAGTGAGAGAAGACCTGTTGCAGCTGGGAGTCACGGAAAACTGGAGACAGATAGCAGAAGACAGAGACGGATGGAGAGCTCTAACTATGGTGGCGCGCGGTCCTCTGGGCCTGATCGCGTGAAGAATGAAGAAGAAGATTGTATAGTGTACGAAATAATCCGTTTACATCACGATCAGCAATGAAGGGGTGTACCCAGAAATTCTTCTGTCTCTGCGTTCTCTTTCTCTGTCGACGACGCACACAAAGCGCAGCTACTAGCTCCTCTATGTCCATTTCGACACTGAACACAGACGGAAGAAGTCCCCCCTGTGGCGTCCCTGCTGGCAGCCACATTGGCAGAACGCTTGCTGCCAGCAGAGATGCCATGGCATCCCAGTGCGGCATGGCCCTTAAGGGCCATGCTGCACTGGGATGCCACGGCATCTCTGCTGGCAGCACGCGGTGTGCCGGTGCGGCTGCCAGCAGGGACGCCACAGGGGGGACTCCTTCAGTCTGCGCTCAGTGTGGAAATAGACGTAGAGGAGCTAGTAGCTAACTATAACTTTACTTTCGTAAACGTTGGAGCTTATGGAAAAAGTAATGATTCGGCAGTTTTCAAAGATAATTTGTTTTACAAGAAACTAATGAACAATTCCCTGAAGATACCTCTAGCTTCACCACTGACAGAAAAGCATTCAGCTGTTTTTCCTTATGTGTTGGTAGGAGATGAGGCTTTTGGCACGAGTCAAAATTTGATGCGTCCATACGGTGGAAATAATCTTCGTTACGAGAAGAAGATCTTCAATTACAGATTATCCAGGGCTAGGCGTTAAGTGGAATGTGTCTTTGGTATCCTCTCCAACAAGTGGAGAATCTTTCATTGTCTACTAAATGTGGGCATTGATTTTGCGCAAGATACAGTTAAAGCCAAAATCCATGGAGAAGAAATAAAAACTTTGAGGTTCGCCGAAGACATTGTAATTCTGTCAGAGACAGCAAAGGACTTGGAAGAGCAGTTGAACGGGATGGACAGTGTCTTGAAAGGAGGGTATAAGATGAACATCAACAGAAGCAAAACGAGGATAATGGAATGTAGTCGGATTAAGTCGGGTGATGCTGAGGGAATTAGATTAGGAAATGAGACACTTAAAGTAGTAAAGGAGTTTTGCTATTTGGGGAGCAAAATAAGTGATGATGGTCAAAGTAGAGAGGATATAAAATGTAGACTGGCAATGGCAAGGAAAGCATTTCTTAAGAAGAGAAATTTGTTAACATCGAGTATAGATTTAAGTGACAGGAAGTCATTTCTGAAAGTATTTGTATGGAGTGTAGCCATGTATGGAAGTGAAACATGGACGATAAATAGTTTGGAGAACAAGAGAATAGAAGCTTTCGAAATGTGGTGCTACAGAAGAATGCTGAAGATTAAATGGGTAGATCACATAACTAATGAGGAAGTATTGAATAGGATTGGGGAGAAGAGAAGTTTGTGGCACAACTTGACCAGAAGAAGGGATCGGTTGGTAGGACATGTTCTGAGGCATCAAGGGATCACCAGTTTAGTATTGGAGGACAGCGTGGAGGGTATAAATCGTAGAGGGAGACCAAGAGATGAATACACTAAGCAGATTCAGAAGGATGTAGGTTGCAGTAGGTACTGGGAGATGAAGAAGTTTGCACAGGATAGGGTAGCATGGAGAGCTGCATCAAACCAGTCTCAGGACTGAAGACCACAACAACATAGTTAAAGCTCGTTGTGCTGTGCATAATTTTGTACATGCAAGAGATGGATTCGTCTATGAAGACTCACTTGAAGTAATTGGTTTTGAGAACAATGAATGTGCAGGCCATTCAGGCAGAAGCGGTCAATCAATTTTCAGAGTATTTTGTTAATTGTGATCCCCTCAAGTGGCAAAGTACTTACGTTCAGTAAACTTTAGTAATGAAAAATAAAATGTTTTTGAAGCACTTACCGAGTTCTTTCTTCACTTCCAAAGACGATTCTTTTCCTCCGAAAATATCAACAACTTTTTCCCAACACGTTTTTTTCAGTTCGCAGTTCGAATGATCCACGGATGATGTGTCCCAAATTGCTGGTCTCGCCTGAATTTCACATATAAAAGCTTCTGCATAGAAACTATCCGTGGTGGCACACCTGCAAAACTGCAACAAAACTGAGCACAGGTGAGCGGCAGGTAGCGCGTGGCAGGTCTGCTGGCGTCCGGGAGCGGCAGCTCCCGTAAGCTGCCCTGTGTTTCGCTGGCAGCGCCGGGTCTGCTGGCAGCGCTGGCAGCGTCAGGTGGATGCCAGGTGTGGGAGGCCCCACTGAGCCCAATGTATTGTATTGGGCGTCTCTGCCATCAGAGATGCCGTGGCATCCCAGTGCGGCAGGGCCCTAAAGCCCGTCTGACACGGAGCAAGGTTCGCCGCAAGTTGGCGAATTGCGTGCATGCCAGCCGGCTTGCAGGGAAGGAGCCGGCTATCTTCCATGCCGAAGCTCTCCCACAGTGCAAGATCGGCAGCTAGTTGTGTTGTGATCAGCTGCAGATGTTCAGAGCAAACTGACATTATTAGCTATTTCGGTGCTAAACGATGCAGAAATGCGTGGTACTGAGAGAAGAAGAAAGAAAGAATGAACGAAAAACTGGATTAAGAGTAGAAACGCTGGAAAAGGTGTGTTCTCCATGCTTCATTATGAGTTGAGGTTAGTTCGCATAACACCTACTTTTGTTTAAAAAGTATCACCATTTTATTACTGTTTGACTTCATAAATATACCAGTAATGGCTGTTATATACGACTTTATTTTATAGGATAGAAGATCGTACATCCTTTGCAGATTTTATACGAATGGATGTATTGGTATTTGAAGAACTGCTTTTCGATGATTTTACTTTGGCGTACTCCACTTTAAATTGAGTTCGTAAATTGTGCATTTTGCTATAGCACTCCTTGCTCGTCGTATATGGCACACACGGCACTTGCAACTCTTTCGAGTGCTTCTGCACGCAAGTGTTTATTATAATAGTTCACGCTTTTCGCGATGTACAGACACTGTTCTTCCCTATAAGTACATATCAGTGCTTCAATCGCTTCCTTGGACCACTCCGGTGCAATTATTTCATAATTATAAGAACTTCCTACCACACCTCACAACAGCAGAAAAGCGACTGTCAACAAAGAATTCCCGCCCAAGCTTTCCGCGTCTGACGTCAAAAACGAAACGTCTCATGACTGGCCAACGCAGGTAGCACGCAGGGAAACTTACAAGAAAAATAGCACCGGACCTATCCTGGAAATCTTACAAGGTTCCCAGCAAGGTAGCCCGCTAGCTGACGACGGAGCGCGCAAGGTAGCCGTCTCGCGAGCCAGCAATGAAACTTCAGCGAATCTTGCTCCGTGTGAGACGGGCTTTACAGCTGGGAAGAGAATCCCTTGATAGCAGAAGGAGGCGGCCGTACTGCTCAATGGCTCGCGCAGTGGCGGCAAGAGAGCTGAATGAACGACCCAAGGCACCGTCTGGCGGCGCTCACGAAGAGCAAATATAAACTAGAACTTAGAGGAGCCGTGAGACAACACGACTGCTCATATGTCTCACTAAGTCAGAGAATTGAAAGACTTGTGATTTCACGCTGTGAGTGGCAGAAAATATTTTGTCTCTCAGCAGACAGGACAACTGTTTTGTTTTCACTCGACCACTGAACTATGGGATTCATATTGTCTTGAAAGTCACGTGTTAACTGAACCTTGTCAAAGGCAGGATGACACTTTGTATAGCTATAGAGGACAGTTATCGTTTGGTTATCAATTATTATTTGATTAAAGAACATTACAACTAGAGTTGATGCTTCACAATGACTGTCGGTTTGTGTAGACAACGGTGTCAATTGTCGACAGGCAGATTGAAAGTGGAGTAACAATTACACAATCAACTGAACGGACAGTACCATGGATTGTAGGAGTCGTCGTGCTGGATCTTCGAGAAAGGAAACATTTGTGGGTAGGCAGGTTTTTATGGAATGTAATATAAAAATGACATTGACATTTGCATTTGTTGTAGGAGCCATTTCTCTAATTGGTGTGTGAATAAGTGCCGTTTTGATGAAACTAAAGACTTTTAATTACACCATGAACTGAAAGGACAGAACCGTGGGTAGTGGCAGTTTTAGTACCATTTCTGGACAACTAGATTCTTGGGGAATGTAATCTACAGATGGCATTGACATTTGCATTTAATGTGAGATACAGTTCACTGGTTAGTGCGTAATTAAATGCCGATTTCAGTGACCAAAAGACTTTCGTTCGGGTAACCATGGGAGACTTTTGACACCAAAACAGTGTTTCTAGGAAACCCTTCAGCAACTTTTTGTCTCTTAGAATATCAGAGAGTGAAATAATTCCATGTGACTCGCAATATAGGGAGTGATGTATTTGTACTTGTGTAGCGTGAATTTTTATTTATTTTTTCTTCATGAAGTGACAAAAAGTTTATTTGTACTTCATTAACAAATATATTTAGAGTAGTTAGTATGATTTTCTGATATGTGATACCAAGTTCACGTATCTTGTTTATTAGAATATCTGGTACGAATTTTGCTCTAATTGTTGGCCAGTGTGGTAATGCAAATGTAACATTTCTTGTTAGACTGATTAGTAGGACTGTCATCCTTATAACTGACAACAGAACAATGAACAGTAGAATAGAATACGAGACTTACTAGTGAATTGAAGCACTTACCGCTGATTGTTGGCTACTTCTACTGATCAAAGTTGATGGACTAACTAGCTCAGCAGTAGGTATTTTTATTTTATTTGATTTTTTTAGTTATATATATTTCAACTTGTAAACAAGGAAAAGGTTGAGCTGACCGTCAAGTAGTGGCTGTAGTTGCGTAAATAATGATTGTTGCTGGAAAACCTAGAAAACTTAATTTGAGTGTGATATGGCTAGGTTCTGCACATGGATATATAATTGTATGACGTATGATATGATGTCTTAGCTGGTCTATTATTATGTAACCAGAATGTAAGTCGTAGTATATTTCATTATTTTTTCAGTTCATTTTTTGTATTTGGGCATTGCTTTTAGCGTAACTCTGTGGAGATTAGTACTCTACATGTAAATAGTGTACTTTTTTTTCTTTCCTTGTTTTTGTTTTGTATTTGGACATTGTTGTAAGGGTAACCGTGTAAAAATTAGTATCCAGTATTTCATGTACGTCAGATTACTTGCTTTGTAATCAGACTGTAAGCTATTTAGAATTGCATGACTGCAATTAGTATTTTTATTTGCTGTGGGATTAGTAAAGTCTGAATTACTCCTCGAACTAGTGCAGATCCCGGTAACTTATCAAAGTATACCTCATTGCTCTTATAATTTGTGATATGTGATGATTTATTTGTCACTGGAATTAGTGCAAGTTTGTATGTGTACATTACTCCAGATTGTGGAGAGAACAATAATTAAATAGCTGTGTCACAATTTGGTAGAACTAATGAGTTTTCATTTTTGAGACAGTCCTCTGGTCACCTTTGGCCGAACCAAAGAGAGGAAGTATGCCAGAGCACTAGAGGGCCGGGAATGTGGCTGACCAATACGGTGGCACGTGGCAAGGACCTCCCACACTTCTGCGAATCGTGGGATGACCTGATGAACGGCCATGTTTGAGCACTCTGTCTCTGGTTCCTCAGGTGTGAAGACGTGTTTCATGTGCGCTCCAGAAAAACAAATTTAAATGAAAATGGTATGCATGTGAAATATTTAAGAGTGGATAAAAATAATGATTTCTCTTTTCAGAAACTTTTGGTGGAAGGCTCATGCGAATTGTTCGGAAAAAGATAGGCAGGTAAAATTCATGGGGAACATAGGATTCTTCAGAAGCGACTAACGGCCACAATGAAGCCACGTGTTGTAATTATAAGATGAAATACTTACGTGTGGTAACATTAAGACGAAATACTTGCGTGTGTCAATCTAAGTTGAAAATATTTAAGAATTGCATGTGCAGAACTTGAATTAGAGACAAGCACTTCCACGTGGTGAGTACAGTGCGAGTCTCAACCTATGAGACAATAAAAAAATAGAAGTGCTTGTCCAAGCTTGCAGTTGAGGATCCGTGTGTGAGATAATTAAGATACCAAAATTTCCATTATGAGATACATTCGTGTGACGCTAGCTTGATATTCTGATACTCAGAGAGAATTAAGGTGAGTCAGCCATCTACCCGGCAACGCACACGGAGATGTGCATAAATCCTCCAGAGGTGTGGTAGGAAAATTTATTACGTGGGTCAGTGGCGTGTGAACCTGGGATGACTATTGATTGATGTGGGAAAGCAGAACAAGTAGATAACCAAACATTTTGTTTTGAGATGGCAATGTGAATTAGTTTCAAAGACGGTGGGTTAAACATGATTTTCCTTAATGCCACTGTGCCAATGTGATTTATTTTGTATATTTAATCTGTGTGATTTGCATGACACAGTAGGGAATTAGTTTCAACTACGGTGAGTCAAGTACGAGTTTCCTTAGTACAGCCCGATAGTAAATTCGTTATGTTGCTAATGACTCAGCTTATGAGAGTAGGGGAGAGGATGAAGTCGCGAAAGATTCCTTACCAATCCAAAAAGTGTACAGTAGCAATAAACAGAAACATTGCGAGACCATAAATAGTAAAATGCTTTTGTAATGTCATGTCCATTGGGTTGAGAATCCCTTCTTTAACTATTGTGTTTAAGGGTAATGAAAGAAATTATGCAACATTATCGTGAAAGAATTTATTATAATAAAAGAGAAGGTATATGAAACAAATGGTGATCTTGATTATTGAGTTTTGTTGCCATTTTGTTGAGGAATTATACCATAAGCTCCAGTTTTTTGCTAGTATGCCAAAGCTTTGGTTAAAATACATGCGACGGAAAGGAAATGTGTTTTTGCCAGGGTGGAGTGAATCCATCAGAAATGTGCACAAGCTATTAGTCAGATGCGTCATCCATTCCGTTGCGTTAAGAAGTAAAGACGAGAATAAATTATAGCTTAACTGTTAGGTGCTAGCCCGCATCTCGTGGTCGTGCGGTAGCGTTCTCGCTTCCCACGCCCGGGTTCCCGGGTTCGATTCCCGGCGGGGTCAGGGATTTTCTCTGCCTCGCGATGGCTGGGTGTTGTGTGCTGTCCTTAGGTTAGTTAGGTTTAAGTAGTTCTAAGTTCTAGGGGACTGATGACCATAGATGTTAAGTCCCATAGTGCTCAGAGCCATTTGAACCATTTTGTTAGGTGCTAGAGCTCTAATTTCAAGCATAGTTGCAGTGGGTATGATAAATCATCAAAATATTTCTGATGCACGAATAATAAAAGCACTCGCTTGGCAGGCCACTCATCTAGTCGTCCTGACTACTAGATGCCACAGATGAGGGTAGCCTCCCAGACTCTGCTGGAATCTTTTCCCTCGCACCACAGAAAAACTGCACAGGACACAGAAGCAGACCCAGATCCCAAAATTTTGTTGCATCACATTCGCACGTGTTGGCCTCATTCATTGAACAGTATTCAGAGCGCTGTTATGCGCCGATATTTTGCACGTCGGTATAACCTTTCAGTTCAACAGGATGTGACTCGAGTTCAGAATGACAGTGGACATTCGAGTGTGTTTATTCCCGAATTGCTGCAAAAAGGATTGCTCCAGCAAGGACATTGGGGATTTGTCCGGACTAAACATTTGGCGTGACGGCACTGTACTCGGTAGGGCAGGGACCCACATTGAACAGATAACGTCACAGTACCGCGCATGTGCGGAAAACCAGTCGGCTGCGCCGCAGACGTTCGCAGCTTGGCCTAAGAATCAGTCGCAATGGCAATGAGTGTACATTGACTTTGCAGGACCATTTTGGAACATTCGTTGGCTCATAGAGGTGGACTCTTTGAGCAAGTTCCCATTTGCGGTGCCTGTGACTTCTACCACATCACGTAGCACCATTGTCCTTCATATTTTGCATAGAAGTGTTGCCAGAAGTACTGGTGTCGGACAACGGACCACAGTTCACCTCACGTGATTTTGAACAGTTTTGTGAACGAAACGGCATTCGTCATCTAATAAGTGCTCCATTTCACCCCCTTTCCAACGGAGAAGCAGAACGCTTCGTACGCACTTTTAAACAGCAGATGGCCAAGCTTCGCACCTCGCATACACTGGAACAGGTTCTGCAGCTCTTTTTCGCCTCCTATCGCTCCCACCCACGAGACGGACCATCACCGGAGGAACTTCTGCACAGCCGCCTCCGTCGGATGCTGCTACACTTGCTACACACCACGCAGCATCCGGAGCCGTCAACGGTCTGCAAGTATCGCTTTGCGCCGCGCGATCTTGTCCTTTTCAAGGTTTATTACAACCGTGGGTGCTGGGAAAGAGGCGTGATCCAGTAACGCATTGGCGCTCTTGTGTACTTTATTCAGGTCTCGACGGTTTGCAGCGCCGCCACCAGAACCAAATTAGTGCGTGTCATTTGCCCCGTGATTCTGTCGCTTTCCTTGCCCCAGACTCCCGGCCTTACGGGACCACGCTGCCTTCGCAGCTGCCCGGTGTTGCCACCAGAGCACTGCAGGAGGAGCGGATGGACGATGCGAACCTCGGCCCCGCCGTCCCCGCACGCCGACCCGCTGGACCTGGACCCGTCGCCCCAGGCCTCGAGGTGTGTCCTGGCAGCAGTATTACGGAGGCTGTTCCTGTTGCCTCGCAAGCCAGATGGCGGACTATGGTCGGGAGTACGCCGTCCTCCACAGTCACGGCTCCCGGCTCATCTCTAAGTCCAGCGTCGTGCCTCCCCCACTCCATCCCCCCCCCCTCCCTCGTAGTCGTTCGGGTCCTCCCTACACGAAGACGGCTCGGCATTTCGTCAGGGGGAGGAATGTGCTGGAGTAAGCTGTCTCCAGCACACCAGGCGGTAAAGAGGTTGCGAGAAGATCGGTAGTAGGCGTTCGATGAAGTGCGCCTATCACGTGAAAGGCCAGAGACAGACGCAGAAGCAGCACGCCACTATCGCCCTCTCGACGTCATGTATTTCGACCGCCGCCGCTGACGTGAGGGCTGGCTCACTTACTCAATCATCCAGTTGCCGTCTGTCAGTCCACTACCGGCTGGGCTGGCCGAGCGGTTCTAGGCGCTACAATCTGGAACCGCGCGACCGCTACGGCCGCGGGTTCGAATCCTGCCTCGGGCATGGATGTCTGATGTCCTTTAAGTAGGTTTAAGTAGTTCTAAGTTCTAGGGGACTGATGACCTCAACAGTTAAGTCCCATAGTGCTCAGAGCCATTTGAACCATTTCGTCAGTCCACTCGCAGAGCGAGTATGGTTCATCGCAGATTACGACCGTACATATCGACGAGATTAGTGCCTGCAGTGCGACTAGCAGTTAGACTAAAGTTTGCAATAGCAAGATTACCGATACTGTCTGCAAGAGAACTATTACTGATGGGCTTGTACCCCAACAGATGGACTCTATTCAAGTTAAGCAAAACCTCAGGTAAATAAAGACCTCTATTAATCCAGGGGTGCATTTGTGTTGCAGAAAGAGCATACCGGCCACCCATAATAAAATCCTTCCCGGTGCTTCTTTGCGGCACAAGACACTACACCATTAATCTGGTTCCATGTGTTCTCATTGACCTAAAGACGGGGCGTTCTCTAGATGCTGGGATATTTCGAAGCGAATATTTGATTATTGACGTCAGAAATTAGAAGGTGAGTGCTTCAAATGAGCATTTTGTGCCATTTTCAGCAGCCCACTTATATTAATCAGAGCGTTAATTTGGCTTTATGTCTGGGTATTTAAGTAAAGAGGATCGTTCCCTGGATGTGGCAAGTGAGAAACTGTGATGGCGTTTTCTTATTGAGTTATTGCCATCGTAATTTAACAACCGACATCGCCAAGCCGGTATTTTCTGCAACATTCAGCTGCTCGTATCTTGCAATCGTACAGTTTATCTTGTTTGAAGTACCGGTACGCTTACTGATTTAGAGGAGCATTCTCTGGATGCTGGAAGTAGCATATTGCGAAGCGAATACTTTTTTGATTATTGATATCAGATGGCAGTAGTTGATGGTGTCAAGTTTGCATTTTGTACTATTGACAGCTGCCCATTTCTTCTAATTGGCCCTCTAATTTGGATTTATGTTTGCGTATTGAATTAAAGAAGGAGTTTTTGATTGGGTTGTTTTGGGAGGAGACCAGACAGTGAGGTCATCGATCTCATGGGATTAGGGAAGGACGGGGAAGGAAGTCGGCCATGCCCTTTCAGAGGAACCATCCCGGCATTTGCCTGGAGCGATTTAAGGAAATCACGGAAAACCTAAATCAGGATGGCCGGACGCGGGATTGAACCGTCGTGCTCCCGAATGCGAGTCCAGTGTGTAAAGAAGGAGTGTTTTCCCTGGATGCTGCAAGAGGAGAACTGGCTTGGAGAATAGTTATTGAGTTATTGACGTACGACTTTTGCAACCGACGCCGCCAGGTCCGTGTTTTCTGCCAGATTCTGCTTTCGTTATTTCCTAATAGGAGCGTTAATCTGGTTTCATGTGTTCGTATTGAACTAAAGAAGGGGTGCTCTCTGGGTACTGGGAGTGAGATATTGTGAAGCAAATATTTATTTCGATATTGACGTCAGAAGCCAGGAGCCGAGGGCTTAAAATGTGTATTTTGTGCAATTTTCAGCTGGCCACTTCCTCTAATCGGACTGTTAATTTGGCCTTACATTTGGTCATTGATCTAAAGACGAAGTGCTCTCTGGACGCTGCAAGCAGCTCAAGCAGGCAGGCTTGTAACGTAGCTGCGTCGGGGTGTATGGACACACGTAACAACGTTCCAATGAAAAACGTTCCAGCCTTTTCTAACACTGAAATGTTTAAACAGAAAATTCATTCAAAACGTGAATCCCCGATACTTTTGTTTAACGTTTAATATAAAAGGGCAGGGATAATTTCAATCTTAAGACGGCACCTAAGGAAGTGGCATGAGTTAGGCGTACTTGCAATGTACCAAAACAACTTCCAAATTACGTGCAGCGTTCACCGTCCTGCGCTTAGAATAAACAATTTTAAAGTGTCCATTTATGATCTTTTCAGAAAAAACAAATACCGTCAACTATCATCGCAGACAAGAATCGCACTGATCCCGCTAGCAATTATGAAAAAGATTTAAATTTTCGCACTGAGCTGACCGTCCTGAATTTGAGAATAAATAGTATTAAAATGGCCCTAGGTAATCCTTACACAAGAGACAAGTGTATTACTACACTGAGTTGATAACTCACACGTTAACAGTACTAATATACAGCCCTCCTTCCAGCCGGCCGGTGTGGTCTAGCGGTTCTAGGCGTGTCAGTCTGGACCCGCGCGACCGCTACGGTCGCAGGTTCGAATCCTGCCTCGGGCATGGATGTGTGTGCTGTCCTTAGGTTAGTTAGGTTTAAGTAGTTCTAAGTTCTAGGGGACTGATGACCTCAGATGTTAAGTGCCATAGGGCTCAGAGCCATTTGAACCCTCCTTCCAAAACTGTTTGTTCGTCTTAATCGGCCCGTTAATCTGGGTTTGTGATTTGTTACTAAACTAAAGAAGGAGTGTTCACGGGATGCTGCAAGAGCCATATTCCGACGGTAAATGTTTACTGAATTATCGACATCCCGAGATATCAGGCGAGTTAGACAATCGCGTATTTTGTGCCGTATTCAGCTGCCCATATCTCATAACAGGTCAGTTGATCTAGCTTTAATGTTCTCTTACTGAACTAAAGAAGGTGTGTTCTGCGGATGCTGCAAGAGTTGAACTGCGACGGCCAATATTTACTGAGACGTTCACTTGCGAAGTTAGCAGCCGAGGCTGCCAAGTGCATATTTTCCGCCGTGTTCAGCTGCCCGAATCTCGTAACCGCACCTTAAAGCTGACTACTTGTTTTCCTATTTAACTCTCTGGATGCTGGTGGTGGAATATTGCGATCGCGACTATTTGTCGAGTTACTGACATCCGAAGTTAGCAGACGAGTTCATCATGCGCGTATTTTCTGCCGAACTCAGCTGCTTGTTTCTCTTAATCGGGCTGTTAATCTACCTCATGTTTTGCTACTGAACTAAAGACGAAGTGTTCTCTGGCTGAAGGAGAGAAGGAACATTTATTTAGTTACCAGAATGAGATTTTCACTCTGCAGCGGAGTGTGCGCTGATATGAAACTTCCTGGCAGATTAAAACTGTGGGCCCGACCGAGACTCGAACTCGGGACCTTTGCCTCTCGCGGGCAAGTGCTCTACCAACTGAGCTACCGAAGCACGACTCACGCCCGGTACTCACAGCTTTACTTCTGCCAGTACCTCGTCTCCTACCTTCCAAACTTTACAGAAGCTCTCCTGCGAACCTTGCAGAACTAGCACTCCTGAAAGAAAGGATATTGCGGAGACATGGCTTAGCCACTGCCTGGGGGATGTTTCCAGAATGAGATTTTCACTCTGCAGCGGAGTGTGCGCTGATCTGAAACTTCCTGGCAGATTAAAACTGTGTGCCCGACCGACACTCGAACTCCCGAGTTCGAGTCTCGGTCGGGCACACAGTTTTAATCTGCCAGGAAGTTTCATTTATTTAGTTATTTGCCCTCAAAATGTGCAACGTAGGTCGTCAAGCGCGTATTTTCTGTTCTATACTAAACAAGGCGTGTGTTATACATACTGCAAGTGGTATATTGCGACGACCTATACTTACTTAATTATTGACCTTCGAAACTAGCGACAAAGAACGCCAGTCACATAATTTCCGCGGTATTCAGTTGCTTTATCTCGTAATCGGATCGTTAATCTGGCTTCACGTTTTCTTATTAAACTACAATATTCGTGTGCTATGCGTGCTACAAGCGGCATATTGCGACGGCGGGTATTTACTTCATTATTGCTTTCTGGACGTGGAGGCCGAAATCGCGCAGCCCGGGACGCGGTCGTTAACAGCCTGCGGATAGCCCACAGTCGGATACGTCGGCGTTCCACTCGCCAGTCGGTCGAAAAGAATCTGCAGACGGACCTGTCAGTATAATTACAAAACCAATATCTCTCGCCACACACACACACACACACACACACACACACATTACCTTTCGGCTGACATGCAAGCTGCGAAACCTATGCCTTTCCATTGCGTCCTTTGTGTTCTCCCGTCATCCGTCTGAAAAACCGACGATTCTTCCATAATGAATGGTGCTGAGTTCAGCAACATGAAAGAAATTCTTAATGGTTCAAATGGCTCTGAGCACTATGGGACTCAACGTCTTAGGTCATAAGTCCCCTAGAACTTAGAACTACTTAAACCTAACTAACCTAAGGACATCACACACACCCATGCCCGAGGCAGGATTCGAACCTGCGACCGTAGCAGTCCCGCGGTTCCGGACTGCAGCGCCAGAACCGCTAGACCACCGCGCCCGGCAGTTCTTAATATTCATCGCACGTCGTGGACTTACAATTTCCCACTACATGCTTCATACTTTTGAAGTAACTTCTTAAATGACAGTTGTTTCTGCCATGATCAGTTACATGTGAAATTTGAGTTTCTCGCGGAATATCGAATGTTCTCATATTTTCCCGGAATACGTCTGAGGAACCTCCTTAAGAATCGCCGATATTTCGAAAGGTGGCAGCCAGTCAGTTTCAATCATGCATGAATCAAGAGAGCACTATGCCTGGCAGATTAAAGCCTCGTTCAGCACGGATACGTCACCTAGGAACCTAGGCAACGCCCACGGTAAACAACAAGCGCCACGTCAGGAGATCACCAACGTCAGACATCATTGATAGTGAAACATTAACCAACAACAAGCTAGCAAGCATGGCTACTTATGTGTTTAAACGGGAATAGAATGTCGGCACAACCACCTGTCTGTTAATAAAGTCACACCCTAGTTTAATCTGAACACCTTCTTCAGCGACACTATCCCAGTACCTGGAAGTGCACGCCAGAACCTGTAATCATTGCACAGGATCGTCTGCAGTATCAGGGCATTGTTTTGCACCGCAAGTCTGCTCGTTGATCTAAGCCTAAGAGAGGCTTATGCTCCGTTGAAGGTATTCCGCCGTCCTAATGGTGTGACGATGTATTGCATTCTTCTTTATTCGTACATAAAAATGGGCAGTTAGATTCAATCGCTGTTATACTACGCCTCTCTTAAAAAATGAGCGCGTACAGGACGTGGCAAAACTGCGTAACAAACACAGATGAAAATATCCACATGATGTACAATATTAACGTGGGAGCTCGTCTATTAAAGATGTATGATATTCCTGACATCGTGAGTGTATCATAGGAAACTACAACAGTAGTTTTACGTACCAGTTTATTCTGAAGAAGCTTTTTGTCAGATGGGTATTAAATTCGTTGCATGAGGACTAACAACAAAGGCAAATGCGAACCTAATTGAAAAGAGTGCAACTAATTTTGTGTAACGATTTACAACTGCAGATCAGACGTGAGTCTACTAATTGATGCCAGAAAACCATATAGACCAGTGATCTCCTAGCAGAAGGGGCGTTATTAGTTACACCTACTGGAAAGCTTACGTCCAGTCTACTCTGGGCGACGAAATGGATTCATCATGTTCATTGTCCCACAAAGACTGAAGTTATATCTTCCGAACACTACCTATTTGCTCACGACCATTTGGATGACAAACTACTGGAGAACAGGACTGGAAAAAAATTTGAGTGAAATGAATGACGATCGTAGATGGGTACTATCCACATCCTGCAGAATCGCATTTAGTGACTGAAATTTACGCAACGGAAAAATGTAGATCGAAGTTCATTGACATTAAACTTTGCTATATATTGGTGTTAGTAGTAGGGTAAAGTGGGTTGTACGCCACTTTTGATATCGAGCTGATATGCAAATTAATTAAACTGCGACAGCTGATTAATTTATGATCCCCTCTCCATAAACTTAATCTATTGATCTGCAACGTGGTTTATGAACCACTGGGAGTTAATTTTGGGGATAATCTGTTCTTATGAGAAAACCCCCACCCCTGGCCCTCCCCCTCCTCCCCCCCACCCACCCCCCAAGCCTTTTGGAACTCGCCTCACCAGTACAACTGCACTTTTAGGCCCAATTTATTCGAATACCCTCCTCCAGCCAACCCTCTCTATCAATGCATTACAATAATTAATTAAGTACATAAATTAATTAGCCCCTCCCTCTCCGATATATCCCAGTCCTCCCCTCCCATCCCCCAGCTGGAAATCGGAGGGCCTTTGCTGAAGAAGAAGTGTCTCATGACAGGAAATTCAGTTACATAGCAAAGAATATACAGTTTATTTATAAGATTCAATTCACAGAGTTTGGATATCTCTTTCTCATCATTCTGTGCTGTATTGGAAGAAGCAGGTCTTGTTAGATACGACAGACAGAAGTAATTAAATCGATCGCTTTTCCAATTGCGCAAGGAATACCGACAACATAACTCACTGCACATAATTACACAGTTGAAAATCTTTGGCACAGACAGCAGGGCATTGTGCACCCATGCGCTGCCCGCCTTGCTGGGCTGCACTGTGCCCCTGGGTCCAAAGGTCCGCAAGCACTCCCTCAGGCCCTGCAACTACTGTCAGCTGCCACGCCTGTGTGGCACGTGGACTGGAAGTTTGTTGCACTAACCCAAAAACAGAGCGTTATGTGATGGCAACCCGTTGACACTAATATCTGAGAAATTCCTCTCCTTCTCTCTCTCTCTCTCTCTCTCTCTCTCTCTCTCTCACTCACGGCCAAATCCCGTCATGTGCCACTACTTGAGAGAATTCCGACTGAGCTTTCCAAACCGGCAGACAGTAGTGTCTCAGAAAACTGCTGTACATAGTGGCAGGCCCCCTCCCCCCTTTCCCAAATCCTGCATACATATACACTTGGTGACCAGAAGTGGGATCATATACATTTACACTGCACTCATTTTCTTTTGTGAGAATCTGACAGCCAGGTCACCCTCACAACTGGGTCTGCTTTGTTCATAGCGGTGTCCTTTACCACCTCAAATGGCTACTTCTGGGTGCAGCACCTGCACAATCTGCTCACAAATACACACCTTCCATACCAGGTCAGTGGAAGCAGCTGCTCTACGTGCTTGCCCTGCTGTGGGTCTACTAAACAGAGGCAACTCACAACACCACATGGTGAGCGAAATTTGAACAGCACTATGTACTTTAAACACACTTTTCGGTACTGCGAAGAAGAGTATGCCTGTGTCGGCTGCTAGCCACTTCGGGTTCATGCTTCTGTGGCGCTGCAGTGCGCATGCGCGGATCTGAGGCAGATTGCTTTTGATTGGTTGATGTGAGAAGAACTGACTACAGCACCTCGGTTCGCCAGAAACGTACGGCATGGCTTCCGAAAGGCTTACAGAATAATGTGGCGGCTCTCCTTAGAAAACAACTCTGCTCAGTGCTCTCGCCTACCGATCCGACCGGCAGAGCGGCCGAAAGATACAGAATAGTGCCCCAGGGCTATGTGTGCCGCTGAGAAGATAACCATGTAAGTATTACACAGTGTTGCCATCCGTCGCACAACTAAAGCACCGGAGCGGAATTGACTGGCAGTGTAGCACTGGTTCAGGTAATTTCAGCAAAACGCAAGTAGTGGTAACTCAGTATATGGCAGGTTACTTATTATACTGGTATTATATCTTGACATTATTCAATGAGTTAGTACAGTAACGTAAATATAGTTGTCCAGTCCTTACCTAGCAGCCCATGCTAATTTGCTATCACAACCATTGTGTAGGCTTGTATATTTCTCTGATATTTGATTCTATGTATGTCTGCCATGCTTGTCAGCACAGAATGTAACATTGAAGAGATACAGCGTTGCAGATTGACTTGTTCTTCTATTTTGTGTACTGTGCAAGAGGATTACTGTGATTTAGTTTTACAATTATATTTTCTTTTCTTACTTGTGTACATATTTTATTTTAAAATGTAAAATAAATAGCCCCCCCCCCCCCCCCCCCCCCCGCCCTCGCCATGAACCATAGACCTTGCCATTGGTGAGAGGCTTGCGTGCCTCAGCAATACAGATAAGTGCAACCACAACGGAGGGGTATCTCTTGAGAGGCCAGATAAACGTGTGGTTCCTGAAGAGGGGCAGCAGCCTTTTCAGTAGTTGCAGGGGCAACAATCTGGGTGATTGACTGATCTGGCCCTGTAACACTAACCAAAACGGCCTTGCTGGGCTGTACTGCGAACGGCTGAAAGCAAGGGGAAACTGTGGCCGTAATCTTTCTTGAGGGCATCCAGCTGTACTGTATGGTTAAATGATGATGGCGTCCTCTTGGGTAAAGTATTCCGGAGGTAAAATAGTCCCCCATTCGGATCTCCTGGCGGGGACTACTCAATAGGGCGTCGTTAGGAGAAAGAAAAAACTGGCGTTCTACGGGTCGGAGCGTGGAATGTCAGATCCCTTAATCGGGCAGGTACATAAAAAAATTTAAAAAGGGAAATGGATAGGTTGAAGTTAGATATAGTGGGAATTAGTGAAGTTCGGTGCCAGGAGGAACAAGACATCTGGTCAGGTGAATACAGGATTATAAATACAAAAACAAATAGGGGTAATACAAGAGAAGGTTCAACAATGAATAAAAAAATAGGAGTGTGGGTAAGCTACTACAAAAGCATAGTGAACACCTCATTGTGACCAAGATAGACACGAAGCCCACGCCTACTACAGTAGTACAAACTTATATGCCAACTGGCTCTGCAGATGACGAAGAAATTGAAGAAATGTATGAGGAAATTACTCAGGTAGTGAAGAGAGACGAAAATTTAATAGTCATGGGTGACTGGAATTCGATAGTAGGAAAAGGAAGAGAAGGAAACATAGTAGGTGAATATGGATTGGGGCTAAGAAATGAAAGAGGAAGCCGCCTGGTAGAATTTTGCACAGAGCATAACTTAATCATAGCTAACACTTGGTTCAAGAATCATAAAAGAAGGTTGTATACATGGAAGAAGCTTGGAGATACTGACAGGCTTCAGATAGATTATATAATGGTAAGACAGAGATTTAGGAACCAGGTTTTAAATTGTAAGACATTTCCAGGGGCAGATGTGGACTCTGACCACAATTTATTGGTTATGAACTGTAGATTAAAACTGAAGAAACTGCAAAAAGGTGGGAATTTAAGGAGATGGGACCTGGATAAACTGACTAAACCAGAGGTTGTACAGAGTTTCAGTGAGAGCATAAGGGAACAATCGACAGGAATGGGGGAAAGAAATACAGTAGAAAAAGAATGGGTAGCTTTGAGGGATGAGGTAGCGAAGGCAGCAGAGGATCATGTAGGTAAAAAGAAGAGTGCTAGTAGAAATCCTTGGGTAACAGAAGAAATATTGTATTTAATTGATGAAAGGAGAAAATATAAAAGTGCAGTAAATGAAGCAGACAAAAACGAATACAAACATCTCAAAAATGAGATCGACAGGAAGCGCAAAATGTCTAAGCAGGCATGGCTACAGGACAAATGTAAGGATGTAGAGGCTTACCTCACTAGGGGTAATATAGATACTGCCTACAGGAAAATTAAAAAGGCCTTTGGTGAAAAGAGAACCACTTGTATGAATATCAAGAGCTCAGATGGAAACCCAATTCTAAGCAAAGAAGGGAAAGCAGAAAGGTGGAAGGAGTATATAGAGGTTCTATACAAGGACGATGTACTTGAGGGCAATATTATGGAAATGGAAGAGGATGTAGATGAAGATAAAATGGGAGATATGATACTGTGTGAAGAGTTTGACAGAGCACTGAAAGACTGAAGTCGAAACAAGGCCCCAGGAGTAGACAACATTGCATTAGAACTACTGATGGCCTTGGGAGAGCTAACCTGACAAAACTCTACCATCTGGTGAGCAAGATGTATGAGACAGGCGAAATTCCCTCAGACTTCAAGAAGAATATAATAATTCCAATCCAACAGACAGCAGGTGTTGACAGATGTGAAAATTACCTAACTATCAGTTTAATAAGTCACAGCTGCAAAATACTAACGCGAATTCTTTACAGACGAATGGAAAAACTAGTACGAGCCGATCTCGGGGAAGATCAGTTTGGGTTCGGTTGAAATGTTGCAACACGTGAGGCAATACTAACCCTACAGCTTATCTAAGGAGCTAGATTAAGAAAAGGCAAACCTACGTTTCTAGCATTTGTAGACTTGGAGAACGCTTTTTACAATGTTGATTGGAATACTCTCTTTCAAATTCTGAAGGTGGCAGGGGTAAAATACAGGGAGCGAAAGGCTATTTACAATTTGTACAGAAACCAGATGGCAGTTATAATAGTCGAGAGGCATGAAAGGGAAGCAGTGGTTGGGAAGGGAATGAGACAGGGTTGTAGCCTCTCCCCGATGTTATTCAATCTGTATATTGAGCAAGCAGTAAAGGAAACAAAAGAAAAATTCGGAGTAGGTATTAAAATCCATGGAGAAGAAATAAAAACTATAAGGTTCGCCGATGACATTGTAATTCTGTCAGAGACAGCAGAGGAGTTGGAAGAGCAGTTGATCGGAATGGACAGTGTCTTGAAAGGAGGATATAAGATGAACATCAACAAAAGGAAAACGAGGATAATGGAATTTGATCGAGTTAACTCGGGTGATGCTGAGGGAATTAGATTAGGAAGTGAGACACTTAAAGTAGTGAAGGAGTTGTGCTATTTGGGGAGCAAAATAACTGATGATGGTCGAAGTAGAGAGAATATAAAATGTTGACTGGCAATGGCAAGGAAAGCGTTTCTGAAGAAGAGAAATTTGTTAACATCGAGTATAGATTTAAGTGCCAGGAAGTCGTTTCTGAAAGTATTTGTATGGAGTGTAGCCATGTGTGGAAGTGAAACATGGACGATAAATAGTTTGGACAAGAAGAGAATGGAAGATTTGGAAATGTGGTGCTACAGAAGAATGCTGAAATTAGATGGGTAGATCACATAACTAATGAGGAGGTACTGAATAGAATTGGGGAATTGAGGAGTTTCTGGCACAACTTGACTAGAAGAAGGGATCTTTGGTAGGACATGTTCTGAGGCATCAGGGATCACCAATTTAGTATTGGAGGGCAGCGTTGAGGTTAAAAATCGTAGAGGGAGACCAAGAGATGAATACACTAAGCAGATTCAGAACGATGTAGGCTGCAGTACGTACTGGTAGATGAAGCAGCTTGCACAGGATAGAGTAGCATGGAGAGCTGCATCAAACCAGTCTCAGGACTGAAGACCACAACAACAACAAGATAATGAGATCAATGTAGCTGGTATGATCAGGGACATAGATGTAGATTTGTCAGGTGAACAGGTTAATATGATCTGACACGGACGGAACATGAAGCAAATAGTAGTGAGATGTTGAAAGATTCCTGTATGAGTCAGTGTAATTTGTCAGTAGACATGCAGAGTCCAGGTGCTGATTTGTCATCCTCCTGGATAACTCAGACGAGAACAATATGGAACCGAGTCTGACGTGTTCACAAAATTCATGGAAATTCTGAAAAACGGATTTGAGGAGAGTGCTAAGAAAATAGGACAGAAAAGTAAGCAAATGGATGGAACATCTTACAGCAAAGATCAGTGTAACAAATAAGGCTATAAGGAAGATGGGTAATGAGCTTAATCAAAAGATAAAGGCACTGCCTTTAAAAATCGCAAATTTTTATTGTGTATCAGAGTTCATGTTACTATACCTAAGTACACAGTCATATAGTCAAACCGATATGACTAGTTTTCTCTCTACTGTTATTACTTTAAAACTCCTCAGTTAGAGCTACCAGCAGTAGAAACAAAACTTAATCTACTATCTACAGACGCACAAAAAGTGTGAAAAATCTTAGTCATTCCCATGAATTGAATGCATTCCAAAGTAGCTATGTTTTCTATATACCACCCTAGTCGTTCATATCAACTGAATGCAATCTATACGTAACTACGACGTGGTTTTACCTTCGTTTCGCCATGTATTGATGCTACTCACCACAGCACTCCTCAAACAACTACAAGTCGTGCAGTTTCCGAAATTCTCGTGCAAGCCTTTGGGGCATCACAATCTTCCCTCGGTCAAACTCAGATAGATCGCGCTATTTCCCCACTGTATTGAGGAACAGCACGCTCGCAGGTACTACGTGCACCGGGCTTGTGTCTGGCTAGCAGTCATTCCTCGGCAGGTGACGCTGCTGTCACCTTGACAGGTTTATATCGATTGTAGGTCTGTGGTCACAAAGTTCTGGCTGATCAGTATAGATCGGCTAATCCCTACAGACCACAAATATCAGTCTTGAGAAACTACACTCCTGGAAATGGAAAAAAGAACACATTGACACCGGTGTGTCAGACCCACCATACTTGCTCCGGACACTGCGAGAGGGCTGTACAAGCAATGATCACACGCACGGCACAGCGGACACACCAGGAACCGCGGTGTTGGCCGTCGAATGGCGCTAGCTGCGCAGCATTTGTGCACCGCCGCCGTCAGTGTCAGCCAGTTTGCCGTGGCATACGGAGCTCCATCGCAGTCTTTAACACTGGTAGCATGCCGCGACAGCGTGGACGTGAACCGTATGTGCAGTTGACGGACTTTGAGCGAGGGCGTATAGTGGGCATGCGGGAGGCCGGGTGGACGTACCGCCGAATTGCTCAACACGTGGGGCGTGAGGTTTCCACAGTACATCGATGTTGTCGCCAGTGGTCGGCGGAAGGTGCACGTGCCCGTCGACCTGGGACCGGACCGCAGCGACGCACGGATGCACGCCAAGACCGTAGGATCCTACGCAGTGCCGTAGGGGACCGCACCGCCACTTCCCAGCAAATTAGGGACACTGTTGCTCCTGGGGTATCGGCGAGGACCATTCGCAACCGTCTCCATGAAGCTGGGCTACGGTCCCGCACACCGTTAGGCCGTCTTCCGCTCACGCCCCAACATCGTGCAGCCCGTCTCCAGTGGTGTCGCGACAGGCGTGAATGGAGGGACGAATGGAGACGTGTCGTCTTCAGCGATGAGAGTCGCTTCTGCCTTGGTGCCAATGATGGTCGTATGCGTGTTTGGTGCCGTGCAGGTGAGCGCCACAATCAGGACTGCATACGACCGAGGCAAACAGGGCCAACACCCGGCATCATGGTGTGGGGAGCGATCTCCTACACTGGCCGTACACCACTGGTGATCGTCGAGGGGACACTGAATAGTGCACGGTACATCCAAACCGTCATCGAACCCATCGTTCTACCATTCCTAGACCGGCAAGGGAACTTGCTGTTCCAACAGGACAATGCACGTCCGCATGTATCCCGTGACACCCAACGTGCTCTAGAAGGTGTAAGTCAACTACCCTGGCCAGCAAGATCTCCGGATCTGTCCCCCATTGTGCATGTTTGAGACTGAATGAAGCGTCGTCTCACGCGGTCTGCACGTCCAGCACGAACGCTGGTCCAACTGAGGTGCCAGGTGGAAATGGCATGGCAAGCCATTCCACAGGACTACATCCAGCATCTCTACGATCGTCTCCATGGGAGAATAGCAGCCTGCATTGCTGCGAAAGGTGGATATACACTGTACTAGTGCCGACATTGTGCATGCTCTGTTGCCTGTGTCTATGTGCCTGTGGTTCTGTCAGTGTGATCATGTGATGTATCTGACCCCAGGAATGTGTCAATAAAGTTTCCCCTTCCTGGGACAATGAATTCACGGTGTTCTTATTTCAATTTCCAGGAGTGTAATATACCTCATCTCTGTGGATTACTATGATGTAATTAGGCTTGTCAGACTAAGATTAAACTGTAATATTTCTGTGGAAAATGGCATGTATATTTCATGCAAATTTTGGACTTTTTTTCTCTCTTTTGGACTCTCTTTCTGAAACATTATCATAGCTGAGTTTTTCGATGAAACTGCTGGATGCCAGTTGGGAACTGCGTGGTGCTGGGTCCCGGAGACGACAGTATCAGATGGTGGATACTCCCCATTGCGACCTTGAGTTACCGAAGTGGTTAAAAGGGCTCGAAGAGATCTTTAATTACACGGACTTGGCATTTGTTAGCTGTGTAGGAACGATTTCGAAACAGAAATACTTACAGATGAAATGATTTAGGTTTCATCTCGAAATGTTTAGTTTATTTAACCAACCTCATTTCGTCTAAATTCATTGCCTTACCAGTGCTTAATTTTTTCACCTTAATGTGAAGAGAGAGCTGTCTAGCCTGCATACCTATTTGTCCTTCTCGTTTTACGCTGTTTTTGAGACCCCAAACTTTTTAGTTAAGCAAGAGACGACGAACAGACAGGAAACACGTTGATGCGTACAGTGAGTATTTTGAAAGAGTTGTTAAGCGTTTTCAGTAGTATCCAAGATTAAATGAGATTCCAAATAGCGTTGTCCGCTGAGTCAGATAGTCCACGAATGCCGTCCGTTTTAACAATTACACTTCATTCTATGAATTACACTTCGATAATTCACATATGAATGTTGTGGCCGTTAGCGTGGAACAACCGAAAAAAAAAGCTATGAGCAAAGTGTCCCAACCGCGCAAAAGTTCCGTCCCATGTTCATCTAGGGCAACCTTTCCTTGCTACTTTACTTCCTCTCTGACTCAAATGTCTGAAAATTGGAAAGCTCATTCATCAGGAACGTTTCGCTGTTGTTTACAACAGTTATATTGTAATCGTTGTAATTTGATTATACTTCTCAACTCTTTGCTTTTTATAGAACGAATGTCAGTTTTGCTTACATACATAATATTAAAATGAATGTCATTTACTTACAGTGTTCACTGGGAATCGCTCCAATAAATGCGTTTCTTGGTTCGCAGTTTGCTTAAGGCATAGAACAAAAAACACCTGCATCAGCTACAAAAGAGAAGGGCTGCAAAAGTAATTGCTACACATACATCTGCATGAGTACTCTGCAATTTACAGTTAGGTGCCTGGCAGAGGTTCCATCGCAGCGCTTCCAAGCCATTTGTCTACCGTTCCACTCTCGAACAGCGCAGTGGAAAAAACGAACGCTTAAATCATTCTGTGCTTGCTCTGACTTCTCTTATTTCATTTTGATGATCATTTCTCCCTCTATAGGTGAGCTTCAACAAAATATTTTCACACTCTGAGGAGAAAATTGGTGATTGGAATGTCATCGAAGATCCTGTCGCAACGAAAAATGCCTTTGTTTTAATAAATGCCACCTCAGTTCGTGTGTAATATCCGTGGCACTCTCTCCACTTCTTCGTGGTAATCCAAACTAGCTGTCCTTCTTCGAACTTTCTCGATGTCTTCTTTCAACCGTATCTCCTAAGGATTCCGTACCATAAGTAACATTCCAAAAGAGGATGGACAAGCATAGTGTAAACAGATTCTTTAGCAGAGCTACTGAGGTTCCCAAATGTTCTGCGAGTAAATTTCAGACTGTGGTTTCTTTTTCCCACAACATTATCAATACGATGGTTTCATTGTAAGTTAGTCGTCATTTTCCGTGCTCTTTATTTGTGGTGTTCGGTCGCGGTCGGTGCATCTGGATATTTCTCGATAAATAGGCTTTAGACCGAAATTATAATTATAGAAAAGCAAATAAAACTCATTGACCTACTACACTGGGCATTTCTGTTCGTAGTCAACGCAGTGGCAGCCGGCGGCGATGGTTCATCAAAGGGCTTTCTCAGCCACCAGCTGAGCAGCGGTGTTCTGCCTGTCGCTAGCCTAGTGGAGAATTGCCAACATTCTTGAATGCGTTTGGCAACTTTGTGACCGTCTATTTGCTTTCTCGTAACATTCAGAATTATCTTGGTACATTCAATCGAAATTTCCTTGTAATTTTACTGAAATATTCTTAATAATTCTCACTTTATGGATGAAATAGAGGTAGCAAATGTACGGTGTTCATTCCAGAAAGCTCGTTCTAACAGTAACTGCAGCTTACTTCGCCATTTCTGTTGCTAATTCTCTACCTTGGCCATCATTGGGACAACAAGACAGCGCTGTTTGGTACCGACGGCAGCTCAGGACGCCAAAGAAAAAAAAAAAAGTATGTATGTAGCATGCAAGACATAGCACTGTGTATCTATGATTTAAAAAATTAAACTAGAAATTCTGGTTCATTAAAACATCGTTACTTTTAATTACATTCTTTCCTTTGTATCTCAAATTAATATTTACTTCTTCAAAAAATTGAAAATCCCAACCAGTAATTAATTTATGTTATATGTTTGGAAGTTATCTGTATGGAAGTGGTTGGGAAGGGAGTGAGACAGGGTTGTAGCCTCTCCCCGATGTTATTCAATCTGTATATTGAGCAAGCAGTAAAGGAAACAAAAGAAAAGTTCCGAGTAGGTATTAAAATCCATGGAGAAGAAATAAAAACTTTGAGGTTCGCCGATGACATTGTAATTCTGTCAGAGACAGCAAAGGACTTGGAAGAGCAGTTGAACGGAATGGACAGTGTCATGAAAGGAGGATATAAGATGAACATCAACAAAAGCAAAACGAGGATAATGGAATGTAGTTGAATTAAGTCGGGTGATGTTGAGGGTATTAGATACGGAGATGAGACGCTTAAAGTAGTAAAGGAGGTGAGCAAAATAACTGATGATGGTCGAAGTAGAGAGGATATAAAATGTAGACTGGCAATGGCAAGGAAAGCGTTTCTGAAGAAGAGAAATTTGTAAACATCGAGTATAGATTTAAGGGTCAGGAAGTCGTTTCTGAAAGTATTTGTATGGAGTGTAGCCATGTATGGAAGTGAAACATGGACGATAACTAGTTTGGACAAGAAGAGAATAGAAGCTTTCGAAATGTGGTGCTACAGAAGAATGATGAAGATTAGATGGATAGACCACATAACTAATGAGGAGGTATTGAACAGAATTGGGGAGAAGAGGAGTTTGTGGCACAACTTGACAAGAACAAGGGACCGGTTTGTAGGACATGTTCTGAGGCATCAAGGGATCACAAATTTAGCATTGGAGGGCAGCATGGAGGGTAAGAATCGTAGAGGGAGACCAAGAGATGAATACACTAAGCAGATTCAGAAGGATGTAGGTTGCAGTAGGTACTGGGAGATGAAGAGGCTTGCACAGGATAGAATAGCGTGGAGAGCTGTATCAAACCAGTCACAGGACTGAAGACCACAACAACAACAACATCTGTTTGGCAAAATATTTTAAATTTATCATCGAGATATATAATAAGATTTTTGCTATATCTAATATTTGAATATACACATCCTCTACTGTTACATAATTCATTTACTTATATCTCATTAATTTTGTTAAACAAATTAGGATTGCTTGTATTAATGAGCTCTTGAGCAGGGACTCCATTTATACAGAGAAACTTTTTATGAATAAAATTTAACAGGACTCCGGGTCATTTTGAAGAAATGCGGTGTTTTTTTTTCTTATGTTTATTTCTTGCTTCTTATTTTCACTCCCCATGTTTTCTGTGGTGCTGCCGACATGTCCGTTTTTTTCTGTGACGCTGCTGCTGTCCCACCTTCTTCAGATTGTAGATTATTGAGCTGCCAGGTGAGAGCTGTCAGATTAGCTGCCAGACGTTCTTGAATAATGCAAGACAGCTAATGATTTAGTTATGGCTGGCTAAACTATTAGCTAAAGCACCAGTGTTTCCCATGCAGGCTAGCAAAACCTGTTCACAGGTCATATATATAGTTGGTATCTGAGTGATAAACTTCATCGATTTATTTCTTTACATTATTATATTTTTTTAGAAGAGACGAATTGCAAATAACATGTAAATATGAATGTAAATACTCAAATTAAGATTAAAAAAGGATATTTTATGTGAAAAACTAAATATATTCCTGTACTGGATACTATCTCAGTGCCATCTATGAATGAAGTTAGAAGCTGCTATGCGAATCGTACAGATATAATCAGTCGTGCCGACTTCCTGAATAAGTCACTCGAGTCAGTTCCCCCACGGAGACAGGATCTGTACTCGTGTCCAAAATAATAAATTTTTCCTCTATCTTTCTCAAAATGCTTTGCGAAGGAAATGTAACAATTTTGTAATTTTTATTCATTTTGTATAATTAAATTTATTCACTCAAAATTCTGAGCATCATATGTTAAATTTTTCTTACTGTACATGACATATAGGCCAGCATGTCATTCCGAATTTTATCATTGAATGTGGCCCACTGCTCTATGGTGGTTTTCTGTGTGGCCATTCATTTTTCTTTACATTAACGAGATGTGTGGGATAATTTGCTATGAAATCGTATGCATTCATATTAATATCACCTTTCAATTGAGTGACTCACTAAAATCTTAGAAAGCATCATATGCCTTCAGATAATTGCTTGGTCGATCTTGATTCCACATTTCTTGAGGAAAAACTTCATTTCTTCCGTTCTTTATATTCTGTTGTCTAATGTGATCGAACAGGGAAGAGTCAGCCCTCTGATTATTCTTTCTATTTTTTTTGAAACATACCAAAAATAAAATAAGGCATATCAAAGTCTGCAGAATTATAGTAACTGGTGATATCTAGCTCCAAATTTCTCTTCCCACTCAATCTTGCAATCTCTATGGTTTCCGATTCAGAGAAAGATATGGGAATCTTCAGATTTATTAATCTTTCTTGCTCTAGCTCACGTAAATAGTCTGGTTCATATCTAACCACAGAAGCACTGATTCCACGGAGTCTGCAACAGTTTTACCTGTTTTGGTAAGTGTTGTCACATCTTCAACACCTGCCCGATTATGGTCAGCCCATCGAAGAAATCTTCTAGTTCCTGGGGAATGAGTAAAACTTATAGTTTTCAATCTTATTTATTTAATACGGATAAAATTTTACTAAGCCATTTCTAAAAAAGAACTCTTAACGGTAGCACCATTGATGTCAATCAAATTATTATTTTCGCTAGTTCCAGCTATTTATAAAATTGGAATACATACAGGATAATGTGGCTCATGAATTAACAGGCCACCAAATTCAGCATGAAACGTCCCCTTACAACAATTATACATGACTGTGCTTAAACTGACACACAATATTTTTTTAACGCAACGCAATCTGACTTTCAGAAATCCCTACAAAGGAATGGCCCTGACTAGCATTAACCTGTACCTTTCACAAATCACTTACCTCACAAAAATCTTCGTTACTCAAGCTACAGCAATACAGCGAGCGCCACTACTGCCAGCTAAATAAAAGATTCAAACTACGGAAGGCACTAACTACTGATAGGTGTAGTTAGCAAATGAAAGATTTTAATAGAGAACAAACAATGTATTTACATTAATAAATAGCAGTTCATGCCATCCAGTATTACAAATTTCAAAACTCCGCCATCTCTCTCCCCACATCCACCACTGCTGGCGGCTCACCTCCAACTGCGCAACGCTACACGCTGTTCACATCCAGCTGCCCAACACTACAATGGCAGACAACAATGCCAACTAGCCACAGACTGCACACAGCACAGCCAGTGATTTTCATACAGAGCGCTACGTAACGTTGCCAATAAGAAAACATAAACAGCCTACTTACAAGCATTAGGCTTGAATAAAGCAATAATACTAGTTTCTCGGTGAAAATGATCGGTATTCTTCACAAACATTCCTTTAACCAAACTAAAATTTATGTCGATTTGTGTGGATCCTTTCATATACTTTCGCACAATGTGGTACGACTGTCCTGTAGTTTCTACAATCCTTTCTACTTCCTTTCTTATATACAGGGACAATTGATGCTTTTCAAATCTCAAGCAGTCTTTTTCTCATTCTATAGCAGCCTCATCAGACGATACAGTCACCGTTTCCCAACGTCTCCTGCTATCTTCACTATTTCAACATTTACTTTATCCATACCTGGGGAATTTACTCCTTTCATCTTGCTGTGCGAGTGTCTAGAAAGCGAGCGTGTGGGATGTAAGAATTTTTTCAGTCATCTAGCTGTGAATGGATCGTGTTTCTCAATACATCGCAGCGGTATTTGTTGTTGTTGTTTGTTACTATCCTATCAAGTGATAGACCCTTTCCTCCCTCCTTCTTCGGCCTGGTGTAGCAGAGAGAACATTCAACTTCGGAATGGTACAGTACTTTATAAAATACACTTCGCAGACCTGTAGTGTTCAGGATTTCCACAACCGTAACAGTATAAATTCACGTCGACATTTGAAATTCTAACTATCATTTTATACATCACCGGCTCCAATCGTGACGTCAAATAATAATAGGTTTGGGTTAATTAATGAAATTTTTCATCAAAAACGTAACACTGTTTCCAGAATGAGATTTTGACTCTGCAGCGAAATGTGCGCTAATATGAAACCTCCTGGCAGATTAAAACTGTCTGCCAGATCGAGACTCGAACTCGGGACCTTTGCCTTGTGGCTTAGCCACAACCTGGGGGATGTTTCCAGAATGAGATTTTCACTCTGCGGCGGAGTGTCCGCTGAAGTGGAACTTCCTAGCAGATTAAAACTGTGTGCCGGACCGAGACTCGAACTCGGGCAAGTGCTCAACAGCCTTTCTTCCAGGAGTGCTAGTTCCGCAAGGTTCGCAGAAGAGCTTCTCTGAAGTTTGGAAGGTAGGAGACGAGGTACTGGCACAATTGAGGCTGTGAGGACGGGTCGTGAGTCGTGCTTGGGTAGCATAACAGGTAGAGCACTTGCCTGCGAAAGGCGAAGGTCCCGAGTTCGAGACTTGGTCCGGCAGACAGTTTTAATCTGCCGGGAAGTTATATAACACTGTTGTTTATGCACACAGACTACTGTGCAGTGTCGATCTGTTTTTTAATTCAAGTACTTTTAAACTGTGTGTGTTTAAATGGCTACACTACCGTTTTAATTAATATTCCTTGCGAGACATCTTCTGAAGCACCATTTGTGACATCTGCAAGATGCGATATTCCGCACCAGATTTAGTAACTCCTGAAGTAGTTAGTGAACTTCGCGCAAGAAAAGTGCACCAGGAAGTCTGGGGCCCTTTACAGTCAATGGCGGAATGAAATATTTCATGCTAGTTCCTGTGTCATCTGCAAACCAAACTACAGCTCTCTCGCTCTCTCTCTCTCGCTCTCTCTCTCTCTCTCTCTCTCAGTACGCAAGGATCTGTTTTTAAAGTATATTTTCAGTCAGCCTGCTACTAGTTTTATGACATCGTTAGTTTGTGTGTGCGTGACACAGTCACCGTGTCTGCCTTATACACGCTACATCATGATCACATGACCAGAAATTAATTATTTATTGACTTCAGGAATATTTCTGGATCAATTGCCTGCCAGGTATTTGCCTTGGAAGGAAGGAGTCTCGCGAGCATCGGTATTCCGCACGGGTTTACTGGGTAAACGCTGCTTTTTTTGCGTGTCGGACCGACCTCGACCGATGGTGCATGAAGGTCGGGCAGTGGCACACTACAGGAGAGAGAGAGAGAGAGAGAGAGAGAGAGAGAAGGAGAGAGAGGCCACGTGTTTCGACAGGGATTTCTCGGGTATCAAGTATCAAAGGGCTGCCGCCACCTGACGCTTCTGTTTCAGGATTAGATTGACATTCAGTCTGTCAGTCGCCGGGCCCGAGCGAACAGTTTTGGGCACTGGCACGTGGTCCAGACGCTGATGCACGTGTAACTTTGCAGGACCCCGAGCGGTCTGCGCGAGCCGGCGTTCTGTGTGGGCCAGTGGACAGCTGATGGCGGACGGTGCGTGCTTGACAATCGAAAGATTTTTTACATTGTTAACTATGTGTGATGGGTGTTTCACGGTGATATTCCTCACGTGACCGGAATAAAAAAAAAGCGATCTACAGGGTGGCGCACGAAATGTGTTACCAATTGTTTATTTCACAATTTACGACGCACATTAGATATCCCGCTGGGATCTCTACAGCAGTACCAAGAGAGCTTGGAAAAACAAATGAGTTACGAAATGACGCGTAATTCACGATACTGCCGCTAGGAGACTAGTAAGCAGCAGTGGCTGACAATGGAAGACTGACGACACAGCAATGATCGGCAATTGTGTTACTTTTTCATGAAACGAAAAGCCTTGTTGTGACTCACAGGCGTTTTCGACAACAGTTTAACACACGATGGGTCCCTTGCAAGAAGACCATCCACAGGTTGTACGATAAATTTGTACAGCAAGGAACAGTATTGGAAGCGAAGCGGCCTCGCCCTAAGCCTGTTCGTTCGCCGGAGCATATTGAAACGGTAAGAGTTGCTGTACAGAGAAGTCCCGGGAAATCGTGTAGAAAGGCAGCAGTGCAACTGGCGATATCCAGACGCTCCGTTCAACGCATTCTTAAAAGTGACCTCCATACGTACCCAGACAAGATGACCTGTGCACAGAAGCTCACTGAAGAACAAAAGCAGCAGAGACTACTGTTTGCTCAGTGGGCGGAGGATAGGGAAGAAACTCTCAACAACGTTTCGTTTTCAGACGAGGCGCATTTCCATTTAGACGGTGTGGTTAACAAACAAAATGTACTCTTTTGGGCCACTGAAAACCCACAAGTGCTTCATGAGCGACAACATTATGCTCCGAAGATTACAGCGTGGGCAGCAAGTTCCAGTCATGGACTTATTGGACCCTTTTTCTTTGAAGAAACTGTGAACAGCGAGCGTTATTTGAGCATGCTTCACAATAGATTCATTCCACAGCTTCTTGCTACTTCCTTGCCCTTCAACACGCAGTGGTTCACGCAAGATGGAGCAAGGCCACATACTGCAAACACTGTGTTGGAGTTTTTACACGAGCATTGCGACATGCGGATCATTTCACTCAGGTTTCCAGGTCGCTCCAATGACGGACAAAATTGGCCCCCCTACAGTCCAGACATCAATCCATGTGACTTTTTTCTTTGGGGGTACCTAAAGAAAAAATTTTCCCGAAACGTCCACGTGATTTTATGGAGCTCAGAAGACTTATTCTTCGAGCTTGCAGTTAAATTGCGGAAGACATGTGCCGTAGGGTAATCACTAACTTCAGTGTTCGTTTGAAGGAAGTTAGGAAACGAAATAGTGGACATATTGAGCATGTGCTGAGTTAGAACAAATCTCCATGGACGGCTCTTCCTTGTAGTATACGTTCCTTTCAGATTGTATTGACAATAAGGTTTATGTAGGTTAATTCTTACAGAGAAGAAAACAGCAACCAGCCACTATGAATACTGCTATTTATTTTGGTAAATAGCGCCGTGACCGCTTTCGAACTGGAAAGTTCATCATCAGACGGCTGTTCACATGATTTTCAAGATACACTTTACATTATCGTCCGTTTTCGATTTTTGTTATTCCACTGTGGCGAAGTATTTTTGGTATTTTGTTGCCGTCGAAAATTCCGCGCGATTTTGTTGCGAAGTTTCAGGATTGTATTTTTCGCATATTCCTAAATATATCGAGCACTTACGTAACTTGTACAGCACCACACGCGCGCGCACACACACACACATACACACACACACACACACACACACAAACACACACACCAAAAAGAATTTGCCACATGTGAAGTTATCACAGAGATTACAGATTACAGATAAATCTGTAATCTCTGTGATAACTTCACATGTGGCAAATTCTTTTTGGTGTGTGTGTGTGTGTGTGTGGTGCTTTGCACAATATGGTGCTGTACAAGTTACGTAAGTGCTCAATACATTTAGGAATATGCGAAAAATACAATCCTGCAACTTCGCAACAAAATCGCGCGGAATTTTCGACGGCAAACCTAAGGGGGTGAAACAAGGATGGAGATATATTTTTTATTTTTTTATATCTCGCTACTAAGGCAGTTTTTAAGTTGAACACACGAAAATTGGTATTTGAGTTCTCGGTCAGATGTTTCAGCATTTTTGAAAAACTGGATGACAGCTTTTTTAAAAATATATCATTATTAATGAACTACTAAAGTATTGTTAATGCTACATCTATGATCAATGATATTTGACTTTTAGGTTACAAATAAAAAAATACGTGTGTCAATATTTCTGAAAATTTAACCCGTAAGGAGAAGAAATAGGGAATGAGATTTAGTATAAAAATATTTCACTATGAAAACATTTTTAACGCTAAATCAATGAAAATTTACATTTGGCTTCTCAGTTAGAAATAATAAAACATGTGTTTTGCTGTTTTTGGAAATTTGACCTTTATGGGGGCGAAATAGAGGATGAAAGTTTTTATGGAAATATTTAATTCTGCAAGCATTTTTGAAGCAAATTGTATCAAAATTTGTATTTGGCTTCTCTGTTAGAAATAAAACATAAGCATGTCACTGTGTTTGGAAATTCAGCCCTTGAAGTGAAACATTTTATGAATATATTTCATTGCGAATTCGTAAAGCTAAATCATTGAAAATTGGTGTTTGACTTCTCGGTTAGAGATGAAACAATACGTGTCTCACTATTTTTGAAAATTCAACCCCTGTTGTTGTTGTGGTCTTCAGTCCAGAGGCTGGTTTGATGCAGCTCCCCATGCTACTCTATCCTGTGCAAGGTTGTTCATCTCCAATTACCTACTGCAAGCTACGTCCTTCTGAATCTCCTTAGTGTATTCCTCTCTTGGTCTCCATCTATGATTTTTACCCTTCACACTGCCCTCCAATACTAAATTGGCGATTCCTTGATGCCTCAGAAGATGTCCTATCAACCGATCCCTTCTTATAGTCAAGTTGTGCCACAAATTTCTCTTCTCCCCAGTTCTATTCAGTACCTAATCATTAGTTATGTGATCTACCCATCTAATCTTCAGCATTCTTATGCAGCAGCACATTTCAAAAGCTTCTATTCTCTTCTTGTCCAAACTATTTATCGTCCATGTTTCACTTCCATAGATGGCTACACTCAATACAAATACTTTGAGAAAAGACTTTCTGACACTTAAACCTATACTCGATGTTAACAAATTTCTCTTCTTCAGAAACGCTTTCCTTGCCATTGCCAGTCTGCATTTTATATCCTGTCTACATCGACCATCATCAGTTATTTTGCTCCCCAAACAGCAAAACTCATTTACTACTTTACGTGTCTCATTTCCTAACCTAATTCCTTCAGCATCGCCCGATTTAATTCGACTACATTCCATTATTCTCGTTTTGTTTTTGTTGATGTTCATCTCACATCCTCCTTTCAAGTCACTGTCCATTCCGTTCAACTGCTCTTCCAGGTCCTTTGCTGTCTCTGACAGAATTACGATGTCATCGGCAAACCTCAAAGCTTTTATTTCTTCTCCAAGGATTTTAATTCCCATTCCAAATTTTTCTTTTGTTTCCTTCACTGCTTGCTCAATATACAGATTGAATAACATTGGGGATAGGCTACAACCCTGTGTCATTCCCTTCCCAACCACTGCGTCCCTTTCATGCCACTCGACTCTTATAACTGCCAACTGGTTTCTGTACAAATTGTAAATAGCCTTTCGCTCTGTTCTGCCACCTTCAGAATGTGAAAGAGAGTATTCCAGTCAACAATGTCAAAAGCTTTCTCTAAGTCTACAAATACTAGAAACGTATGTTTGCCTTTCCTTAATCTATCTTCTACGATAAGTCGTAGGGTCAGTATTGCCTCACGTGTTCCATCATTTCTACGGAATCCAAACTGATCTTCCCCGAGGTCGGCTTCTACCAGTTTTCCCATTCGACTGTAACGAATTCGTATTATTATTGAACCCCTAAGGGGATGAAATAGGGTCAGATTAATTCACTGACTCTTCATCGCCCAGCCAAGGACAGTAACTTGAGTTTTGGAGAGGGAGTCGACAGTATACTGCATCATTTAAGAAGGGATTCTCAGAAATTCAACTCTTTAAGTAGGTGAAATAGGGGATAAAAGGCTGTTTGAAAGTATGTCGCTATTAAAGGAATTATGAAACCAGAACTACGAAAACTCAGTAAGTTAATGAAATGTTCGTCTTTCAGCATTTTTTAAAATTCAACTAATAAGCGGCTTAAACAGTGCATGAATGTTTTTTAGAAAATAAATAACTGCCAGAGAACTACTAAAGGATTTTTAAGCTTACATATATGGCAATTTGACTTCTGTGTTGGAAATAAAAAATAAAAAAATAACGTGTTTCAGTGTTTCTGGAAATTCAACCCCAAGTGAGTGCACTAGTGGGTAGAAAAGTTTAAGAAAATATTTTTCACATAAAAAATTTTTGAATCTAAATTTATGAAAATCGTTATCTTACTTCTCGGTTAGAAATAAAGAAATATTTGTTAGAGGATGAAAGTTGCTATGGAAATACCTCCACAAGAATGCAAAAGTCATGATTAACAAAAACTGTGGATTCCAGCTACCAGAATCGCTTTATCGCCAGAAGTACAGGGTGGAGCAGAGGAAACGCATGTTTTTTGAACCGATGGTACGCGACGACGAGAGGGGGTATCGACCTTGAATTAATGTTGGCAGACTGCCCATACAATGCAGTTTCAGTCGCTACGGAGCGTTGGAGCGTAGAGAATCGTGTGTTCATTGTCGTGCAGTACTGTAGAAACAATGATTCCATAGTCACAGTGCAACGTGTTTTCCATCAAAATTTTAGAGTTGGATATCAAGGTGCAGTGCCTGATCGAAATACTGTACTCCGATGGGTTGCAACGTTTAGATGTACTGGATCTGTGATGAAAAAGAAACCAGCTGGTCTTCCCCGTTCAGTTCTTACTCCGGAAAATGTAGACCGAGTGAGAACGGCAGTTCTTGCTAGTCCGAAACGATCGGCTAGACGACAAGCTGTGGCGCTGGGTATGTCACGTCGTTCGCTTCACCGCATCTTACATGATCATCTTAAGTTTCACCCATGCAAAATAATGATCGCCCAGCAGCTTAGTGAAGGTGATTTTGTGCATCGCAGAGAGTTTTGGCGCGTAATGGACGAAATTTTTACGAAAGATGCAGATGCTACAGTCTTCATGACTGATTAAGCTCATTTTCATGTAGACAGTTACGTCAATGTTCAAAATTGTCAGTATGGGGCGCCAGAGAACCCACATGAACTACACCAAAGACCTCTCCACAGTTTAAAAGTAACAGCGAGGTGCTGAATTTCCAAGATGAGGATTGTTGGGCCCTATTTTTTTTTTTTTTTTTTGAAGAGGAAGGAACTGCAGTTACTGTGACATCAGTGCGCTACGTTTAAATGTTAAACAACTTTCTTCGTCCAGAACTTGAAAGGCGTCAAGTGACCATGAGAGAAACATTGTTTCAGCAGGACGGTGCCACAGCTGACACGGCGAGAGCATCCATGGAAGTGGTTTGACAAATGTTCCCAGGTCATGTTAGTTCGAGATATGGTGATGTTTACTGGCTCCCTCGCTCACTCTATTTCTCGATACGCAACTTTTTTTTGTGGGGAAGTTTAAAATCAAAAGTCTACATGAACAAGCCTCGCACAACCGGTGACCTAAAGAATTCCATTGGTCAGGAAATTGAAGCCGTGCCGAATGAAATTTTGGAGAGAGCCATGCGTAACTTTCGGGGGAAGATCCAAATTTGTATCCAGCAAGAAGGGCGTTATCTCCAAGACATTATTTTTCGAACCTAATTAAAGTATGTATATTTCAAAACTGCATTAAAAATCTATCACTTAATGTTTCTTTTTATTATTTTTATCGAACCATGTCCCAGTCATTCAATAGTGAAAAACATACGTTTCCTTTGCGCCACCCTGTGGATTCGGAAAAACCACCCTTATACGGCCTTAATTAGCGTGAAAAGCTTAGAGGATGTTGCAATTTGTGAACAACAAAAATTGATTAAATAAGAACAACAAAAAATGTTTGCAAGCCATATAGTGTAGGCGAGAAACGCACTGGGCGCGGAGCTACATGTATGTGGAAATGCGAGTGCACACGCTAAATTCAAGGAATAAAATTGCTGGCAGCATAAAATAAGCACATGAGAGAGAACGTACAGAGCTCAGTACCGAACATTTCAGCACCCTCAGTACCCTACAATGTAATCAAACAACGACCGATGTCAAGTTGATTAAAAGGTTCAGTCGTTACAGGATGTGAAGTTGGCGGTGGTTCGAGAATACCAACCGGCCGCTGTACCATCTAGCTGTATGTGGCGCTCTTCGAAGCCGAGTCCTTGCAGGTAGTGGTCAGACACGTCGTCACTCAGCTAAGAGGCAGACTCTTTGCAACATAGCAAGACAATATTTCTGTAACGGATTACTTCACCGGCCGCGGTGGTCTAGCGGTTCTGGCGCTGCAGTCCGGAACCGCGGGACTGCTACGGTCGCAGGTTCGAATCCTGCCTCGGGCATGGGTGTGTGTGATGTCCTTAGGTTAGTTAGGTTTAAGTAGTTCTAAAGTTCTAGGGGACTTATGACCTAAGATGTTGAGTCCCATAGTGCTCAGAGCCATTTGAACCATTTTGAACGGATTACTTCCTTACCACACATGTCACCTACTGGACGTAGAATGCTGAGTGAACTTGAATAAAACCGACAAACTGACCCATTGTACAATTTCAAACTCACCAGGCACTCTCTTATGGGTTCCTCTAATCCAAACTTGTCCCCGACTTGGCCTTTTTTGCAGGAAGAAATATATGAATATATTGAACCAGTCGAGGTCGGACATGGCTGTGATTGCTCGCCTTCGTTGGGGACATTTCTTAATTCTGGTGGCAATAAATGGGTCAACCCTAAATCGGCATCTACATCGTCTAGAGGAATACGTGCAATCGTGGACGAGGTGGATGTGGTCGTCATCATGTTTCCATAGGATAATTTCTCCAGGGTAGACTGATGCGATAGAATCAATTCGTCTACTAAATTCATCAACCTCGTCCGGTCCTCTGATGACAATGACATCAGTGTAATACCATCGTTCTGAGATTTCAGATATTCGCAAAAGTTCTGGCAACCAAACGATAATTGTGAACAGGAATCTTCGAAGTTCGTCAAACAATTCAAAATGGTGAATATGTATGTCCCTAAGGGTCCATCGGTTGCTCCCAACTGGCAGTGTAATCTCGTAGCAATCCAAATGAAGATTTTCAGCGTTGGATTCGTCACGTGTGCTTGAACCAGCTTGAAGATGGACTGGAAGATGTCGGCCAGGGTCTCCATTACAGCTCTGCAAGTAACATATCAGCCAAATCAGCATCGTCTTCTTCTGAATCAGATACTTGGCTTAACGAGCCACCACAACGTACACTCCTGAATAATGGACTATTTGCACAGAACATGCACCAATGGCTATATTGCTTAATATGTGGCGGATAAGTTACACCATATGAAAAATATGGTGCCTTGGTTACCATATTAATTTTCATATCAATTAGAAGTCGTTGTAGTTGCTGGTTTTGCCATGAATCTGATAATTTGTATAAGCAATTCTCACAAATGGTATATACGAATTGTTTATAAGTAACTTCATAAAAATACATTTTAATTTTAAATCTACTTTGCCAGAATGCAGTAACATAAAAAAAAGACATTGTAATCAAAGCGAGTGTTTGCCACGGAACTGGAATTCCCGCTCTTATTTTTGAAGAAGCTTCTATTGCGTCATTTACTATTTCATTAATCATGGGAACATTTTCACTTCTATCAAATATATAACATTCTGGCAGTCTATATGAATTTAACATGAAATTGAATTTTGAATAACGGAATACCAGTAAAATATCATTTCGTATAGTTTGTGGTAACTCTAATTGATAAACATCTAAGGCATTTTGAAGTCTTCCACAAACGGCAATTCGTGCAAGTTTGTACAAAGTGACCATTATACAGAAATGTACTTACTGTTTGTGGCAGCTCGTCACAGACAATAGACGTTCTCGAAGTGGATTCAGAGGACATACTGTGAAGACAACAATTTCATGCCCTTATATACTGAATCTTTTATATACATTACGTTATCGAACAGCACGTGTCGGGCAACCTTTTGCTGGCGTGGGTGCTTGCTCAGATAATTGTCCTAAAAGGACAAATTATCTCGGCGGGACAGTGACGCCGCCATCGCGACCTTGGGGGGGGGGGGGCTTTTTTTTTATCAGTTGCTGACCCTCATGAATCGAAACATGACGCGCGTCGTTTCATGATTCGAGGGTCAGCAACTGTGAGTGGGAATGGGGAAAAAAATGTCCTATGAACATGTGTCCGGAAAATTGATCGTTGTCACAGTAGATGGCGCTGACGAACGAAAGTTCCTCTGACCGCATGCTGTGTGTTCCTCGTGTGTTGCAGGCTGTGTGGTTGACGCAGCGTGCTGTAAGCAGCTGAACGGTCCGGTATTCGCGTCGGAAACAAGTCGAGATAGTGTTTGTGTACGACCAAGCAGATGGAAACGGTCGAGAGGCAGAATCCGGTCCTCCAAATCTGGTGTACGCACAGCCCGCCGCCTCCCTGCACGTTCGTCTGTCTGAAAGGACGCACGATCACACGCACGCCCAAAAAGGGTTAGAAATATTGTGTGATGTGGTTGATGTCTGTGGGGGTACTTGTTTTGATATAGCCGTGCTGCCTCTCGACCGTTTCCATCTGCTCGGCCGTACACAAACATCACCTCGACTTGAAACTTGTTCGCAGGAGAGCTTCTGTGAAGTTTGGAAGGTAGGAGACGAGGTACTGGCGGAATTAAAGCTGTGAGGACGGGGCGTGAGTCGTGCTTGGGTAGATCAGTTGGTAGAGCACTTGCCCGTGGAAGGCAAAGGTCCCGAGTTCGAGACTCGGTCCGGCACACAGTTTTAATCTGCCAGGAAGTTTCATATCAGCGCACACTCCGCTGTAGAGTGGAAATTTCATTCTATCACCTCGACTTGCTTCCGACGCGAATACTGGACCATTCTGCTGCTTGCTTACAGTCGCTATGGAGCGTTGGAACATAGAGCAACGTGTGTTCGTTGTCGAGCAGTACTTTAGAAACAATGATTCTGTAGTCACAGTGCAATGTCTTTTCTGTCAAAATTTTAGGGTAGGAAGTCGAGGTGTTGCGCCTGATCGAAATACTGCAACACACAAGGGACACCCGGCACCTGGTCAGAGTACCTTTCATTCGTCAGCGGCATCTGCCGTGACAACGATGCGTTTGCGGACACATGTTAATAGGACTTTTTCTAATCCATTTCCTGACAGGAATCGGTCCCTGCAGTAAGTCGGTTTTATTAATGTTCACCCTGAACTGATTGATTGAAGTCAATCTCCAGCTGATTCCTGGCAGACTGAAGCAGTAAGTACCAATGAACTAAGGACCCTGATGAAAGTTAATTGGCAAAAAAAATTCAACTGAAAATTCCATGGCTGCGGTGTTGTGGCCTATGTAATTTCTGAGTAAAAAGATTCTAAAATATTGAGAGACTTTAGGGCGCGTCGTACACCTCTTCAGACTTGTTCAGCGTTGAGCGTTTCGGTCCCTCTGTTCGGAAACCAGAGGAATCCTGAAGAAGATCCCACCAGGGAGGTTGGAACCTCCAAGATTGAAGAAGTTTTTAGAAGAATATGACGGTGACTATTTAACGCGTAGTAATCAGATAGCCTTGCCAGGGGAAATAATGTATTGTCGATGGCATCACTACACAAAACTCTAAGCCGGCCAGTGTGGCCGAGCGGTTCTAGGCGCTACAGTCTGGAACCGCGCGACCGCTACGGTCGCAGGTTCGAATCCTGCCTCGGGCATGGATGTGTGTGATGGTCCTTAGGTTAGTTAGGTTTAAGCAGTTCTAGCGGACTGATGACCTCAGAAGTTAAGTCCCATAGTGCTCAGAGCCATTTGAACCATTTGGACAAAACTCTAACATTATTCGTAAGGCCGGCCGAAGTGGCCGTGCGGTTAAAGGCGCTGCAGTCTGGAACCGCAAGACCGCTACGGTCGCAGGTTCGAATCCTGCCTCGGGCATGGATGTTTGTGGTGTCCTTAGGTTAGTTAGGTTTAAGTAGTTCTAAGTTCTAGGGGACTAATGACCTCAGCAGTTGAGTGCCATAGTGCTCAGAGCCATTTTTATTCGTAAAAAGTTCGCTCACACATTGGACAGATGTAAGAAAAAATGTCAGAACACATTTTAACGACTCGGAATATTTTTACTGTCAATGAGAACTGTGGTGTCACCGCCAGACACCACACTTGCTAGGTGGTAGCTTTAAATCGGCCGCGGTCCATTAGTACATGTCGGACCCGCGTGTCGCCACTGTCAGTGATCGCAGACCGAGCGCCACCACACGGCAGGTCTAGAGAGGCGGACTAGCACTCGCCCCAGTTGTACGACGACTTTGCTAGCGACTACACTGACGAAGCCTTTCTCTCATTAGCCGAGAGATAGTTAGAATAGCCTTCAGCTAAGTCCATGGCTACGACCTAGCAAGGCGCCATTAACCATTTCTAGATAGTCTCACTTGTATCATCAAGAATGCTGTATACAAAGGATGGATTAAATTTAAGTATTCCAGCAGCTACGTACTTTTCTTTATAGCATTCATTACGTATCCTGTTTCAGACCTAACGCCAGCCGGCGTGTGTAAACGCGTGCCTTTCGGTTACCCGTCGCTGTGGACTGGCTGTCTTGTCAGTCCACTACAAGAACAGGCACGAAAGCTTTCGGACTCGGATTACAGATTGTCTGCTCTACATGCCCGCCGTCGCACAGGGCAGTTAATCCGCCGTGCAGCTCATAATGTCACGTGTACACCTACATCTTGACCTGTGACGCTGTGTACCGCATTGCCGGCTGCCGCATTCAGAGGTCGGTCGCGCGGGCTCAGCGCGCGGTGCGGCGCCAGTCACCATTAGACTGCAGATCCTCGCGCAGCTCCGAGGCAAAGTTCGCAGTGGTGGAGCCCGCCCGGCCGAGGTCATCCCCCACCACGCGGCGGCCACTACAAGGCAGCGGGCCCCGGGCCTGCCAGCGCGCCGCGCAACACGCTTCTCGGTTGTTCGCCACCGCGGAGCGACCGCGTCTCGTCATGCCGGGGTCTCCAGCTACGAGCGCCGCAACCGTGTCAGAGGATGGGGTCATCCGCGGTCCGAAGCGGCACTTCCAGCTTCCCGAAGAGAGCCTCGGCCGTGTGCTTCTTCGGAAGATGATCGGCTACGGAGACGCCGTTGCGCAGGTCAGTGACTCGAATGCCGGACATTTGCCACGCCGGACATTTACCACACTTGCCCCTCCGCCAGGTAGCGATCCCTCAGGTAAGGCCGGTATTACACTATCAAATTTCTTTGTCCAATATCTTTGTCAAAGATATTTGATAGTGTAATAGGGACTTTGTCAAATGTCGTCCAATATTTGATCAAATCTAGGGCCTCGCTGTATATTTGATCAAAGAAACCGCTTGTCTTCTGTTCACTGTAATGTGACATGTTACCATATGGAGCGCTAGCATCGCTGCAGCGTTCTGTCGTCTGTAGTGTTTTTATAACCATTGCCGGTAAATACAATTGGTGTGTGCCGACAACTACAAAATTAATAAAGATGTCTGAAGCTGATGAGGCGCTTTACAACGTGAGGCACCCTGAATACAAAAATCGATTAAGAAGATTGGAGACCTGACCAGAACTGACCTGACCTAACCTAACCTAATCTAACCCTCTCCTGTAGCAAGGAATCGGAGTGTTACAGCGAGCCTGTCTTCTGAAGATTTAGCAGTTCTTAAGTGAATATTGTGCTTTGTGATATGAGGATACACTTCATTGAGCACATACAGAAATGTATGCTCATCCATTCTTAAGTAATTGATGTACGACATGACGTCTTCCACTGTAAGCTCACGTAACAAGTTTTGTTGAATGCTTTTATCGTGTCGTCGTAAAACCCACGGCTTCACCCAGATTAGATTAGTTTTTCGTTCCATAGATCCGTTCTGAGGAGATCCTCGTGGATGTGGAACATGTCGATTTTTTTTAAGCTGAAATAACAATACTAATAGTATGAATAAATACAATACACCATTTGTTTCTATTAAAAATTTCGTCAATGGAGTAGAAGGAGTTGGCTAGTAGTAAGTTTTTCAGGCTCCTTTTAAACTGATCTTTATTTCTAACTAAATTTTTTATGTTTCCTGGCAAATTATTGAAGATGAGTGTTCCTGAGTAGTGGACCCCTTTTTGAACTATAGTAAGTGCTTTTAAGTCCTTGTGCAGATCATGTTTGAACTGAGTTGTTTGTTGGAAAAAGAGATAATTATTTACGACAAATTTCATTAAGAAGTAAATATACTGAGAGGCAGTAGTTAGTATATCCAGTTCTTTGAAGAGGTTTCTGTAGGACGTCCGTGAATTTACTCCACAAATAATACGTATTACACGCTTTTGGACTCTGAAAACTTTTGTTTGACTTCAAGATTTACCCCAAAATAATATCCCATATGACATTATGGAATGAAAGTAGGCAAAGTATGCAAGCTTTTTCATTTTTATGTTGCCTATGTCTGCTAACACTCGAATTGCAAATACAGATTTGTTAAGGCCTTTCTGCAGTTCTGTGGTGTGCTCCTCCCAACTGAATTTATTATCAAGTTGTAATCCCAGGACTTTAAGACTGTCAACCTCGTATGTATGGTTCCATTTTTCCCCCACTTCTTTTCCGCATGTGCACACAATGCAATTGGGGTACGTACAACTGCTGCGGTTAATAACAAGTTGTTGTCAGCCATCTTGAACTTTGACGAAAAATTTGATGACAGTGTAATACACCTTCTAGCGCTACGTCAAAGATCTTTGTCAAATATATTGGACGGAATATTGGATCACATCTTTGATCAATTCTTTGACAAAGAAATTTGATAGTGTAATACCGGCCTAAGGGATGCCCTTCCTCGTACTTCTTCAGTCCGCTTTCAAACCGCCGTCTCCACATCTTACTCGATACAACCAGTACGTAAGGGACTTTCTTCTTCGACATCTTGGCGAAATACAGAGCTTCTTTTCCGAAATCGAAATATTTATATCTTTTGGGAAAAGAAAGCCATTCCGACGGCTATGTCAGTATGTAATTAGTTCTGCCAAGTATAAATATAGATCTCTCTGTTTGTACGGTAGCTTCCTTTCACGCTTACTGATTGCGATAGAAACAGTCCATCGCCATGGGAGCAACAAGAAGGGAACGCTGTAAACAGAATGCGAATGTACGCTAATCATTTCTTTTTGATCGCTGCATTTGTGCCTACTTTAATTACTACAACTGCATGCCCAAAAGACAATAAGGAAAGAAGAAATGGGTATGTGAATGTTTGAAAAGAAGAACAACATACTCCATATTAATTTACTCTCTAAAATCCGATATCCCTTCCGGCGAAACATTAGTTAATAAAGTGTAGCGGGGCAATGTTCAAAACATGACTGAAAGTACGTTCATAAACAAAGAACATCTATGACTGACATGTCATCTAAAGTCGACGTACAATTTTAAAATGTTAGAAATAAGGAAATGAAGTAATACAGAATGCTGTGCTTGTACCGTGCATTGTTGTTCTACATTCTTTAGTTCTGGTATTTACAGGGTCACAGAGAAAGCATCCTAGGTTTTGGAGGGAAAAGCCGTAATTGTAATGTTCTCCACTACAACAGAAACAAGAAGCACAACTTAAGGAAAATAATGTAATGTGTGTTCCAGCTCACAAGCGACATTGAAGCAGGTAGTTCCTGTGACTTAGTATGGACAAGGTTAAATTCGACAACCGCAATAAATTAATAACTGGCTCCTTTTACCGACCCCCGGTCTCAGACGAAACAGTTGCTCAACCTTTCAAAGAAAACTCGAGTCTCGTCGCAAATAGGTACCCTAGTCATACAATTATAGTTGGCAGTGACTTCAATCTACCTTCCGTATGTTGACAAAAATACATTTTCAAACCCTACTGTAGATAGAAAACAACTTCCATAATTGTTCTAAATGGTTTTTATAAAATTATTTTGAACAATTAGTTCACGAGGCCATTCAAATTGTAAATAGTCCTGAGCACCACGATGGGTACAGGAATTAGTGAACACACAGTCGTAGCGAGGCTCGATTCCGTAACAAAGAAATTCACCAAAAGTAAACGCGAAATATATATTTATAAAAGCAACTAAAAATTCAGTTGACGTCTTTCTAAGAGACAGTCTCAAATCCTTCCAAATTATGTAAGTGAAGACCATATGTGGCTTAAGATCAGCCCGCATCTCGTGGTCGTGCGGTAGCGTTCTCGCTTCCCACGTCCGGGTTCCCGGGTTCGATTCCCGGCGGGGTCAGGGATTTTATCTGCCTCGTGATGGCTGGGTGTTGTGTGCTGTCCTTAGGTTAGTTACGTTTAAGTAGTTCTAAGTTCTAGGGGACTGATGACCGTAGCAGTTAAGTCCCATAGTGCTCAGAGCCATTTTTGCTTAAGTTCAAAGAAATAGTATCAACAGCACTCGAGAGATTCATATCAAGCAAATTAATATCGGACGGAACTGATCCCCCATGGTACACAAAACACGACAGAAAGCTGCTGCAGGAGCACCGAAAAAGGCACGTATAATTTAGACGAGCGCAAAATCTCAAAGATTGGCGAAGGTTTACTGTGGCTTGAAATTTGGTGCGGATTTCAATGCGAGATGCATTTAATAGTTTCCACAACGAAAGTCTCTCTAGAAATGTGGCGAGAAAATCGAAAGAGATTCTGGTCCTCTGTTAAGTAAACCAGCGGCAAAGCTCAGTAAGTACCCCTTTACTGCGCGACAGCGATGAGGATGAGGCTGAGGAGGGGGAGACAAGGGACCCAACCCTTCGGAGCAGGTAAAATCGTGGTACATGTCCGCACACCCAGTGACTCCGTTGGCTACTATCCCTGGGTGAGCCCCACTTTGCTAGTACTCGTGAAGCTTCATTTATCTGTACAGCGATGTTAATCTAGCTTCCACGTGGAGTACGAATACATTCTGACATTCAGTTAATGACATCTGTTACATCCAGAGCGTAGTGTCTGTCATCGATCCGCATTATGTTCGTAGCCGTTATCACCCTATGGTGTTTTCACTGCGTAACAATCTTGATTTAAAACCCGGAAAAACCTCTATTTTGCAGCATCCCGTTTTATTTCCTAGATTCAATTGTACGTCCCTGAACTAGGATGAATTTTTCTAACACAGCTTCGTTGTTACAGTGTGTCCAGCGATACATTATCAACCCGCTCGGTATTATCTTAGCGCCGGCCGCAGCTATTAAATCTCGGCCGGCCGGTGTGGCCGTGCGGTTCAAGGCGCTACAGTCTGGAACCGCGAGACCGTTACGGTCGCAGGTTCGAATGCTGCCTCGGGCATGGATGTGTGTGATGCCCTTAGATTATTTAGGTTTAAGTAGTTCTAAGTTCTAGGCGACTGATGACCTCTGAAGTTGAGTCTCAGTGCTCAGAGCCATTTGAACCATTTGCATATTATCTTAGCCGTGGAGCAACTGGCAGAACATTTTACGGTATCAGCGTATGGGCGTCGTGTAAATCGCTGTCAAAACCTAATCGATTTCCAATACTTCCATTCCAACCATGTAATAAATAGTCCAAGGAATTTGTAATTAGTAACATCGAGTCATAATTAATATTATATGCACTTCTAACAGAAATTACCGTTAAAATTTGATATTTCCTAATTTCAGGTGTAAGGCTTGCACGTGGTGTCACAAATGGCTCTGAGCACTATGGGACTTAACAACTGAGGTCATCAGTCCCCTAGAACTTAGAACTACGTAAACCTAACCAACCTAAGGACACCACATACATCCATGCCCGAGGCAGGATTCAAACCTGCGACCGTAGCAGGTCCGGACTGAAGCGCCTAGAACCGCTCGGTCACTGCGGCCGGCACGTGGTGTCCTCTTGCAAGATTCTCTCTTAGTAGTTTCGAGGCTCTTGCATAAGTGCAGCACTCATATCTAGAAGTGTATCTAATGTAATGCAAATATTTTTTGAGAGCATTCTCCAAATTACGTAAGGGTTGTTTACTATCGTGAGTAAGTGACAGTATCACGGGTGTTCACATAGAGACTGAAAAGATAAATGTAGTAAACAATAAAAAAGGGAAAGTGATTTACAGCTAAGATTGCAAGTGATGTTATGCTGCAAGTAAGAGTAGAAATCGTGAACGTTTGCTGACGCTTTACGTTACCGTAAACGATTTCCAAAATTATTTCTATGACTGTGTACGGTTTAACAACTCGAAACATGTGTTGTCTTTCAAAGGTCAACAGCTTTTCGAATATCGGCAAGGAAAGAACTTTGATGTATAACAGGAAATTATTTGAAAGTCGCAGCTGATTGTCACCGTAAATGCCGTTTTGTGCAAAATTTAAGCGGAAGTTTTCAAGGAACTAGTGGCAGACAGAAACAGACAATTTAGACCTTCTTCTGGCAAACTGTTACGTTCCACGCTATTTCTGCGCTGAGGGACACTTCTGTTTTTTTCGGGAGAACTAAAGTACTTCACAGTATTCACCTAAAAGGAAACTGCCTCACGTATTCGCATTTCTGTCATATTGGCTTTACTACATGAATCTTCTTCATTTAAATGTATGAATCTGTGCTGAATGAATGAGAAGATGAAACTTCTACGTTATTTGATTCTGAAACAGCTGAGTAAAACTGAACGTACTGAGCCCACTTTCTCTTTACTTTTTCTTATCATGTCAACACTGACCCACAATATTCTAGCGCAACGCAATCTGACTGCTCAAACAAAATTACAACCTGACTTCAAATAATTAATAGAAAAGAATGGCCCTGAATAAGAAGCAATCCTGACAATGACCTATACATTTCATTAAGCACTTACCTCATAAAAATCTTCATTACGCGAACTACTGCAATACAGCGAGCGTCAATACTGCCAGCTAAATAAAAGATTCTAAGTATTAAAGCCACTAACTACTAATAGGCATGCGGTTAGCAAAGGAAAAATTTTGTTGCAAACCATATAATGTATTTTTTACCTTAATAATGTGACATCCAGTTCAAACACGGATATAAGTCGTCATTGACATCCAGTACAAAGATATATAATCATGAATAATTTTCAATCTCCAAGTCGGATACTTCCAGGTCGTTAGCCTACGCTAACACTTCAGATCTCTACCCTCCATCAGTGCTAACTTCTCACATTTAACATCCATCACTGTTGGCTGTTCACCTCCAACTGCCCAACATCCCATCCCTGCTGGCGACTGACTTCCAACTGCCCAACACTACTGGCGATTAACTTCCAACAACGAGTGTAACCAGCCACAGAGTCTCTTACAAGGAAAGCGGTCAGAGATCCAATGCAAAGCGCTACACAGCGCTGCCAACACAGAAGCAGCCCACTTACATACTTAACTGAAATGGATGGAAGGCATTTAGAACTACTAGGCAAAGCTCTTAAAATATATTACATATGTGTTGTGTGTGTTCTTTCGGACGTATCCGTATGAATGAAGACATAAAGGAATTAATGACATTTTTAATTGCTAGTTCGCATTGATCTTCAACAGTGGGGAAAATTGAAAATTTGTGCCTGACTGAGATTCGAAACCGGTTCTCCTGCACACAAGCAGATGCTCTGACCACAGAGCCATCGTTTTCTTTTCTTCATTAAGAGACAGAAAATGCTTGTAAAGGCGGGAAAGAACGGACACAGTCGGCTAGCTTCTGGCTGGGAGGAGACGAGACGAGGAAGGCAGCGGTCGAACCCCGAGCACGAGGCCTGGCCACGATACCCGCCCCCGCCTATCGCTATGCCCATCCCTCACACGGTACTGGCGTTTTTTTCAAGAAAATACTTTTTCATTTTTTAGTTTTTTTGCTTTTTTAATCCTTACAGCTTGCTACATAAAAAAAGAAATAAAATCGGAGTTCACCCCACATGGCTTCCGACACTTCAAAAAGGAAAAAAAATCTTTTCTAGGTTTTGCCTGCAACAATTTTTTCGTTCATTTTCTTTTTATTAATTAAAGAAGGAAAAAAGATAAATAGGGCCACAACAATGAGATAAACTATGTAACAATACTGCTGAACGGGATGCTAACGAGAATTCCGCGAGGAACGGTTACTCGATCGATACCTTGACGGCGAAATATAAGGTTCAACTTATTGGAGAATAAATCGCAATACCGTGGCAGGCGCAAACGCTTCCAGTATGCAGTGGATATCTATTGGTGGAAGGCTAGTGGGTGCCTATCGCCCAATGCATCAACGCTGTGATAAACATAGTGGCTTAATTACCGTGCAATGGTATTTGACTTTGCTCTCGGAAAGTAGGAGCCGAGCGGTCTAGGGCGCTGCAGTCGTGGACTGTGCGGCTGGTCCCGGCGGAGGTTCGAGTCCTCCCTCGGGCATGGGTGTGGGTGTGTTTGTCCTTAGGATAATTTAGGTTAAGTAGTGTGTAAGCTTAGGGACTGATGACCTTAGCAGTTAAGTCCCATAAGATTTCACACCAATTTGAACTCGGAAAGTAGGATGAGTCTAGACGCAGTGGGATATCAGCCGAAAAGGCAGTCTCAGAGGATCGAGCTAGAAACGCTAATTGTTCTTTAAGGCAGTGACATCCCGCTTCGTGACCGTGACATGTGGTAGCATGTCTACGGCGGGACAGTTACTACACTGATCTGTAATCCTAAGTCCAACAGGAAATAGGCGCTCATCGTTGCTCAGTAGGTTGTGTACCACGTGATACGACGAGTACGCCACAGCCATTGGTAAAGCACCAAGGCTAAGATGAAACCGTACCGTCTTCACAGAACTTTGCGGTTAAGCCCGTTCAACCGTCGCCGTACAGTCAATCCCTCTCGAGCGCTTTAACAAAAGTGTGGCAGTGAGATGCTGCCTCTGAAGAATATTAGCCCCCAAATAACCGACGGTGATATAAAATTCGCTGTCACGTTTTAACTGGAAATTCGACAGGCGGATCAACACCTCTTTTGAACGCGCAACCGCCTCTTATGGTAGTCGAAAAACGTGATGCTTCGATAGAAAAAAAGGACTAGACATTTGTTTTAGTTTCCTAGCCATCATCGCGGGAAGGGAAAAGATCTGAAATATGTGATACTCTTTTCAGAAGACGTAGGTATCCAGAGTCACACCTTTCTGGAGCAGGTTAAGGGAACGCCGTTCACGTTCGAGGATTATTCCTTGTATCATCACCGAAGCCAACTTCCAATTCAGTGTTGCCATTTGGAGTGTAAAACGATCAATTATGACCCCCAAAGATTTATGCCTATCGACCGCCGTCACTTACGAAATGACAACATTATCAAAACCCCGTAATTTCACCAATCGACATTTGCCTTCGTTGATGTGGGCACTAGATACAAGGCAATATACGTCCAGCGAAACCTCGAGCAATGGAATCTCAGCGGGAGAACGGAGTAACACCATCGAATCATCGGCATGTGCGCCACCGGAATCGTCTTGCCCGAGAGTTTCCATCATTGTAACTGAGGGACGGTTCTTCGAAGGTGGGGTTCAAGCGATTGAACAAAGCCGGCCGGGGTGGCCGAACGGTTCTAGGCGCTACAGTCTGGAACCGCGCGACCACTACAGTCGCAGGTTCGAATCCTGCCTCGGGCATGGATGTGTGATGTACTTAGGTTAATTTGGTTTAAGTAGTTGTAAGTTATATGGGACTGATGACCTCATCTGTTAAGTCCCATAGTGCTCAGAGCCATTTTTGATTGAACAAATAATAATACTGAAAGCGGCCTTGCCGACATTCTGCTAACGGGGTCAGAACAGTACGACCAGGAATAGAACTTTGACGCCGGCCGCGGTGGTCTCGCGGTTCTAGGCGCGCAGTCCGGAACCGTGCGACTGCTACGGTCGCAGGTTCGAATCCTGCCTCGGGCATGGATGTGTGTGATGTCCTTAGGTTAGTTAGGTTTAAGTAGTTCTAAGTTCTAGGGGACTGATGACCACAGCAGTTGAGTCCCATAGGGCTCAGAGCCATTTGAACCATTTAGAACTTTGACGATCAGCAACAACGTTCCCCCTCGACGCAGACAGCCGGCTGTTCACCGCCCTCGCCAGCCTTCTAATCAAAATTTAATAAGGTGATCAGTTGCTGCCTGGCCAGAACTTTTAGCAATTAACACAATTTTGCAGCTTTATGTGACTCAGGCACAAACACTCCTCTCAACATTTCGTTGAAAAACAATTTAAATGTAATACCCAAGAAAGGCGAAAAGGGCACATAAAACTCCTTCGGCAGACCCCCCCCAGGGGGTCCACAACTCTTTTGTGGATACGTGCGTAGCGAGCACGGGACCCCAAGCTAATGTGGCCCTCCTTCATTTCCGGGCTGCATACCTTCCCTTTCCTCATCCTTCCCCCTCCCCCCTCTTCGCCCCCCCCCCTCACCTCTGGCTCTTTCCTTCCCTTTCTCCCCCTCTGGGAGTATGGTTTGTGCCTACGTCCGGAGACAGACGCTCTAAACTATTACAAATTCCTTGCTTTCTATACTTGTAAGTCTTCGTCCTTCCTCTGTCCTTCTCTTTTCCTTCCCGCTTCTCTCTGCACTTTTCTCTGCTGCGGCGTTTGAGACCCCTCTTCTTTCCTTTCCCTTTCTCTTTTTTCGTCCCTGTGCGTGTCTGAAGGCCGACCCACGCACTTCCATGCGTAGACGGTGACGGGGTAACGCGTAATTCCCCGCCCCGGGTAGACAGGTAGGACACGTACGTACCCCCTGGTAACGGCCAGGCCCAGGGAGGGGTGATTACCTGAGCTGATACCTTCCGAAAGTGCCGATTGGTCCCTCCGTCCGTTTGTCGGGAGGTGTGACCTGAGGTGTAAACAATCACCTAAGGCGGGAGTGCCCTCAGTGTGGGCCCCCACAAGGGAGGAGCGCGCCATCGGAGACGCCGGTAATATGGGGGATTCTTCCGCAATGGTTTCCTCACCTTCCACTATGTCTGCTCACAAACGTAAGTATACTGAGTCTCAGCCACAGACAGTTCTTCCATCGTTGTCACAGTTCCTTGTTGTTTCTCGGTCTGACGAAGGTCACCTCCACGGCCAACCCTTTCATTATTCAGAAAGGTGTCGACGCAATTGCAGGTCCTGTAAAGTCTTGTTCCAGATTACAGAATGGCACCCTGTTGTTAGAAACAGTCAGTGCCCTCCAGGCACAAAAATTGCTGCATACTTCTCTGCTCCACACCTTCCCTGTCCAGGTGGAACCGCACCGTACCTTAAATTCCTTGCGTGGAGTCGTTTATACATGCTCCCTCGATGGTTTGTCTGACGAAGAAATTCAGCACTACCTTTCTGACCAGGGCGTAACGGCTGTTCATAGAGTTATGAAAAGGGTTGACACGAACATCATTCCAACCCGCACTATCTTCTTGACATTTGACACAGTTCAGCTCCCATCGAAAATCAAAGCAGGCTATGAGATAATTTCCGTTCGCCCTTATGTCCCAAACCCTATGTGTTGCTATCGGTGTCAGCGGTTCAATCACACCAGCCAGTCCTGTTCCAATCCGGCCAAATGTGTTACGTGTGGCAAGGATGCCCATGAGGGTCCACCTCCATCCCCTCGCTGCATCAACTGTATGGGTGACCACGCTGCTTCCTCTCGAGATTGCCCCGTTTTTAAGGACGAAAAGCTCATCCAGGAAATAAGAGTGAAGGAAAAGGTGTCGACCTTTGCTGCTCGAAAATTATTCGCCAGTCGCAAGCCCACCGTGCCTCAGACAGGAAAATACAGCACTGTCCTTGCTTCTCCTCGGCCAACAAAGGAGGCGGCCACGCAGACTTGCGACCTCACCTTTAGTGCCACGGTCTTCAGATTGGCCAGCGCAAAGATCGCTCGTTCAACCTCACCACTTTCGCCTGCCCACTCTATGGCTCACCCTTCGTCGGGTTCTGCTAAATCTCGAGCCCAAAAGTCAGACGCCAAGTCTTCGAAAAAAGAGCATACTCGTGATGAGTTTTTACGTACCGCAACTTCACAACCATCGGTTCCTCCTTCATCTAAACATCATACTTCCAAGAAGGCTACAAAGAAACCCAGTTCCTCTCCTTCTCCGCCAAGGCGTGTCCCATCTACAGCACCACCTGGCGGAAATCGCCCTCGGCCGTCTTCTGTGTCGCCGAGGCGCACTGCTGGTGGCCGGCCAACCGGCCGATCGCTGGTGGCAGGGGCTGCTCCTGACCAACCTATGGATCAGGATCTTCTGCCTTCGGCTGAATGCCATTCCATGCTGTCGGTCGCAAGCTCTGAGCAGTCGTTGAGTTGACAGCACCCTTGGTCACATTCCTCCATTTTCTGTTCACCCTATGTCCATTATCCACTGGAATCTCCGCGGCATTCGAGCCAATCGGGATGAATTGTCGGTCCTCTTACGATCCTACTCGCCGGTCATCTTCTGTCTTCAGGAAACAAAGCTGCGTCCCCATGACCGCTTTGTTCTCCCTCATTTTCAGTCCATCCGATATGACCTCCCCTCTGTTGAAGGCACTCCAGCCCATGGAGGACTCATCATTCTACTCCATGATACTCTCCATTATCACCCAATCCCCTTAAGCAGTTCCTTCTAAGCTGTCGCTGTCCGTCTTTCCCTTTCTGGATACACGTTCTCTCTTTGTACTGTATACATTCCATCATCCACACCAATGGCACGAGCTGATCTCCTTCATCTTCTTGGTCAGCTTCCACCCCCCCCTATTTGCTGGTTGGGGACTTCAATGCCCACCACCCGCTTTGGGGATCTCCACATCCTTGTCCACCTGGCTCTCTATTGCTAGACGTCTTCCACCAAGCGGATCTAGTTTGCCTCAACACTGGGGTCCCCACATTTTTGTCTGCCTCCACGACAAATTTATCTCATTTGGACCTTGCGGTCGGTACTGTTCCGCTAGCTCGGCGCTTCGAATGGTTCGCCTTTGATGATACACACTCGAGTGACCACTTTCCATGTGTCCTTAGACTGCAGCCTCCACTGCCATATATGCGCTCGCGACGCTGGAAATTTGCCCAAGCCGATTGGACACTTTTTTCGTCTCTAGCGACATTCGATGACCGTCGCTTTCCCAGCGTCGACGATGAGGTCACACACATTACCGACGTTATTCTTACAGCTGCGGAACATTCAATACCACGCACCTCCGAATTGCCCCGGTGCCCCCCAGTTCCTTGGTGGAACGAGGCATGCCGTGACGCAATACGTGAGCGGCGACGTGCTCTTCGCATTTTCCGTCATCATCCTACTTTGGCCAACTGTATCCGCTATAAGCAGCTCCGTGCGCGATGCCGTCGCGTCATCCGCGATAGCAAGAAGGCAAGCTGGAAATTCTTTATTAGCTCATTTAACACCTTCACTCCCTCCTCGGAAGTTTGGAGTCGGCTTCGACGGTTCTCAGGCGCTCCTAGTTTCTCCCCGGTCTCTGGGCTCACTGTCGCGCATGATACATTAGTGGACCCCGTCGCAATTTCTAACTCGTTGGGTCAGCACTTTGCTGAGATTTCGAGCTCTTCAAATTACCCGCCAGCGTTTCTCCCGAAGAAACGTGCAGCAGAAGTGCGACATCTTGCTTTCTCCTCTCAAAATCACGAAAGCTACAATACTGTTTTCTCCATGCGGGAACTCCAACATGCCCTCTCTTCTTCTCGCTCCTCCGCCCCAGGACCGGATGGTATCCATGTCCAAATGTTGCTGCATTTATCAACCCATAGTCTGCGTTACCTCCTTCGCCTTTATAATCGAATTTGGACCGACAGTACCTTTCCCAGACGGTGGCGGGAAGCTATTGTCGTTCCCGTTCCGAAACCTGGAAAGGACAAACATCTCCCCTCTAGCTATCGCCCCATTTCTCTCACGAGTAGTGTCTGTAAGGTTTTGGAGCGTATGGTGAATTACCGTTTAGCTTGGTGGCTGGAATCCCGCAGTCTTTTAACACCAGCCCAATGCGGATTTCGGAAGCATCGTTCTGCAGTTGACCATCTTGTTGCTCTCTCCACTAATATCATGAACAATTTTCTCCGGAAACGCCAAACGGTAGCAATATTTTTTGATCTGGAGAGAGCATACGATACCTGTTGGAGGACAGGCATCCTCCGCACACTGTTCTCTTGGGGCTTTCGAGGCCGGCTGCCCCTTTTTCTTCGCGAATTTATGGCAGAGCGTACTTTTCGGGTGCGGGTGAACACTACTCTCTCCCGTACTTTCTCCCAAGAAAAAGGGGTACCCCAGGGATCCGTGCTGAGTGTTGTACTGTTTGCCATCGCCATAAATCCAATTATGGATTGTCTCCTTCCTGATGTCTCGGGCTCCCTCTTTGTGGACGATTTTGCGATCTACTACAGCTCTCAACGGACCAGCCTTCTTGAACGACGTCTTCAAGGATGTCTCGATCGCCTCCACTCGTGGAGCATCGAAACCGGCTTCCGTTTCTCACCCAGTAAGACCGTTTGTGTCAATTTTTGGCGACGTAAGGAGGCCGGCTGCCCCTTTTTCTTCGCGAATTTATGGCAGAGCGTACTTTTCGGGTGCGGGTGAACACTACTCTCTCCCGTACTTTCTCCCAAGAAAAAGGGGTACCCCAGGGATCCGTGCTGAGTGTTGTACTGTTTGCCATCGCCATAAATCCAATTATGGATTGTCTCCTTCCTGATGTCTCGGGCTCCCTCTTTGTGGACGATTTTGCGATCTACTACAGCTCTCAACGGACCAGCCTTCTTGAACGACGTCTTCAAGGATGTCTCGATCGCCTCCACTCGTGGAGCATCGAAACCGGCTTCCGTTTCTCACCCAGTAAGACCGTTTGTGTCAATTTTTGGCGACGTAAGGAATTTCTTCTGCCCTCCTTACATCTAGGTCCTGTCAACCTTCCGTTTTCAGATGTCGCTAAATTCTTGGGTCTTATGTTTGACAGAAAACTGTGCTGGTCCTCCCACGTTTCCTATCTTTCGGCTCGCTGTCTGCGATCGCTTAACACCCTCCGTGTCCTGAATGGTACCTCCTGGGGAGCGGACCGCGTGGTCCTTCTCCGCCTCTATCGCGCCTTAGTGCGCTCGAAATTGGATTATGGAAGCATAGTCTACTCCTCTGCTCGGCCGTCTATTCTTCGGCGTCTCGACTGTATCCACCACCGTGGATTACGTTTAGTGTCTGGAGCTTTTTACACTAGCCCTGTGGAAAGCCTTCATGCTGAGACTGCTGAACCTCCGCTGTCCAATCGGCGAGCAGTCCTCCTGAGTCGTTATACTAGCCATCTGTGTTCCATGCCTGCTAATCCAGCCCATGACCTTTTTTTCGACGCCTCCTTTGATGTAGGGTATGCAGGCCGCTCCTCCTCCCTACTACCCCCGGGAGTCCGCTTCCGTCAACTGCTCCATTCTCTTTCCTGCCGCTTTCCTAAAACCTTCTTGACAACTTGGGGTACAGCACCGCCTTGGCTCCGTCCCCGGATCTGCCTGCTCCGTGACCTTTGTCAATTTCCCAAGGATGGTACCCCTACACTTGTTTATCGTCGGGCATCTGCTGCTCTATGTGCAGAAATGACGGACGCCACATTTATTTACACCGACGGCTCGAAAACATCGTTAGGTGTAGGGAGTGCCTATATTGTTGGCGACACCCCAAATCGCTTTCGGCTTCCCAACCGGTGTTCGGTTTATACTGCGGAGCTTTACGCTGTTCTCCAGGTTGTCCACTACATCCGCCGCCATCAGCGGATACAGTACGTTATCTGCTCCGATTCTCTCAGCTCTCTCCTCAGTCTCCAAGCTCTTTACCCTGTGCACCCTGTGGTCCACCGGATTCAGGACTGTCTGCGCTTGCTCCACCTGGGGGGCATCTCGGTGGCGTTCCTCTGGCTCCCGGGACACGCTGGTATCTGTGGGAATGAGGCGGCCGATATAGCGGCCAAGGCTGCAGTCTCTCTTCCTCGGCCAGCTATTCAGTCGCTTCCCTTCACCGATCTACGGAGCGGTTTATGTCGCAAAGTTGCTCATTTATGGCATGCGCATTGGTCAACACTTTCCCGTAATAAATTGCGGGAAGTGAAAGCCCTTCCTTGCGCTTGGACCTCTTCCTCCCGAACGCGTCGTCGGGAGGAGGTAATTTTAGCTAGACTCCGGATAGGGCACTGTCTTTTTAGCCATCGACATCTTTCAAGCGGTGATCCTCCCCCACTCTGTCCCCACTGCTCTCAGCTGTGGACGGTAAGACACCTTTTAATTGAATGCCCCTATTTTAATCCGTTACGCTCCCGTCTACAGCTATCGTCTGATCTATCGTCGATTTTAGCAGAAGACACGCGCTCCGCCGACCGCGTTCTCCAGTTTCTTAGTGACAGTGAAATGACGTCAGTCATTTGAAGCTTTTTTTGGGGACAACCACCCCCTTTCTGTAGTGGATTTTTAAGCATTCCTTCTACTTTTAGTTTCTCCAGTTTTATGACTTTGTTCCCATTGCTGCTGGTTTTCAATTTCGGATTTTTACTGTCTTAAATCACGGGCTGGGCGCTAATGACCATAGAAGTTTGGCGCCCTAAAACCACAAAAAAAAAAAAAAAAAAAAAAAATCCTTCGGCAGACCATCCAACCCCGGCAACTTGCGAAAAGGCAATCTTACAATATGGTCATAGACACTGTTACTTTGAGAAGCTTCTAGAAATGGCAGCGTTATAAGGAGATGTAAGTCTATGATCTGGAGCCTGAACAAATCAGTCGGATGACGTGTAATGTGTTGCGAATACATAGAAAGAAAGACCCTTTATCATTTAGCTCCAATATAGCAGGTCAGCAATTGGAAGCAGTTAATTCTGTGAATTATCTGGGAGTAGGTATTAGGAGTGATTTAAAATGGAATGATCATATAAGGTTGATCGTCGGTAAAGCAAACAGCAGACTGAGATTCATTGGAAGAATCCTAAGGAAATGCAATGCGAAAACAAAGGCAGCAAATTACAGTACACTTGTTCGCCCACTGCTTGAATATTGCTCACCAGTGTGGGATCCGTACCAGATAGGGTTGATAGAAGAGATAGAGAAGATCCAACGGAGAGCAGCGCGCTTCGTTACAGGATCATTTAGTAATCGCGAAAGCGTTACGGAGATGATAGATAAACGCCAGTGGAAGACTTTGCAGGAGAGACGCTCAGTAGCTCGGTACGGGCTTTTGTTGAAGTTTCGAGAACATACGTTCTCCGAGGAAAGGAGGAGGAGGATATTGGTGTTTAACGTCCTGTCGACAACGAGGTCATTAGAAACGGAGCACAAGCTCGGATTAGGGAAGGATGGGGAAGGAAGGCGGCCGTGCCCTTTCAAAGGAACCATCCCGGAATTTGCCTGGAGTGATCTAGGGAAATCACGGAAAACCTAAATCAGGATGGCCGGACGCGGGATTGAACCGTCGTCCTCCCGAATGCGAGTCCAGTGTCTAACCACTGCGCCACCTCGCTCGGTGTCACCGAGGAGTCAAGCAGTATATTGCTCCCTCGTATATTTCGCGAAGAGACCATGAGGATAAAATCAGAGAGATTAGAGCCCACACAGAGGCATACCGACAATCTTTCTTTCCACGAACAATATGAGACTGGAATAGAAGGGAGAACCGATAGAGGTACTCAAAGTACCCTCCACCACACACCGTCGGGTGACTTGCGTAGTATGGATGCAGACAGGAGCAGGTACCTCATATAGCCCAACGTAGAAGTGATGTAGAGCATGCAACATATCCTTTTGTGCCGTCACAACATTGCCGTCGTCTTGAGAGGCGTGACACACACATGTCAACGACGAGCCCGATGTCGAATATAATGATATAAAGAAGTGAATTCACCTACTACCACGGAACGCGATTTGGATCGCATCCTTAACCCAGTTGACGCTGCTTCAACCGTAACAATTGCGTCTTTATGGCCTGACGTCCGCAACCCGTAGCGGAGCCTAATGCGCATTTTCGTAAAGATCACGTAAGAGAGAGAGAAGTAAAATTCTTGCGTCCTCCGCAATTCCAGCGCTCTATCAGCGCACAATCGTACCGACGATAGTCCGAGCCTCGGTTCTGCGAGTTCAACCCACCATTCCAAAATAGGGGGGCGTCGCCCAGTTGAACGGAGACAAGTCCCAGATCACCTGAGCGAGAGAGCGATCCGCCAAGTGCGCCACACTCAGCATCCGGGGCGATCGAAACTGTAATGTTTCACCGACTGTCGCGTGTGATTTCAGGCAGCAGTGTGTGCACAGCGGTCCGTGAATCTGGCGGGGATGACATCGACAGTCAAAATCCTATCACGCGTCCTATCAAACAAATTAAATCTACCAAACCTACTGCTAGAAATAGCAGTAAAATAGGTATATTTGATAACATTTGGATATTTACAGATCCAAACGTTTTGCAGTTTCAAGGAACGAACTAAATCTAGAAATTCCCGACAGAAATTACAGAAATTAAAATTAGATCGATCTACAGGACGCAACGCTCATTTACAATCGCCACCTGTCATAATATTCTGCGGACTTTTCCGACACCTCTTACTCATAGAATCCCGAACGGTCCGAATGCTCCCTGTGTCGGATGGTACATAAATAAAAATCAAGTTCAGGTGAGAAAAATACATCCTATCCCTCTACCATGATCGTGAAGTTAAATCCCACCGACGGAATGCCCTCCCTCAAAAACAAGGCAGCCCCCGTGACCGCCACATTAAACACAGAGCAAAAACCAAGGAGAAAAATAGCAATAAAATTGTACTTCATCCGCACAGGAACAGTAGATAAAGTGACGCAATGAATCGTGCCACAGATCCCATTCCATCCTAATAACATTCAAAGGAAGAAACATATAAGCTTGCAACAACAAGAACCGAAATTCAAGGTGCTGACCAACTGAATTATGTCATCAGTGAGTGTCAAGATCCACTGCCGAGTCTAGTGACGAGTCAGAGGGTAGGGGGATCCCACCCTCCATCCCTGGAATCTTCAGGTTTCTTCTTTTCAAAATCCACCGCCTTCTCTGGTTGGACGCGTTGTTTACAGCGACTACGAGGCAATACAAAAAATGGTTCAAATGGCTCTGAGCACTATGGGACTTAACTGCTGAGGTCATCAGTCCCCCAGAACTTAGAACTACTTAAACCTAACTAACCTAAGGACATAACACACATCCATGCCCGAGGCAGCGGTCGCACGGTTCCAGACTGTAGCTCCTAGAACCGCTCGGCCACTTCGGCCGGCAACGCAATACAGATCGGCAGTCGGGGACGTAGGCGACTCTTGAACATTAACAACAGTCGATGACAAACAAGGAGCCGCTGACGCCCTCTCCGTAGGATGGTATCCTTGCAATTAATATCGACTTACAAGAGAGGTGTCCTACACCACAAGATCTGGATCGACGTACATGATTTCATGACCACCAATATCCTCCACTGGACTAAAACAGTTGGTTGTTTCGACCGAGGTATATAAAAAAAAGGAGATATGCCATTCTGGTCCCTGACGAGTAAAAAATTTCCAGATGTCCTTGTTCACCTTAACGGCACTTTGAGGACTGTTGTTACTGTGCATTCATCACAACACAGAACTCGTGGTGTGCCTCATGATTTTACAAAAGGTGAGCACTTGCAACGTGACTGGATAATTCGATGGGAACTCGCGGTCAAAATGAATGCGAAAATTGCACTACACTCGCGTTAAAATTACATTGAACGACTAGAGAGAGGATATTCATATTCAAAGGACATCTACATTAGCATGTTCTGCGAAAATGATTAACATTCCAGTCACCTTTCCTCAGCCTTTATCTTGTTGCCTAGTAGACACAGGGTCCGCCATCGGCCCTAGTAACTTGTTGCATGCGCGGTGGTATCGACACGTATAAGGCACGAATGGCGCCCTGTGGTACAGTCATCCATGCTGCATTCACCTGGTTCCAAAGTTCATCTGTGGTGGTTGGCACAGGGTCAAAGCACTCTGCCTGTCGTTTCACCATATTCCACGCATTTTCGATTGGCGGGTCAGGGCAAAAGACTGACTCCTGTGTCACCAAGAAGGCACGTCTTCGTGCAGCAACGTATCATCGTGCATTGTCGTGCTGACAAATGGTCTGGGGTGTTGTGAAAAAAGGATATGGCTACAGGTCGCAGGCCGTCATTCATGTAAGTCACACTGGTCACATGCTCTGGACACGCACCAGGTATGCTTTGTAGTTGTGTCCAATAGCACCCCACACCATAAGGCCTTGTGTTGACACTGTATGTCTTGTGCCTGTCGTTTCACCATATTCCACACATTTTCGATTGGCGCGTCAGGGCAAAAGAGTGACTCCTGTGACACCAAGAAGGCACATCGTCGTGCAGCAATGTATCATCGTGCATTGTCGTGCTGACAAATGGCGTCTGGGGTGTTGTGCAAAAAGGATATGGCTACAGGTCGCAGGCCGTCATTCATGTAAGTCACACTGGTCACATGCTCTGGACACGCACCAGGTATGCTTTGTAGTTGTGTCCAATAGCACCCCACACCATAAGGCCTTGTGTTGACACTGTATGTCTTGTGCCTGTCGTTTCACCATATTCCACACATTTTCGATTGGCGCGTCAGGGCAAAAGAGTGACTCCTGTGACACCAAGAAGGCACATCGTCGTGCAGCAATGTATCATCGTGCATTGTCGTGCTGACAAATGGCGTCTGGGGTGTTGTGCAAAAAGGATATGGCTACAGGTCGCAGGCCGTCATTCATGTAAGTCACACTGGTCACATGCTCTGGACACGCACCAGGTATGCTTTGTAGTTGTGTCCAATAGCACCCCACACCATAAGGCCTTGTGTTGTAAGTAGGCTGTTTATGTTTTCTTATTGGCAACGTTACGTAGCGCTCTGTATGAAAATCACTGGCTGTGCTGTGTGCAGTCTGTGGCTAGTTTGCATTGTTGTCTGCCATTGTAGTGTTGGGCAGCGGCGGCTGGATGTGAACAGCGCGTAGCGTTGCGCAGTTGGAGGTGAGCCGCCAGCAGTGGTGGATGTGGGGAGAGAGATGGCGGAAGTTTTGAAATTGAACTGCTATATATATATTATGATTATTAAGGTAAATACAGTGTTTGTTCTCTATTAAAATCTTTCATTTGCTAACGATGCCTATCAGTAGTTAGTGCCTTTAGAATATTTTATTTAGCTGGCAGTAGTGGCGCTCGCTGTATTGCAGTAGTTCGAGTAACCAAGATTTTTGTGAGGTAAGTGATTTGTGAAAGGTACAGGTTAATGTTAATCAGGGCCATTCCTTTGTACGGATTTCTGAAAGTCAGATTGCGTTGCGCTAAAAATATTGTGTCACTTTAGTAAATGTTTGAGTACGTTCAGTTTTGCTCAGCTGTTTGAAATGCAAATAGTGTAAGAGGTTTATCAGCACAGTAATTCAGAAATTGTTTTAAGGGGATATTTCAGTGTTGACACTGTATGTCTTGTGCGAATGTCGTCACTGCGATGCCTCTTCTCCTGTATGGGGCGGACGAAAATATGGCCATCATTTTCAAACAAACAGGACCTGGGTTCGTCCGAAAACGCTATCTGATGCCACTCCTGTACCAAGTGACGTCGTCTCCTGCACCATTGCCGTCTAGTATGTTTCTGCACATTCGTCAAAGGTAAGCGGAGACGTGGACGACGCGCACAGGACTCGTGCTGTAAGAAAAGGCAACGGACTGTCACGCCTGATAGTGTATGGCGTGTCAAACTGTTCCACTGTTGCGCCAGAGCCGAGGAGGACGCAGATCTGTCCTGCAGTGCCATTCGGCAGATGTGTCGATCTTCTCGGAGGTGTGGTCTGGGAGGTGCGACCTGACCCGCCTCGTCGTGTTCTGCGGCCTTCCGTGAACCATTCTGCACACACCCCTTGCACTGCCGAAACTCTTCGTCCCACACAAAGAGCATTTTCCCGAATGGATGAATCAAATTCTCTCATGCCAATGATGCGCCAACAATGTAGCGAGAACGAGAGTCGCAGACACATATTAATTGTAGGAGGTGTTGCGCCGCGATGTCGATGTTGACCTTGAACCCGCGGGCCTACGTGGTTCAAATGCTAATAATTTCTGCACAACATGCTAATGTACCGGGTGATCCAAAAGTCAGTATAAATTTGAAAACTGGATAAATCACGGAATAATGTAGATATGTTCGACAGATGGCGCTTCATCTGATCGGAATAGCAATAATTAGCATAACAAAGTAAGACAAAGCAAAGGTGACGTTCTTTACAGGAAATGCTCAATATATCCACCATCATTCCTCAACAATAGCTGTAGTCGGGGAATAATGTTGTGAAAAGCACTGTAATGCATGTCCGGAGTCACGGTGAGGCATTGACGTCGGATGTTGTTTTTCAGCACCCCTAGAGATGTCGGTCGATCACGATACACTTGCGACTTCAGGTAACCCCAAAGCCAATAATCGCACGGACTGAGGTCTGAGGACCTGGGAGGCCAAGCATGACGACAGTGGCGGCAGAGCACACGATCATCACCAAACGACGCGCATCTGTCGGACATTTTGTGAACTTTGGTTTTTTTTTTTGTTTCTAATAAAACCCCATGTCATTCCAAGCATGTGTGTCAATGTTTACCTCTCTATCTACATTATTCCGTGGTTTATTAAGCTTTCAAACTTATACTGACTTTTTGATCCTTCTTTTTCCTCCAGATGAAAAGCGTAATTATGTCGCAAATTGTTTAAGTATTTTTGCGTCATCTCCAAAGCTCTCCCTCTCGTTGTGCAGTGTTACATTACTTGCTGTGACATCTTCAGTTTATAAACTGTGTGAAATATTCCACACAATACAAAAATTGTGTAACCACATACAATGATCAATAAACAATATCCCCGCAAATTGTTTAAATATTCCAGCTACGGCTCTCACTGTGTTTTGTGTGCAAGTGTATTTTGATTGGTTTTATGATTTGTTTTTAGTTTGTCATGAGAATTGTTTAATTAACGTTTCATGTGGCACATCTTCTGAAGCAACGTTTGCAGAATTTTGTGAATTCTTCAAGATATGTACGTGACAATATTCTGCACATTGCTTAAACACCCGATTTAATAGCTCCTAAGGCATTTTGCGTTCAGTGACTAGAGGAAGGTTGGGTTATTTCCCACAAGTGTGCCACAAAGGAAGTGTGCCATAGAGGAAGTTTGCGGTATTTCCCACAAAAGTACGTGAAGTGTCCCAGGGAGGAAGGCAGAATGGTCTCTGCCGGCTCCACATGGCGTCATCGGCGTGCCACAAAGAAAGACAGTGCGTCAGGGAGGAGGAAGGCTGACGTATTTCCTGCGGCTGCCGCGTCATCGACCCTGGCCGGTGCTGCGCGAGAAAGTTTTTCATATAATGTTTTGCGTGATCTGTGACTGGGTAACTATGTGGTTCGTTTCGTTATCAGAATAATAAAAAAAGACCACAATTAACATCGTCTAAATTGTTTTAACAACAGCCTCAGTTTCGAGGTGTACTGAGTTTCGGAAATAAATAAACAATACGACGAAACAAACTGTTTAAACAGTGTCTTATCCACGCTATATTAGCCTACTCTTGTGAGGTCCTCCCAGGCCAGCAGCTTGATACAGACGAGCGAATTTCCCGCCATTTTTTCCGGTCCGCCATTTCGGATGACGTCAAAGGACGACAGGGGGGGGGGGGCTGGGAGTTTTCTGAGGGGGACCAACGTACCGGCTGGAGAAGACACGTGACATCATCAGGTTCAAATGGTTCGCCCGCATCTCGTGGTCGTGCGGTAGCGTTCTCGCTTCCCACGCCCGGGTTCCCGGGTTCGATTCCCGGCGGGGTCAGGGATTTTCTCTGCCTCGTGATGGCTGGGTGTTGTGTGCTGTCCTTAGGTTAGTTAGGTTTAAGTAGTTCTAAGTTCTAGGGGACTGATGACCATAGATGTTAAGTCCCATAGTGCTCAGAGCATTTGAACTATCAAATGGTTCAAATAACTCTGAGCACTATGGGACTTAACATCTGAGGTCATCAGTCCCCTAGAACTTAGAACTACTTAAACCTAACTAACCTAACGACATCACAAACATCCATGCCCGAGGCAGGATTCGAACCTGCGACCGTAGCGGTCGCGCGGTACCAGACTGTAGCGCCTAGAACTGCTCGGCCACTTCAGCCAGCACACCATCAGGCAATGTGGATAATCGGTTGAACAATTAATTAATTTTCATAATTAATTTTATGTAAATTTGGCATCAAAATTGCGCCAGAACTGGGTTTGTCCCGCTTCTAGCCTTAGTCAAGTGTCAATGTGATCTTTGCAATACTTTTTACGATACGATAACTTTAAAGCAGTCTTAAGGTGTGTTCCCTTCAGAAGCACAGACTGTGTACCCTTTGCCACCATAAAATCACCTTGAGCATCTTGCAGCTAAGAGATATTCGTCCTAGATTGATTCCCCACTGCTCTTGATCCAAGTGAAGGCTTTTCTAAGCTGCAACCATAGATGAAAAGATCGGCAAACAATACGACATTCGGCGATGGCTATCTCAGTGTGTGTGGAATAACAGACGCGGTATAAATGTTGGAAGAAACTAGCCTGTCTATTTTAAATGAAGAATTAACAAAAAAAAAAAAAGAACTTAGTACGAATTGGGTGTCAGTTTTGTGAACGCCGAGTAAACGCAAATGGTAAAACTCTTGCCAGCAACGTTTGGACGGTTTTCAAAAAATGGTTCAAATGGCTCTGAGCACTGTGGGACTCAACTGCTGTGGTCATAAGTCCCTACTTAAACCTAACTAACCTAAGGACAGCACACAACACCCAGCCATCACGAGGCAGAGAAAATCCCTGACACCGCCGGGAATCGAACCCGGGCGTGGGAAGCGAGAACGCTACCGCACGACCACGAGATGCGGGCTTGGACGGTTTTAAAAGGGTTCCAACTTTGTTCACGATTTCTTACTTCCAGCCAGAAATAGAACCACCGTTCAAACGTTGAGTAGACACCAGTGGCGTCACAACATAAAAGGCGCAGTGCATTCAATTTTATTTATTTATATTTCATTTTATTATTTTGCGAAGAGTGGAACATGATCTTCTGGAACAACTAAGTGCAGAAAATAGGTTACAAGAGACCTTGAGAGCAGAGGGAAAATAATCATCTTTCTTTGGGATGGCACATCGGCACACAAATCTCTGCCAGCTGTAAACCCTCTGGCATCTGAGTTTTCAAACATCTTAAAAATTGTACACATGAAGAACATTTTGTGTCCAGTAAACAACATAAATCAACCATGGGTGGATATTTTACGGGCCTTAAGAGTCCATTCTTCTGCAATGGAAACTGTTCGCTGGACGAACATCCTACAAAGTGCACTAGCGTAAAAGGGGCCAACGTCAATGAATATTTGCCTTCGATAACGTGAAGAACATAAGCAGAACAGACAACAAATTAGCCAGCCGCAGGAGACGTGTAGCACCATCTTTAACCGTGATACTGGGCTAAATTTGGCGAGGAAGACAGTCCACAAGTTTATTCAGGTGTGCCAAATCCATCTGAAGCCACGCATCAATGATTAGATCCCATAGAGCAGGGAAACTGGTCTGTGTTGTTTGCTTCGTTCTAAATAGTCCGAGGCACTACCTATGGGATTAACATCGGTTGATTAAGCCCGTCAATCTACTTAAGGTAGAATGCCTGTGTATTCGTGAAACCAGGAACACATGGTGCAGCGCTGTGAACAGGATTGTTGTCATCTAAGAAGACGTGAGTATCCACACAAAGTTAATTCGAAGATGTAGAAAAATTAGTCATTAAGAATCTTGAAGTAAACATATTGGTTTATATTCATGATGACCTGAATTAAAGAGTCCAAGGCATAGTACGAAAAGCACCTAAAAAACACCGCAAGAACCATATCCGACCTGAGCGACGCCGTCCACGCACTCATAGGGCCATAGGAATACTCGATCTGGAAAGCATCAAAACTGCGACCTGTAGAACAACACCGCACGCCCCTAGTAAGCTGTTGTTCAGCCTCCATGTTGTTTGGCCCACTGAAGACGTGCAACATTATGTACCGCTGTGAGCGGTTAACTGCTGCGCGGTACCCGACTCCAAATATTCATTCCATGCGGTTCCCTTAGCAGTGCTGGCTCGGAAACTGGTTGAAATGGACGTGTACGCACTGCCAGCAGCAGCTGCTGTCGGCTTTGAACCAGACAAGGCTTGACACTTGTCGCCTGTCCCTGTAGGTTCGGTGCTTTTAACCTGCGCTGTTATTACGCCGTGTGAATGGTACACCGTTCGTCACTGACACTTTGAATGATAAACGTTGGTAAACCAAAAAGTAGGGCTGTTTCACGCACACTGTAGTGACGGGCACGTCCGAACACGATACCTCCTTTCTGTATTACTGTCATGTCTGCATGTCAACAGATCTGCTCTGTTTGCGTTCAAAAACTGACACACACACACACACACACACACACACACACACACACACACACACACACACACACACACACACACGCACGCACAACACTTCTCTCAGGTCAGCTGTGAGAGGTCACGTGACAGCCTGGTGCCATGTGGACCTACAGCGCCCCAAATCGATCAGTGTACTATTTTAAGAGGAGTCACTGATAATTTATCCGTTGAACATAGTTCTTTTTGCCAATCCGAAAAAAGGAGGAACAGACGCATCTATTTGCAGTGAAAACAGAGTTTGACGTACACTGCCGGAAATGGAAAGTGTTATGATACATACACTCATCAAAAAAAGTTTTGCATCACCTCGGTTCCGAGAGTTCCGGAACCTGTACAGAAAATTGGAATCTAGATCAACATAAACATCATTCCCGCCCTTTCTATTGCTCATGAAAACCACACATTGCATGTTGTAGCACATACAGCGAGACCTTCAGAGGTGGTGGTCGAGATTGCTATGCACACCGGTACCTCTAATATCCAGTAGCACGTCCTCTTGCATTGATGCATGGCTCAAATGATTCAAATGGCTCTGAGCACTATGGGACTCAACTGCTGTGGTCATAAGTCCCCTAGAACTTAGAACTACTTAAACCTAACTAACCTAAGGACATCACACACATCCATACCCGAGGCAGGATTCGAACCTGCGACCGTAGCGGTCATGCGGTTCCAGACTGTAGCGCCTTTAACCGCTCGGCCAACTCCGGCCGGCACATTGATGCATGTGTGTATTCGTTGTGAGCGTACTATCCATAAGTTCATCAAGGCACTGTTGGTTCCGATTGTCCCACTCCTCAACGGCGATTCGGCGTAGTTCCCTCAGAGTGGATGGTGGGTCACTTCGTAGATAAACAGCTCTTTTCAACTTATCCCAGGCATGTTCGATAGGGTTCATGTCTGGAGAACATACTGGCCACTCTAGTCGACCGATATCGTTATCCTGAAGGAAGTCATTCACAAGATGTGCACGATGGGGGCGCGAATTGTCGTCCAAGAAAACGAATGCCAAGCCAATATGCTGCCGATATGGCTGCACTGTCGGTAGGAGGACGGCATTCACGAATTGTACAGCCGTTACGGCGCCTTCCATGACCACCAGCGGTGTACGTCGGACCCACATAATGCCACCCCAACACATCAGGGAACCTCCACCTTCCTCCACTAACTGGATAGTGCGTCTAAGGCGTTCAGCCTGACTAGGTTGCCTCCAAAGACGTCTACGACGATTGCCTGGTGGAAGGCATATGCGACACTCATCGGTGAAGAGGACGCCATTCCTGAGCGGTCCATTCGGCATGTTGTTGGGCCCATCTGTACCGCGCTGCACGGTGTCATGGTTGCAAAGGTGGACCTCGCCACGGACGTCTGGAGTGAAGTTGCGCATCATGCAGCCTATTGCGCACGGTTTGAGTCGTAACACGACGTCCTGTGGCTGCACGAAAACATTATTCAACATGGTGGCGTTGCTGTCAGGATTCCTCCGAGCCATAATCCGTAGTTAGCGGTCATCCACAGCAGTAGTAAACCTTGGGCCGCCTGAGCATGGCATTTCATCGACAGTTCCTGTCTCTCTGTATCTCCTCCATGTCCGAACAACATCACTTTGGTTCACTCGAAGACGCCTGGCCACATCCCTTGTTGAGAGCCCTTCCTGGCACAAAGTAACAATGCGGACGCGATCGAACGGCGGTATTGACCATCTAGGCATGGTTGAACTACAGACAACACGAGCCGGTACCTCCTTCCTGATTGGGTGTCGGACACCCTCCGTCTAACAGGCGCTGCTCGTGCATGGTTGTTTACATCTTCGGGCGGGTTTAGTGAATCTCTGAAGAAGGACTGTATCTGTGATACAATATCCATAATCAACGTCTATCTTCAGGAGTTCTGGGAACCAGGATGATGCAAAACGTTTTTTGATATGTGTACTTACTTACTTAAGAAATGAAGAAAAATAAGGAACTGAAAATTAGCAGAACTGCAAAACCTTTTTTGATATGTGTACATATACGAAACTGATACTCCTATACTTCCATACCTGTGGAATTTTTTGACAAATATTTCGTCCTTATGTGAATTTATTTTCAGTTACAATACAGAAAAAAAACAATTCCTGCATATGAAAGTTGCTGAGCTTTTCAGAGAACTTGAACTTGAGCATGTTCAGAGGACGTACACGAACAGCTTATCACCACATTTCTGACTCTGAGAAAGATCAGTTGATTTGGGTGAGGAAAAATCGCGTAGACTGTTGTATGTAGCTACAATACTGCAGAATGAGCGATGATTTAATGGACTCTGGACAACAAAATGTCAAGAACTGTAGGTACGGGGCCGTCCAGGAAGGTTACGCCGTGAGAAGATCGTACGAATGTTCCGCTGATGAACAGACGGATGACAACAGCTGAAAGACAAACAGAATGTCTTCACAGGCCATCGGGAACAAATTATTTTGGAAATTCAATTACCTCGAATTGCCATGTCGTTTACTGTTGATAACATACGACAGAGTCTTGAAAGGTGGGGACTCAGAAACTTTTAGGACATTAGATTATGTTCTGTGGTCTTTATCGATGAATCTCGCTTCACGTTACGAGCTCCTGCAGGGCACAGGAAGGAGGGCTTGTCAGGAACGTAGCTCTCCAGCTTCTGCTGGATGCGACAGGGGGCCACAAGTTTGCCAGTATGTACAGAGAATGGTAAACCCTGTTCCTACAACCGGCCGAAGTGGCCGTGCGGTTCTAGGCGCTGCAGTCTGGAACCGCGAGACCGCTGCGGTCGAAGATTCGAATCCTGCCTCGGGCATGGATGTGTGTGATGTCCTTAGGTTAGTTCGGTTTAAGTAGTTCTAAGTTCTAGGGGACTAATGACCTCAGAAGTTGAGTCCCATAGTGCTCAGAGCCATTTTTTTAACCTGTTCCTACACCCCTCGTGACTGGAGTACCAAATGTCATAGTTCACCACAATTCTGTCGACAACAAAGCACCTTGAGAAATGAGCGTGGCTGGAACTTCCAAAGCAGGCCCCAGACAGCAAATTGAGACAGCATGTTTCCGGTGCGACAAAAAACTTATCGTGATAATAATCGAAGGCTAGTTTCTTTCCATGCCACTGTGGTGTATAGAAGAGTGTATACTTGGCCGTGGGTTGACACTTAATACTGATGTTTTCCATTAATATCTGTTCCGAACGGAATGGAAGTTTGATCATTTAATACCAGTTATATGATGAAAAAGTCCACCAAGTTAGATAAATCGAAAAAAAAAAAATGGTTCAAATGGCTCTGAGCACTATGGGACTTAACTTCTGAGGTCATCAGTCCCCTGCAACTTAGAACTACTTAAACGTAACCAACCTAAGGACATCACACACATCCACGCCCGAGGCAGGATTCGAACCTGCGACCGTAGCGGTCTCGCGGTTCCAGACTGCAGCGCCTACAACCGCCAGGCCACCCGGGCCGCCGATACATATCAGACTGATGCTTTTTGCTGTAACGTTTTTGATTTCTGTTGGTGTATATTGCCTGACTAACTGAACTCAAAAGCAACATTAAAAACCTGGAAAAACTTGCAACTGGTAATATCCAATTTTAAGGTAGGCCCTATACAGTATGAAACCATCCCAGCTGCTGTTAAGAAATGCTGTAATTTCCACCATCGGTTACATTAACGAAAGGTCCTGGGTAACAGGTCCCTTGGACCCCCCAGGGGGTCCACAACTCTTTTGTGGATACGTGCGTAGCGAGCACGGGACCCCGAGCTAATGTGGCCTTCCTTCCTTTCCGGGCTGCATACCTTCCCTTTCCGCATCCTTCCCCATCCCTATCTTCGCCCCTCCTCCCCTCACCTCTGGCTCTTTCCTTCCCTTTCTCCCCATCTGGGAGTATGGTTTGTGCCTACGTCCGGAGACGGACGCTCGTAAATGTACTGCATTTCTTGCCTTCCTTGCTTTTATGTCTTCTTCCTTCCTTTGTCCTTCTCTGTCTTTTTCCTTCCTTTGTCCTTCTCTTTTCCTTACCTCTTCTCTTTCTCTTTTCTCCGCTGCGGCGTTTGAGACCTCTCTCCCTTCCCTTCCCTTTCTCTTTCTTCCTCCCTGTGCGTGTCTGAAGGCCGACCCACGCCCTTCGTGCGTAGCCGGTGACGGGGTAACGCGTAATTCCCCGCCCCGGGTAGACAGGTAGGACACGTACGTACCCCCTGGTAACGGCCAGGCCCAGGGAGGGGTGATTACCCGAGCTGATACCTTCCGAAAATGCCGATTGGTCCCTCCGTCCGTTTGTCGGGAGGTGTGACCTGAGGTGTGAACAATCACCTAAGGCGGGAGTGCCCTCAGAGAGGGCCCCCACAAGGGAGGAGCGCGCCATCGGAGACGCCGGTAATCATGGGGGATTCTTCCGCAATGGTTTCCTCACCTTCCACTAAGTCTAGTCACAAACGTAAGCATACTGAGTCTCAGCCACAGACGATTCTTCCATCGTTGCCACAGTTCCTTGTTGTTTCTCGGTCTGATGAAGGTCACGACTTCTCCACGGTCAACCCTTTCATTATTCAGAAAGGAGTCGACGCAATAGCAGGTCCTGTAAAGTCTTGTTCCAGATTACGGAATGGCACCCTGTTGTTAGAAACACACAGTGCCCTCCAGTCACAAAAATTGCTGCGTACTTCTCTGCTCCACACCTTCCCTGTCCGGGTGGAACCGCACCGTACCTTGAATTCCTCGCGTGGAGTCGTTTATACACGCTCCCTCGATGGATTGTCTGACGAAGAAATTCAGCATTATCTGTCTGACCAGGGCGTAACGGCAGTTCATAGAGTAATGAAACGGGTTGACACGAACATCATTCCAACCCGCACTGTCTTCTTGACATTTGACACAGTTCAACTCCCATCGAAAATCAAAGCAGGCTATGAGATAATTTCCGTTCGCCCTTACGTCCCAAACCCTACGCGTTGCTATCGATGTCAGCGGTTCAATCACACCAGCCAGTCCTGTTCCAATCCAGCCAAATGTGTTACGTGTGGCACGGATGCCCATGAGGGTGCTTGTCCACCTCCATCCCCTCGCTGCATCAACTGTATGGGTGACCACGCTGCTTCCTCTCGAGATTGCCCCGTTTTTAAGGATGAGAAGCTCATCCAGGAAATAAGGGTGAAGGAAAAGGTGTCGACCTTTGCTGCTCGAAAATTATTCGCCAGTCGCAAGCCCACCGTGCCTCAGACAGGAAAATACAGCACTGTCCTTGCTTCTCCTCGGCCAACAAAGGAGGCGGCCACGCAGACTTGCGACCTCACCTTTAGTACCACGGTCGTCCGATCGGCCAGCGCAAAGATCGCTCGTTCAACCTCACCACTTTCGCCTGCCCACTCTATGGCTCACCCTTCGTCGGGTTCTGCTACATCTCGAGCCCAAAAGTCGGACGCCAAGTCTTCGAAAAAAGAGCATACTCGTGAAGAGTTTTTACGGACCACAGCTTCACAACCATCGGTTCCTCCTTCCTCTAAACAACATTCTTCTAAGAAGGCTACAAAGAAACCCAGTTCCTCTCCTTCTCCGCCAAGGCGTGCCCCCTCTACAGCACCACCTGGCGGAAATCGCCCTCGGCCATCCTCTGTGTCGCCGAGGCGCACTGCTGGTGGCCGGTCAACCGGCCGATCGCTGGTGGCAGGGACTGCTCCTGACCAACTTATGGATCAGGATCTTCTGCCTTCGGCTGAATGCCATTCCATGCTGTCGGTTGCTAGCTCCGAGCAGTCTTTGAGTTGACAGCAACTTTGGTCACCTTCCTCCATTCTCTTTTCACCCCATGTCCATTATCCACTGGAATATCCGCGGCATTCGAGCCAATCGGGATGAATTGTCGGTCCTCTTACGCTCCTACTCGCCGGTCATCTTCTGTCTTCAGGAAACAAAGCTGCGTCCCCATGACCGCTTTGTTCTCCCTCATTTTCAGTCTGTCCGATATGATCTCCCCTCTGTTGAAGGCTCTCCAGCCCATGGAGGACTCATGATTCTTCTCCGTGATACTCTCCATTATCACCCAATCCCCTTAAACACTTCCTTCCAAGCTGTCGCCGTCCGTCTTTCACTTTCCGGATACACGTTCTCTCTTTGTACTGTATACATTCCATCGTCCACACCAATGGCACGAGCTGATCTCCTTCATCTTCTTGGTCAGCTTCCACCCCCCTATTTGCTGGTTGGGGACTTCAATGCCCACCACCCGCTTTGGGGATCTCCACACCCTTGTCCACGTGGCTCCGTATTGCTCGACGTCTTCCACCAAGCGGATCTAGTTTGCCTCAACACTGGGGTCCCCACATTTTTGTCTGCCTCCACGACAACCTTATCTCATTTGGACCTTGCGGTCGGTACTGTTCCGCTAGCTCGGCGCTTCGAATGGTTCGCCCTTGATGATACACACTCGAGTGACCACTTTCCCTGTGTCCTCAGACTGCAGCCTCAACTGCCATATATGCGCCCGCGACGCTGGAAGTTTGCCCAAGCCGATTGGACACTTTTTTCGTCTCTCGCGACATTTGATGACCGTCGCTTTCCCAGCGTCGACGATGAGGTCACACACATTACCGACGTTATCCTTACAGCTGCGGAACGTTCAATACCACGCACCTCCGAATTGCCCCGGCGCCCCCCAGTTCCTTGGTGGAACGAGGCATGCCGTGACGCAATACGTGAGCGGCGACGTGCTCTTCGCATCTTCCGTCACCATCCTACTTTGGCCAACTGTATCCGCTATAAGCAGCTCCGTGCGCGATGCCGTCGCGTCATCCGCGATAGCAAGAAGGCAAGCTGGAAATTCTTTATTAGCTCATTTAACACCTTCACTCCCTCCTCGGAAGTTTGGAGTCGGCTTCGACGGTTCTCAGGCGCGCCTAGTTTCTCCCCGGTTTCTGGGCTCACTGTCGCGCATGATACCTTAGTGGACCCCGTCGCAATTTCTAACTCGTTGGGTCAGCACTTTGCTGAGATTTCGAGCTCTTCAAATTACCCGCCAGCGTTTCTCCCGGAGAAACGTGCAGCGGAAGTGCGACCTCTTGCTTTCTCCTCCCAAAATCACGAAAGCTACAATACTGTTTTCTCCATGCGGGAACTCCAACATGCCCTCTCATCTTCTCGCTCCTCCGCCCCAGGACCGGATGGTATCCATGTCCAAATGTTGCTGCATTTATCCACCCATAGTCTGCGTTACCTCCTTCGCCTTTATAATCGAATTTGGACCGGCAGCACCTTTCCCAGACGGTGGCGGGAAGCTATTGTCGTTCCCGTTCCGAAACCTGGAAAGGACAAACATCTCCCCTCTAGCTATCGCCCCATTTCTCTCACGAGTAGTGTCTGTAAGGTTTTGGAGCGTATGGTGAATTACCGTTTAGCTTGGTGGCTGGAATCCCGCAGTCTTTTAACACCAGCCCAATGCGGCTTTCGGAAGCATCGTTCTGCAGTTGACCATCTTGTCGCTCTCTCCACTTATATCATGAACAATTTTCTCCGGCAACGCCAAACGGTAGCAATATTTTTTGATCTGGAGAGAGCATACGATACCTGTTGGAGGACAGGCATCCTCCGCACACTGTTCTCTTGGGGCTTTCGAGGCCGGCTGCCCCTTTTTCTTCGCGAATTTATGGCAGAGCGCACTTTTCGGGTGCGGGTGAACACTACTCTCTCCCGTACTTTCTCCCAAGAAAACGGGGTACCCCAGGGATCCGTGCTGAGTGTTGTACTGTTTGCCATCGCCATAAATCCAATTATGGATTGTCTCCCTCCTGATGTCTCGGGCTCCCTCTTTGTGGACGATTTTGCGATCTACTACAGCTCTCAACGGACCAGCCTTCTTGAACGACGTCTTCAAGGATGTCTCGATCGCCTCCACTCGTGGAGCATCGAAACTGGCTTCCGTTTTTCACCCAGTAAGACCGTTTGTGTCAATTTTTGGCGACGTACAGAGTTTCTTCCGCCCTCCTTACATCTAGGTCCTGTCAACCTTCCGTTTTCAGACGTCGCTAAATTCTTGGGTCTTATGTTTGACAGAAAACTATGCTGGTCCTCCCACGTTTCCTACCTTTCGGCTCGCTGTCTGCGATCACTTAACACCCTCCGTGTCCTGAATGGTACCTCCTGGGGAGCGGACCGAGTGGTCCTTCTCCGCCTCTATCGCGCCTTAGTGCGCTCGAAATTGGATTATGGAAGCATAGTCTACTCCTCTGCTCGGCCGTCTATTCTTCGGCGTCTCGACTCTATCCACCACCGAGGATTACGTTTAGTGTCTGGAGCTTTTTATACTAGCCCTGTGGAAAGCCTTTATGCTGAGACTGCTGAACCTCCGCTGTCCAATCGGCGAGCAGTCCTCCTGAGTCGTTATGCTAGCCGTCTGTCTTCCATGCCTGCTAATCCAGCCCACGACCTTTTTTTCGACGCCTCCTTTGATGTAGGGTATGCAGGCCGCTCCTCCTCCCTACTACCCCCGGGAGTCCGCTTCCGTCAACTGCTCCATTCTCTTTCCTTCCGCTTTCCTAAAACCTTCCTGACAACTTGGGGTACAGCACCGCCTTGGCTCCGTCCCCGGATCTGCCTGCTCCGTGACCTTTGTCAATTTCCCAAAGATGGTACCCCTACACTTGTTTATCGTCGGGCATTTGCTGCTCTATGTGCAGAAATGACGGACGCCACATTTATTTACACCGACGGCTCGAAAACATCGTTACGTGTAGGGAGTGCCTATATTGTTGGCGACACCCCAAATCGCTTTCGGCTTCCCGACCAGTGTTCGGTTTATACTGCGGAGCTTTACGCTGTTCTCCAGGCTGTCCACTACATCCGCCGCCATCAGCGGATACAGTACGTTATCTGCTCAGATTCTCTCAGCTCTCTCCTCAGTCTCCAAGCTCTTTACCCTGTGCACCCTCTGGTCCACCGGATTCAGGACTGTCTGCGCTTGCTTCACCTGAGGGGCGTCTCGGTGGCGTTCCTCTGGCTCCCGGGACACGCTGGTATCTGTGGGAATGAGGCGGCCGATATAGCGGCCAAGGCCGCAGTCTCTCTTCCTCGGCCAGCTATTCAGTCGCTTCCCTTCACCGATCTTCGGAACGATTTATGTCGCCATGTTGCTCAATTATGGCATGCGCATTGGTCGGCACTTCCCAGTAATAAATTGCGGGAAGTGAAAGCCCTTCCTTGCGCTTGGACCTCTTCCTCCCGAACGCGTCGTCGGGAGGAGGTAATTTTAGCTAGACTCCGGATAGGGCATTGTCGTTTTAGCCATCGACATCTTTTACGCGGCGATCCTCCCCCACTCTGTCCCCACTGCTCTCAGCTGTGGACGGTAAGACACCTTTTAATTGAATGCCCCTATTTTAATCCGTTACGCTCCCGTCTACAGCTATCGCCTGATCTATCGTCGATTTTAGCAGATGACACGCGCTCCGCCGACCGCGTTCTACAGTTTATTAGTGACAGTGAAATGACGTCAGTCATTTGAAGCTTTTTTGGGGACAATCACCCCCTTTCTGTAGTGGATTTTTAAGCAGTCTTCCATTTTTAGTTTCTCCAATTTTCTGACTTCGTTCCCATTGCTGCTGGTTTTAAATTTCGGTTTTTTACTGTCTTAAGTCACGGGCTGGGCGCTAATGACCATAGAAGTTTTGCGCCCTAAAACCACAAAAAAAAAAAAAAAAAGGTCCCTTGGACCTTGCGGAGTGCTTCGGCATGCATGAAAACAGTTTCATGTGCACCACGGGACACCTTACGAGGTCAGGGAGCTGTTGCCTGGGAACGTTCAGTCAACTCAACCGCTAGTGGAAACTTAGCACTATGTGTTGCAGCACAGTGCGGATCATCTATAACATTAATAACTACCCGATTTATTTCGGTTGATGCTATTTTTCCTTTTTCGTCGTGGTGTTTCTGAATTACTCTAACTGAATTTTGAAATGTTAATTCTTACGATAGAACGCTCCAGTCTCCTTCAACAAATGACAATTCTATGTCGACGTGTATCGTTAAACCGCTAATTCAGTTAAATTGTTTTGCAGACCTTTTGTAAATGACGCTGATATTAATGTGACGTGTGTAAAGCAATGCCATTCACCCTTCCCGTCCCTCCACTAATATAGTGTAAAGATGCTATTCTGCTGACGAGATTTTGACCGCTGGTCGAAAATCTAAATCGAGAATTCGAACTGTAAGTGAAAAAAGTTGTTGAATTACAAATAATTCTAGCTTACAGTAATATTAACTACAATGAAGGACCTTCAGCAGTTTCCGTAATTGAACATAGCTGTGGTTAACATCGAAATGCAGTGTGATTAATTCTTACAGGACGTATCACAGTAAGCGGAGGGTAGTGTACACAAATCGTGTCGGATGAAAATCAGGACGGCTTCTATGAAACTGGGCTAAGTTTCACTGGTAAACAAGTTCTGAATTTGCGTCATCTTCTCTATTTGAGTTTACCTCCTAAGAAAAGTGTTACATATCAGTCGGCTTGTGGAAAAAAGTGGAAAAGGCAACGCATTATCTCCTTTGGGTAAACGATAACATGCAGTTATATCGGAATATTACAGAGGCACATGTTTATTTTAATGATGTAACTAAATGTAGAGCGGTTACAGTTGCACTACGATAGATAATGTAGAGGTGCGGGTCTCGACCCACGATAGGACGTAGGACTTTTGTTTCTGTACACGATATGGCTTCGATATTCCCGGCGTACCACAGGTCACTAGCGAATGCTGCTATCACAGCGATCCGACGGCACTCTGTGAAAGGTGGCAAGTCATGAGGCTTGCCTCCTTTCGTTTTTAATTACTTTATTCGTGAGTACGTACACATTTAATGCGCCATTGTTTAAACATGGACGCACTGTGGCAGTATGGCACTTAATGAAGGGATCGACAGTGAGTGCTTACTGCTTGCCTCGGCGTCCAGCTGCTCTCGGCGGTCGGAGGTGAGAGGCCTTCCTTTCTGTCGAGTAGTCTCGAGAACTGTTCTTGTTGGCACTGTGTGGAGAGAAACACGCCGCTCGGAGAGTCGCGCCTCAGTGTGGGAGCCGTGGGCGACCAGCAGGAGGCGCGTGTGTTGTCCACCGTGCTGGCCGCAGGGCGTTTTTTTCCAACTTTCGGGCCTCGGCACACGACGGGCCGGTGCCCAGGAAATTGTTATCTATGAGCAGAAAGAACTTCCTCAGGATCTGCAGGTGTTTGCGGACCGCCTTTCTGTTTGCGAGAGAAGTACCGGGTGATCAAAAAGTCGGTCTAAATTTGAAAAAAATGGTTCAAATGGCTCTGAGCACTATAGGACTCAACATCTTAGGTCATAAGTCCCCTAGAACTTAGAACTACCTAAACCTAACTAACCTAAGGACATCACACACACCCATGCCCGAGGCAGGATTCGAACCTGCGACTGTAGCAGTCCCGCGGTTCCGGACTGCAGCGCCAGAACCGCTAGACCACCGCGGCCGGCTATAAATTTTAAAACTTAATAAACCACGGAATAATGTAGATAGAGAGGTAAAAATAGACACGCCTGCTTGGAATGACATGGGGTTTTATTAGAACAAAAAAACAAAACAAAATTCAGAAAATGTCCGACAGATGGCGCTGGACAGCAAAACGTCAGTGACTGCGCATGACAATCGTGTATAAAAGGAGCTGTAATGAGCGAGAGAATCAGATGCGCCAGCAGTCGCAGCATGTTGACGTTACCTGAAAAGGCGCTTTTAGTGAAGCTGTATTATCAGAATGGGGAATGTGCTAGTTCAGCGTTACGATCCTATCGCCATAACAAGGGGATTCGAACGGGTAACGGTCCGTTGACAAATGCAGCTCTGGCGAGAATGATTTCAAAGTTCGAAGCCACGGGTTGTTTAGACGATAGACCCCGTAGTGGCCGACCGCGCACAAGGCGTACAATCGCACCAAAAAGTATTGGCACACGTGCGTATTTATCGTTGCTGGTTACAAACGCCGCACTTTCCGGTACACAGTACATGTACGTGCTACCTCACATACCAGACATTACAATTCTGCCCATAGTGCCTACCATTAACAAAGAAATGCAGTGTTATGGGCAAACACGTATCTCCTCTGCACACAAAAAGTATTGGCACAGAGCATGGCATCTCGGTATATTGCTGGGTTTTCAGGTACCGGAACGCCATCTGCTGACACATTAGACACTGCGTGTTGTTGACGGCCCGGTCGCCAGTATGTTGCTGTAGTGCGCGATAGTGGTCAGCATGGGGCCGAAGAAGAAGGAACATTCAGTGGCGTTGCGTGAGAGAGTGGTATTGCTCCATTCACAAGGGAGAAGCTATCGACAAATCGGAGCAGAGGTGTCTGTGAGCTACACCACGGTAAGAGCCATCATTCAGAAATATAAAGAGACTGGAACAACAGTGAATAAGTGTCGTCCTGGACGTCCAAAAGTGCTTACAACCCGAGAGCGTCGCCATATCATCGCACTTGCTCGGAAGGAACCTGCTACAAGTGCAGCAACTATTGCTGAGATTGTTCAGACAACGTCCGACAAGACGGTTAGTGTTCAGACTATACGAAATGTGTTGAATGAGGCTGACATGCATGGACGTTCTCCCAGGAAGAAGCCATACATTTCGGAAATTAACCGGCAGAAACGCCTGCAGTTTGCCAAGGACTACATCAGCAAGCCGATGGAGTTTTGGAACACTGTGATATTTAGCGACGAATCGAAGTTCAATGTGTTCGGATTTGATGCAAGAAAGAAAATTTGGCGCAAGCCGAATACGCACCTCGACATCAAACACATGCATCCCACAGTCAAACACGGTGGGGGCGGTATCATGGTCTGGGGCTGTATGGCGGCTTCCGGCGTTGGAAATCTAGCTGTAATTCACGGCACAATGGATCATATGAGATACATTGACGTGTTGCGAGGTAATTTACACGCTAGTGCACAGAAATTGGGCCTTACTGGGGTGTTTCAGTTCCAGCAAGACAACGACCCAAAACATACCGCCATGAAAACCCGGGAGTGGTTACTGTACAATGCCCCCAGAAGGGTTCTAACACCACCTCAGAGCCCTGATTTGAACCCCATTGAGAACCTGTGGGCTCATCTTGACACACAAGTCAGAAAAAGGCGTCCGTCCGGTAAAAACGACTTGGAGAAAGTGCTCCTGGAGGAATGGTCGAAAATTACCCCTGATATCACCCGGAATTTAATACAAAGCATTCCTAGGCGTTTACGTGCTGTTATAGATGCTAAAGGGATGCACACTAGCTATTAGATGGTGAACATCAATGAAGAAAACGAACACACTGTCCGATTCATATGCGTGTGCCAATACTTTTTTGGGTGCAGAAGAGCGATGTTTTTTTTCATGACACTGTATGTTACTTTAAGGACAGGTGATTTTGACATATTTGTAAACTATGTAATGTAAGGTGTCACATGTATGGGTTCTGTTCTGAAATATATGTTTCGTTTAACCTACAACCACTAAAATGTAACTGTGCCAATACTTTTTGGTGCGATTGTAATGCTGCTGAGACAGTTCAGGGAGAAATGGAGACTGTAGCGGGTTCGTCTATGCACGGGGAAGTCAGCGCTCGTGCAGTCGCACGTCGCACCGACATTCCATACACTACTGTCCGATGCTATCCGTGCAAAATCCATCGGCATCATGAACTGTTACCTGGCGATTCAGTGAAGCGGAGGGCATTTGCAGTGTGGGAGTTTCAAAAGATGGCGGAAGATGACGATTGGTTGAGTGACGTGTTGTGGACTGACGAATCTTATTTCACGCTCCGAGGGTCTGTCAACGCCCACAACTGCAGAATTTTGGCTATCGAAAATCCTAGAACTGTCGTGGAAACTCCATTGCACGACGAGAAAGTCACGGTATGGGTTGGATTTACCACATCTACCGTTATTGGGCCTTTTATCTTCGAGGAAATGCGTGATTCTGGTTTTGTAACTGCTACCGTGACGGGTGAGAGGTACGCCGATATGTTACAGAATCGCATCATCCCCAGCCTGGCTGATAAACACCTGCTGGAACGTACGATGTTTATGCAGGATGGCGCTCCACCCCATATTGCTAGACACGTGAAAGATCTCTTGCCACCGTCGTTTGCTGATGATCGTGTGCTCAGCCGCCACTTTCGTCATGCTTGGCCTCCCAGGTCCGCAGACCTCAGTCCGTGCGATTATTGGCTTTGCGGTTACCTGAAGTCGCAAGTGTATCGTGACCGACCGACATCTCTAGGGATGCTGAAAGACAACATCCGACGCCAATGCCTCACCATAACTCCGGACATGCTTTACGATGCTGTTCACAACATTATTCCTCGACTACAGCTATTGTTGAGGAATGATGGTGGACATATTGAGCATTTCCTGTAAAGTACCTCTTACTTTGTTATGCTAATTATTGCTATTCTGATCAGATGAAGCGCCATCTGTCGGACATTTTTTAAACTTTTATATTTTTTTTGTTCTAATAAAACCGCATGTCATTCCAAGCATGTGTGTCAATTTGTACCTCTCTATCTACATTATTCCGTGATTTATTCAGTTTTCAAATTTATAATGACTTTTTGGTCACCCAGTATATATTTTTCGCTTATAAATCGTTTCTGCTCAGTGTGTGAAACCCCCGCGCACTGCTGGGTGCCCGACAGTCCGGCGCCAGTACAACAGGTGTGTTTTTCTTAGACTTCTTTGGTTTCCCACGCCATGCGACTTCCCGCTCATGCAAAAATAAGCGTCGTGTCTGGAAATCAGACAGTGAGGTCAGAAGACGTACTGTGGGCGTCTGTAATTTTTGGTGATGAATCACCCTAATTGCGGGAGGGGGGATTTTGTCTGTCACATGGAAGGAGGCTCCGCGTCTCATCTTTATCCGATAATCGTGGAGAGAGCCCACCGCGTGTCTATTGGTAGTGGAAAACACAATGGGAGAAGATGGTTATGGGCAAGAATAATCAAGTCAATCCTCGAATACAACTTAATCACAATATCAGACAACCTCTCTTTTTCGAAGCCCGTTCTGCAATCGAACGGAGTCTTACAGGGTGACCCAGCGAGCCCTTTGCTGTACATTCTTGCCACTGGAGAAGTACTCCGAATTGGAGAAAATGAAGAAGATGTACACGTTTATGCATACGCTGACGACACAGCCGTTGGTTCAACAGATATACAGAAGCTGCAGAGAATCATTGAGAAAATAGACAAATGGTGCAGTGAACACAAAGTACACATAAACATAACAAAGACAGAAATGGTAATTTTCAGAAAAGGAGGCAAAACACCCAAGAATGCGGAAATCAGTATCAGAGGACAAAAAATAAAAAACCTCATGAGATTTTAAATACCTAGGAGTGGCATTGCAACCAACTGCTAAATACTTCACAAAACATACAACAGAACGTGCAGCCCAAGCAATAATAGCAATACAGGACATCAAAAACATCCGCCTACTCAGTCTAGAAACAGCCATGAAATTATTCAACACAAAAATCTTGCCAATCCTGGCCTATGGGATGGAGATTATATGGGACCACCTGACAGAAAAAAATAGAAACACTAGAAAAGGTAAAATCTACTTATCTAAAAAGAGCACTAGGTCTCTCAAAGACAACAAGATCTAGACTAGTGTACTTGCTAGCGAGAGAGACATTCCTAATTGGAGACATCAGACTTCGATATATGATGCCACACACCAGGGCTTCCAGAAAGCAACTGAAGATCATGGAGGACAAACGAGAAAAAATATGGCCGGAGTTCTATGGCACCGAAGCAATGACGAACCGCTCATGGACAGCACCAAACTTCGAACAGCGACATGTCGTAACTAGACTTCCTATTCACGGCTTTCGTCATCTAATGTGCAAAAACAAAAATCTTATCACGACCCAACCAGAACATGTGTATATGAACTGTGTAACGAAGCCTGTGAACGATATCGCATAGAACTATGCAGTAGAAGAGTGAAATCAGTAAATGAATATGCAAAAATGTAAAATGTAAATGTAAAATGTTAAGCAAAGGAACTGTATATGGCTATTTGGCTACAATTTTATTAAGTAGAAATTGGTAGTGGATATTTTGTGGGGTGCAGCACGAGAACCATATTTTGGGGAATAGGAATTTTTGGAGAATTTTGGGAAGTTGGTTCGGGGACGCGAACCGCTGACGAGGGAACCTCCCCATCGCACCCCCCTCACATTTAGTTATAAGTTGGCACAGTGGATAGGCCTTGAAAAACTGAACACAGATCAATCGAGAAAACAGGAAGAAGTTGTGTGGAACTATGAAAAAGTAAGCAAAATATACAAACTGAGTAGTCCATGCGCAACATATGGAACATCAAGGAGAGTCTGAGCTAAGGAGCGCCGTGGTCCCGTGGTTAGCGTGAGCAGCTGCGAAACGAGAGGTCCCTGGTTCAAGTCTTCTCTCGAGTGAAGAGTTTAATTTTTTATTTTGAGACAATTATCAAAGTTGAGACACTCACACATAATCAACTTCGCTCTCCAAAATTCCAGGACATGTTCAGATTTGCTTGGACAGGATTTGACGGTCTACACACGGAAAAATTTGAAAACGTTAAAAGGGAAAACTGTGTGACTGTGAAACTGTTGCAGTTTATGTGACAAACTCTTATGTTTTCATCACTTTTTTGGGAGTGATTATCACATCCACAAGGAAACCTAAATCGGGCAAGGTAAGAGAATCTTTTTACCTATTCGCCAAGTGTACAAGTTAGGTGGTTCGACAACATATTACTATCATGTGACGCACATGCCGTCACCAGTGTCGTATAGAATGTATCAGGCATGTTTCGCTGTGGAGGAATTGGTTGACCTATGACCTTGCGATCAAATGTTTTCGGTTCCCATTGGAGAGGCACGTCCTTTCGTCTACTAATCGCACGGTTTTGCGGTGCGGTCGCAAAACACACACTACACTTATCACAGTGAACAGAGACGTCAATGAACGAACGGACAGATCATAACTTCGGGAAAATAAAGTTTTCACACGAGGGAAGCCTTGAACCGAGGACCTCTCGTTCCGCAGCTGCTCACGCTAACCACGAGACCACTGCGCTTCTGAGTTCAGACTCTCCTTTATGTTGCCTATCTTGCGCATGGACTACTAAGTTTGTATATTTTGCTTATTTTTTTTCATAGTCCCACACAACTTCTTCCTGTTTTCTCGAGTGATCTGTGTTCAGTTTTTCAAGGCCTATCCACTGTGCCAACTTATAACTAAATCTGAGGGGGGTGCGATGGGAGGTTCCCTTGTGAGAGTTGCGAGGATAGCACGGAGAGACGCTCGAAACTGCAGCGGCGGCCTGGGTTGCGGCGGATGTAGCACAGTGCACCGCCAAAGAGTCCGTCCAGGGCGCAGCTAGGCGCACGCTGGTCGGTCACCACGGGCCTGCTCATGAACAGGGTGAGCGTCTTTGCTGCCCAGCTCGTAAGCAGTTTTCCGGGTGTTCTGTCACTCTCGGCAGCACGTCCTTTCCACCTGCAGCAGCAGCTGTTCAGCTAACGCACGTACCGCACTCTTACAGCTCAGTGATTCGCACTCACTGTCGCTCGATGTCAGTGTTGGTACTCGTAAAAGGGACCGCGTCACGCAGAGAGCTGCACCACGTCGTGGCAACCTGGTCGACCCGTCAGTAGCTGTACGATTTTGATATACAGGTCTTTCAAATCGATATTTGCTTTTTTTCCTTTTGTGTTTGAATTTCAAATTACACTTCTGGCCATTAAAATTCAGAAATTCAGATGATAATCGGGTATTCATTGGACAAACATATTATTCTGGAACTGACATGTGATTACGTTTTCACGCAATTTGGGTGCATACATCTTGATAAATCAGTACCCAGAACAACCACCTCTGGCCGTAATAACGGCCTGGATACGCCTGGGCATTGAGTCACACAGAGCTTGGATGGCGTGTACTGGTACAGCTGCTGATGCAGCTTCAACACGATACCACAGTTCATCACGAGTAGTGACTGGCCTATAGTGACGATCCAGTTGCTGGGTCACCATTGACCAGACGTTTTCAATTGGTGAGAGATCTGGAGAATGTGCTCGCCAGGGCAGCACTCGAACATTTTCTGTATCCAGAAAGGCCCGTACAGGACCTGCAACATGCGGTCGTGCATTATCCTGCTGAAATGTAGGGTTTCGCAAGGATCGAATGAGGGTAGAGCCACGGTTTGTAACACGTCTGAAATATAACGTCCACTGTTCAAAGTGCCGTCAATGTGAATAAGAGGTGACCGGGACGTGTAACCAATGGCAGCCCATACCATCACGCCGGGTGATACGCCAATATGGCGATGACGAATACACGCTTCCAATGTGCGTTCACCGCGATGTCGCCAAACACGAATGCGACCATCTTGATGCTGTAAACAGAACCTGGATTCATCCGAAAAAATGACGTTTTGCCATTCGTGCAACCAGGTTCGTCATTGAGTACACCATCGCAGGCGCTCCTGTCTGTGATGCATCATCAAGAGTAACAGCAGCCATGGTCTCCGAGCTGATAGTCCATGATGCTGCAAACGTCGTCGAACTGTTCGTGTAGATGGTTGTTGTCTTGCAAACGTCCCCGTCCGTTGACTCAGGGATCGAGACGTGGCTGCACTATTCGTTACAGGCATGGGGATAAGATGCCTGTCATCTCGACTGCTAGTGATACGAGACCGTTGGGATCCAGCACGGCGTCCCGTATTACCCTCCTGAACCCACCGATTCCATATTCTGCAAACAGTCATCGGATCTCGACCAACGCGAGCAGCAATGTCACGATACTATAAACCGCAATCGCTATAAGCTACAATCCGACTTATCAAAGTCGAAACGTGATGATATGCATTTCTCCTCCTTACAGGAGGCATCAAAAAACTTTTCACCAGGCAACGCCGGTCAACTGCTGTTTGTGTATGATAAATCGGTTGGAAACTTTCCTCATGTCAGCGCAGAACTGGACGGCTAACTGTAGCTGCAAATTTAACGCACCTTTCTCGTACCTTGCGCTGGGTACGAGCGAGGAGGCGCAGTGGTTAGACACTGGACTCGCATTCGGGAGGACGACGGTTCAATCCCGCGTGCGGCCATCCTGATTTAGGTTTTCCGTGATTTCCTTAAATCGCTCCAGGGAAATGCCGGGATGGTTCCTTTCAAAGAGCACGGCCGAGTTCCTTCCCCGTCCTTCCCTAACCCGATGAGACCGATGACCTCGCTGTCTGGTGTCCTCCTCCAAAAGAACGCCAACCCTTGTGCTGGTGAAGAAATTACGGTCGTGAATGGGCAGTGGCGATAAAGTAGTCCGAATTAACAGTGCGACTCTGGGTCGTGAGTAAACGGAGTCGAGAGCGGAGAGTGTTCACAGCACGAGCCTGTGACCGAGCGAGGTGCCGCAGTGGTTAGCACACTGGACTCGCATTCGGGAGGACGACGGTTCAATCCCGTCTCCAGCCATCCTGATTTAGGTTTTCCGTGATTTCCCTAAATCGTTTCTGGCAAATGCCGGGATGGTTCCTTTGAAAGGGCACGGCCGATTTCGTTCCCAATCCTTCCCTAACCCGAGCTTGCGCTCCGTCTGTAATGGCCTCGTGGTCGACGGGACGTTAAACACTAACAACCACCACCACCACCACCACCACCACGAGCCTGTGGAGATCCGTGCCGCGAGTGGATGGTTCAGCTGTTTTTTTTTCTTTTTTTCTTTTTTTCGTGAAACACTTGGAATTCTTTGTGTTGTGCGAAACTGACATTGGGAGCTCACAATTCTATCTTCAGACTCGTGCAGATTCGTCTACATGGCCCAGGACTTAGAGGATCAAAAGTGGAACAGATTTTTTTCCGGAAAAACCGCTTACAGTCATTGGTGAATGTCAGTGAGGAACAATGTACCTTATAATATATGTTATCAGACGGCAAGTCTCTATCTCACGAATGAATTCTTTATTAGTATTAAAAAGTATTCTGTTTCTGGTGACTAAATGCTTATTGTTTTGTACTTTAAACTGAAGCAAGTTGACTACTGTAATTTAGTACTGACAATTTAGTGGCGGACCTCGTAACTGACGTACACCGTATTTACCTTAGAGACAAAGCCTGATCAAAACCTCATATGCTAAAAGAACCCTCAGTTTCTCCATAGCATTTAAATGTTCCCAGGATTCCGTGTCGAGTTCAGGCTCTAGCTAATCGGGCGTCGGAATTGGAATGCAGGTTTCCACACTGAAATTAAAATTCCGAACCTATCCCCTGTTTGGTACCTAACAGGCCGTTTGTATGTCTAGCAAGACAAAGGACCATCCTGTAGTTGCGAATGGTGGGCTCCATGTGGTTCACAAGTCGTGCAGCGACCGTAAATCATAAAATTACCAAATATGCAGCAGCCAGTCGCAAGATCATATGACTTTGCGACTAGTTGCTGCATATTTGGTAATTTCATCCTATAGTTGTCGAACTATGTCATAGTGGTTCTAGAAATATTGCTGGACTTCCGATAGATCTGCAAATAATTGAGTGAGAAATCCAAATTCTTCGAATCTCAGTTGAAAGCTTTCCTGTACAGGAGTTTCTCACGGTAGCAGAAAACTTAAGTCTACGATGTGTTCGTGTTATTAGCCACAGTGTTTTCATTTTTTGGTTTCTTATGTTTGTACATTTCCTAATCCGTTTCTGTGAAGAACGCAATGATAGTTCACGTGTAGCTAGCGCCCAGTCACAAGTCCTTGATAAATACCACGTAAATAGATCGCCGTGGTCACCAGGCTGGACCGGCTGCTGCGTGTCACCACGCACTTCAACTGTCGACGAGCGTGCGTCGCAATGAGGAACGGCGGCGTACACCGACGAAGGCAACTGGCAGTGAAACACGAGCCGGCTGGCCGGTTGCGCCACGTGCAGAGCGTGCAGAGCAACAACTGGCGCCAGTTTTTCTGTTCACTACTTACGGCTGCGTTCGACCTCTGCACAAGTACTGTGACTTTCGTTTTTATTCCCTTCACGCGCCATGTAGAGAGAGGTACCGCTTTCACAACCGTAACACCGTTCACAGTGATAATCGCGAAATCTTCGGATTTTGTTCACAGTGTCACTAATCTCGCGTTTGCAAAACGTTAATCGGATGACTCATTCTTCATAGTGAGGTGGGTACCAATTTGGGTGAGCAGATTCTACGTAGTGCGTTCTCTAAATGCCAGTTGGTAATGGAAAAGAATACAGTACACGGACGGAAAAAGAACTGCAACTACGAGAAAGAGTTGTACGATATACACTCCTGGAAATGGAAAAAAGAACACATTGACACCGGTGTGTCAGACCCACCATACTTGCTCCGGACACTGCGAGAGGGCTGTACAAGCAATGATCACACGCACGGCACAGCGGACACACGAGGAACCGCGGTGTTGGCCGTCGAATGGCGCTAGCTGCGCAGCATTTGTGCACCGCCGCCGTCAGTGTCAGCCAGTTTGCCGTGGCATACGGAGCTCCATCGCAGTCTTTAACACTGGTAGCATGCCGCGACAGCGTGGACGTGAACCGTATGTGCAGTTGACGGACTTTGAGCGAGGGCGTATAGTGGGCATGCGGGAGGCCGGGTGGACGTACCGCCGAATTGCTCAACACGTGGGGCGTGAGGTCTCCACAGTACATCGATGTTGTCGCCAGTGGTCGGCGGAAGGTGCACGTGCCCGTCGACCTGGAACCGGACCTCAGCGACGCACGGATGCACGCCAAGACCGTAGGATCCTACGCAGTGCCGTAGGGGACCGCACCGCCACTTCCCAGCAAATTAGGGACACTGTTGCTACTGGGTTATCGGCGAGGAGCATTCGCAACCGTCTCCATGAAGCTGGGCTACGGTCCCGCACACCGTTAGGCCGTCTTCCGCTCACGCCCCAACATCGTGCAGCCCGCCTCCAGTGGTGTCGCGACAGGCGCGAATAGAGGGACGAATGGAGACGTGTCGTCTTCAGCGATGAGAGTCGCTTCTGCCTTGGTGCCAATGATGGTCGTATGCGTGTTTGGCGCCGTGCAGGTGAGCGCCACAATCAGGACTGCATACGACCGAGGCACACAGGGCCAACACCCGGCATCATGGTGTGGGGAGCGATCTCCTACACTGGCCGTACACCACTGGTGATCGTCGAGGGGACACTGAATAGTGCACGGTAAATCCAAACCGTCATCGAACCCATCGTTCTACCATTCCTAGACCGGCAAGGGAACTTGCTGTTCCAACAGGACAATGCACGTCCGCATGTATCTCGTGCCACCCAACGTGCTCTAGAAGGTGTAAGTCAACTACCCTGGCCAGCAAGATCTCCGGATCTGTCCCCCATTGAGCATGTTTGGGACTGGATGAAGCGTCGTCTCACGCGGTCCGCACGCCCAGCACGAACGCTGGTCCAACTGAGGCGCCAGGTGGAAATGGCATGGCAAGCCGTTCCACAGGACTACATCCAGCATCTCTACGATCGTCTCCATGGGAGAATAGCAGCCTGCATTGCTGCGAAAGGTGGATATACACTGTACTAGTGCCGACATTGTGCATGCTCTGTTGCCTGTGTCTATGTGCGTGTGGTTCTGTCAGTGTGATCATGTGATGTATCTGACCCCAGGAATGTGTCAATAAAGTTTCCCCTTCCTGGGACAATGAATTCACGGTGTTCTTATTTCAATTTCCAGGAGTGTAAATAAAAGTTGGTAGACGTGTTTCTACATCTGACAGATGATGTGTATTGAAATTCCCAAAAGAGTCCCGGTCGCAGTGGCCGAGCGGATCTAGGCGCTCAGTTCGTAACCACGAGGCTCCTACGGTCGCAGGTTTGAATCCTGCCTCGGGCATGGATGTGTGTGATGTCCTTAGGTTAGTTAGGTTTAAGTAGTTCTAAGTTGTAAGGGACTGATGACCTCATATGTTAAGTCCCATGGTGCTCAGAGCCATTTGAACCACAGAAGAGTGGCCCTAGTAGCGCCACTATGAGCACGCAAAACAAAAATGGTTCAGATGGTTCTGAGCACTACGGGATTTAACTACTGAGGTCATCAGTCTCCTTGAACATAGAAATACTTAAACCTAACTAACCTAAGGACATGACACACATCCATGCCCGAGGCAGGATTTGAACATGCGACGGTATCGGTCGCGAGGTTCCAGACTGTAGCGCCTAGAACCGCTCGGCCACTCCCGCCGACTACGAGGACGCAAATCACCTTTGCTTTAAATACATGCTGAGTTTGGACGTGGTGAGCCATGAACGCGTTTTAGGTGGCAGGTACACCGTGCACCAACCTTCTGAGTTTGAACGAGGAGGAGCTGTACGATAACAGGGTAATGTTCGTTCTGCGATAGTGCACAACGACTGGGCAGGTACGTAGCCACTGTACACCATTGCTGGCAGCAGTGTTGACGAGAATGTACGGTCGCAACGAGACGGGGCTCCGGACATCCACGTGGCACTACCGTGAGGCAACACCGACACAACGAACTGTTACAGAACGGTTACTTCGAGGACAGCTCCGAGCCACACGCCCTGTGGCATGCATTCCACTGACTCCAAACCACAGCCATTTCCGACTTCAGTGGTCTCGAACAAGAGCACGTTGGAGGTCTGTTGTGTTTTCTAATGAGAGCTGGTTGTTTTTTTTTGTTTTTTTTTTCCATACTCCGCAAGCCACCTGACGGTGTATGGCGGAGGGTACCTTGAGTACCTCTATCGGTTCTCCCTTCTATTCCAGTCTCTTATTGTTCGTCGAAAGAAGAATTGTCGGTATGCCTCTGTGTGGGCTCTAATCTCTCTGATTTTATCCTCATGGTCTCTTCGCGAGATATACGTAGGAGGGAGCAATATACTGCTTGACTCTTCGGTGAAGGTATGTTCTCGAAACTTTGACAAAAGCCCGTACCGAGCTACTGAGCGTCTCTTCTGCAGAGTCTTCCACTGGAGTTTATCTATCATCTCCGTAACGCTTTCGCGATTACTAAATGATCCTGTAACGAAGCGCGCTGCTCTCCGTTGGATCTTCTCTATATCTTCTATCGACCCTATCTGGTACGGATCCCACACTGCTGAGCAGTATTCAAGCAGTGGGCTAACAAGCGTATAACCTACTTCCTTTGTTTTCGGATTGCATTTCCTTAGGATTCTTGCAATGAATCTCAGTCTGGCATCTGCTTTACCGACGATCAACATTATATGATCATTCCATTTTAAATCACTCCTAATGCGTACTCCCAGATAATTTATGGTATTAACTGCTTTCAGTTGCTGACCTGCTATTTTGTAGCTAAATGATAAAGGATCTATCTTTCTGTGTATTCGCAGCACATTACACTTGTCTACATTGAGATTCAATTGCCATTCCCTGCACCATGCGTCAATTCGCTGCAGAACCTCCTGCATTTCAGTACAATTGTCCAATGTTACAACCTCTCGATACACCACAGCATCATCTGCAAAAAGCCTCAGTGAACTTCCGATGTCATCCACCAGGTCATTTATGTATATTGTGAATAGCAACGGTTCTATGACACTCCCCTGCGGCACACCTTAAATCACTCTTACTTGGGAAGACTTCTCTCCATTGAGAATGACATGCTGCGTCCTGCCATCTAGGAACTCCTCAATCCAATCACACAATTGGTCTGATAGTCCATATGCTCTTACTTTGTTCATTAAACGACTGTGGGGAACTGTATTGAACGCCTTGCGGAAGTCAAGAAACACGGCATCCACCTGTGAACCCGCGTCTATGGCCCTCTGAGTCTCATGGACGAATAGCGCGAGCTGGGTTTCACATGACCGTCTTTTTCGAAACCCATGCTGATTCCTACAGAGTAGATTTCTAGTCTCCAGAAAAGTCATTATACTCGAATATAATACGTGTTCCAAAATTCTACAACTGATCGACGTTAGAGATATAGGTCTATAGTTCTGCACATCTGTTCGACGTCCCTTCTTGAAAACAGGGATGACCTGTGCCCTTTTGCAATCCTTTGGAACGCTACGCTCTTCTAGAGACCTACGGTACACCGCTGCAAGAAGGGGGGCAAGTTCCTTCGCGTACTCTGTGTAAAATTGAACTGGTATCCCATCAGGTCCAGAGGCCTTTCCTCTTTTAAGCGATTTTAATTGTTTCTCTATCCCTCTGTCCTCTATTTCGATATCTACCATTTTGTCATCTGTGCGACAATCTAGAGAAGGAACTACAGTGCAATCTTCCTCTGTGAAACAACTTTGGAAAAAGACATTTAGTATTTCGGCCTTTAGTCTGTCATCCTCTGTTTCAGTACCATTTTGGTCACAGAGTGTCTGGACATTTTGTTTTGATCCACCTACCGCTTTGACGTAAGACCAAAATTTCTTAGGATTTTCTGCCAAGTCAGTACATAGAACTTTACTTTCGAATTCATTGAACGCCTCTCGCATAGCCCTCCTCACACTACATTTCGCTTCGCGTAATTTTTTGTTTGTCTGCAAGGCTTTGGCTATGTTTATGTTTGCTGTGAAGTTCCCTTTGCTTCCGCAGCAGTTTTCTAACTCGGTTGTTGTACCACGGTGGCTCTTTTCCATCTCTTACGATATTGCTTGGCACATACTCATCTAACGCATTATGTACGACGGTTTTGAACTTTGTCCACTGATCCTCAACACTATCTGTACTTGAGACAAAACTTTTGTGTTGAGCCAATAGGTACTCTGAAATCTGCTATTTGTCACTTTTTCTAAACAGAAAAATCTTCCTACGCTTTTTAATATTCCTATTTACGGCTGAAATCATCGATGCAGTAACCGCTTTATGATCGCTGATTCCCTGTTCTGCGTTAACTTTTTCAAATAGTTCGGGTCTGTTTGTCACCAGAATGTCTAATATGTTATCGCCACGAGTCGGTTCTCTGTTTAACTGCTCAAGGTAGTTTTCAGATAAAGCACTTAAAAAAATTTCACTGGATTCTTTGTCCCTGCCACCCGTTATGAACGTCTGAGTCTCCCAGTCTATATCCGGCAAATTAAAATCTCCACCCAGAATCATAACATGGTGGGGAAATCTACTCGAAATATTTTCCTTCAGGTGCTCAGCCACAACAGCTGCTGAGCCAGGGGGCCTATACAGACATCCAATTACCATGTCTGAGCCTGCTTTAACCGTGACCTTCACCTAAATCATTTCACATTTCGGATCTCCGTCAATTTCCTTCGATACTATTGTACTTCTTATCGCAATAAACACGCCTCTCCCTTCACTGTCCAGTCTGTCTCTGCGGTATACATTCCAATCTGAGTTTAGGATTTCATTACTGTTTATGTCTGGTTTCAGCCAACTTTCTGTCCCTAGTACTATATGGGCGTTGTGACCGTTTATTAATGAGAGCAGTTCTGGGACCTTTCTGTAGACGCTCCTGCAGTTTACTATTAGCACATTAATATTGTTATTCCCTGTTGCATTTTGCCTACTCCTACCTTGCCGCGTCTCAGGAGGCGTCTTGTCGGGCCTAGGGAGGGAATTCTCTAACCTAAAAAACCCCCATGTGCACTCCACACGTACTCCGCTACCCTTGTAGCCGCTTCCGGCGTGTAGTGCACGCCTGACCTATTCAGGGGGACCCTACATTTCTCCACCCGATAGCGGAGGTCGAGAAATTTGCACCCCAGTTCTCCGCAGAATCGTCTGAGCCTCTGGTTTAAGCCTTCCACTCGGCTCCAAACCAGAGGACCGCGATCGGTTCTGGGAACGATACTACAAATAGTTAGCTCTGATTTCACCCCGCGAGCGAGGCTTTCCGCCTTCACCAATTCCGCCAACCGCCTGTACGAACTGAGGATGACCTCTGAACCCAGACGGCAGGAGTCATTGGTGCCGACATGAGCAACAATTTGCAGTCGGGTGCACCCAGTGCTCTCTATCGCCGCCGGTAGGGCCTCCTCCACATCTCGGATGAGACCCCTCGGCAAGCAGACAGAGTGAACACTGGCCTTCTTCCCCGACCTTCCCGCTATTTCCCTAAGGGGCTCCATCACCCGCCTAACGTTGGAGCTCCCAATAACTAATAAACCCCTCCCCCCGTGTGCCTGCTCGGACCTTGCTGAAGGAGCGGCCACATGTCCACTCACAGGCAGAGCGGGCGATGCCACACGGCCAGCCTCCACATTGACCCTCCGCCTCGTGCGCCGCGAACGCCGCTGAACCCGCCACTCCCCTTGGGGAGAGGGTGGCCCAACCGCGCCCAGTACCCACGAAGATGTCTCGACAGCAGGGACAGTGGGTGAAGCATGTAACACCTGGGGTGTACTTTGCGACGCACCAGACTCCCTACTGCCGCTACACTCCGAGGCAGCAGCCTGAAGACGGCTGACCGCGGCCATCAACACGCTCAGCTGTTCGCGAACAGTGACCAGCTCCTCCTGCGTCCGTACACAGCAGTCCTATCCATCCTAAGGAATCAATTTACTGAAGAGAGTTAATCAACCTTTAACTAGCCTGCTAATTCACTAAAGGCGGCTGTTTATTCACTAAACTGTGGTTGCTAGCCACTTCTTGTAGAAAACAATGAAAATAGCACTACCTGTCTCTGGACTGTATTGAAAACAAACACTAGCACTACTAGGGACTCTCTCTGACTGTATTCAAAACAACTGTGCGTCGGTGCCCGCGATGGCCTTGTGTCGGTTAGGTGGAGGACTGCCGAGGGCCTGCAGCCAACTTGTCTGCGTGCTCCACACACTGGATTTACAGCTGCAGTCGCGGTCTGGGTTGAGATCTCGTGTGACAGCAAGAGCACTCTCGTGGTTGCCCCACGCACCCCGACTGCAAATTTATAAGCCAATCTGATGGTTCGACCTGTTGTTCTGCCATTCGTGAACAGCATTTCATGGTGTGTTTTCCAGAATGGTAGCGCTCTCTGATACACCACCATTGTAAGCCAACATCCTCTACAGAGTGTCGACATGTTAGCGTGCTCGATCGGCATGTCTGTCTGCAATCAGGAGACAACTTCGGTGTCATCCACAAACAGCTGTGTTGATAGAACAAGGGCAACAGCCGCGGAACTCCATCCCACAAACTGACATCTGTCCGCCCCCGGTAGCTGAGTAGTAAGCGCGACAGAATGTCAATCCTAAGGGCCCGGGTTCGATTCCCAGGCTGGGTCGGAGATTTTCTCCGCTCAGGGACTGGGTGTTGTGTTGTTCTTATCATCATCATTTCATCCCCATCGACGCACAAGTCGCCGAAGTGGCGTCAAATCGGGACTTGCATCCGGCGAACGGCCTACCCGACGGGAGGCCCTGGTCACACGACATTTACATTTAACTGACATCTGTACAAAACACTGCACGCACGTCTGCTGTCAACATGCTGGGGAGGGGTTACTGCAGCAATGGATTATCTCTGCCCACATCAATCTGTGATCTCGCAATGTTAATCACTTAACGCGAGGTTTACTTTGGCCCGAAAAAAGCATGTTCAAAAAAACTGTGAGCACTACGGGACTTAACTTCTGAGGTCATCAGTTCCATGGAACTTAGAACTACTGAAACCTAACAACCTAAGAAGATCACACACATCCATGCGGTTCCAGACTGAAGCGCCTAGAACCGCACGGCCAAAAGCATGTACTTTGAGAATTTTTTTCTCGTGATGTGTTTTAGACATCAATGTCAAATTTGGTCAAAATGTTTACTGATATTTCCTCTACAAACTGGCTGGAATTTTTTCGACAGGAAATGTCGAAGAGCAAAGACGGAAGTGACGTCTGGATGAAACAAAATTTCGATGTAGACCTCCACGCGCGGTATGTCACAGGTCAGCCGGCTCGTCTTAAATCAAAATTCACGTTAGCGAAGAATATAAGTCTTTAGGAGTTGTACCTCGCTTAAGTTATTTGGACCACAGGAAACAAAATGGCGGCCAATTGAAAAAAATGGGTTTTTTCATCGATTTTTCGACTTCGTCGGCCAAGTAAAATTATTTATGGTTGATGGATCGGAATAAAAGTGCTACGACTCCTAGACAATTTAGTTAGCTTCGTCGGAAACAAAGAATCATGCCAATCGGTTCAGTAGATTTGAAGTTACCATACCGCGCGATAAAAAAACGCGTTTGAAGTTTTGACTACATATAAATGCAATATTATGCAACTTACGTTCAATCTGATGTTCCGGATCCATAAACTAGTCGTTCCTCTTCCTCATAGAGGGCATTCTGCTCGATCTGGGCCATCCTGCTCTGCCCCAGAGCCGCTCGTACGGCCGGTGACAACAGGTTTTCGGCCGTTTGAATCCGGTGGTCGTCCGAATGCTTGGCGAACTGCGTCGAATATAGTCCCAGGGTGACGTCCATCGTTGTCACGGTCTTCAGAATTGCTGAATACCCTTCGTTAAAGCTGCTCACTTCCAGGAAAGTCGCATTCTCCACAGTCTTCCCACCAGAATGCAAATGTCTGGGGGCTAACTTCCAAACACACACGTTCAAACTTTCATTTGAATTCTGTATGTTTTCTGCCAAGCACCGGTACAATAACTCGTCCTCCGAAAGAAAAAAAAAAAAAAAAAAAAAAACTGGAACGTGAAAAAGGCCGATTTGAGGCAGATGCATTTTTTGGTTCAACCGCGAATAACAAACGTTTCCGTTCCGTATTCGGAAAAACCGTTTCAGGGGTGGATTCTAAACACTTTTATGGTTACAAAAATGAAATTTAAAAAAATCGATTTTTTGAACCAAAAGATAGTAAATCTCCACTTAAATGTGTTACCTAGACAAATTTATTCCCCTAATTTCATTACTCTTCGTTATTTTTTGGTGTTGAGCTTTCTGCCAACAATGTATGTACAGCATCTCTTATTATACCGGGTGATTCTTATCGACGTTCAAAAACCCCCGAAGCTACTCAGATGATGCTGAGATAATAACTTAATGCAGGACACGTGGGGCCAAAATGTCGTAAAATACCCGAGAAGTGGACGACAGATGTTGAACTCGTTACATCATCAGGTGACGTACGTTGCCGCACGTACACGTGTCCGCTCGAAGGTGCGATTGAGGGATGCAGTAGTTGCATTCGAGCAAGCGGTGCAAATTTGTAAGATGGTTCAAATGGCTCTGAGCACTATGGGACTTAACATCTGTGGTCATCAGTCCCCTAGAACTTAGAACTACTTAAACCTAACTAACCTAAGGACATCACACACATCCTTGCCCGAGGCGGGATTCGAACCTGCGACCGTAGCAGTCGCGCGGTTCCGGACTGCGCGCCTAGAACCGCTAGACCACCGCGGCCGGCTAAATTTGTAAGACATTACGTAAATGTACTCTGTTGCAAGGGTAGATGTTACAAAATTGTTGTTCTTGCTGTAACCGAGCAAGGGTTCTTCTTACACTACTGGCCATTTAAATTGCTACACCATGAAGATGACCGAGCGTGGTGGCGCAGGGGTTAGACACTGGACTCGCATTCGGGAGGACGACGGTTCAATCCCGCGTCCGGCCATCCTGATTTAGGTTTTCCGTGATTTCCCTAAATCGCTCCAGGCAAATGCCGGGATGGTTCCTTTCAAAGGGCACGGACGACTCCCTTCCCCGTCCTTCCCTAATTCGATGAGACCGATGACCTCGCTGTCTGGTCTCCTTCCCCAAAACAACCAACCAACCAACCAACGAAGATGACGTGCTACAGACGCGAAATTTAACCGACAGGAAAAAGATGATCAGCTTTTCAGAGCATTCACACAAGGTCGGCGCCGGTGGCGACACCTAGAACGTGCTGACATGAGGAAAGTTTCAAACCGATTTCTCATACACAAACAGCAGTTGACCGGCGTTGCATGGTGAAACGTTGCTGTGATGCCTCGTGTAAGGAGGGGAAATGCGTGACATCACGTTTCCGACGTTGATAAAGGTCGGATTGTAGCCTATCACGATTGCGGTTTATCGTATGGCGACATTGCTACTCGCGTTGCTCGAGATCCAATGAGTGTTAGCAGAATATGGAATCGGCGGGTTCAGGAGGGTAATACGGAACGCCGTGCTGGATCCCAACGGCCTCGCATCACTAGCAGTCGAGATGACAGGCATCTTATCCTCATGGCTGTAACGGATCGTGCAACCACCGTCTCGATCCCTGAGGCAACAGATGGGGAAAACAACCATCTGCACGGACAGTTCGACGACGTTTGCGGCAGCATAGTCTATCAGCTCGGAGACCGTGGGTGCGGTTACCCTTGACGCTGCATCACAGACAGGAGCGCCTGCGATGGTGTACTCAACGACGAACCTGGGTGCACGAATGGCAAAACGTAATTTTGTGGGATGAATCCAGGTTCTGTTTACAGCATCATAATGGTCGCATGTATGTTTGGCGTCATCGCGGTGAACGCACATTGGAATCGTGTATTCGTCATCGCCATACTGGCGTATCACCCGGCGTGATGGTATGGGGTGCCATTGGTTACACGTCTCGGTCACCTCTTGTTCGCATTGATGGCACTTTGAACTATGGACGTTACATTTCAGATGTATTACGACACAACCCCTCATTCGATCCCTGCGAAACCCTGCATTTCAGCAGGACAATGCACGACCGCACGTTGCAGGTCCTGTACGGGCCTTTCTGGATACAGAAAATGTTCGACTGCTGCCCTGGCCAGCACATTCTCCAGATCTCTCACCGATTGAAAACGTCTGGTCAATGGTGGCCGAACAACTGGCTCGTCACAAGACGCCAGTCACTACTCTTGATGAACTGTGGCATCGTGTTGAAGCTGCACGGGCAGCTGTACCTGTAGACGCCATCCAAGCTCTGTTTGATTCAATGCCCAGGCATATCAAGGCCGTTATTACGGCCAGAGGTGTTTGTTCTGGGTACTGATTTCTCAGGATCTATGCACCCAAACTGCATGAAAATGTAATCACATGTCAGTTCTAATATAATATATTTGTCCAATGAATATCCGTTTATCATCTGCATTTTTTCTTGGTGTAGCAATTTTAATGGCCAGTAGTGTATTTCATGTTTTTCTTTTCCTTTTGTCCTTTTTTTATTTACACGCTGTATTCAGTATGTAACTTTTCGCGTATGTATGCGAGCTAATCGGCCACCTGAAACTGGTACGAGGCGAGATGGATATGTTGTACGGCGGAACGCTACTGGGCGCGAGCGCTGGGCGACAGCTGTAGGACGGGCGAGCGCAAGCCGGAGAGAGCGCGTCGCCGGAGGCGGCTAATTAGATCCCCTCAGCCGGGAATTTGGACGGCTGCTGCTCGCGTTGCCTCGGTGCAGAATATGCTCCAGGAAATGGCCGAGTGTCAGACAATCTTAACGGTGGCCGAGATACAGCTCTTTGATATTCGACAAAACCTCATATCAAATATTAATGCAAATCAGAATACATTTGCGATCTCAGAAAAATGAGGCTCAGCCAATGACAGAATGATCTTTCAATATCTTTAAAACTACAAAAGTTAATGTCTCACAACACACAAACATTTTCATAGTGACTCTCTGAATTAACAACTTTAAATTGATTAACTTATCATGTTTAAAACACTTAAGTCTTTCTCAGTAAAAACGATACTTGATAAATTTTCAACTCTTACAAAAGATTTAAAACAACTATGAAAATTTTTCGTAGAACTTAGACGGTTATCCCCATGTTATTTTGCAACTAAATTTAGTATTTTCTTAGAATGCGTTGTCCTCATCTGTTTACTGACATAATGAGTGTAATCGTTCAATTATCGACGTATATTTAAACCTCAGACATGTTAGAAATCCCACTCTTCACATTAATACGTACTGTTTAGTAAGTCTCTCGTGTCTCCAAACGTCAGAAACAAACTAATTAACATATAGGAGAAAGCTGGTTTAAATACCATGTCCATTCTCAACATAAATCAGAAACACGTCTTCCCTTCAACAAGGCTAAGAGAAAAGTTTTTTTCCTAACAATAGTAACTGACACTATTATCACTGAGTTACATAAATACTCCACGATAATTTCGTACACACTTTCACTAAACCTTCCATGTATAGCCCGACAGATATTTGTCAGTGCCATTCGATCGCCGCGTCTACGTTCTTCCTCCGACTGAATTTAAACCTGCATACACAGACATGTGACGTGCAGTAGCTAGGATTCTATCATCCCACTCACAAATCTAAAATATCGTGTGTTCGAGACGGTAGAAAGCTGAGTGTTTCCAGAATTTACACCGAAATTCTCGAATCACTACAGTATGTGTGTGCATTTACCACCAAAAAGTTGCTTCTAAATTCCATTTCTATTAAAGAAACATACCAAGATCTAACTAAAATAATAACATGTGATATAAATAACCGAGCCTGAATGCTTCGTCTGTGTGAAAAAGGGCCAGCCGTGTTGGCCGAGCAGTTCTAGGCGCTTCAGTCCAGAACTGCGCGACTGCTACGCTCACAGGTTCTAATCCTGCCACGGACATGGATGTGTGTGACGTCCTTAGGTTAGTTAGGTTTAAGTAGTTCTAAGTCTAGGGGACTGATGACCTCCGATGTTAAGTCCCATAGTACTCAGAGCCATTTGAACCATTTTTTGTGAAAAAGGCCCGCCAGTTCATTGCACCAAAAGCACCTAGAAAATAAAATAGAAGAGTGTGATCCTGATGAGATGGTTCAGTACAGTCAATGGGGATCAACTGATAGAATGACTTTAAGTGTTCAAATCACTTCTGTATCAGAATTCTGTGACACACTAATTAACAAAACTGAAAAACTTACTTTGCACTTTTTAATTTCTCAGTCGCAATCTGATTATCTGGAAATGAAGAAGGAAACACTTGATGAAGGATGTATGTTAATTTTTAATGGATGTCAGTGAAAATCTCAATTTTGTTGTTCAAGATGAAGTACAGGGGTACCATTGGAACAATGGCAGCTGCACTCTTCACACTGTCCATATAGGTTACAAAAAGGAAATGTATTTGTATTATTTCTGATGATCTAGAACACAATGTTGCCTTGGTGTACCAGACTCAGAAGAATGTACTGAATTTTTTGAAGTGTGAATTTCCAGAAATTCATCTTGCGTGTGTTGAATATTTCACCGATGGTTGTACTGCACGATATAAATACTGGAAGAATTTCAGAAGTATCTGCTACCATGAACACGACTTCAACATAAATTGTAGCTGGTCCTTTTTTGCTACCAGCCATGGTAAATCTACCTGTGATGGTATTGGTGGCAATGTTGAAGGACTTGTCACAGAAACAAGTTTGCAAAGAGTTTATAGAGATCAAATACTTACGGCTTCGCAGGTATTTGAATTCTGTGGCGAGAACCTGCAAGACATTTCAGTTCTCTTTGTTTCAAAAGATGAAGTGGTACAAGTCAGACATTATCTTTCTCAGCGCTTCACAGGCGCAAAACTAATTCCTGGAACACGATCTATGCATCACACTGTACGAATATCACCAACCAAGACGGGAGCAAAAAGGCTGAGCTGTAATATGGATTTTAGCATCGTGCATGATTTCTCAGGTGCACTTGCGCCACTAATGCCAGAATGCACTGTGCAGCCCAGCTGCTATGTTGCACGTGCTTATGACTCTTCATGGTATTTGGGAATTGCTGAGAGGGTGAACTCTGGAGAAAGAGATGTTACAGTAAGGTTCATGCATCCTCATAGACCATGCGACTCCTTCTATTGGCCTGATAATGATGTTTGTGATGCTTTTTTCTCTGATATTCTGTGTGAAGTTGATATCACCACAGCATCAGGCCGTACTTATTCTCTGAGCAAAGAGTCCTCAAAGTTGGTGGAAGAAAAGTGGTTCTCATACAAAAAAATATTATCTAAGCATCAAAGAGACTCGTCACATGTGTAGTTCCGAATCAACTTGAATGCAAATTGCAGCGCCAGCATTTTGTGCAGTGTTGACAAATTAGCTTATGACAAAATGCTTGAATATTATAAACAAAATGCTATGTGTTTTTACATTGAGTTAATTTGGTTATGGCAAAGGCAAGAAAGTGTTCATATGTCATGTAACGTACAAGTTGCCCTATATTTTATAATGTGTAATTTTGTTTTATATATTGCAAATTTTGTTCAGTTTGGACACTGTTATGTTTACTTATGTTGTTAATGTCTCTTGCGTAGTATTCCTCTCCAGGATAGTTTTTGTGTGATGAAACTTTATTATTTGTAGATCACTTTATAATTTTTTCAGTGTTTTCCAGAGGGGGCGATTTTCCAAAATATTTTTTTAAATTTAATAATAAAATGTAAAAAAAAATTACAAAAATTTAATTGGACAATTCTAACATGTTTTCAGAAACAACATGTCCAAAAGGATATTCAGCAAACCATTTTTTGTTTAAAAACTGCAGCCAATTTTCAAATTTTTACATTTTGCTTTGAAGTAACGCAATGCATCAAACTTTCAGCAATTCCTACCAGCAGAATGTATATAAAGCAATAAAATTGGCGAAAGTTCATAATATTAGATACAAAAGCAGTACATAAAATCGAGGTATACTGCCATGGAATGGTAGTTCTGCAATTGTTGAGTGCTGAGGAAATCATATATTGTTGAGATGGCTCCAAACGAAAATGCAGAAGTGAGCTGGACTACCATTAACCACCATCATGTGGTAGCAATCTTTGGTGGCGTCAGTCAGTAGCAATGGACACACAGGCTAAGATCAGTGATAGTATTTGTTGCCCACTGTATCCTTAGCTGTGCCTTTAGGCGCCATATTGTACGAATAACTATGGTTTATAGCAAGGTGTGTGCTTTGAAAATGGGTATGTCAGCCCGAAGCTGGTAACCAGTAAGCTTAATTTTATATCAATGCAACTGACATGGAGTTTTGGGCTGACACACCCATTTTAAACCACATACCTTGCTGTTGTTGTTGTTGTGGTCTTCAGTCCTGAGACTGGTTTGATGCAGCTCTCCATGCTACTCTATCCTGTGCAAGCTTCTTCATCTCCCCGTATCTACTGCAACCTACATCCATCTGAATCTGCTTAGTGTATTCATCTCTTGGTCTCCCTCTACGATTTTTACCCTCCACACTGCCCTCCAATGCTAAATTTGTGATCCCTTGATGCCTCAAAACATGTCCTACCAACCGATCCCTTCTTCTAGTCAAGTTGTGCCACAAACTTCTCTTCTCCCAAATCCTATTCAATACCTCCTCATTAGTTACGTGATCTACCCACCTTATCTTCAGCATTCTTCTGTAGCACCACATTTCTAAAGCTTCTATTCTCTTCTTGTCCAAACTAGTTATCGTCCATGTTTCACTTCCATAAATGGCTACACTCCATACAAATACTTTCAGAAACGACTTCCTGACACTTAAATCTATACTCGATGTTAACAAATTCCTCTTCTTGAGAAACGCTTTCCTTGCCATTGCCAGTCTACATTTTATATCCTCTCTACTTCGACCATCATCGGTTATTTTACTCCCTAAATGGCAAAACTCCTTTCCTACTTTAAGTGTCTCATTTCCTAATCTAATTCCCTCAGCATCACCCGACTTAATTTGACTACATTCCATTATCCTCGTTTTACTTTTGTTGATGTTCATCTTATATCCTCCTTTCAAGACACTGTCCATTCCGTTCAACTGCTCTTCCAAGTCCTTTGCTGTCTCTGACAGAATTACAATGTCATCGGCGAACCTCAAAGTTTTTATTTCTTCTCCATGGATTTTAATTCCTACTCCAAATTTTTCTTTTGTTTCCTGTACTGCTTGCTCAATATACAGATTGAATAACATCGGGCAGAGGCTACAACCCTGTCTTACTCCTTTCCCAACCACTGCTTCCCTTTCATGCCCCTCGACTCTTATAACTGCCATCTGCTTTCTGTACAAACTGTAAATAGCCTTTCGCTCCCTGTATTTTACCCCTGCCACCTTTAGAATTTGAAAGAGAGTATTCCAGTCAACATTGTCAAAAGCTTTCTCTAAGTCTACAAATGCTAGAAACGTAGGTTTGCCTTTTCTTAATCTTTCTTCTAAGATAAGTCGTAAGGTCAGTATTGCCTCACGTGTTCCAACATTTCTACGGAATCCAAACTGATCTTCCCCGAGCTCGGCTTCTACCAGTTTTTCCATTCGTCTGTAAAGAATTCGCGTTAGTATTTTGCAGCTGTGACTTATTAAACTGATAGTTCGGTAATTTTCACATCTGTCAACACCTGCTTTCTTTGGGATTGGAATTATTATATTCTTCTTGAAGTCTGAGGGTATTTCGCCTGTCTCATACATCGTGCTCACCAGACGGTAGAGTTTTGTCATGACTGGCTCTCCCGAGGCCATCAGTAGTTCAAATGGAATGTTGTCTATTCCTGGTGCCTTGTTTCGACTCAGGTCTTTCAGTGCTCTGTCAAACTCTTCACGCAGTATCTTATCTCCCATTTCGTCTTCATCTACATCCTCTTCCATTTCCATAATATTGTCCTCAAGTACATCGCCCTTGTATAAACCCTCTATATACTCCTTCCACCTTTCTGCTTTCCCTTCTTTGCTTAGAATTGGGTTTCCATCTGAGCTCTTGATATTCATACAAGTGGTTCTCTTCTCTCCAAAGGTCTCTTTAATTTTCCTGTAGGCAGTATCTATCTTACCCCTAGTGAGACAAGCCTCTACATCCTTACATTTGTCCTCTAGCCATCCCTGCTTAGCCATTTTGCACTTCCTGTCGATATCATTTTTGAGACGTTTGTATTCCTTTTTGCCTACTTCATTTACTGCATTTTTATATTTTCTCCTTTCATCAATTAAATTCAATATTTCTTCTGTTACCCAAGGATTTCTATTAGCCCTTGTCTTTTTACCTACTTGATCCTCTGCTGCCTTCACTACTTCATCCCTCAGAGCTACCCATTCTTCTTCTACGGTATTTCTTTCCCCCATTCCTGTCAATTGTTCCCTTATGCTCTCCCTGAAACTCTCTACAACCTCTGGTTCTTTCAGTTTGTCCAGGCCCCGTCTCCTTAAATTCCCACCGTTTTGCAGTTTCTTCAGTTTCAATCTGCAGTTCATAACCAATAGATTGTGGTCAGAATCCACATCTGCCCCAGGAAATGTCTTACAATTTAAAACCTGGTTCCTAAATCTCTGTCTTACCATTATATAATCTATCTGATACCTTTTAGTATCTCCAGGATTCTTCCATGTATACAACTAATCATACAGTAGAGCTGCATGTCCTCGGGAAAAATTACGGCCTTAGTTTCCCCTTGCTTTCAGCCGTTCGCAGTACCAGCACAGCAAGGCCGTTTTGGTTAATGTTACAAGGCCAGATCAGTCAATCATCCAGACTGTTGCCCCTGCAACTACTGAAAAGGCTGCTGCCCCTCTTCAGGAACCACATGTTTGTCTGGCCTCTCAACAGATACCCCTCCGTTGTGGTTGCACCTACGGTACGGCCATCTGTATCGCTGAGGCACGCAAGCCTCCCCACCAACGGCAAGGTCCATGGTTCATGGGGGGACACCTTGCTATCAACCATAATTATTCATACGATACGGTGCCAAAAGGTAGGGCTAAATATACAGTCGACAACATGTTGGGAGGCTACCCTCATCTGTGGCATCTACTAGTCAGGGCTACTAGATGAGTGGCCTGCCAAGCGAGTGCTTTTATTATACGTACATCAGAAACATTTTCATGATTTATCATACCCACTGCAACTATGCTTGAAATTAGAGCCTTAGTACCTAACAGTTAAGCTATAATTTATTCTTGTCTTCACTTCTTAACGCAACGAAATAGATAACGCATCTGACTAATAGTTTGTGCACATCTCTGATGGACTCACTCCACCCTGGCAAGACCACACTTCCTTTCTGTGGCGTATATTTTTATCAAAGCTTGGGCATACTCAATACAATGGAACTCATGGTATGATGCGTCAACAAAATGGCTACCCACAACTCAATAATCAAGACCACCATTTGTTTCATATATCTCCTCTTTCATTATAATAAATTCTTTTACGTTAATGTTGCATAATTTATTGCATTACACTTAAACACAATAGTTAAACAAGGGATTCTCCACCCAATGGGCATGACATTACATGAGCATTTTACTATTCTATGGTCTCGTAATGTTTCTGTTTATTGCTACTGTGCACTCTCTGGATTGGTAAGGAATATTTCGCTACTTCATCCTCTCCCACACTCTCATAACTCATTCATTAGCAACCTAACGAATATACTATCGAGCTCCATATTTTAAACTAATTCGCTATTGTCTCATGCAGATCACACAGAAGTCGCATTGGCAGTATAAAACACATCACAAAAACAAAATGTTTGGTTATCGACTTGTTCTGCTTTCCCACATCAATCAATAGTCATCCCAGATTCACACGTCACTGACCCAAGTAATAAATTTCCCTACCACGAACTTTGGAGGATTTATGCACATCTCCCTGTGCAAATGCAACCCACGTGGTATTACCGGATAGATGGCTGACTCACCTTAATTCTCTCTCAGAATATCAAGCTAGCGTCACACGAATGTATCTCATAATGGAAATTTTGGTATCTCACACACAGATCCTCAACTGAAAGCTTGGACAAGCACTTCTATTTTTTTTATTGTCTCGTAGTCAGTTTGAGACTCCTACTGTACTCACCATGTGGAAGTGCTTGTCTTTAATTCAAGTTCTGCAGACACAGTTCCTAAATATTTTAACTTAGATTTACACACTCAAGTATTTCATCTTAATATTACCACATGCAAGTATTTCATCTCATAATTACAACACGTGGTTTCGTTGTTACCGTTGGTCATTTCCGAAGAATCTTATTTTCCACATGAATTTTACCTGCCTATCTTTTTCGAACAGTCCACATGAGCCTCCGACCAAAAGCTTCTGAAAAAAGAAATCATTATTTTTATCTACTCTTAAATATTCCACATGCATACCATTTTCATTTAAATTTCTTTTTATGGAGCATGAATAAAACACGTCTTCACACCTGAGGAACCAGCGACAGAGTGCTGAAACTTGGCCGTTCATCAGGTCATCCCGTGCTTCCACAGAAGTGGGGGAGGACCTTGCCACCGAATTGGTCAGCCACATTCCAGGGTCTCTAGTGCTCTGGAGTACTTCCCCTCTTTGGTTCGGCTTAAGTTGACCAGAGGACAGCCTCAAAGATGATTATAGAATCTACCTTCATTATCTCTGGTCAGCAGACGACTAGTCATTCATTCAGTTCACAAACATCACCAAACTGGATATAGGGATCTAATTTAAGGAAGTGCACATATGAATAATTAAATAAATAACTTGTCTTTATTTCCTACATTGGTATCCGGTTTCGGTGTGTTAAATAAAATGGTGTTGTTATACAAGAAAATGCTGTTCTGACAAGAACAACGAAGTCTGTTGTTGTACACGTTTTCTATGTCAAGCAGTACTGCACCCTTTCAATGTACTGTCATTAATATTTGTGTGTCCATTGCTACTGACTGACTCAGCTAAAGTTTGCTATTATATGATGGTGGTCCTCCTCACTTCTGCATTTTCATTTGGAGACATCTCAACATCCTATCCTTCTGACAGCTCGGTCCCATATCCCCCCCCCCCCCCCCCCATATCCCTCCCAGTTACCAGACCTTGACACTTTAAATATGTGCCTGTTGGGGACATGTAAGAAATCGTGTACTATGGAGTGTATCCCAGATGTGCAGGCACTGGAACAAAGTAGTCACGCTGCCTGTGACGGCGTTCAAGTGCAGATACAATCGTGGGTATCAGCCACTACTGCATAGTGTTCAGACATGGTTAGAGCCACTTTGAACACATCTTCTAATGGTGGTCTCTTCACAGCATATTGTGCACAGTGTTGTGCTGTAGAGACCTAATGAGTTAATGAAGAACTTGTAGAATAGACACAATGCATATCCAGCCATAGGCCCTAAGATCTTTCTTGCTCTGTATACTCTGAAATCGTTTCCTGTAATTTGTTCCCATGCAGCAAAATAAACCTGTATTTTCAGTCCCGTACAGCTCCTTCTAGTAACACGAAAGTCGCTCCAGATGTCTTACATCCTATCATCTGATCCCTCTACTTGCTGATTCTGCGGAGAACGTTGAGCTATCAGTCCACTTTATCTTCAGGGACCGTGCATAAGATCACATCGGAATAGCTTTGATGCTCCTCTCCTGCTGGGAACTGACAGCTGTACACCGTGTTGCAGGTGTACCCAGAGCTGGGCCGCCTTACCGTCTCCTACCGCGAGCTGTCGCAGCGCGCTGCTGGCGTCGCCTTGGAGCTCAGAGAACGTGGTTTGAAGCCCGGCGACGTGCTAGTGGTGGCCACCAGCATCGTCCCACAGTTCACGCCCGTCATGGCCGGTGCTCTGCTGAGGGGCGTCACCGTAGCTCCGATCAATCCAGGGTTCGACTCCAGTGAGTAAATCTGGCCAGTACTTATGGCAACTATTGGTGTGTATAATAGTTACCCATGTTTTCAAAATTCATCAAACTTGCAATGTATAATATTGTTACTTTCATTCCATAATGTCATATGGAATTATTTTTTGGGGTAATTCATCAAGCCAAGCTAAAGTTTTCCGGGCACAAAAACGTGCAGTAAGAATTATATGTGGTGTGAACTCAAGAACATCCTGCAGAAGCCTGTTTAGGGAACTAGGGATACTAACTACAGCTTCCCAATATATTTATTCCTTAATGAAATTTGTCATTAAAAATATATCACTTTTTCAAACCAACAGCTCAATTCATGGAATCAATACTAGAAATAAGAATAATCTTCACAAGGATTTAAAGTCACTTAGTCTTGTACAAAAAGGTGTGCATTATTCAGGAACACACATTTTCAATAACTTGCCAGCAGCCATAAAAAGCTTAACAACCAATGAAATTCAGTTTAAGAGAAGCCTAAAGGATTTATTGGTGGCCAACTCCTTCTACTCCATTGATGAATTTCTTAGTAAAACCAACTGATTTGTATATAAGTACAACATATCTTCTGCACAATTTCAGTGCAGTAATGTGTTCACTGAAAATTTGTGTCTCTTTCTGTGTGTGTGTGTGTGTGTGTGTGTGTGTGTGTGGTTGTGTGTAAGTATAATCTAACTTCTGCACCATTTCAGTGCAGTAATGTGTTCATTGTAAATAAGTATTACAGTAGTTGTATTACATGTTTATTACCTTATAAATAAATAAAAAACTTTTTTATTTTAAATTCAGTGCATTAGTATTTGTAAAATGACTCTTAGTGTTCATTAAAAAATGACGATCATTCCACTTGGGACCTGTGGAATGGTACATTAGCTTATTTGGTTTATTGATTGGCGACTCCATGTTGTCTTGTGCACTACGACCAGGTAACAGGTATACTTGAAAAAAGAGACAGCATTGGTCGTATATTTTTCTATTGCAAAATCTATGTGATTGCCGTAAGCTTAGTAACAACAGTGCATCCCAATTTGTTATACAATATAGCACTGAAGATGGTCACTCAGTGACAGAAAATCGATTTTGCAATAGAAAAATATACGACCAATGCTGTCTCTTTTTTCAAGTATACTTATTTGGTTTAGTTGTAAATATTTGTCATGTATTGTTGTTTTTCTGACATGTTCCACATCCTGGAGGACCTCCTCACTACGGATCAATTGGAATGAAAGTAAATCTAATCTAATCTAATCTGTAGTGGTCTTTTTCTCTGTACACAACATATTGACATTTTACTTTTACTGGCGTCCATAGTCGTGCAGTATTTTAGAAAGGATAGTACTTTTCAGTGGACTGCTGTTAATACTGTCTATTCATTACGACTGCGATTTCAGCCTTATGCCTATCGTTCTTTTTAAGAGGACATCGTCTTCTTGTCAGTTATGTTTACATATGCCTAGTGTGTAATAATTTTCGTCCCTTACATGTAAGAACGGAGCACTTGACTATCCAAGTCATGTCACCAGTGTGCATAATTTCCACTGTGCACAGGATGTGTGGTCGTTGTTCAGGTAGTCTTTAGTACGCAGCATTCAAGAACGAATCTTATGTGAAGTACAGCAGACGTTTTTTATCTGTGGCACTCAACAGTATGTGCTGATTAAACAAAACACTTCGGAAATGTTTTCTAGAGCATTAGCGAACACAAACTCAAATATGATTTTAAAAAAGGGACTGAAAACTGTACAAGTGTTAATAGAACAAAATAGAAAATTATATCATTCATCATTTAAGACGGCAGGCTCTACAGTAACTACACATGTCAAGAAAAGTTTTGCGTCACTCCTTTATTTCGAAACAGCTGAGTACCTGGCGTTACCCAGCAGTGTATGTGTTCCAGTCTTCTGTTAGTCCATCTCCTTGTCCCCCCTATCTCTCTCCATCTTCTCTCTCTCTGTAGATCTCCTTCCCCTTTCTGACCATTTCCTCCCACCCCCACTAATTCCACCTCCCTGACCCCATCTCTTTGTAAATTCCCTATCTCTGTCTGTGTCCCTCTACTCACCCCCCTCTCTCTGTCTCTCTCCTCCCCCCTCTCCCTGTTCATCTCTTCCCCTTTTCTTCTGTGTCAATCTTCTGCCAAGCCCTCTCTCTGTCCATCTCCTCCTCTTCCATTTCTCTGTCAACTTCCTCCTCCCCCTCTGTCTGTTCATCTACTCCTCCCTCATTTCACCGCTTATCTTTTCCTCATCCTGTATCTGTCCATCTCCTCCTTTTTGTTTCTATGTCCATCTCCTACTCTCCCCTTTCCCTATCTGCTTCGTCCTCTCCTGTCCATCCTTTCTTCTTTCCCTCTGTGACTATCTCCTCTTCCCACAATGTGTGTCCATCTCCTCATCCTCTCTTCCCACAGTACGTTATCACACTCACCTCAGTAGGAGACTGGCGGTTCTAAGCCTACAACATTTTCTTCCAGATTGTAACTGACATGTGTACCAAATTTTACTGAAATCGTTCCAGGAGTTGAGGATAAGCTCTTTACCTGTGGCATTGATCGTATACCCGCACGCCAAATACATTTTGTGGTGTCACGGCCAGACACCACACTTGCTAGGTGGTAGCCTTTAAATCGGCCGCGGTCCGTTAGTATACGTCGGACCCGCGTGTCGCCACTATCAGTGATTGCAGACCGAGCGCCGCCACACGGCAGGTCTAGTCTAGTCTAGAGAGACTTCCTAGCACTCGCCTCAATTGTACAGCCGACTTTGCTAGCGATGGTTCACTGACTACAGACGCTCTCATTTGTAGAGACGACCGTTAAGCATAGCCTTCAGCTACGTCATTTGCTACGACCTAGCAAGGCGCCATATTCAGTTACTATAATCTGAACAGATAATATTGTGAATCATGTACCGTCAAGAGCGACGTTCATCATAAATGGATTAAAGTTGAGTATCAACTTGCTACGCCCGTTTTCTGAATTCTAGTTCCTTGTCATGTTCCAGATCTCACGTCAGTATAGTCCTTCCCTCCTCACGCCAGCCTGCGCGAGCTAAACACGTGCATTTCGGCCTCCTCTAGTAACACGGTGTTGGCTCTTCAGCCAGCACAACACATTTCACATCTATGTAGCATATTTCACGCGTATTTGCGCACGTATTTCATCAGTATGTCTAGTAAATATCGTTCTGCAGATTGATTTTCACGCAATTCAAGATTAATGACGTCGTATCTCGTGAACTATGAGTGTACAAAGATATAATTTTGTAGGTACATCCAGTAGTATATGTACCCACTGTATATTTTCCTATTGCCTGTGAAGTAAGCTGTGAGTAGAGCTAGTGGTAAAGAATTAATACATTAAAATGTCATGTAGGATGCGGCAGTTTCACATGCATGACAGTGTTTATGACATCATAGCTCCTGAACTATGACTTGTACAATGATGCATTTTCCTTGGTACGTTCAACAGCATCTGTGAATATCATCTGCGAAACATGTAGCGAATAGAGGTAGTAGTAAAGAAATAATAAATTCAAAAGTATTGCATGATGCAGCAGTTTCACGCGCATCTTATTGTTCATGACGATATATCTCCTGAACTATGGTCGTACGATGATATATTTTTGTAGGTACATTCAGGGACATATGTAAGTTCTGTCTGCAACATGTGTTGCAAATAGAGTTAGTAGTAAAGAGCATTTTAGTGCATGAACTGCTAAAATGTAGTAAGCGATAGACTTTCTTCCTTCTATCATTCTGTGGGGGGGGGGGGGGGGGGGGTGAGGTCGTCAGAGAGAAAAAGTCATCAGCTGTAGAAGTCCCACTGCAGTCTGCCGTGTTTGTGGTTTCTGGACAGTGGAAGTTGATGCAGTGGTATGCATGGCACCAAATGAGACCATGACAGGTTCGCCCAGCCGTCAAGACCAGTTTGAGACTACTGCAAAATCTCCAGTCACGAATAGCCCCGAGCTTGAGGGCCAATATTCTTCTTCTTCTGTCAATATTATATGAATATATGAAGATGGTATCTGTTTTTTCGGACATGTCCGAAAGAACAGATACTATCTTCGTTTAGGTAAGGCTTACCGGCCAATGGTCTTCTTTAGTGCGGAAGCATTGACACTGCCCGAACTCTTAGGGGAATCTGTAGATTGACGGCCGCGAGTAATGAATATAGTGGGCAGGGGCATTACAAATGTAGTGTGTGGACAGTAAGTTGGTAATGTGGGTCTTACGGGGAGTGTGCCAGAGATAAGTCCCTGCAGTCGTCCTCTCTCCTGTGTCCTGGGTGGCTCAGACGGATAGAGCGTCTGCCACTTAAGCAGGGGATCCCAGGTACGAGTCCCGATCGGGGCACACATTTTCAACTCTCCCCATTGACATTTATCAGCGCCTGTAAGCAGCGAAAGGTCTGGATTTCATTGTGATTTCATTCTGTCAATATTTGTCCTTACTTAACGAACAGTCTGCTTCCCTGCTAAAAGCAAACAAATTCAAATTAAAATGTTAAATGGCTAAATTCACGCTAGTTCTGTTGTCGATAGCACCTTCATTGTTCATTCCACTTCTCCTTAACCCTTTCATGGGCTGTGGGGCATATACTTCATTAAACGTATTTTTTTTACAACGTTTAAGAGTATATGTGTTACCACTTCTGTACGCTCCTGGCATCTGGTGGCAATCCGCTGCGCCAGCTGTTGCTTCTGTTTATTGCCTTCAGGAGTGCGGGAAGTACATATCCCACCAAACAACATCACTGGGAAGTACAGTTACGACCAGTAGTTTCTGGAAGGGGTTGGGAAGCATATGTACCACAAAACTAATCTGTCATTTGTAGTCTTTGGAAAGTATACTCAGCACCAACTTAGGGGTATCCCAAAGCTTTTGGGTATATATCTTACCACGTTTGTCTATGCGTGGCATCCTGTGATAGTACACTGCACTAGGTGTATAAAAACTGCTATAACAGTCAGTTTCTGTTTGTCGTGGGATCACTACTGTTGTCGGAACACATTGCTTTGCTTCTGCAATATACATTATTGTGACTTGCATCAGCTCGTATCTTTATTGTGTGATAATGTTTCAAGGATAATTTTCGCATTGTGGTAAGTAAACTTTAATATCAGTAACAAATATTTGTTAAATAAAGTAAAGGAAAACGTAAAATAAAAGCAGGAAACACTTTTCATAGTTTTTTACGTGTAATGGCAACACATAACAACTCACAAAAGGGAAAGGGGAAATCCATTTACCACCATAGTTTCAATACCTCACACAGGAGCCGTGGTTATATGGTCCAAAATCACAAAAATAAAATAATCAAAAATAAATATAGTCAGTTGATCGCAATTCTAATAGGACAGCAAAAAATTATTTTCGCTGAGTTACTACAAAAAATGCGCACGCTGAAGGGTTAACCTGGACAGCTTTGAGGACTACAGAGACAGATGCTAGGTAAAGTGCGGCGTGTAGGCCGGTGAAATTGTAGCCTGCAGTGAAGCCCTCAACTCTTACGATTGGTATGCAGTTTGGGATTTCCATTGCTAACACCCAGGCCGGACACACTCGAGTCAAGGACCCTGATTAGGATGCCCTAATGTGTGCGCCGCCTTGGATTAGCAACCCAGTCGTGCGTGAAGTACGGAGTTGCCTGTGTGTGGTGCTGTGATTTGTTTTATGCAAGAGTTGGGTGCCAAATAGGTGTGCCGTACTAAAATAGCAGTCGCTGCAAAAGGCTTCATTAAACATACTGTTAAATCGGACTGACAGTGTTTCTGTGAATGTGAAATAATGTTGTGTTATATACAATAATGTTAGGAGCTGAAGATATGGAGTGAAATTTGTACTACGGCGAGGACTTGAAGCACGGCTCGTTGCTTACTAGACAGGTGTGATAGCCATTACACCACCACAGCAGTATAGGTAACGCGGCTGCATGGTCAACGCTAGTCCAGTGCCCTCCCTAACACAAATTTCAGTTCATGTCTTCAGTTTACTTTGCCCTTCTTAAATCGTCATTGGCTAGAGTTGTCAGTGCGGTTGAGTTCCTATACTGCTGTGGTGGTGTAGTGGCTAGCATACATCCCCAGAAAGCAAGGACACCTGGGTCTTCTGCTTCTAACATTATCGTAGATTAGTTTCAGGCTTATACATCTCGAGGAAAATTTAATTATATGAGATCTAGTATAGTGTCACTATAGTTCCATCAGTTGGTATCGCTGAAGAATCGCACATTTCTAAACAGGAACTAGTGGCTGATAAAACTGTTTCGCAAGCAGAATCGTCTTATGAGAATGGTAAAGGAGAAGAAAGCGGAGCAGCCCAACATCATCAAGGAGAAAGAAAATCATCTAAGAAAGACAGCGGTGTTAAAGTTGTCACTGATCTTAGCAATTCGGCAACCTGGAGAGATACTCGTATTATAAATGATAATTTTAGAATAAGAAGAATTCAGGAAGATATGCAAGACATTAGTGAAAAAAATGTAAAGTTTTCCGGGAACAGTGGGACAAGAAGATGTTTTATAGTTTTTCATTGCTGCTATCATCTATCAAATGACGAAAAGTTAAACGGACATGGCTTGCATATTATCGAACGAAAGATAGTGCGTATTACTTTCGTTACAAGTTGTGCAATTCGCGTTCTGGTTCTCTCACAAGAAATGGTTTAAGAGCCTGTAAAGCTTGACAGAATTCTCGCTAATTATGAACTGTCCTATAACCATATTACTGAAATTTGCAATTGGAATGAGCTTTCTCAGAGCATTAAAAACTCAAACTTAATGATAAGGCAACTGATCAGTAAGGAAATTAAAAGTTCAAATGTGTGTGAATCCCTAAGGGACCAAACTGCTGAGGTAATCTGTCGCTAGACTTATTACACACTACTTAAACTAACTTATGCTAAGAACAACACACACACCCTTGACCAAGGGAGGACTCGAACCTCGGGCGGGAGGGCCACGCAATCTGTGACATGACGCCTCAAACCGCACGGCCACTCCGCGCGGCAAGGAAATTAATAGAGATCGGTTTTGTTAAGGTTGTTTTCCATAATATGTGGAAAGAAATAATCCATTACGAGTCGACAATGTTGGGAAATCCAGGTAATGGAAACGTTTTAAGGCAAAAGCTCAAGTTCAATCCAGTATTAAAAGTCCGTATTAATTGTGCTACTATATCTGGGAAACTGACTACTTATTTAAGTAAGGGCATACAAAATGAAATCAGTACCATAATTTCTGATGAGATCATATGTGACATGAAGAATATCATAATCAAAAATAAATATTATTCAACAAATAGTTCAAATGGCTCTGAGCACTATGGGACTTAACTTCTGGCCGACCGAAGTGGCCGTGCGGTTAAAGGCGCTGCAGTCTGGAACCGCAAGACCGCTACGGTCGCAGGTTCGAATCCTGCCTCGAGCATGGATGTTTGTGATGTCCTTAGGTTAGTTAGGTTTAACTAGTTCTAAGTTCTAGGGGACTAATGACCTCTGCAGTTGAGTCCCATAGTGCTCAGAGCCATTTGAACCATTTTGAACTTAACTTCTGAGGTCATCAGTCCCCCTAGAACTTAGAATTACTTAAACCTAACTAACCTAAGGACATCACACACATCCATGCCCGAGGTAGGATTCGAACCTGCGACCATAATAATCGTGCGGTTCCAGACTGTAGCGCCTAGAACCGCTCGGCCACCCCGGCCTGTATTATTCAACACTATTGGACAGTATGCCATATTTAAGACCAAGGAACAATAAAGCGCGCTTTTTAGAACAGTAGACGTGTTTTCCAAACTAGATGCAACTTTTTGACACTACTGGAAAAGGTCTGAATGATTTGTTGTTTCAGATACTGTGTAAGCTTGGCGTACCGCTTCAGACTACCAGATAAAATGTGTTGAGAACGGAAGCAGCACAAAGAGTATGAGGAGTGGCACTCAAGCTCGTATCATCGAAGAAAATCCAAGAGTTCACTATACCCCTTGCAGTGTTCATAAGTTGAACTTGGTCGTTAGTGATGCGGTTAAATCATCTGTAACTGCGCTACATCTGTTTTTCGGCGTAGTTCAACGATTGTTCACAATTATTCTCTGTCTCAGTGTAGCGCTGGAAAGCACTCAAAAATCACGTAAACCTGACTCTGAAGCCGCAACTTGCAAGCAACGTGCAAGACGTTTCCCCATATCCCCATAAAAGACAATTGCGTTAAGTATATATTTGTGCATGCCAGTGTCTGTAGATTCCACAGAACGTAGCTGCCGGCCGAAGTGTTGGTTGGTTGGTTGGTTTGGGGAAGGAGACCAGACAGCGTGGTCATCGGTCTCATCGGATTAGGGAAGGATGGGGAAGGAAGTCGGCCGTGCCCTTTCAGAGGAACCATCCCGGCATTTGCCTGGAGTGATTTAGGGAAATCACGGAAAACCTAAATCAGGATGGCCGGACGCGGGATTGAACCGTCGTCCTTCCGAATGAGAGTCCAGTGTCTAACCACTGCGCCACCTCGCTCGGTGGGCCGAAGTGTCCGTGCGGTTCTAGGTGCTACAGTCTGGAGCCGAGCGACCGCTACGGTCGCAATTTCGAATCCTGCCTCGGGCATGGATGTGTGTGATGTCCTTAGGTTAGTTAGGTTTAATTAGTTCTAAGTTCTAGGCGACTGATGACCTCAGAAGTTAAGTCGCATAGTGCTCAGAGCCATTTGAACCATTCTTGAGCGTAGCTTTTCCAAGTTAAATATTATTAAAAAACTATCTGAGAACTTCCATGAACAACGAGCGCCTAAGAGGTCATAATGGCAGCGGAAAGGAAGAATGCGCGCTGGCTCGACATGAGAAGTTGGTGAAGATCTTCGCTGCTCAAAAAGCAAGAAAAGTGAAGATTTAGATGAGAAATTTTTAAAATAACGTTTCTACAATTTGGTAGAGTTTACCCCATTTTATTTATCGTTAGACAGAATTTGTTAAAATAGGAATATAATTTTGCGTTGTTACAGCGGTGCGTGTAAAACTTATTACTACCTGGTCAGCCGATCTTTTCTCGGAACGATTGTGAAGTTTTACTAACGGGTGATCAACAGTGATGAAGAATTACGAAAACAAAATTCAAGAATGCTTATCAATCGAGTTTATTTCTACGACAACTCCCACCTTTTCTTTTTCTTGGCTGTAAAAGCGGGTTAATGTCTCACACCATCAGGTAATCCAGCACTGAACAGCCACTTTCTGGTTGTTAAAAAATAAAAATAACATTGAAACGTTCCTTCGTTATAACCAGTACAATACCTGTAGTAATTTCTTGTTTCCTCAATTTATATGAAATATTATAAGGATACATTTTTAATACATTACAAAATCGCCAAATGCGTCGTTGCTGTTCAATTTGCAATTAAATAAAAACATTATATCAGACATAGTTTTCAAGGGTAATTTTGCACGTGATATTGCAACGATGAGATCAACTTCGTAACGAAATGTGACGTACAGGAAATTTTCCAAATGTGAAGAGTATTTTGACATATGTAAGGACAGCTTTTCTGAAAGATGTGCAAAAATACTTAGTAATTTACTATAAGAGGCACAACTAAAATCAATTCGAACTGGTTTAGTATTACTGCAATATTAGAAATGCTTAACAAATTTTTAGATTCTATTTTTTCAGTTTGTTTTGTGTTAGTTTTAAGTACAGTTTCGTTCATTTTAAGTGCTTATTCGTATATTTTCGGTGAATATTTTTCAGTGTATGTTTCTAGTATTTTGTGCATATTTTAATGTATAAATGCATACATCTAAGACGGCAAAGCCAGAGATAAACATATAATAAACTCTACACTACAAGTATTCTTACAGCTCGAGCTTACCACGTTCCACTCGACATAAAAAAAAAAATCACTGAATTAAAAGGTGTTTTTGTCAACGAGTGCTATGACTGCGCTGAGTCGTAGGTATGCTAATACTTACTGGCACGTTAGTATACAGATGCAAAGAAATCTCAACCGTAATGTTCATCAAAACTGTTTGAGCTCTGTACACACATAGGAATTCAGACAGACAGACATACACACACACACACACACACACACACACACACACACACACACATATATATACACTCCTGGAAATTGAAATAAGAACACCGTGAATTCATTGTCCCAGGAAGGGGAAACTTTATTGACACATTCCTGGGGTCAGATACATCACATGATCACACTGACAGAACCACAGGCACATAGACACAGGCAACGGAGCATGCACAATGTCGGCACTAGTACAGTGTATATCCACCTTTCGCAGCAATGCAGGCTGCTATTCTCCCATGGAGACGATCGTAGAGATACTGGATGTAGTCCTGTGGAACGGCTTGCCATGCCATTTCCACCTGGTGCCTCAGTTGGACCAGCGTTCGTGGTGGACGTGCAGACCGCGTGAGACGACGCTTCATCCAGTCCCAAACATGCTCAATGGGGGACAGATCCGGAGATCTTGCTGGCCAGGGTAGTTGACTTACACCTTCTAGAGCACGTTGGGTGGCACGGGATACATGCGGACGTGCATTGTCCTGTTGGAACAGCAAGTTCCCTTGCCGGTCTAGGAATGGTAGAACGATGGGTTCGATGACGGTTTGGATGTACCGTGCACTATTCAGTGTCCCCTCGACGATCACCAGTGGTGTACGGCCAGTGTAGGAGATCGCTCCCCACACCATGATGCCGGGTGTTGGCCCTGTGTGCCTCAGTCGTATGCAGTCCTGATTGTGGCGCTCACCTGCACGGCGCCAAACACGCATACGACCATCATTGGCACCAAGGCAGAAGCGACTCTCATCGCTGAAGACGACACGTCTCCATTCGTCCCTCCATTGACGCCTGTCGCGACACCACTGGAGGCGGGCTGCACGATGTTGGGGCGTGAGCGGAAGACGGCCTAACGGTGTGCGGGGCCGTAGCCCAGCTTCATGGAGACGGTTGCGAATGGTCCTCGCCGATACCCCAGGAGCAACAGTGTCCCTAATTTGCTGGGAAGTGGCGGTGCGGTCCCCTACGGCACTGCGTAGGATCCTACGGTCTTGGCGTGCATCCGTGCGTCGCTGCGGTCCGGTCCCAGGTCGACGGGCACGTGCACTTTCCGCCGACCACTGGCGACAACATCGATGTACTGTGGAGACCTCACGCCCCACGTGTTGAGCAATTCGGCGGTACGTCCACCCGACCTCCCGCATGCCCACTATACGCCCTCGCTCAAAGTGCGTCAACTGCACATACGGTTCACGTCCACGCTGTCGCGGCATGCTACCAGTGTTAAAGACTGCGATGGAGCTCCGTATGCCACGGCAAACTGGTTGACACCGATGGCGGCGGTGCACAAATGCTGCGCAGCTAGCGCCATTCGACGGCCAACACCGCGGTTCCTGGTGTGTCCGCTGTGCCGTGCGTGTGATCATTGCTTGTACAGCCCTCTCGCAGTGTCCGGAGCAAGTATGGTGGGTCTGACACACCGGTGTCAATGTGTTCATTTTTCCATTTCCAGGAGTGTATATCATTATTTGCGTTGAGACCCTGCAGGATGACGCAAAGCATTCTGCTTCATTTCAGCATTCTTACATATCTTCCCACGATTCCCTCATTTCTTCTCCATGGAGTCTGTTTCTATTCTCAGTCTACTTTGTCCCTGGATTCCTTAGGACTTCCCTGACCTAACATTCCATTTGTATATCTTGTCGAACTTCTGTTGGATCGATTAGTGCTTTTTCTAGATCAAGTCTGACTTGTGTGATCCACGGTATTGTTGACTTGACCCCTTGCACGTATGTCATAATTCTGTTGGTGAGTCTTGTTGATGGTAGCCTGCTGATGTACCCATAGAACTTTAACCTTCTTCTTCTGGCATCTGCTGCTAGGTTTCGCATTTTTTTTTTGTGGTTCTCCTACAGTGTAATCTACTCGTATATCTCTCTTCTGTCAGCTTTGGGATGATGATATTTCTCGTTATTTTGTGTCTTTATTTCACTCTGCTTTCCATATCGCTTTTCGTATGGAGTGTTAGTTTCTCACTCGCGTACAGTATTTCAGGCTTGATTACTTTGTTGTGGCGTCTGATGTTTGTTTGAATGGACATGCAGTTCATATTATGTACGTCTTGTGCTCTGCTGTAGGGTCTCTCTAGTTTTTGTAGTCGATCCTTCTGTGAGATGTTTTGAAATGTGTATCTTACCGCATTTTGTGTTTAACTTTGGATGTATAATTTTGAGCTGAAGATTTAAGATTTACGGAAAGAGAGTTACAGGCCAATTTTTTGTGCACATTCTTGTAGCATTTCTATGTATTTGGTTGCTGTTGCTTCGTTATCCTAGAGTATCACCATGTCGTGTGCGGAAGCTACATTTGAAATTTCTATTTTGTCTGTGGATCGTCCTAGTCTTGTTGGTTCCCAATGCCCTTCGATTTTCTGTTCTTTTTCGTGCTCTCTCAGTACTTTGTCCAGAAAAGGGTTGACCACTAGTGGGAGTAACGCGGTGCCTTAGCGTACTACATTTTCGATTATGAACGTGTCAGAGATTTCACCCATGAATTTAACTTTGGATGTTGTGCCACCCAATGTCAGTTTGATTAGTCGTAGTGTTATTATGTCGAATCCCTGGTTTTATAAAACGTTGAATAAGAATTATAAGTCAACAGAATAGAATGTTTTCTTGAAATTTATGAAAGTGTAAATGAGTGGACTATCCCTGATGGTCTTGTATTTTAGATTTGTTTTCCATCTTGTTTACTGAAGGATAAGTTTGGAGGTGTGTGTAGTGGACTGGCCAGACACCCAATCCACTATACCCGGTAGCCGAAAAGCACGCGTTAAGCTCACGCAGGCTGGCGTGAGGTCTGGAACAATTAAAGGAGTTGAGTCTAATAAATAAAGTACGTAGTTGATGTAATACTTAACATTAATCCATAATTGGAGAACATCGCTCTTGTTGATACAGTATATAATCTCAATATAAACGTAATGGCGCCTTGATAGGTCGTAGCAAATGACGTAGCTGAAGGCTATGCTAACTATCGTCTCGGCAAATGAGAGCGTATTGGTCAGTGTAGCTTCTCTAGCAAAGTCGGCTGTACAACGGGGGCGAGTGCTAGGACGTCTCTCTAGACCTGCCGTATGGCGGCGCTCGGTCTGCAATCACTGACAGTGGCGATACGCGGGTCCGACGTATACTAGCGGACCGCGGCCGATTTAAAGGCTACCACCTAGCAAGTGTGGTGTCTGGCGGTGACACCACAGTGTGTACCGCGGACATTGTTTGCAATAAGTCACGTACAATTATCTCGTGTCGTTTTTGCGGAAATTTTTCTCTATAACATCCAGTTGTTCATTCATATACTTTTGCCTTACGAAGTTTGCTGCCTGTTTTCTTGACTCGTTGAAATGATATAGGTTTCCTAGGGATATTTTATTGTTGTATTTCTGGAAAGCTTGTTTGCGTCTATCTTGTGCTTTTTAACATGATATGTAGTGCTCTGGCGGCCGGTGTGGCCGAGCGGTTCTAGGCGCTTCAGTCTGCAACCGCGCGACCGATACGGTCGCAGGTTCGAATCCTGCCTCGCGCATGATGACCTTAGGTTAGTTAGGTTTAAGTAATTCTAAGGGACTGATGACCTCAGATGTTAAGTCCCATAGTGCTCAGTGCCATTTGAACCATTTTTGTAGTGCTCTTTTTGCCTGGTATCAGTTCTTTTACTTTTTCTGTGATCTTTCTATACAGTTCTTCCCATGTGTTTGCTTATTGTCTATTCCATTCCTGCTTTATGTTAGATTCTATGCTCTTTTTCGTGTCAAATTTGTCTGTGTGTGTTCTTTTCTGGTTGATTTTGATTCAAGTTAGCTAGTAGTCTGAATCCACGGTCACACCTCGGTGAACCTGAATGGCGTGGATCTATTTCTGGACTGGAGAGGATATCGCTACATGGTCTGTTTGGAATTCTCCCACCTGTTGTATAGATGACCTTCATGTTTTCTGTTTCGGTCACACCTCGGTGAACCTGAATGTCGTGGATCTATTTCTGGACTGGAGAGGATATCGCTACATGGTCTGTTTGGAATTCTCCCACCTATTGTATAGGTGACCTTCATGTTTTCTGTTTCGGTCACACCTCGGTGAACCTGAATGTCGTGGATCTATTTCTGGACTGGAGAGGATATCGCTACATGGTCTGTTTGGAATTCTCAAACCTGTTGTATAGGTGAGGTCACACCTCGGTGAACCTGAATGTTGTGGATCTATTTCTGGCCTGGAAAGGATATCGCTACATGGTCTGTTTGGAATTCTCCCACCTGTTGTATAGGTGACGCTAGTAGTCTGAATTCACGGTCACACCTCGGTGAACCTGAATGTCGTGGATCTATTTCTGGACTGGAGAGGATATCGCTACATGGTCTGTTTGGAATTCTCCCACCTGTTGTATAGGTGACCTTAATGTTTTCTGTTTCGGTCACACCTCGGTGAACCTGAATGTCGTGGATCTATTTCTGGACTGGAGAGTATATCGCTACATGGTCTGTTTGGAATTCTCCCACGTGTTGTATGGGTGACCTTCATGTTTTCTGTTTCGGTCACACCTCAGTGAACCTGTATGTTGTGGATCTATTTCTGGCCTGGAGAGGATATCGCTACATGGTCTGTTTGGAATTCTCCCACCTGTTGTATAGGTGACCTTAATGTTTTCTGTTTCGGTCACACCTCGGTGAACCTGAATGTCGTGGATCTATTTCTGGACTGGGGAGGATATCGCTACATGGTCTGTTTGGAATTCTCCCACCTGTTGTATAGGTGACCTTAATGTTTTCTGTTTCGGTCACACCTCGGTGAACCTGTATGTCGTGGATCTATTTCTGGACTGGAGAGGATATCGCTACATGGTCTGTTTGGAATTCTCCCACCTGTTGTATAGGTGACCTTAATGTTTTCTGTTTCGGTCACACCTCGGTGAACCTGTATGTCGTGGATCTATTTCTGGCCTGGAGAGGATATAGCTACATGGTCTGTTTGGAATTCTCCCACGTGTTGTATGGGTGACCTTCATGTTTTCTGTTTCGGTCACACCTCGGTGAACCTGAATGTCGTGGATCTATTTCTGGACTGGAGAGGATATCGCTACGTGGTCTGTTTGGAATTCTCCCACGTGTTGTATGGGTGACCTTCATGTTTTCTGTTTCGGTCACACCTCGGTGAACCTGTATGTCGTGGATCTATTTCTGGCCTGGAGAGGATATAGCTACATGGTCTGTTTGGAATTCTCCCACGTGTTGTATGGGTGACCTTCATGTTTTCTGTTTCGGTCACACCTCGGTGAACCTGAATGTCGTGGATCTATTTCTGGACTGGAGAGGATATCGCTACGTGGTCTGTTTGGAATTCTCCCACCTGTTGTATAGGTGACCTTCAAGTTTTCTGTTTCGGTCACACCTCGGTGAACCTGTATGTCGTGGATCTATTTCTGGCCTGGAGAGGATATCGCTACATGGTCTGTTTGGAATTCTGCCACCTGTTGTATAGGTGACCTTCTTGTTTTTATGTTTTTGTCCGGATTCCCTGAGGGGTGTTAACATAACCTTCACGTTGTTCTTCTGGAATAGTTCCACGAGTCTCATGCCACTTTTCTTTGTACATCTGTGTGCCGGAAACTTTCACACAGTTTTCTGGTGGCTTTTATCTCTGACGATTTGTGCATTGCAACTACGTAGCAAAAATTTTATGTTGTCTTTGGGGTCTTGGTCGAGAATTTCTCTGTTGACTTAGGGTGTAATTTGTTATCCCCATTCGCGGGTGCGTGTGAGTTGATCACAGTATATTTCTTGTTTGCATACTGTAGGCGCATTATCATTAACTGTTTTTTATGGGGGAGACTCGTCTGATTGAATTGATTATCTGCTCGTGCACCACGGAGGACATATATTTTATTTACCTATCTCTAATGTTAGGCTGTGCAGTTTTCCTACTTGGAGCAGTGTTTTTATGTCAAATGTTCCAAAAAATGTAGGTTTTTTGAATGGAAGTTTGCCGGAGAACTGCGATGTCCTCCGTGATCGTTCCAGGTTCCTCAGAATCCGCGTTTCGGTTTGCCGTCTGTTGACGGGCAGCTTGGTCATCTTCTGGCGTATTGTCGTTATTGCTCCCACATGTCGCGGTTGCTTGTAATCTCGTTGGTGCAGAACAAGCGTTAGTTAGTTCCTGGAGCATTCACTTGCAGCCGCACCCTCTGGGTTGACAGCCGCTGGCAAGGAAGCCTGGATTTACTGTGCTATCTGTTGGTCTGTCCCGAATATTTTATTTCGACAGCATCCATTATACACTACTGGCCATTAAAATTGCTACACCAAGAAGAAATGCAGATGATAAACGGGTATTCATTGGACATATATATTATACTAGAACTGACATGTGATTACGTTTTCACGCAATTTGGGTGCATAGAACCTGCGAAATCAGTACCCAGAACAACCACCTCTGGCCGTAATAACGGCCTTGATACGCCTGGGCATTGAATCCAACTGAGCTTGGATGACGTGTACAGGTACAGCTGCCCATGCAGCTTCAACACGATCCCAAAGTTCATTGAGAGTAGTGACTGGCGTATTGTGACGAGCCAGTTGCTCGGCCACCATTGACCAGACGTTTTCAATTGGTGACAGATCTGGAGAATGTGCTGTCCAGGGCAGCGGTCGAACGTTATCTGTTTCCAGAAAGGCCCGTACAGGACCGGCAACATGCAGTCGTGCATTATCCTGCTGAAATGTAGAGTTTCGCAGGGATCGACTGAAGGGTAGAGCCACGGTCGTAACACAGCTGAAATGTAACGTCCAAAGTGCCATCAATGCGAACAAGAGGTGACCGAGACGTGTAACCAATGCCACCCCATACCATCACGCCGGGTGATACGCCGGTATGGCGATGACGAATACACGCTTCCAACGTGCGTTCACCGCGATGTCACCAAACACGGATGCGACCATCATGATGCTGTAAACAGAACCTGGATTCATCCGGAAAAATGACGTTTTGCCATTCGTGCACCCAGGTTCGTCGTTGAGTACACCATCGCAGGCGCTCCTGTCTGTGTAGCAGCGTCAAGGGTAACCGCAGCCACTGTCTCCGAGCTGATAGTCCATGCTGCTGCAAACGTCGTCGAACTGTTCGTGCAGATGGTTTTTGTGTTGCAAACGTCCCGATCTGTTGACTCAGTCATCGAGACGTGGCTGCAGGATCCGTTACAGACATGAGGATAAGATGCCTGTTATCTCAACTGCTAGTGATACGAGGCCGTTGGGATCCAGCACGGCGTTCCGTATTACCCTCCTCAACCCACCAATTCCATATTCTGCTAACAATCCGAACTTTATCAAAGTCTGAAACGTGATGGTACGCATTTCTCCTCCTTACACGAGGCATCACAACAACGTTTCACCAGGCAACGCCGGTCAACTGCTGTTTGTGTATGAGAAATCGGTTGGAAACTTTCCTCATGTCAGCACGTTGTAGGTGTCGCCACCGGCGCCAACCTTGTGTGAATGCTCTGAAAAGCTAATCATTTGCATATCACAGCATTTTCTCCCTGTCGGTTAAATTTCGCGTCTGTAGCACGTCATCTTCGTGGTGTAGCATTTTAATGGCCAGTAGTGTATATGATGAGCGTGCCCATATCCACGGGATGCAGCGAGTATGGGAATATCAACTCTGAGGTACATGTATAAGCAATCATAATTATAGATTCACGAAAATCATACAAAGTATAAACAAAATTACGTTCTAGAAAAAGAATGTAGGCTTCCCCCAAATCAGAATTCCCAGTAGGTCCCAAAATTCCTTAAACCAGCGCTGGCAACAGTCGGCGCGCCGGAGTCTACCCAGATCAGATGGGAGCGACGCTGCGGCGCTGGCCTGGTCCAGACGCGCTGTGCTCAGAGCCGCCCCCCCCCCCCCCGCCTTCCCCCACCACTGCGCCGCTCTGAGGAGGCGTGTCAGGGGGACAGCCGCACGCCGGAGGCTGCAGTCGTCCGGACACTCAGGCAGGCGTTTTTTGCAACACACCGAGGCCACGTCTGAGACGTGACTACAGCCACATACTTTTATCTGTAGGGCTTCTGCTAATTTACAGTTCCTTATTTTTCTTCATTTCTTAAGTAAGAAGGTTCTGGCTCCCAGAACTCCTGAAGATAGACGTTGACTGTGGATATTGTATCACACACACAGTCCCTTTGACTGTTCAAAGATGTCACTAAACCAGCCCAAAGATGTAGACAACCATGCATGAACAGCGCCTATGTGACGGAGGGGTTCCGACAGTCGATCAGTTTCAGTCATTCCAGCAGGAAGGAGGTACACGGCTCGTGTTGTCTCTAGTTCAACCGTGTCTAGACTGTCAATACCGCAGTTCGATCGCGTCCGCATTGTTACTTTGTGCCAGGGAGGGCTCTCAACAAGGGAAGTTTCCAGGCGTCACGGAGTGAACCAAAGCGATTTTGTTCGGACATGGACCACATAAAGAGAGACAGGAACTGTCGATGACACGCCTCGCTCAGGCCGCCCAAGGGCTACTACTGCAGTGGATGACGACTACCTACGGATTATGGCTCGGAGAAACCCTGACAGCAACGCCACCATGTTGAATAATGCTTTTCGTGCAGCTACAGGGCGTCGTGTTACGACTCAAACCGTGCGCAATAGGCTGCATGATGCGTAACTTCATTCCCGATGTCCATGACGAGGTCCACCTTTACGACCACGACACCGTGCAGCGCGCTACAGATGGACCCAACAACATGCCGAATGGACCGCTCAGGAATGGCATCACGTTCTCGCCGGCCGGAGTGTCCGAGCTGTTCTAGGCGCGACCGCTACGGTCGCAGGTTCGAATCCTGCCTCGGGCATGGATGTGTGTCATGTCCTTAGGTTTTTTTTTTTTTTTCATCAGTCTACTGACTGGTTTGATGCTGCCCGCCACGAATTCCTTTCCTGTGCTAACCTCTTCATCTCAGAGTAGCACTTGCAACCTACGTCCTCAATTATTTGCTTGACGTATTCCAATCTCTGTCTTCCCCTACAGTTTTTGCCCTCTACAGCTCCCTCTAGTACCATGGAAGTCATTCCCTCATGTCTTACCAGATGTCCTATCATCCTGTCCCTTCTCCTTATCAGTGTTTTCCACATATTCCTTTCCTCTCCGATTCTGCGTAGAACCTCCTCATTCCTTACCTTATCAGTCCAACTAATTTTCAACATTCGTCTATAGCACCACATCTCAAATGCTTCGATTCTCTTCTGTTCCGGTTTTCCCACAGTCCATGTTTCACTACGATACAATGCTGTACTCCAGACGAACATCCTCAGAAGTTTCTTCCTCAAATTAAGGCCGGTATTTGAGATTAGTAGACTTCTTTTGGCCAGAAATGCCTTTTTTGCCATAGCGAGTCTGCTTTTGATGTCCTCCTTGCTCCGTCCGTCATTGGTTATTTTACTGCCTAGGTAGCAGAATTCCTTAACTTCATTGACTTCGTGACCATCAATCCTGATGTTAAGTTTCTCGCTGTTCTCATTTCTACTACTTCTCATTACCTTCGTCTTTCTCCGATTTACTCTCAAACCATAATGTGTACTCATTAGACTGTTCATTCCGTTCAGCAGATCATTTATTTCTTCTTCACTTTCACTCAGGATAGCAATGTCATCAGCGAATCGTATCATTGATATCCTTTCACCTTGTATTTTAATTCCTCTCCTGAACCTTTCTTTTATTTCCATCATTGCTTCCTCGATGTACAGATTGAAGAGTAGGGGCGAAAGGCTACAGCCTTGTCTTACACCCTTCTTAATACGAGCACTTCGTTCTTGATCGTCCACTATTATTATTCCCTCTTGGTTGTTGTACATATGGTATATGACCCTTCTCTCCCTATAGCTTACCCCTACTTTTTTCAGAATCTCGAACAGCTTGCACCATTTTATATTGTCGAACGCTTTTTCCAGGTCGACAAATCCTATGAAAGTGTCTTGATTTTTCTTTAGCCTTGCTTCCATTATTAGCCGTAACGTCAGAATTGCCTCTCTCGTCCCTTTACTTTTCCTAAAGCCAAACTGATCGTCACCTAGCGCATTCTCAATTTTCTTTTCCATTCTTCTGTATATTATTCTTGTAAGCAGCTTCGATGCATGAGCTGCTAAGCTGATTGTGCGATAATTCTCGCACTTGTCAGCTCTTGCCGTCTTCGGAATTGTGTGGATGATGCTTTCCGAAAGTCAGATGGTATATCGCCAGACTCATATATTCTACACACCAACGTGAATAGATGTTTTGTTGCCTCTTCCCCCAATGATTTTCGAAATTCTGATGGAATGTTATCTATCCCTTCTGCCTTATTTCACGGTAAGTTCTCCAAAGCTCTTTTAAATTCCGATTCTAATACTGGATCCCCTACCTCTTCTAAATCGACTCTTGTTTCTTCTCCTATCACATCCGCCAAATCTTCACCCTCATAGAGGCTTTCAATGTATTCTTTCCATCTATCTGCTCTCTCCTCTGCATTTAACAGTGGAATTCCCGTTGCACTCTTAATGTTACTACCGTTGCTTTTAATGTCGCCAAAGGTTGTTTTGACTTTCCTGTATGCTGAGTCTGTCCTTCCGACAATCATATCTTTTTCGATGTCTTCACATTTTTCCTGCATCCATTTCGTCTTAGCTTCCCTGCACTTCCTATTTATTTCATTCCTCAGCGACTTGTATGTCTGTATTCCTGATTTTCCCGGAACATGTTTGTACTTCCTCCTTTCATCAATCAACTGAAGTATTTCTTCTGTTACCCATGGTTTCTTCGCAGCTACCTTCTTTGTACCTATGTTTTCCTTCCCAACTTCTGTGATGGCCCTTTTTAGAGATGTCCATTCCTCTTCAACTGTACTGCCTACTGCGCTATTCCTTATTGCTGTATCTATAGCGTTAGAGAACTTCAAACGTATCTCGTCATTCCTTAATACTTCCGTATCCCACTTCTTTGCGTATTGATTCTTCCTGACTAATGTCTTGAACTTCAGCCTACTCTTCCTCACTACTATATCTTGATCTGAGTCTATATCTGCTTCTGGGTACGCCTTACAATCCCGTATCTGATTTCGGAATCTCTGTCTGACCATGATGTAATCTAATTGAAATCTTCCCGTATCTTCCGGCCTTTTCCAAGTATACCTCCTCCTCTTGTGATTCTTGGACAGGGTATTCGCTATTACTAGCTGAAACTTGTTACAGAACTCAATTAGTCTTTCTCCTCTTTCATTCCTTGTCCCAAGCCCATATTCTCCTGTAACGTTTTCTTCTACTCCTTCCCCTACAACTGCATTCCAGTCGCCCATGACTATTAGATTTTCGTCCCCCTTTACATACTGCATTACCCTTTCAATATCCTCATACACTTTCTCTATCTGTTCATCTTCAGCTTGCGACGTCGGCATGTATACCTGAACTATCGTTGTCGGTGTTGGTCTGCTGTCGATTCTGATTAGAACAACCCGGTCACTGAACTGTTCGCAGTAACACACCCTCTGCCCTACCTTCCTATTCATAATGAATCCTACACCTGTTATAACATTTTCTGCTGCTGTTGATATTACCCGATACTCATCTGACCAGAAATCCTTGTCTTCCTTCCACTTCACTTCACTTACCCCTACTATATCTAGATTGAGCCTTTGCATTTCCCTTTTCAGATTTTCTAGTTTCCCTACCACTTTCAAGCTTCTGACATTCCACGCCCCGACTCGTAGAACGTTATCCTTTCGTTGATTATTCAGTCTTTTTCTCATGGTAACTTCCCCCTTGGCAGTCCCCTCCCGGAGATCCGAATGGGGGACTATTCCGGAATCTTTTGCCAATGGAGAGATCATCATGACACTTCTTCAATTACAGGCCACATGTCCTGTGGATACACGTTACGTGTGTTTAATGCAGTGGTTTCCATTGCCTTCTGCTGCCTCATGTCGTTTATCATTGCTGATTCTTCCGCCTTTAGGGGCAATTTCCCACCTGTAGCACGGAGACGTGTTTGGAGGCAACCAGGCCAGGCTGAACGCCTTAGACACACTCTCCAGCGAGTGCAGCAAGGTGGAGGTTCCGTGCTGTTTTGGGGTGGCATTATGTGGATCTGACTACGCCGCTGGTGGTCATGGAAGGCGCTGTAACGGCTGCAAGATACGTGAATACCATCCTCCGACTGATAGTGCAAATATATCGGCAGCATATTGGCGAGGCATTCGTCTTCATGTATGACAATTCGCGCTCCCGTCGTCCACATCTTGTGAATGACTTGCTTCAGGATAACGACATCGCACGATTAGAGTGGGTAGCATGTTCTCCAGACATGAACTCTATCGAACATGCCTGGGATAGGTTGAAAAGGGCTGCTTATGGACGACGTGACCACCAACCAGTCTGAGGGATCTACGCCGAATCGCCGTTGAGGAGTGGGACAATCTGTACCAACAGTGCCTTGATGAACTTCTGAATAGTATGCCACGACGAATACAGACATGCATCAGTGTAAGAGGACGTGATACTGGCTATTAGGGGAACTGGTGTTTGCAGCAATCTGGACAGCCATCTCTGAAGGTCTCGCTGTATGGTGGTACAACATGCAATTTGTATTTTTAATGAGCAATAAAAAGGGCGGAAATGATGTTTATGTTGATCTGTATTCCAATTTTCTGTACACGTTCCGGAATTCTCCGAATTGAGATGATGCAAAACTTTTTTTTGATGTGTGAATATTAGACAGTGTTATTCTTGTAAGGAGAAGTAAAAAAAGCGTTACATACAGCCCTCTAACATTCGAGTTGTGTTATTTATAAATTTATACACAGTTCTATTTTGGAATATGTAATACATGGAACTATGGTTCGCGTTCGTCATGCAGACACATGAAGTTTCGTATATTTAAATGTGTTAAACCTGGACATTGACGGGAGTTAGCCCGTTTCATAATAGAAAGAATGACATCACACATTTATATTCAACAAAACATTGAAATAATTAGCGGCTTATCTGTGCAGTTGAGGACATTGCTCTTGGGGAAACAGTTTATAGAAGCCTTGTAATGTCCCAGATTCGAGAAACAGGTCGTTGAGCCACCTGCTACACTGTGCATCTGTCAGCTCTAGTTGTAAGTAATGAGGCATATCAGCAGCCCAAACCGAGAACGATCTGATAAAAAAATCGAAATTGATCTTCAGTCGTACAAAGTCTTGAACTGGTTTTGAGAAGTCATGATGAGGAGTCTCGTTTACTGAAGCGTTGTCAGTCATGTCTGATACGCAAACGACTGCCTCGAGGTCCGGGAAATGCTCCATATCACGAAGTTGATGCTGAATTTTCAGTAGGCGAATTCATTTCTCAAGGAGCTATCATTCTGACCTGTTTGAACTCACTAACAGCCGGGTACTGCATCCTCTGAGGTTGATCGCACATAGCACAACTCGCATTCATGTTTGCACCAGGCTTGACGCCTCTTCCTTGACATTTCCGGTCACACAGAAGGGTTCTATCGTGCTTTGATGTGTGCCGGGGCTTTGCTGATCTACTGTATGCCTTCAATATCGACCCATTTGGGTCACACTTCGAGGTCGTTGCAATTTTCTTAGACATTAGTTTATGTTTTATGCAACAGAACGAGGTGATTTTGATGTTTTGCTGAAGATTCGCAGTATGTTTGCCTACAATAGGAGTAGGCTGGTGCTGAGATCCATGGAAGCAGTGGCAAATCACTCTGTTGCTCCCAACCTTCTCGCTGTTTCACTTTGGTGTTACGCTGAATAATTTTTCGTCCTTGATAGTATTGTACAAACTCAAGCCACCAATGCACGAACTGCGTAAGTAATACCAAGTTTCGCACTCACCACACGTGCTTTAATTGCACGAATATGTGAATATGTAATATATAACGAAACAGTTTTCGGCAAAATGTCATTCTGGAACGATACAGTATTTCGATCGTCACCTCGCATAAACAGTAAAAGTTCTTCTGATAAACAATGTATATTTTCTTAATGCAGTAGGTATCACTAAGCGACGATAAAACATTACACACATAGTATTTTAAATTGATTTGTTGGGAAATCAAAATGTTTTAAATACTAATTCTATTTAACTATAGCGATAATCGAAAATCTGTTCTTCTGTATTATATTTGTTGTATTAAGTGTGCTCGGTGCACTTGTCACTTTAGTTTTCGATGAAAGTACATGTTTTCAACAATATCCACCATTGTCATCGACAGAAAAACGACGAATGTCGAGGAAGTAAAGGAATTACACAGCTGTAAGTGTTAAACGCGAAGGAGACAGCGGACAGGTCGAAAGGGAACACTGAAGGACCTTTCGAGTGGAAGGAGCTGTCTGGTGACTTGACAGGAAAAGGAGTCGATAATTAAGTAGGTGATCCAATTTTGCATTAAGAGCTTCATAGAGCTTCATAAGACGTGCGACAAGTAAGGCAATTTGCATGGGTAACTTTCCTTTAGAAATTCTGAGGTTATTGGGAGAAGTGGCAAGTTGGTTTGTAGATTCTATGGGATTGGAGACATACAACGCGACGAGCGAAAACGTATCATTTACATAGTCTCGAAGGCAGCAAGGAAGGTTAGGTGCCGGCCGCGGTGGCCGTGCGGTTCTAGGCGCTCAGTCCGGAACCGCGTGACTGCTACGGTCGCAGGTTCGAATCCTGCGTCGGCCATGGATGTGTGTGATGTCCTTAGGTTAGTTAGGTTTAAGTAGTTCTAAGTTCTAGGGGACTGATAACCACAGATGTTAAGTCCCATAGTGCTCAGAGCCATTTTTGAAGGTTAGGTGGAAAAACTATCGTACAATCAATTTAGCAGCTCATGCGTCACAATCTCTGGCAAGAACAATATACAGAAAGCCAAGAACGAAGTGCTGGGAGTAGAATAGGTGTAAGACAAGGATACAACCTTTCTCCTCTTTGTCATCGCAGAGGCAGGGACAGGAATAACATTTAGATACAGGAGTGAAATTAAAATTCGGCGTGAAAAAATATCAACGATAAGATTCGTTCATGACATTCCTATCCAGAAGATACTTAAGAAAATGAACGATGTGCTGAACACAGAATGTGGACTGAGAGCAAACCGAAGAAAGTTGGAAGCTATGAGTAGTAGCAGAAATGGGCTTAGTCACAAAAACAACATAAAAATTGGGAACCATGAAGCAGATGATGTGAAGCAATTCTTACCAAAAGAAATGTGCTAATGTCTAACACTGGCCTTAATTTGGAGAAGAAATTTCTGAAAATATTTGTCTGGAGCACAGTATTTGATGGTAGTGAATCAGGGACTTTGGGGAAAACCGAATAAAAAGAGAATCGAAGCATTTGAGATAAAGGCGACACAAGGATACCCAAAATAGGCGGATTCATGAAGTATGAAATGAGGAGGTTCGGCCCAGAATTTGTGAGGATAGAAATATATGGAGAACAATGGCAAGAAGAAGGGCTGGGATACTAGGACATATGTTAGGACACCAGGGAATTACTTCCAAGATACTAGAAGGAGATGTAGAGCTTTAGAGAGTAATAGTTGTAGTGGAAGACCTGGATTAGAATATACCTAAGAAATAATTGAGGATGTTGCATACAAGTGCCACTCTGAGATGAATAGGCTGGCACACAAAAAGAAATCGTAGCTGGTGGCATCAAATCAGGCGCAAAAATGATGAACCCCAAAAAAAACAGAATGCTAATTCGCCATGGAAATAAACCATCTAACAATGTCCTGCAAAATTATTTTTATTTGGTCACAAATTGGTTTTGGGCTTTTCACGCCATCTTCTGTGACAACTGAATGTCGCAAATATAGATAAACATGATGTGCAACTTACACAAATATTATTTGTACAGATATACATAAATGACAAAAAGTTTATATGGGAAAATATTACAATAATTACAACAGCCAAGAAAGAAGTGGATAAACAAAATTTTGTGTGGAGATACATGTAACAAAAGATGAGAAATAAAATGAATTTACAGCTTGAATCTAGTATTTGTAACGGAAATTTAATTTCACAAAGTGGAAATGGAAATTGAGCCTCATATTTAATACTAGGCTTCATTCTACGTCATGTGTTTGTTGATTTCTAGCGTTTCCAATAGGGTCATCTTTCTGCATTTCTTTTCTTTTCTTTTTTTTTTTTTTACAGAATATACAGTTCACATTTTTTACATCATATGGATGTTTTTATGCAAAAAGATGATCAGCAAAGGTCGAATCTTTCTCTCTTAATCGCCAGCTTCCCTCATGTTCACATAGCCTGTTTTCCACAGTTATGCCTGATGAATCACTTCTTCACAATGTTTGCAAGTTATTTTATATACGCCACTCTGTGCCAAGGATTGTATTTTGTCTATAGTACTGAATAAAAATTTTGAAATGGACAATTTCGAATGAATTTTATTACAGAAAGGGCCACTGAACTATAAAATTAAGTATTGGTTCAGATGCGTCGATGATGTGCAGGTATCACATTAGGCAGTTAGATATACTGCTACAGCATTTAAACACGAAACTTAAAAAAAAAAATCAGTTTACAATGAAGCTAGAAGGCTCTTAAACAAATTTCATGTAACTTAAAACAGATATTAGTACAAGAAAAATATTCAGCATGTAGAGAAAAACACAGCTACTTATACAGTAATCACTGCGAGCTCCCAACAATAGTAGTGCAACCTTGGTTCTGGGCCATTTTGTTAGTGTGGGTTGCATGCATTCAGGAGCAAGGATATATCCATAGGCAAACTTGATTGATTTATGACACCCTATGCTTAACCCTCTGTTCTGTTGATTGATTCATGACCTGCTGGAGATAATCTGTCCTTCTGAGAAAGCTCCTCATCTCCTCCTCCTCCTCCTCCACCTTCTCCACACGTTTGGGAAACGCTCTCACCAACACAAGCACACATTCGATATGAAATTAATTGACTAATTAATTAAGTCGATCAGTTAATTAACCCTTCCCTATCTGGGAAATACCCCAGCCTCCCTCTCTGAACCCATCTGGAAATTGGTGAGAAAAAGTCTCAATCTCTGCTGGGGAGGAAGGATCTGATGAAAGGAAATTACAATCAATATTAATTATGTAGCAAAGGATATACTGTGTATTTATAAAATTCAGTTCACAGAAGTTGGATCTCTGTTTTACTGGATAAGAGAAGCTCCTCATTCTCTGCTGTTTTGGAAGATGCAGTCTTGTAAAATACATCGAAAAGAAGTAATTAAATAGAGCGCTTTTTTTCCTATTGCACAAGGAATACCATAAAAAAAATCAATGTCAACATCGCTCACTGCATGTAATGACACTGTGAAAATCTTCCGATAGCATTTTCACAACTGCCACTGGCAGGGCATGCCGACCACTTAATGTATTCCCGCACAAGCAGGTTGGGAGGGAGCTCTGCACACAGTGTCGGATCAAGTGGTGCACAGACTGGAAGTCGCGCTAATTCCTGAACGAAGTGTCAGGTGATGGCAACCCTTCGCGCAGCTGTGCCGACAGATAAGAGCAATAGGAAGCACTAGGTTTCCCCTACCACAAACATCAGATGTAATACCATGATCTGATTGCAGTGTGGTGGGAATGGCATATCATAAAAGAAATCGCTAATAAAGGCCTAAAAATTCTACAAGATCACAAAAAACCTTCTAACACATATACAGCAAACACACACACCATCACACACACATACAGAATAATACTGCATTTTCTCTAGGTCTTCACAGCTGTGTTACACTTACAAGGAAAAGTGACAAAAAAATTGTATAATCTGAGGGAAAATACGTGGGAAAAAAATGAGGGGGAATGATGTAGTACATGCATGCCTGTTTGGCACAGGAAAATTCTTGTACATGCTAATGAGTGTATGTGATAGCAAGAGGAATACGAGAAAAACTTGACATGGAAGCACCTGTAACCACCAGAACACTCATTTTATGTAGCAGTGATAACATAACTGGAATAGATTGTTAAACATGGATGACGACCTAACGTAGAGTAATAAGTTTATATACGTCGGATCACAAGCCCAGGCGTGACCCCACAGTTATCGACAACCACCTTATAAGTTTTTAAAAAGTCTTCTTCGCTAAACAGCATTGTATTACCAGTTGCGGAACTGCAATATACAGTTATAGAATGGATTGCGTGTTTGACCGTGTGCAAGACTGTTTATGTGTTTTAAAGCATAACAAACAGTATTTGAAACGTGCTTCTCTGTACTCTGCACCAATCACAGCCAACAAACACCTTACAGAAGAGTTGCTACATGGCCTTTTAACAGCATTCTACTGTATGTCTATTGAGGTGATATGTGGGACTCGACAGCTGTCTTTGATGCTTTCCTGCAAAGGAGAATCATCCTCTTCTAAACTGAAATGGATCTGCATTAAAGGATGATAGACAGTAGATGGAGTAATCGGTTGTGAGGAGTTGTAGTGAAGTATGATTTAACGATAGACTGATGATGCATTCTAGAGGGAGGGAGTTGTTGTGGCAGGTCGTTTGTCATGCATTTAATCTTTTTTCCTGTTGTTCTCCTGGCGTGCATCAGTTATGTGGTGTAACTTGGGTTTGACTCGTATAGATTTGTGTGTTCTGTCTGGGACATAGAGCGCTATCTGCCTGGAATCATTAACAGCAAACCTCTCCATACCACTGTCAGAGAGGACTTCCAACACATGTGTGATGAATGACGTCCATCGATGGGAAACCAATCTGAACACTCTCCTCTATATGAATGAAGATATATGCGAAGTACTCCATTTCTCTGCCATATCTCATACATAAATCTAATCTTGAGTTTCATAACTGCAGTGATTTTAAGTTGGTGATGGAGGTTTGTCAGGTACTGCAACACATACTTCTTTTGTGTTCATTTTCTATGATCATTTCTCTCTTTCCAGTAATTTCTTGGTATGGAATCCAAAAACTACAATAATTCTACACAATTGACAGCACGAGTGATTTACATAAAATGTTTTGAGCTCCTATCATATGGAGCTCCATCATGCATAGCGTAAACGTTCCTTCTTCTCCTGCCTGTTATATCACCACAATCTTCTCAAAAGTATGAGGCTCGCATCTACTATACACCAATAAAGGGCGCTAAACTTATCAACATACAAGCATGTAAACAGATAATGTGTAATTGGAGGGTGACATGAGTAAAACTGGTGCAGAACACTGTTTGCAGAATGGCAGTTACAGTATTGGAATGAGAATATCAATCTATTTCACTAGCGCCCATCAGTACAAGTCTGGAACATGTATTACACCTTTTGTTAAAGCAAAATACCGAAGTGTATTGATCACGTGGAATTCATCCAATTCTGTTCCTTCACGAGATGTCAAATGTACTTCTCATCAGTTTCAGATTAAATTAAAGACAGTGTTGCAAGGAGGGCAGCCCAAGATAGAGAAAGAGTTACAAGGTGCATAGAGACAGGCCAACTAGATTTTTCGTCAGGGTTCTTAGCCTATAGGTTCAATGAAGGAATAGCTTGTTTCAAAATAGTTTGCTGAGTGCTAGAGCTATGAGAATCTGACTTTATTCCACAAATGCAAGAATATTTTGTGACTCTATCCACACAGAGGGAGATGGGAAATCGTAATCTTACCGGATTTATAAAGTGTTTCAGCTAAGGAATGTAGTTTTTGCACATCCTCTCTGCTGATGGCCGTTTTACACACTAAGAAACAGTATGTGTGTCTTGTGATGTAGGCTGTGTAACATGATTTGCAGTATGTCTACATGCATATGAACCTTGCAAAGTAATGGAGGGGGTGGTTTAGCAGCGATGCCGAAATTCAGAACCATGCTGCAATGTCACTGGTTGATAGCATCACGAAATCAACACGATGATACGTTTTTTTGATGAAACAGCTCGTAGAGGGTGGTGTTTTGTACCACGAGTAATTGCGTAAAATGCATTGAAATTACAGAAAACCTGGTAAAATTACGAAAATTGATGGAAGATATGTAAAATTGATGAAAATACGACAAAAATGTGGAGGGATGATGGCACTTACATGCTCGCGTGTGTGTATGAAAATCATTCCATTCCGCTACCGGTGAGATTGACAATTGATGGTGCATACTATCCACGATCCATGAGTTTACGTCCAACAGAAACCCCCTTGTTCCATATGTAGCTGTGCAGTGTAAATCATAAAAATTAAAGTTGCAGTGTCCAAAGATTTGGATGTCAGGATGACTACCATCTGAGACACCAAGACTACCATCATACACCTGGGTGCAATATGCAGCACCAATATGAGGAATCAATGCTCAGAGTGTCTTTAAAAAACGGAACACTGAGACATCTACTACCCCATCATTGTGGAAGAGTAGATTAAATATAAAGGTCAGCACCTTCGGACAGCTGTTTGGTAATGGTCCACAATGCCTCAAACTCTTCCAGCTTCCATGTGTTGCAAGCGATATCCTCCACATTATTGTCAATAAGAAACACCACCAAATCTTTTGTTTCAACCATCCTGTGTGTTGTAGCAGTATATTTTACACCATGTGATGTCTTACTTTCTGTGTGAGCCAATGGATCAGAATGTGTTCTACATCTACATTTACATTTATACTCCGAAAGCCACCCAACGGTGTGTGGCGGAGGGCACTTTACGTGCCACTTACATTACCTCCCTTTCCTGTTCCACTCGCGTATGGTTCGCGGGAAGAACGACTGCCGGAAAGCCTCTGTGCGCGCTCTAATCTCTCTAATTTTACATTCGTGATTTCCTCCGGAGGTATACGTAGGGGGAAGCAATATATTCGATACCTCATCCAGAAACGCACCCTCTCGAAACCTGGACAGCAAGCTACACCGCGATGCAGAGCGCCTCTCTTGCCGAGTCTGCCACTTGTGTTTGTTACACATCTCCATAACGCTATCACGCTTACCAAATAACCCTGAGACGAAAACGGTCCGCTCTTCTTTGGATCTTCTCTATCTCCTCTGTCAACCCGACCTGGTACGGATCCCACACTGATGAGCAATACTCAAGTATAGGTCGAACGAGTGTTTTGTAAGCCACCTCCTTTGTTGATGGACTACATTTTCTAAGGACTCTCCCAATGAATCTCAACCTGGCACCCGCCTTACCAACAATTAATTTTATATGATCATTCCACTTCAAATCGTTCCGCACGCATACTCCCAGATATTTTACAGAAGTAACTGCTACCAGTGTTTGTTCCGCTATCATATAATCATAAAATAAAGGATCCTTCTTTCTATGTATTCACAATACATTACATTTGTCTATGTTAAGGGTCAGTTGCCACTCCCTGCACCAAGTGCCTATACACTGCAGATCTTCCTGGATTTTGATGCAATTTTCTAATGCTGCAACTTCTCTGTATACTACAGCATCATCCGCGAAAAGCCGCATGGAACTTCCGACACTATCTACTAGGTTATTTATATATATTGTGAAAAGCAATGGTCCCATAACACTCCCCTGTGGCACGCCAGAGGTTACTTTAACGTCTGTAGACGTCTCTCCATTGAGAACAACATGCTGTGTTCTGTTTGCTAAAAACTCTTCAATCCAGCCACACAGCTGGTCTGATATTCCGTAGGCTCTTACTTTGCTTATCAGGCGACATTGCGGAACTGTATCGAACGCCTTCCGGAAGTCAAGGAAAATGGCATCTACCTGGGAGCCTGTATCTAATATTTTCTGGGTCTCATGAGCAAATAAAGCGAGTTAGGTCTCACACGATCGCTGTTTCCGGAATCCATGTTGATTCCTACAGAGTAGATTCTGAGTTTCCAAAAACGACATGATACTCGAGCAAAAAACATGTTCTAAAATTCTACAACAGATCGACGTCAGAGATATAGGTCTATAGTGTTGCGCATCTGCTCGACGACCCTTCTTGAAGAGTGGGACTACCTGTGCTCTTTTCCAATCATTTGGAACCTTCCGTTCCTCTAGAGACTTGCGGTACACGGCTGTTAGAAGGGGGGCAAGTTCTTTCGCGTACTCTGCGTAGAATCGAATTGGTATCCCGTCAGGTCCAGTGGACTTTCCTCTGTTGAGTGATTCCAGTTGCTTTTCTATTCCTTGGACACTTATTTCGATGTCAGCCATTTTATCGTTTGTGCGAGGATTTAGAGAAGGAACTGCAATGCGGTCTTCCTCTGTGAAACAGCTTTGGAAAAAGGTGTTTAGTATTTCAGCTTTACGCGTGTCATCCTCTGTTTCAATGCCATCATCATCCCGGAGTGTCTGGATATGCTGTTTCGAGCCACTTACTGATTTAACGTAAGACCAGAACTTCCTAGGATTTTCTGTCAAGTCGGTACATAGAATTTTACTTTCGAATTCACTGAACGCTTCACGCATAGTCCTCCTTACGCTAACTTTGACATCGTTTAGCTTCTGTTTGTCTGAGAGGTTTTGGCTGCGTTTAAACTTGCAGTGAAGCTCTCTTTGCTTTCGCAGTAATTTCGTAACTTTGTTGTTGAACCACGGTGGGTTTTTCCCGTCCCTCGCAGTTTTACTCGGCACGTACCTGTCTAAAACGCATTTTACGATTGCCTTGAACTTTCTCCATAAACACTCAACATTGTCAGTGTCGGAACAGAAATTTTCGTTTTGATCTGTTAGGTAGTCTTAAATCTTCCTTCTATTACTCTTGGTAAACAGATAAACCTTCCTCCCTTTTTTTAATATTCCTGTTTACTTTCATATTCAGGGATGCTGCAACGGCCTTATGATCACTGATTCCCTGTTCTGCGCTTACAGAGTCAAAAAGTTCGGGTCTGTTTGTTATCAGTAGGTCCAAGATGTTATCTCCACGAGTCGGTTCTCTGTTTAATTGCTCGAGGTAATTTTCGGACAGTGCACTCAGTATAATGTCACTCGATGCTCTGTCCCTACCACCCGTCCTAAACATCTGAGTGTCCCAGTCTATATCTTGTAAATTGAAATCTCCACCTAAGACTATAACATGCTGAGAAAATTTATGTGAAATGTATTCCAAATTTTCTCTCAGTTGTTCTGCCACTAATGCTGCTGAGTCGGGAGGTCGGTAAAAGGAGCCAATTATTAACCTAGCTCGGTTGTTGAGTGTAGCCTCCACCCATAATAATTCACAGGAACTATGCACTTCTACTTCACTACAGGATAAACTACTACTAACAGCGACAAACACGCCACCACCGGTTGCATGCAATCTATCCTTTCTAAACACCGTCTGTGCCTTTGTAAAAATTTCGGCAGAATTTATCTCTGGTTTCAGCCAGTTTTCCGTACCTATAACGATTTCAGGTTCGGTGCTATCTATCAGCGCTTGAAGTTCCGGTACTTTACCAACGCAGCTTCGACAGTTTACAATTACAATACCGATTGCTGCTTGGTCCCCGCATGTCCTGACTTTGCCCCGCACCCTTTGAGGCTGTTGCCCTTTCTGTACTTGCCCGAGGCCATCTAACCTAAAAAAACCGCCTAGTCCACGCCACACAACCCCTGCTACCCGTGTAGCCTCCTGCTGCGTGAAGTGGACTCCCGACCTATCCAGCGGAACCCGAAACCCCACCACCCTATGGCGCAAGTCGAGGAATCTGCAGCCCACACGGTCGCAGAACCGTCTCAGCCTCTGATTCAGACCCTCCACTCGGCTCTGTACCAAAGGTCCGCAGTCAGTCCTGTGGACGATGCTGCAGATGGTGAGCTCTGCTTTCATCCCGGTAGCGAGACAGGCAGTCTTCACCAAATCAGATAGCCGCCGGATTTCCTCCGATCCATAGCGACACACATCATTGGTGCAACATGAGCGACCACCTGCAGATGGGTGCACCCTGTACCCTTCATGGCATCCGGAAGGACCCTTTCCACATCTGGAATGACTCCCCCCGGTACGCACACGGAGTGCACATTGGTTTTCTTCCCCTCTCTTGTTGGGTGTTTTTGTCAGTTTAGCTCGTGACGCAGACCTTAAAGTCAAGGTGGAAAAAGAAAATGTGTAGCACAGTGCAAAGCTGTAGCCAAACACTGCTTGGATGTATTACAGCAGAAAAACTGTTTATGAAAGATCAACACAGGAAATCTCTATTGTGATTAATATTCTGTGGGTATATATAGGTGACAAAGCTTTACAAAGATCTGTGGAAGAGACTTTGATCACTGACCACTTGCTACAATGGACATATACCAGCATATTTAATTGGATCGCCACACATGCTCGATGTCAAGATGCAGACAGCACTGGTTTTCGATATATTGGATGAGGAGGGTGCGGTAATATCTTTATCGAGTTCTCTGCTGGGTGATGTTGTGACTTGGCAAGACAGCCAAGTCACTATGCGAGGATACCGAAAGGCACGCGTTAAGCTCACGCAGACTGGCGTGAGGTCTGGAACAGTTAAGGGAAATTGTAGTAGCAAATAAAGTACGTAGTTGAAGTAATACTTAACTTTATTCCACAATTGGAGAACATCGCTCTTGAATGTACATGCTTTTAATATCTCAATATCAATAGGTAATGGAGCCTTGCTAGGTCGTAGCAACTGACGTAGCTGAAGGCTATGCTAACTATCGTCTCGGCAAATGAGAGCGTATTTGTCAGGGTAGCATCGCTAGCAAAGTCGGCTGTACAACTGGGGCGAGTGCTAGGAAGTCTCTCTAGACCTGCCGTGTGGCGGCGCTCGGTCTGCAATCACTGACAGTGGCGACACGCGGGTCCGTCGTATACTAACGGACCGCGGCCGATTTAAAAGCTACCACCTAGCAAGTGTGGTGTCTGGCGGTGACACCACAGATGACATTAGCGAAGATTTTATAGTTCATAGATTTACTTCATAGAATGTTATAAAAATAATGAAGAGGGAGAAAGAGAGACTGTGCTGTCAACAAAGTCTCTAACATCACTACACTGTCATATTTCTAATGTAGTAATCATAGGAATACGATAAAGAAGATCAGGACACGTACAGGGTGATATTTATAGAGCATCATTCGTTATTGATGAATTTTGGGTGTTATGCATCCGAATTTCTTTGTGAAGTTCACGTGTACTCTGCATGATTCTGAGTTTCTTCCTGTCTGGTAGTGTGTTATTTTTCTCGTTGTGATAGTTCTCTTCCTAGTTAGTGATGGGTGGAGGACTAGACTGCCTTCTAACTAATGGAATTGTGGTATCGGAACGTGACGGGATTTCGAGAAAATTGGTGGGGGTCTGTGACTTGGTGGGGGACATCTCTTAGTCATGGAAATTGTGTGGATTCATAAGTTGTATATCGAAGAATGGAAGATTCACGAGAATACGGCAAGTAAGCGATGCTCTGACGAAAGAGGAGTTGAGAAATGAGCTCTATACCGCTTCTTCTAAGTGTTGTCGGCAAACATATTACAACCTTGCACATACCTATCGCAAAATGATTGCAGTGAGAAAATTAGGAGCTAACGTGAAGATTTTTACTGAGAGATAATCAGCAACAGAAGTTCTGTCTTTTGTTTTCTCGATAAATAAGAGACAATATTCTTCCATGAGGTTTGTATGCCCATCAATGGATGGAGTGACGTGTTAATAGGTGTAAGTAGGCTGTTTAGGTTCTTATATTGGTAACGCCACCGCCACGTAGCGCTCTGTATGAAAATCACTGGCTGTGCTGTGTGCAGTCTGTGGCTGGTTTGCATTGTTGTTTGCTATTGTAATGTTGGCCAGCTGGATGTTAACAGTGCGTAGCGTTGCGCAGTTGGAGGTGAGCCGCCAGCAGTGGTGGATGTGGGGAGAGAGATGGCGGAGTTTTGAGAGCGGATGATCTGGACAGAGACAGTAAATTTGTAAGACTGGATGTCATGAACTGATATATATATATATATATATATATATATATATATATATATATATATATATAATGACTTTTGAACACTATTAAGGTAAATACATTGTTTGTTCTCTATCAAAATCTTTCGTTTGTTAACTATGCCTATCAGTAGTTAGTGCCTTCAGAAGTTGGAATCTTTTATTTAGCTGGCAATAGTGGCGCTCGCTGTATTGCAGTAGTTCGAGTAACGAAGATTTTTGTGAGGTAAGTGATTCATGAAAGGTATAGGTTATTGTTAGTCAGGGCCATTCTTTTGTAGAAATTATTGAAAAGTTGCGTTGCGCTAAAAATATTGATTGTCAGTTTAGTGTTGATCAGAATAGGTAAAGAGCGAAATGTCTGAGTACGTTCAGCTCTGCTCAGCTGTTTGAAAATCAAATAATGTAAGAGGTTTATCAGCACAGTAATTCATTAATTTTTCTAAGGGGACGTTTCATAGGTAGACTAAACTTTCATTTACATCTGTTTGCTTAGTTCGGAAGCCATCATACTTTGTGCAGTCGAGGGAACCCTGTACCACTACTAGTGATTGACTTTCCTATTCCACCCATTATCTAGGGGTGGCGTCTTTGATTAGCAATCAAAACGTCCTCAGTCCCAGGTTCGAAGCCCGCCACCGCTTAATTTTTGAATAATAATTAGCGTTGGTGGCCGAAGACTTCCAGCACAAGAAGTTACCCTCACTCTGCCACCAGCCTTGTCAAAGAGGGCAGAGGAGCGGAGAATGATTCAGGGCACTCTCTTGTCTTTTGGGGTGGGAAACTGCCCCTAAAGATGGAAGAATAAGCAATGTTCAACGGCATGTGGATGCAGAAGGCAATGGAAACCACTCCATTAATGACACGTAATGTGTATGCACAGGACAAGGGACATGTAATTGAAAAAGTGTCATGATGATCTCTCCATTGGCAAAAGATTCCGGAATAGTCCCCCATTCGGATCTCCGGGACTGCCAAGGGGGAGGTTACCATGAGAAAAAGATTGAATAATCAACGAAAGGATAACGTTCGACGAGTAGGGACGTGGAATATCAGAAACTTGAACATGATAAGGAATCTAGAAAATATGAAAAGGGAAATGCAAAGCCTCAGTTTGGATATGGTAAGGGTCAGAGAAGCGAACTGGAAAGAAGACAAGGATTTCTGGTCAGATGAGTATACAGTAACATCAACAGCGGCAGAAAATGGTACAATGGGAGTAGGATTTTTTATGAATAGGAGGGTAGGACAGGTAGTGTGTTACTGTGAACAGTTCAGTGGTTGGGTCGTTCTTTTCAGAATCAACAGCAAAGCAACACCGATAATGATAGTTCATCTTTACATATATTTGTTGCAAGCGGAAGATGAAGAGATAGAGAAAGTATATGAGGATACTAAAAGGGTAATACAGTACACAAATAGAGATGAAAATCTAATAGTCGTGGGGGACTAGAATGTAGTTGTAGAGGAAGGAGTAGAAGAAAAGGTTGCAGAAGAATATGAGCTTGAGAAAAGAAATGAGAGAGGAGAAAGACTAATTGAGTTCTGTAATAAATTTCAGCTAGTAATAGCGAATACTCTGTTCAAGAATCACAAGAGGAGGAGGCACACTTGGAAAACGCCAGGTGATATGGGAAGATTCCAGTTTGGCTACATCATGGTCAGAGATTCTGAAATCAGGTACGAGATTGTAAGGCATACTCAGGGAAAGATATAGACTCAGATAACACTGTAGTAGTGATGAAAAGTAGGCTGGTGTATAAGAGATTAGTCAGGAAGAATCAATACGCAAAGACATGGGATACGGAAGTACTACGGAATGACGACATATGCTTGAAGTTCTCTAAGGCAATAAATAAAGCAATAAGAAATAGCTTACAGGCAGTACGGTTGAAGAGGAATGGATATCTTTTAAAAGGCAACCACAGAAGTTGGAAAGAAAAACATATGTCCAAAGAAGGTAGCTGCGAAGAAACAATGAGTAAGAGAAGAAATACTTCAGTTGATCGATGAAAGAAGTAAGTACAAATATGTTAAGGAAAATTCAAGAATACACAAATACAAGTCACTGAGGAACGAAATGAATAGAAAGTGCAGGGAAACTAAGACGAAATGGCTGCATGAAAAATGTGAAGAAATCGAAAAAGAAATTGTCAGAAACACTGACTCGGCTTACAGGCAAGTCAAAACAGCCTTCAGTTAAATTAAAAGTTTGTGTGGGAACATTAAGAGTGCAATGGGAATTCCATTGTTAAATGCAGAGGAGAGAGCGAATAGGTGGAAAGAATACATTGAAAGTATCTATGAGGGGGAAGATTTGTCTTATGTGATAGATGAAGAAACAGAAGGTGATTTAGAGGAGATATGGAATACAGTATTAGAATCAGAATTTAAGAGAGCTTTGGAGGAGTTAAGATCAAATAAGGCAGAATGGATGGAGAACATTCAATCAGTCATCGCGGGAAGTAGCAACAAAACGACTATTCACGTTGGTATGTAGGATGTATGAATCTGTCGACATGCCATCTGAACTTCGGAAATATCAACCACACAATTCCGAAGATTAGAACAGCTGACAAGTGCGAGAATTATCACACAATCAGGTTAACATCTCATGCATCCAATTTGCTGGTAAGAATAATATAAGGAAGAATAAAAAAGAAAATGGAGGTTGTGTTAGATGAAGATCAGTATGACTTTAGGGAAGGTAAAGGCACCAGAAAGGCAATTCTGACATTGTGATTGATAATGGAAGCAAGACTAAAGAAAAATCAGGACACGTTCATAGGATTTGACTACCTGGAAGAAGCGTTCTACAATGTAAAAAATGAAACTTCCTGGCAGATTAAAACTGTGTGCCGGACCGAGACTCGAACTCGGGACCTTTGCCTTTCGCGGGCAAGTGCTCTACCAACTGAGCACGACTCGCGCCCTGTCATCACAGCTTTACTTCTGCCAGTACCTCGTCTCCTACCTTCCAAACTTTACAGAAGCTCTCCTGCGAACCTTGCAGAACTGGCACTCCTGAAAGAAAAGATATTGTGGAGACATGGCTTAGCGACAGCCCGAGGGATGTTTCCAGAATGAGATTTTCACTCTGCAGCGGAGTGTGCGCTGATATGAAACTTCCTGGCAGATTAAAACTGTGTGCCGGACCGAGACTCAAACTCGGGAGCTTTGCCTTTCGCGTCTCGAGTCTCGGTCCGGCACACAGTTTTAATCTGCCAGGAAGTTTCATATCAGCGCACACTCCGCGACAGAGTGAAAATTTCATTCTGGAAACATCCCCCAGGCTGTGGCTAAGCCATGTCTCCGCAATATCCTTTCTTTCAGGAGTGCTAGTTCTGCGAGGTTCGCAGGAGAGCTTCTGTAAAGTTTGGAAGGTAGGAGACGATTACTGGCAGAAGTAAAGCTGTGATTACGAGGCGCGAGTCGTGCTTGGGTAGGTCAGTTGGTAAAGCAGTTGCCCGCGAAAGTCAAAGGTCCCGAGTTCGAGTCTCAGTCCGGCACACAGTTTTAATCTGCCAGGAAGTTTCATATCAGCGCACACTCCGCTGCAGAGTGAAAATCTCATTCTGGAATGTAAAAGATGTTCAAAAGTCTGAGAGTCATAGGAGTAAGCTATAGGGAGAGACGGGTAATATACAACATGTGAAAGAGCCTAGAAGGAATAATAAGAGTGGACGACCAAGAATAAAGTGCTCGGATAAGAAAGGATTTATGCCAAGAATGTAGTCTTTCGACCCTACAGCTCAATCTGCACATCGAAGAAGCACGTATGGAAATAAAAGAAAGGTTCTGGAACAGAATTAAAATTCAAGTTGAAAGAATATCGATGATACGATTCCCTGATGACATTGCTATCCTGAGTGAAAGTGAAGAAGAATTACAGGATCTGCTGAACGGAATGAACAGTCTAATGAGTAGAGAGAATGGATTGAGAAAGGCGAAGGTAATGAGCAGTGGTAGAAATGAGAACAGCGAGAAACTCAACATCAGGACTGATGGTCACGAAGTAAATAAAGTTAAGGAATTCTGCTACCTAGGCAACAAAATAACCAATGACAGATGGAGCAATGAGGACATCAAAAGCGGACTAGCACTGACAAAAAGGGCATTCCTGGCCAGGAGAAGTCGACTAGTATCAGACACAGGCCTTAGCTTGAGGAAGAAAATTCTGAGAATGTACGTTTGGAGCACAGCATGGTATGGTAGTGAAACATAGACCGTGGGAAAGCCGGAACAGAAGAGAATAGAAGCAGTTTGGATGCGCTGCTATAGACGAACGTTGAAACTTAGGTGGACTCATAAGGTAAGAAATGAGGAGGTTCTGCACAGAATCGGAGAGGAAAGGAATATGTGGACTGACAAGGATAAGGGACAGGATGATAGGACATCTGTTAAGACATCAGGAAATGACTTCAAAAAAAAAAAAATGGTTCAAATGGCTCTGAGCACTATGAGACTCAACTGCTGAGGTCATCAGTGCCCTAGAACTTAGAACTACTTAAACCTAACTAACCTAAGGACATCACACACAGCCATGCCCGTGGCAGGATTCGAACCTGCGGGCACGCGGTTCCAGACTGAAGCGCCTTTAACCGCACGGCCACACCAGCCGGCGAAATGACTTCCATGGCAGTAGAGGGTGCTGTAGAGGGCAAAAACTGTAGAGGAAGACAGACATTGGAATAGATCCAGCTAATAATTGGGGACGGAGGTTGCAAATGTTACTCTGAGATGAATTCCTGGTGGGCCACATGTAACTAGTCAGAAGACGACTAAAAAAAATATTTTACTCGCAGATAGGGTGAGGGAAACATACTACCTGTATGCCTCCTTAGGACCTCTAATTACTCGTGTCTTAAGTTCGTGGTGCTGATGTGAAATGTATGTTGGCGGCGGTAAAATCCTTCTGGGGTCTGCTTCAAATGTGAGCTCTCAGTAGTGGTCCGCAGAAAGGTCATCGTGGTCCCTCCAGGGATTCCTGTTTGAAGTATATGGTCAGTCTAATCCGACAGCTGGAAAAAAATTGCTCACTATACAAAGTGACTCTCATGACCAGTTTATTAATTAGCCTTTCAATTTGATATCAGAGACGTACCACTGGATGGGAGAAAATTATGTCCAGCTATAAGAAGGATATAGAGTTACGTGGGCAACTGATATTTCCAGAGCCACAGTTGTCAGAAGGAGTCATTTCCGATACTTCGCTCAGTGTCGAATGTCACCAGGATGGGCTGTAATCGTAGTATTTAATTGTAATTACATTAATAAATACACTCCTGGAAATGGAAAAAAGAACACATTGACACCGGTGTGTCAGACCCACCATACTTGCTCCGGACACTGCGAGAGGGCTGTACAAGCAATGATCACACGCACGGCACAGCGGACACACCAGGAACCGCGGTGTTGGCCGTCGAATGGCGCTAGCTGCGCAGCATTTGTGCACCGCCGCCGTCAGTGTCAGCCAGTTTGCCGTGGCATACGGAGCTCCATCGCAGTCTTTAACACTGGTAGCATGCCGCGACAGCGTGGACGTGAACCGTATGTGCAGTTGACGGACTTTGAGCGAGGGCGTATAGTGGGCATGCGGGAGGCCGGGTGGACGTACCGCCGAATTGCTCAACACGTGGGGTGTGAGGTCTCCACAGTACATCGATGTTGTCGCCAGTGGTCGGCGGAAGGTGCACGTGCCTGTCGACCTGGGACCGGACCGCAGCGACGCACGGATGCACGCCAAGACCGTAGCATCCTACGCAGTGCCGTAGGGGACCGCACCGCCACTTCCCAGCAAATTAGGGACACTGTTGCTCCTGGGGTATCGGCGAGGACCATTCGCAACCGTCTCCATGAAGCTGGGCTACGGTCCCGCACACCGTTAGGCCGTCTTCCGCTCACGCCCCAACATCGTGCAGCCAGCCTCCAGTGGTGTCGCGAGAGGCGTGAATGGAGGGACGAATGGAGACGTGTCGTCTTAAGCGATGAGAGTCGCTTCTGCCTTGGTGCCAATGATGGTCGTATGCGTGTTTGGCGCCGTGCAGGTGAGCGCCACAATCAGGACTGCATACGACCGAGGCACACAGGGCCAACACCCGGCATCATGGTGTGGGGAGCGATCTCCTACACTGGCCGTACACCACTGGTGATCGTCGAGGGGACACTGAATAGTGCACGGTACATCCAAACCGTCATCGAACCCATCGTTCTACCATTCCTAGACCGGCAAGGGAACTTGCTGTTCCAACAGGACAATGCACGTCCGCATGTATCCCGTGCCACCGAACGTGCTCTAGAAGGTGTAAGTCAACTACCCTGGCCAGCAAGATCTCCGGATCTGTCCCCCATTGAGCATGTTTGGGACTGGATGAAGCGTCGTCTCACGCGGTCCGCACGTCCAGCACGAACGCTGGTCCAACTGAGGCGCCAGGTGGAAATGGCATGGCAAGCCATTCCACAGGACTACATCCAGCATGTCTACGATCGTCTCCATGGGAGAATAGCAGCCTGCATTGCTGCGAAAGGTGGATATACACTGTACTAGTGCCGACATTGTGCATGCTCTGTTGCCTGTGTCTATGTGCCTGTGGTTCTGTCAGTGTGATCATGTGATGTATCTGACCCCAGGAATGTGTCAATAAAGCTTCCCCTTCCTGGGACAATGAATTCACGGTGTTCTTATTTCAATTTCCAGGAGTGTATGTGGCTGGTTTCCTATGACGACGCTGCCTGCCATCCGTGTGCGTGGCGGAGGTAGCCAGTGACCAGAACGAATGGACATTTCTGGCTTAAGGCTGTGCGAGTAGTGGGTTCTGGCTGGCCGGCTAGTTGGCACACGCCCGCAGCCGTGGGGACAAATCCTGGCGGAAGCCCTGGCAGCGCCCTCTGGATAGCTGGACAGTGAACTAGCTAGTGTACAGGTAGACAGGAGCGGAAGTGTGTGTTGCGTGAGAAGAGCGAATATTCGAGGGTTTGATCAGGAAATTTATCCCCCCCATGTAAACTGATTGGTTGATGGCTGGGAGGCTACAGTGATACGCTCTCCAGCCCCTGAGGCAGCTGTGCGAATACCGGAAGATGGGTGAGCAGCTACCAACGTGACCAATGCATCGTGGTGGTCTACGGAAGTTTTAAGTGACCTCCGACAGCTAACTATGACAACTACTGCTACGGAGAGGATCGCGGTTTAAGTGTTCCGCTCATTACTTTAGAATGGAGTCTGTCTTGCAGAGGTATTTGTTGTTGACTATCCATTCACGCACTAAGCCCTCCTCCTCCTTCCGAATGCAGCAGAGAGAATCAACTTAGGAATATTATAGTGCTTTAAAAAACCAAACGCATCGTCAAATTCCCGATTGATCAATTTATTATTTGCGGTAGTGGTATTGTGTGCATATACCTGTCCAATCCCTCCACAGATTCTGTAGGATATGGCATAACTGAGCTGAAAGTTTAAATTCTCAGCTATCTCCAAAGTAACAGACTTCCTGCCAAACGACCTATCTGTGTCAGTATCTTCGATCCCAGAATTTTCCACCACATATACCAGTTATAGTCAGTCAATCTAGTATAGCGAGGGAATGTTTCCAAGACATCCACAGTCTTCTATTTTTTCTGTTGCTTTGTTCAGGAGAAAGGAGGGGCAAGTGAGGCACACAACAAATGCTACCTACTTCTTCTTGAATATCTTCGTTCCATCTGCTACAGGGCAAGTATTTTAATCAGAATGGCGATAACATGAGAGCACAAGATAAATTTATAAATAAATAAGTTTGTTCTTGTAGTAATTTATTAATATATTTATCTTGTGCTCTCATGTTATCGCCATTCCGATTAAAATACTTGCCCTTATATCGACTTTAATACATGTAAATAACAACAAATTACATCTCTGTACAAAGTAGGCCTATGATATATCTTTCTGTCAAGATCTTTGTTACAAGCAACAGTTGTAAAACGCATGCTGGATGCTGGAAAAGTGTCGCTGTCAAAGTGTAAAGTAATATAGTTTGTGTCAAAGTGTTCTGGACATCAAAATGGAGGCAGACAGATGGACACTAACCGAAAAAAGCCGCCTATACTGTCGCAGTAAGAAAAAAGTAAATTTACATCCATATCGACAGATAAGCTATAGTCATGGCGATACATTAAAGTGTGATCCATCTTTCTGCCATAGAGCCAGCACCCAGCATTATGCTACTACCAGTAATGATGTAAGTTCCCGAAACCATCTGAAGATGAACCTGAAACGGTTCGAAAACCGGTTCATGGAATAAAACATTATTATTCAAAAACGTGACTGGTTGCAGTTCTGTATAACTTATTTTCATTCAATATACAGTCACGGTTCTAAAATATCCGTAATGGATAAGTATAAAAACTGGATAATTCTGATACATTCACGTGATTCAAACCGTTTTTCGACCACCTTAGGTAACGAAAGAGATGATGTAGCCTTTAAGGGATAGTCATGGCTTCTGATTCGTAGCAGTTTTAGAATATTCCATGTGACTGTGGCATTATCCTATTCAAACTGTTTCACAGCTCTACCGAATATTATCGGTACAGAAGCCGCGCTGGGTAGCCGCGTGGTCTAGGGCGCCTTGTCACGGTCCGCGCCGCTGCCCCCGTGGGAGGTTCGAGTCCTCCCTCGGGCATGGGTGTGTGTGTTGTCCATAGCGTAAGTTAGTTTAAGCTAGATTAAGTAGTGTGTAAGCATAGGCAGTTTGGTCCCATAAGATCTGGTACAAATTATTATTGTCGGTACAGAAAGTGCACATATCTAGTGAAATCTACTGTTACAGAATACAGCCTAACGAACAAGCACCAATTCTTACGTAGACAGACGCGAATTTCATCCTAAACTTCAAACTACTGACACTAAATCATGAAAGGAGGTGTGGAAATAAGAATTTTCTGAATGTTAATGGAGAAGCGTGATTAGAACTTACCAAAGCGTGAGGAGGGTCATATCTTTATTTCCCTACTCATGGGAGTTGGTGGTCTATTGTGGAAAAAAACGTTCTGTGTTGAACAGTATCCGAGTTAGCTGGTAGTGAGGCAGCAGGGGTCCCAAGCACAAAAATCTGGGAGGGCATTTTCAATACCTGCGTTCGCCTGATGGCCAAGGGTAAACCTGGACCCATTTATCATTTATCTCTGGGACTATGATCACATGAGTAGTATTTGGTCGCTGTGATCGCCGCTATAAAGTTTATATCTGTATTATTCATTAGTGTATTCGACAGTCAGCTACTTTCCTGACGGTGGCAGTATGGACATTGTCGTAAGCACGGATTTTCTTCTGTAAAATTTTAATGCTCTTAGTGAGTTAGTGTTGTTTTACATCTCTCTGTTTATCTAATTTTGAGACATTAGAAATGAGCAATAACGCCGGCCGCGGTGGTCTAGCGGTCTGGCGCTGCAGTTCGGAACCGCGGGACTGCTACGGTCGCAGGTTCGAATCCTGCCTCGGGCATGGGTGTGTGTGATGTCCTTACGTTAGTTAGGTTTAAGTAGTTCTAAATTCGAGGGGACTTATGACCTAAGATGTTGAGTCGCATAGTGCTCAGAGCCATTTGAACCATTTGAATGAGCAATAACAATTAATTGTACTCTGCCGAAACCACAGCAAGCATTCTGTTCATCTGTTAAGGCCTGCATTACGGGTCGCCCCCTCTCACGGATAGTGACCACCTTTGTACATAATTTGTGCAGACGACCTGAAGACTCTGGTTCGGGATACAATGCAGCCGAAACTCATCCTAGCGGAGGAGACCGCAGCGTCCAACATCCGCTCCGTTTGCCCGGATTTCGAAGTGGTCGACATCAACGACGTCTGTCGCTGGCTGGAGCGTCGCGACGTGCCGCTGGACAGCGCCGGTAACGTCGACCTGGAGGAAGTGGCGGCCGCAGACGAGCCGGACTGGCTGGAACACGTGGCCTTCATCATGTGCTCCTCGGGGACGACTGGTCTGCCCAAGGGCGTCATGATGACCAACCGCAACATCCTCTACCAGCTCATCTCGTCATCGTAAGCGGTTTGCTGATACATTGGCACTTTTGTGATCATATGCATGTACCTTAACACTAATGAGAACAGTTCCTCACCTTAACTGTTGATACTTAGTGTGTACGTTTTCTGCCATGCTGTCGTTACATATCATACTGGTACAGAGCGATGTGGCTAGGGCAATGGTTAGCTTACAGGACTCTCCCCAGTAGCACGAAAGTTCAAATCCCCATCCAGCCATTCAGATACGGATTTTCCATGATTTCCCTAAATCGCTCGAGGTAAGTGCTGGGATGGTTCCTCTGCAAGGGCATGGCCGATTTCTCCATCCTTTCCTAATCTGAGTTTGTATTCCATCTGCGGCGAGTGCACAGTCAATGGGGAGTTAAACTCTTATCTTCCTTCCTTCTAATCAGAGATGAAGAACTTGATGACACTGCGCTAGGGAAGCCATGTGGCGATGGATTAGTAATACTGCCAAATTCCTCTTATTTACGCTACTTAACTAGGTTAGTACAAGTAAAATGAATAGATTACATTTCATCTTCATTTTCTCCCTCTTGAAGGGGAAAAGGTAGTAAATGAAGATGAGATGCTGCAAGAACAATATGACAGATCATTCAAAGACAAGGCCCCTGTAGTATGAGACAATCCCTCAGAAACAGTCATCTATGACAAAACTATCCCACCTGCTATGCGAGATGAATGAGACATGCTAAGTACCCTCAAATCCCAACAAGAGTATTACAATTCAAAAAAAGGCAAGTGCTAACAGGTAAGAGTGTTATCGAAAGCTCAGTTTAAGAAGTCATGGTTGCGAAATACTAACACGAATTATTTACAGTAACATGAAAGAACTGGTAGAGGCTGGTCCTGGTAAAGGCGAGTTTAGATTCCAGAGAAATGTGGGAACATTCCCGGCAAAACTGGCCCTACAGTTTATCTTCGAAGACAGATTAAAGAAAGGCGAATTGATGTTCATAGCATCTGTTTATGTCTTCAAGACACAAAGGAATGAATGCCATAAGCTTCCAGAGGCATGGATTAAATCAGTGGAGAAAGTTGAAAATTTGTGCCAAACTGGGATTCGAACTCAAGTCTCCTGCTTACTAAGCGGATGCACTGACCTCTGCGCCATCTGGACACACTGGTCATCGCTACTAAAGTGGTCCACCCTAGCATGCCTCCCATAAGAAGCAAGTTCTCAGCTTATCCACATACTACTGTTGTAGCGTCCCTTCCTCATTAGCCTCATTACTTGTTGCATTTCGCCGATTCCTGTAAGAGTACACTTTTCTTAAAAAAGGTTTGGCACTGTTGACTGGATTGCACATTTTACAGTTTTGAAGGTAGCAGGGATAAAATACAGCGAGCGAACGATTATTCACAACTTGTACAGAAACCAGATTGCATTTATGAGTTTAACTGCATGAAAGGGAAGCAATACCCCACTTTTGATATCAAACTGAAATGCAAATTAATCAAAATTGTGACAGCTGATTGATTTATGACCTCTCCATGTCCCCTTAACCTATTGTTCTGCTAAGTGGTTTACACTCCCTGAGGGTTGATTTATGACCCTTGGGAACATGCCGTCCTTCCAAGAAGCCCCCTCCCCCCACACCTGTCCCCCTCCACCTCACCCACCCATCTAGAAACCTCCACCCCCTCTCACCCTTACTGCTACAAGCACACTTTCAGGCCTGAGTTATTCGAATAGCCCCCACTCCCATTCTATCCACCATATGTCTAATTACATAAATGGATAAATTAATTAACCCCTCCCCTCCCACCCCATTCACCCCTCCCCTCCCCCACATGGAAATCGGTGGGAAAAAGACTCAGTTGACTGGCTATTTGATGGGAAATCGATTGCACTGTGTAGAATATTGTTTAAACTATTTCTGGTAGACAAGGCAACGTGTGGAATATTGTTTATTTAAAATGTTTATAGGATACAAGGCAGTGTATGCAATGTAGTTTCATTATTTATTTAAAGAATGTTGCAGGAAATCGATGGCAATGTATGGAATATTGTTTAAACAATATCTGATAGACAATACAATGTGTGGAACATTGTTTATTTTAACAATTATGGGATAACAATATTATGAAAAGGAAAGTTGCTGCTCTTCATATAGCAGAGTTGCTGAGTTGCAGATAGGGACAACGAAAAGACTCTCACAATTAAAGCTTTTGGCTATTAATGCCTTCATCAACAATAGATGACACACACACACACCACACACACTCACACAAAATGCAACTTGTACACTTGACTGCAGTCTCAGGCAACTGAAAGCTTACTGCGAGCAGCAACACCAGTGCATAAAGGGATAAAAGTGACTGGTATATAATTCATTTATTTATTTAAAGAATTTGTTATGAAACTGTATGTATGGAATATTGTTTATTGAAACATTTTGAGGGTGACAAAGCAGTCTGGAATATTTATACAATTGCAGTGCTTTTTTTCTGGTCAGGTAAGGAACGTCATCATGAAACACTCATTACACTGTTAAAAATTTTGAGTCGTGAAGGATGAGCCATCCACTGGGCCACACCATGTGCCAGCCGCCTCACAAATTCCCACACAGGCAGGCAGGGATACAGGCCCGCACCCAGTGCTGGCTTGTGCAGTGCGTGGAACAGAAGTCATGAAAATCCCCCGAACAAAAAAAGCTTCAGCTGGTAGCAACCCTCTGATATTGATACCTGTGAATTACATGTTCCCTCCCTCCCTCCCTCCCTCTGAAGTGAATGCTTCCTGTTTGTGTGAACCAACATATGCAGACACACACAGATCAAGATGTCCTCTGCACTCCTCCTCCCTTCCATCGCCTTCCCCTCGTCCTCTCACCATAGTGTTGGTAGTCAGTGCATCTCTTTGTTCTCACACTTCCATCGCTATGGGAACCTGTAGTGGATGGAACACAGACATTCGAGAAGAAGTAGGTACCATCTCATCTTTCAGAGTAACCCCGCCTTCATCCCAAACAAAGTAGTGAATATCTAGCAAACCTCCCAGTGGTGGATGTCTTGAAAATATTCTCTTACTCTATCAGAGTGACTGATTAATTAACTTCCTTGCATCTTATTGGTGGAGACTACGACTGGTATATTTGGCAGGATTCGATCCTGCATCTGCCTGGTTTCCAAACGCTACTCTTTCCCCTTCCATATTTTTCCCCTTGCCTCCTATTGGTGGATAATGGCACAGTTAGGTCATTTCGTAGAAAGTCCAATTCAGCTTAGTTGCATGCGATGCCCTTAAACAATTTGTAGGTGGGCCTGGACAGGTGCATACTCGCAATATCACTATCTGAAACAATAAGTTGATCAATCGGGAATTTCACGTTGCGATTGGGTTTCTAAAGGGTTATGGAATTCCTAAGTTGGTTCTTTCTGCCACATTCAGAAGGATGAGTAAGGGCCTAATGTGTGATAGGATAGAGACAACAACAACAAATACCACTACAAGACGGAGTCCACTGTGATGTATTGAGATGCACTAAACACAACACACTTAAAAACACGATCCAGTCTGTAGTAGTACTTCTCATGGCTAAATGTTGGAGATTGCTGAAACACTCACACATCCCATGCACTCATGTCTCAATGTCCACATGCAGTGTTCGTAGCCATATGTCACAAACGGCTATTTGCCACTGTGGTGTGTGCGTCTCAGCGTTTTCCACTAGTCTGCAGCCAGACTCGGCATGCTGGATAGAACTGCCGTTCGTGGAGGGTGTCCAGGATGACCAGAGTGGTTGGAATTATTATGTTATCAACATGTCCAGCACCAGCACTCGCCAAATTGAATCCTCTCAATTTTCCGTGGAGACCAAACCAGAAGACGGCACTGTTGTACGATGCGTGACTGCTTTGGAAGCTCAGCGATGGTTCACGTTTTAGGCTGGAAATGTCAATTCGTTCTGATCACCGGCTATCTCGCCATGCAGCCGCACGTTCGGCAGAATCATCCTAAGAAAACAGCCACATATTTATCAGTGGAATTAAAATTTAATATTTCGATTGTAGCGCCAATCTTGTGACATTCGACAGTTAGGGGAGTATTGGAAATACCTTGTCCCGACGACTGTGGCTCTGAAAGTATCAATATCTATATTATTCTTATGAATGGGCATAAGTTTTCACCTAAAATCTTTCATCCCCCTTAAAGCTATCAATGCGTTGAAATCGCAGTTTTCCACATCAAATCCATACCTCCCTTATGACCGGACATAGTCATTTTCTTTGCTCATGTCATAACACATTCCACCATACACTTTATAAGTCTGCTGATCACATCTCCTGTTAAGTATAATACTTCGCCAGTAACTGAATGCTGGTGACACCAAACAATACTGAACCAAAATCCACGATCGATGGACATGCTCCGTTTTTCGTGCAAGTAATTCCAGTGTGCCTTAGGAAGAGAGACATAATCGTCTAATAAGCGACTGACTATTAAAGACACCATCTCAACGACCGTGTTACTGTCACTCTGCATAAATAACGACGTGGGTTTCATAGGCACACACAAGTATCGCTAACAATACCCATGTTAAAAACTATACATGCCTTATAAATATAAATATGGTATTGCTTCTGAATGAAGTGGTCTTGCACACCAATATCATGACATCGGAATGAAGTTGACTTGCACACCAGTATCATGACACTGAATATAGATGGTGATCGCATGCTGTGTATTAACAGACCGAAAATGAGGGTGCACATCGACAGCGGTATAGGCTCTTAACAGAATCACCCTCTTCACCGAATTTGGAAAGTTATTCGGATGAAAAAAAAATTAAATGATCGTTTGGCATTGTTGGCCAGGAATTTTTTATGAATTTATTTGAAAAAGTCTAGACACTGGATATTAAAATGTCCTGTGATGCCTTTGCTGCTCCAAGTCGGCCCGTTTGACATCCTACCCCCCCTTAAGCCGATATTTGCAACTCCCTCATGCCACTGCTACATATTTCCTACGCTATCAAACAGTATTTGTAACCCATTCTATCTCACTACCATGTAGACTGTGTAACAGAGGTTCTACAATATGTCCATGGGTTATAGGCATGGGGGGATGATGGTGGATTGAGAATGATCATGTACAGTAGATGGTGTGCTATGTGAGTAATCACTTAAAAAATGCAGTGCTAGATTGAAGTTGTAAGAAATGTACAAAATCCTATGACCAGTACACTGACTTCTCAGATCTATAGTGTTACACTTTTCGGTAGAAAATCTGTCTGCGATTTGGAACGAGTCACGTTTTTCGAATCTATCGGCTTAGGATCCCACACAGCAAAACTTAAAACTCCAGCGTGGTCTCTCTGCATCTTGTAACTGTTCCTCAGTCCCTACCCCGTCCTTCCTGCAGCTTTGTCAATGTTGTCATTCCAATTTAAGTCAGAACTAGCTGGAAGCCATATCTACCACCTTCTGCATCCCATGGAGAAAAAGGGTGATCTGAGTGAATGCAACAGGACCATGTTTTGACCACATGGTGGAAATGGGAAGATGTTGTCATAGCTCCACCAACCATGTACAACGTCTAAAGTTAGCTCCAAGTGAAGCTTTCTCCAGCAACACGAGTAGTGGAAAAGACAGTTTGAGCAGTTGCTATGTGGTTTCTTATTGGGAAAATTAGGAAGACTCCACATCATATGGGAACTGGAAGAAGGACAAGGATTTTGCTACTGTGTTGTGGTGTATTTCCTAACTACATACAGGTACTGCAGTCCAACGGAATTCTGCATCCGTCAGGATGCATTAATGTCTGTCAGCCAAACAGTCTCTCTGTCATCGTTATTTTGTACCATCCAACACAGAAAAACTTCAACTACAAAAACTTCACTAACTTCACAAGGAGAGAACTCGATAAGATATTACCATATTCCTCTCTTTCAATATATCAAAAACAAATACCATCTGCATGCTGACATTGAGCATATGTGGCGATCCCAATAAATATACAGGTATCGATCCACTGGAGTAGCAGGCCGTGGTGGGCAAGCGGTTAAAGGCGCTACAGTCTGGAACCGCGCGGCCGCTACGGTCGCAGGTTCGAATCCTGTCTCGGGCATGGATGTGTGTGATGTCCTTAGGTTAGTTAGGTTTAAGTAGTTCTAAGTTCTAGGGGACTGATGACCTTAGCAGTTAAGTCCCATAGTGTTCAGAGCCATTTGAACCATTTTCCACAGGAGTATGTGGCCGGCGATTACTTGCACAAACAATTGTAAAGTTTCATATCATGTACTGTAGGAGGACCATATCCCACAGATTGTCAATCACAAGGACACGATTTTTGAAGCAGTGTATGACTACAGCTGCGTACACATCCACACATTTTGTTTTTCTACCATGAATTTCAGGTCTGTGTCACGTATTATACCGACAGTAACATGTTTCGATCCACTGGCTCTCGCCGAAAGCTGCACATCGCATGGTGTAAACTGTGTTGCTACCTCAATGCACAGGTTTGTTGAAATAAAAGACAGAAGCGGTGTTTCTTATTGAAAAAAAAAGTGCTGCACATTGCAACAAATGGAAAATGGAAGAGTTTGCGGCATTGATAAGACAGATATTCATAAAACAGTGCAAATGCACTGCAACTGTAGAATATCTCGTTGAAAGTGAATAGATGTCTTCGAGTCAATGGCGCAGTATACCATCAGACCAGAGAAATAGTGCATTTGCGCCAGGTACTGACAACTGTACTACATTTACAAGCAATTTTGGAATGTGGGGGAGACGTATTGTCATGATCATATGGGCAGAAGTGACATAAAATCGATGAAGCAAGAAAATCGCTAGAAAATACGATTGAATTGAGCAACATTATGGCAAAATGCGGGGAAACTGAGGGGGAATGAGGAATTAATTGCATGGCTTCTGGTTGGCGCAGGAAACTTCTTGTACATGGGAACGGGTATGTGATAGCAAGAGGCATACGAGATAAAGCTGACATGGAAGCACCAGTCGTTTTTTGTCAACGGCGTTAAGACGGCTGGAATAGAATGTTTATCATGAATGATCACCAAGTGTAGAGTAATAAACTTACATATGTCGGATCATAAGCCCAAATGCGGGCCCTGAATTATCGGTAGCTACCTTATAGATTGGATTACGTAGAAATAGTGGAACACGTGAGGCAATACTGACCTTACGACTTATCTTAGAAGAAAGATTAAGGAAAGGCAAACCTACGTTTCTAGCATTTGTAGACGTAGAGAAAGCTTTTGACAATGTTGACTGGAATACTCTCTTTCAAATTCTAAAGCTGGCAGGGGTAAAATACAGGGAGCGAAAGGCTATTTACAATTTGTACAGAAACCAGATGGCAGTTATAAGAGTCGAGGGACATGTAAAGGAAGCAGTGGTTGGGAAGGGAGTAAGGCAGGGTTGTAGCCTCTCCCCGATGTTATTCAATCTGTATATCGAGCAAGCAGTAAAGGAAACAAAAGAGAAATTCGGAGTAGGTATTAAAATCCATGGAGAAGAAATAAAAACCTTGAGGTTTGCCGATGACATTGTAATTCTGTCAGAGACAGCAAAGGACCTGGAAGTGCAGTTGAACGGAATGGACAGTGTCTTGAAAGGAGGATATAAGATGTACACCAACAAAAGCAAAACGAGGATAATGGAATGTAGTCGAATTAAGTCGGGTGTTGCTGAGGGAATTAGATTAGGAAATGAGACACTTAAAGTAGTAAAGGAGTTTTGCTATTTGGGGAGCAAAATAACTGATGATGGTCGAAGTAGAGAGGATATAAAATGTAGACTGGCAATGGCAAGGAAAGCGTTTCTGAAGAAGAGAAATTTTTTAACATCGAGTATAGATTTAAGTGTCAGGAAGTCATTTCTGAAAGTATTTGTATGGAGTGTAGCCATGTATGGAAGTGAAACATGGACGGTAAACAGTTTGGACAAGAAGAGAATAGAAACTTTCGAAATGTGGTGCTACAGAAGAATGCTGAAGATTAGATGGGTAGATCACATAACTAATGAGGAAGTATTGAATAGGACTGGGGAGAAGAGAAGTTTGTGGCACAACTTGACCAGAAGAAGGGATCGGTTAGTAGGACATGTTCTGAGGCATCAAGGGATCACCAATTTAGTATTGGAGGGCAGCGTGGAGGGTAAAAATCGTAGGGGGAGACCAAGAGATGAATACATTAAGCAGATTCAGAAGGATGTAGGTTGCAGTAGGTACTGGGAGATGAAGAAGCTTGCACAGGATAGAGTAGCATGGAGAGCTGCATCAAACCAGTCTCAGGACTGAAGACCACAATAACAACACCTTATAGATTGTTATAAAGTGTACATGACTGTTTAGGCTTTTAAACCCTAACAAACTGTACTTAGGGCTTGCTTCTCTGCACTGTGTATCTATCACAAGCATGCTGTATCAGCCAACAAATACCGCAGAAGAGTTGCTGCATGGTTTTTTAACAACATTCTATTGTATGTCTGTTGAGGTAATAGTGATACAGGCAAGTTGACTGCTGTCTTGGAACTTTTCATGGAAAACAGAACCATCTACCTCTAAATTGACATGGACCTGCGCTACAGGGTAATAGAAGATAGATGGATTGATCGGTTGAAAGGGGGACAGTGAGGTATTACTTAATGGTAGACTGATGATGGATTCTAGAGAGAGGAAGATGTTGCTGCAGGTAATTTCTCACGCTTTGAACCATTTTTTCCATTGTTCTCTTGAGGTGCATCAGTTGTGTGGTATAACTTGCGATCGATTAGTATACAATTCCATTAACTGTGTACTACTTAGAGCGCTACCTACCTGCAGTCGTTAACAGCAAACTTTTCCATACATAGTCGGTAGAGGACTGCCAACGCATGTGGGATGAATCACCTCCATCGATGGATAACCCGGTGTGGCCGTGCGGTTAAAGGCGCTTCAGTCTGGAACCGCGTGACCGCTCCGGTCGCAGGTTCGAATCCTGTCTCGGACATGGATGTGTGTGATGTCCTTAGGTTAGTTAGGTTTAAGTAGTTCTAAGTTCTAGGGGACTGATGACCACAGACGTTAAGTCCCATAGTGCTCAGAGCCATTTGAATCATTTGATGGATAACCTATTTCAGCACGCTCCGATAGATGAATGAGGATGTATGTGAAGTACTCTATTTCTCTGGCACATCTTGGACATAAATCGAATCTTCAGTTTTATAACTGCAGTGGTTCTAAGTTAGTGACAGGTGTTTGTGAGGCACTGCAAATCCTGTGTACACATTTGCTTGGCAGTTGTCTTGTGTATGGAGTTAGTGCAGCATGGCATGTAATTTGACATGTCAGACACCACTCCTTTGCATTTGGTTGTTTTCTTGTTACAGGCGTCTTCCATTGTTGAAGTCTATTTTATAGGACTAATGCGAGCATAGCATAGTTTTTAAACCGTAATCGGATGCAAATAGTGGGCGCTATCCACCTAAGGAAAGCTGTATTGTACGAGTCGAGTATCACAAAGAATCTATGTTTTATTTGATGTAGAATGAAGTAGTTTTTGTGGTGTCACCGCCAGACACCACACTTGCTAGGTGATAGCTTTAAATCGGCCGCGGTCCATTAGTACATGTCGGACCCGCGTGTCGCCACTGTCAGTGATCGCAGACCGAGCGCCACCACACGGCAGGTCTTGAGAGACTTACTAGCACTCGACCCCAGTTGTACGACGACTTTGCTAGCGACTACACTGACGAAGCCTTTCTCTCATTTGCCGAGAGATAGTTAGAATAGCCTTCAGCTAAGTCCATGGCTACGACCTAGCAAGGCGCCATTAACCATTTCTAGAGAGAGTCTCACTTGTATCATCAAGAATGCTGTATACAAATGATGGATTAAAGTTAAGTATTCCAGCAGCTACGTACTTTTCTTTATAGCATTCATTACGTATCCTGTTTTAGACCTAAGCAAGCCTGCGTGAATTAAGCGCGTGCCCTTTCGGCTTCCTCGCCTTGTGTCTAGACTGTCTTGTCTAGACTGTCTTGTCTAGACACAACAGTTTTATCATTTTAAAGTGTGACACTGTAGTGAGTGAGATAGAAAATTTTCAGGGTGGATATATGTCAGATGTTGGACATATATGACCTGAATTAGTGTATTAAAAGCAATGCACTCTGCATGACTAATATTTCAGAAACCACGTACCTTTAATATTATAGCATGTTTAAGTGCAGCCCCTGCAGCATTAGCAGTGCATGTTTTTTTCTACAATCTTTTCTCTCTTGCCGATACTTTCTTGGTACTGGCCCCAGACCTAGAACAATACTTTAGAATTGATAGCACAGTTGATTTACTTAACATGCTTCAAATTCCATCTGTCTGGAGCTCCATCATGCATAAACCACATGTTCCTTATATCATCACAGCACTCTCATATCTAGTATACACCGACAAGGCCGGCCGTTGTGGCCGAGCGGTTCTAGGCGCTTCAGTCCGGAACCGAGCTGCTGCTACGGTCGCAGGTTCGAATCCTGCCTCGGGCATGGATGTGTGTGATGTCCTTAGGTTAGTTAGGTTTAAGTAGTTCTAAGTTCTAGGGGACTGATGTCCTCAGATGTTCAGTCCCATAGTGCTCAGGGCCTTTTAAATCGACAAGGAGTGCTAACCTTCTCGATATGCTAGCATCTGAAGAGATCTTATGCACTAGGATGGGTGCTGTGAGTGAGATGGGAGTGGGACAGTTTTCGCTGAATGTGGACTCAGTTCGCTCTCCTCCTCCACGAGATGTGGAATATAGTGGGTATAGTACCCCCCCCCCCCTACTTGCGGTAAGCTGCAAATTAAATTTGTGACAGTGATCCTGGGAGTGCTGGTCAAATACAGTGCGAGGACGTCTTCCAGTCTCCAACTTTATCCTATGAATGAGAGAATACTTTGTGACTACCATCAACATGGGGAAACATGGGCAATCTAATTGTAAATTACTCACTACGTTCAAAGTGCTAAAAATATGCAGATAATCTAACCTTGTCAATTCACTGACTGGTGCACTTTGGTGATAGGTTCGAGAAGTAACCATAAACAGATGTACTGCCCAGTCATGTATATACATTCGCAGTCTAGTATGTGGTATGTGCAAAGTAGTGGAGGGTTGGTTTAGCAGTGATACATAAACTACAAAGCATACTGCCGTGTCATTAGTCAGCATTGAAATTATGGAAAGTCTGCCAAAATTCCTAAAAAACTGATCACAGTATCAACTGTGATGCTTGATAACGGTACATTGTCCCTTACTGATGGTGTCTTTTCCATCCCATCCATCCACTGTTACGGTGTTGATTACCACATTATGATTCGCTAATACCACTTGCTTGAGATGGAGAGAGCCTTGGTGAGGGCAACACTTTCAGGGGATGGCCTCCAACGAAACAGTGATCGCTTACATAGCTGCAGTATGAGAAATCGATGCTCTTTGTCTCTTCTAAACAGAACACCTAGAAATCTGCTACCCTGTCACTGTGGAAGATGGGATTAAAAGTATAGGTCTTAACCTTCAGGTAGGTGTGTGGAAACGCCCCACAATGCTGCAAACTCTTACAGATTCCGTATGTTACGATGTGCTGCACATTTTTTTCAATAAGAAACACCGCCTCTGTCTTTTATTTCAACCATCCTGTGTGTTGTGAGAGCAGCGTAGTTTATGGCATATGATTTATAGCTTCCTGTGAGAGACAATGGGTCGAAATGTGTTAATGTCGGGTTAGTACCTGACACAGACCTCAAATTCATGGTAGAAAAACAAAATGTATGTATGTGCACACAGCAATAGTCATACACTGCTTCGAAGTGTTACAGCAGCAAAACAATGTACCAAACTTCTTTTGCACAACACAATAACCCTCTCCTTGTGATTGATAATGTGTCGAATTGGGAGACAATGAAAGCGTTTCGAAAAGTGATATTTTAATTTTTCAGCGCAGTGTATATTGGTACACAGGGAAGACAACAACACAGGAACGAAATAATCCTACCCATTTATACACACTACTCAACTTTGCATACAGAATCTGAGTGAGTAACAAATATTCCATGATACTGTCAAGTTCATTTTCATTGATTATCACCTGGGACATGCCTTGTTTTCATGTCATATAATTATCTTCTGCATCATATTTAAGAAAAACAAGCAATTTTCGTTTTGCAAATCTCCGTAAAATAGTGTGATAATAAAATAGTTACCTGCTTCTGTGTAGTAAGTTCTGTACTCATTCGTATAAATGTGTATGATTATGAAAACAGAGGGAACATCTGTGCTGAAATGGCTAATATGCGATTGTAATGCTGTCAACCAGATGACCAGCTGTGGCTCCTATAGATATCAATGCATGTAAATTATGCACTGGGGACAAAACCTCTCCACTCTTGGCAATAACAATTGGAAACACTGATGTATCTCCATAGCTATGAAGCAACGTTCATAATATGCGCTAAATATTTGTGACAACTGACTATGTAAATTGTAAAGGTTGTAAAATATTGTAATATTGAGAAGCGTGGCACCATACAACAAATATATTCGGTCATATATGTAGTAAGCACAGCTTCCCTGTATACATAGAGGAGTGTTAATCGTTTCAGTACACTAAATAACTGTAACGTTTCCGCACCAGTACAAGGCAAATTAAGATACCAGGGAGAGTTCGGAACGTAGTGGGCGTTGCTGATAAGGACATCCTGTGTTAGGTTGTACACACTTGGGCCCTTTGGTTCCCCCACCATCTCTGTCCCCAGGGAACCACCAGGAATTGAGTGAGGACACATAAGAGATCACTGGACACATCCTCTTGTTTATATAAGAATTACAGCCTACAGTTTCAGGTTAACTGTATCGTTTACCTAGGTTTCAACGTTACTAATAACGTCCTCTTCAGTTAAAAATGTTAAAAATTACCTATCCTCTTGCCCCTGTCCCCCTCTGCTCCCCTCACCTCTGGAGCAATAAGGATCATGCCCCCCCCCCCCCACCACATCTTAATCTGTCATAACTGGGACACTTCTGTTGGATGGTGTTACTATGGAGCCGGGCAGCATAGAGAAAGGACGTGTCTATTTGTTAATAACAAATTACACCACTTGATCTTTATTTGTTAGTAGTAACATTACATGACATATCCGACAAATGTTTAAGTAAACTCATTTTTGCGTATTTTTCAATATTTACTTCAATATTATATGCTTTTCACACATTTTCTTATTTTATAACTTGGGGCCCTGTGGTGCTGGGTAGCATACGGAGAGGTTGTAGGATGGATATATTTGTTGATAACAAATTACGATAAGTCACGGCACATTGTGAATAACAGTGTAATGTTACATGACACCAGCTGAGATCACACGTAGGCATATACGAAAATTCTCTTATTGTTCCATATTTTCTCACATTTTCAACAATTTTACATATTTTTCAAATTATTCACAATCTTTTTCATTTTGTCCTATTATTCAAGACTCTTCTCAACATCGTGTCGGCGCTGGACTTGGTGGGATGCCAGTTCGATTTTACACAGAGTACGCGAAGAAACTCGCCCCCCCCCCTCCCCTTCTTGCAGGGGTGTACCGTAGGTCTCTAGAAGAGAGTAGCGTTTCAAAGGATTGCAAAAGGCCACAGGTCATCCCGTTTTCAAGAAGGGACGTCGAACAATTGTGCAGAACTATAGACCTATATCTCTAAGGTCCATCAGTTGTAGAATTTTGGAACACGTATTATGTTCGAGCATAATGACTTTACTCAAAACTAGAGATCTACTCTGTAGGAATCAGCATGGGTTTCGAAAAAAACGATCGTGTGTAACCCAGTTCACGCTATTCATCCACGAGACTCAGAGGGCCATAGACACGGGTTCCCTGGTAGATGCCGTGTTTCTTGACTTCCGCAAGGCGTGCGATACAGTTCCCCACAGTCGTTTAATGAACAAAGTAAGAGCATATGGACTATCAGACCAATTGTGTGATTGGATTGAAGAGTTCCTAGATAGGAGAAGGCAGCATGTCATTCTAAATGGAGAGAAGTCTTCCGAAGTAAGTGTGATTTCAGGTGTGCCGCAGGGGAGTGTCTTAGGACCGTTGCTATTCACAATATACATAAATGACCTTGTGGATAACATCGGAAGTTCACTGAGGCTTTTTGCGGATGATGCTGTAGTATATCGAGAGGTTGTAACAATGGAATATTGTACTGAAATTCAAGGAGGATCTGCAACGAATTGGCTGATGGTGCAGGGAATGGCAAATTAAATCTCAATGTAGACAAGTGTAATGTGCTGCGAATACATAGAAAGAAAGGTACTTTATCATTTAACTACAATATAGCAGGTCAACAACTGGAAGCAGTTAATTCCATAATTTATCTGGGAGTAGGCATTTCGAGTGATTTAAAATGGAATGATCATATAAAGTTGATCGTCCTTAAAGCAAATGCCAGACTGAGATTAATTGGAAGAATCCTAAGGAAATGCAATCCTAAAACAAAGGAAGTAGGGTACAGTACACTCGATCGCCGACTGCTTGAATACTGCTCACCAGTGTGGGATCCGTACCAGATAAGGTTGATAGAAGAGATAGAGATGATCCAAAGGAGAGCAGCGCGCTTCGTTACAGGACCATTTAGTAATCGCGAAAGCGTTACGGAGATGATAGATAAACTCCAGTGGAAGACTCTGCAGGAGAGACGCTCAGTAGCTCGGTACGGGCTTTTGTTGAAGTTTCGAGAACATTCCGTCACTGAGGAATCAAGCAGTATATTGCTTCCTCCAACGAATATCTCGCGAAGAGACCACGAGGATAAAATCAGAGAGATTAGAGCCCACACACCGACAATGTTTCTTTCCACGAACAGTACGAGACTGGAATAGAAGGGAGAACTGCTAAAGGTACTCAAAGTACCCTCCGCCTCACACCGTCAGGTGGCTTGCGGAGTATGGATGTAGATGTAGATGTAGATGTAGATGTAGATGATGCTCTCAGGCAATCACGTCGCAGTATGCAGCTGAAATAGATATCGCTGATACTGAAGCACACCTTCCCCTTCTTCATCTTTCATAACTGCAACATTCTGGACCTGGGTGCCATAGGGATAGAGCGAGTCTATCTATTAATAACAAATTACATCACTCAATGCCTATTTGTTAATAACCAATTAACATATCGAGGCAGTAGAAAATGACAAACAAAAACTCTCATTTTTCCAGTATTTTAGCCAGTTACGTGAGTTACGTGTCAATATCACATTGCATCACGTCGTGATGTCGCATCACGACGCCGCATCGCGTCGCGTCAACGTCATGATTCTCCTAGAGTTACCCCGATTGCTAACTCACCACTCCATTGCTACTGTATGATGTCATGGTTTGTGTTAGAAACGAACACGTTGGTAGAAACAGTGACATCATAGAGAATTCTGTAATCACTACCAGTTTCTTACGAAAGATTGGAAATACCGCACTACGTTACTAGATTCTCTGACGTCTTAGTAAAATTCTGATGCTTACAATCAAAGATTCTGTATGTGTGTAGCACATTGCTGCAAAATGCAGCTGTATAGAGGTGAACAACAACCTCGGCGAAAATCATGTCGCCTGGGGCGCAGATCGTTCCTCAACTGCGATATGTGGGTGTGTTGTCCAAAGCGCCCTGCTTGAGGACACTTTGCTGCATTAGCAGTTCTGAACTCTCCCCAGCATTCGCATATCGAAAGAGTCAAGTGATATGCTGGTTGGACCACCATGTCGCGAAAGGGAGAGCTCCGCAAGGATTCCTAACACTACACCAGGTCGTCTCCCCCGTTGTGGCAGAGAAATTTGTACAACGTATGTGTATTGGTCTCTAATCTGGTGGCTGGCACAAATGGCGCTCAGTCGTTCGTGGAGGACGCATCCCACCGCAGAAAATCCTGTCGTAACTTGCCGACACCTTCGCAGAAAAACATTGCTAACAGTTTAAGCACCAAGCACCCACCTTTCGCTCTGCACCGGTCGGGAACATACTCCTCCTCCTCCTCCCCCATCCAATCATTACGCTTTTAGAAGTAGTGTGGGTGAATCCAGTTTCAGCCAGGTAACCCTCCCAGATCGAATGAGGTCTCGTAACAAAATAAACTATGCAAGTAAATGTGACGTTACTATTAAGTCTCGTGTATTAACCACCAGAAAATCTGAGCAGGGTCATCGCTATTAACATAATTTTGACTCAACTTTAGAATTCCAAAGACATTCTGGATGGCTACTACACTGGCGTTTTGCTACAAAAACTCGTCTGTGCATTAATACTGAGTCTCCTTCAAATGTGAGCAGGACTGATCCGACAGACATATCCTCCACTACCTGTGGAAATCCCAGGACCATATCGACGGTGGGTTTGATTTGCGAGACTTGTAGCTATCGTAATATTACAGCGCGACATCAATATAAGACTCGTAAATAGATGCGGAAATAATCCGAAGTATATACGACCTCGCCACACACATGCACACACACACACACACACACACACACATACACGAGATTGAGCAATGGCCACAGTGCAGCAGAAACAAACTCTTCCTACGTAGACTCAAAGAGATCACGATACTATAAAATGTGGTGTCACCGCCAGACACCACACTTGCTAGGTGGTAGCCTTTAAATCGGCCGCGGTCCGTTAGTATACGTCGGACCCGCGTGTCGCCACTATCAGTGATTGCAGACCGAGCGCCGCCACACGGCAGGTCTAGTCTAGAGAGACTCCATAGCACTCACCCCAGTTGTACAACCGACTTTGCTAGCGATGGTTCACCGCCTACATACGCTCTCATTTGCAGAGACGACAGATTAGCATAGCCTTCAGCTACGTCATTTGCTACGACCTAGCAAGGCGCCATTATCAGTTACTATTGATGCTGTAAAACATGTACCGTCAAGAGCGATGTTCACCAATTATGGATTAAAGTTAAGTATTTCACCAGCTACGTCCGTTTTTTACTAGTCTCTTTTCCGTGTCCTGTTCCAGACCTCCCGCCAGCCTGCGTGAGCTTAAACGCGTGCCTTTCGGTTTCCTCATAGTGGGTTGGCTGTCTTCCCAATCCACAACATAAAATGCAACCTTAGAAATCGAGCATCGTTTACGGATAAAACTAGCCATCAAAAGACCGATTAATCTACCACACTGTGGCGTAAAAAATGCGAAAAAACACGCATAATGACATGTGGAGACAACGGGTTTCACACACCTTACAACAGAGCAGTCACACCATATTTATGACGAGAAGATGTGATTCTCTGTCGAGGCTGGGCCGCGGCTCCTGTGGAAGCCGAATCTGGAACACTGACCAGACCTTGTCCGCGCAACACACCTCCGTATATGTGCCCGCCAGTTGTGGAGAAGATCCATCTTGTTGGCTCCAAGTAACCACGGAAAACGGGTTACGCAAAACTGATAGAGGGAAATAACCAATTTGCATGTGACTAGGAGTAACGGTCCACAATTCTTTTTGAACAGCTTTCGTCTGATACTTCGAGCCACGTCCGTCCCAATGCAGCAGCTGAAGCACAGTAGCTGAAGAAAATCCACGTGCTACCAGTAGCAAAGGAAGCCGGCTTGATGAAGCTACCAGATTATCAGCTGTCGAATGCGAAGCAGACGGCAGAGACGTTGTACAACTATTCTTATTACATGTCTGTGAGCTGCAGGATTTAGCAGTATAGCCTTGTTAACAGCAGCAGAAGTAGTCGATATTTTCTCTTGTTACAATAATATCAGCAAATGTTGGACATAAGGATTCTACCAAGAATTCATCTCTCACACTCACATATCACTAGAGTTCCGATTTGTCATCGATGATGAATGGCAAATCAGGTAATATTGAAGCCTAAATATTTTGGGAGAAACGGTAGAAGAGCCTACTTGCACAGAGAGGTTTTATTAAGTCGATTCTATTAGGAAAAGACCATTCTGAGACGAGTATGCAAAAACTTGGGCCATGTTTGTTAATCTTGTAGGGAATCACTAAAAAACTAATGCATTCTGACAACGAACGTTGGGTAAATTGCGACTGATGATGTATCGCAAGACACACACACTCACTCACTCACACGCATCCACAAACCCACCCACACACATACACACACACACACACACACACACACACACACACACACACACACAGTTTTCTACGAAGAGGAAAAAAAGAGCTATGATCAACCAATGTGTTTTGTAAGGTTTCCAACCTCACTTCGCAGTAGCGAATCTATGATTGCTTACGGAAATTATGTAACACACTTCTTACCAGGTGGATGACTACTCCAAAAAATGCTCGACTTGTCACTGGTAGGATCAATCAACAAGCTCGAAAACAGTATTGTGGAAAGACACTTGAGGCCAACGTAAAAAAAAAAAAAAAGAAATCAGGACGCTCCTGTCTCTGGCACCGTTAGGTATACAGTACCACTCTGTGTGTGTGTGTGTGTGTGTGTGTGTGTGTGTGTGTGTGTGTGTGTGTGTCTTGGAGAGAGAGACGTAATATTCATGTTGTCATTTTACTATCAGTAAGAGCCTACATTTCTGATAGGCATTTAAAAACTTTGTAGTGAAAGCGTGACACATCTGGAAAAACGATGTTTCCGCCAGCCATAGTTTTGAGGGCATAAAAACGGTAGTTTCCCAGCCTTAGCTCTGTAGAAAAACAAGCAGTAAGGCGGAAATTCCACCATTCCAAAACAGATGCAAGAATAGGTGTTTCGTGTAACTGATTTTCTCATTAAGACAATAGGCATACAGCACCTAGTTTTATAAGCCATTTTAGGTCCTGATTGTCTTCTTAGTATCGAGATATGGTACTGGACCCTACCGTTACCAAATTATACCTTAAAACTACAGTCGTACAGAAAAGGTACAGAACTAGCTAATAAAGCTGTCTCTGAATGGTTACTGCCTATAGGAGGTGGTCACACTATCGTGATTGTGTCGTGTATTAACCACTCCGTGGAAGTGAGTGAAAGTGCGGGAGCGTGTTGCCAGAGTCCCGCCAGCCCTGCGCAGAGAGCTGGACGTTATACGGCGCGAGGTCAGAGTTATTGTTGCGGCAAGTGGCGCTGGCCCCACAGCACGAGGCAGTTGAAACGGAAAAACACAGTGTGTGTCAATCAGAGAGCGGTTAAGTGGCACGCTGGTGGTGTTTCCATTACAACGTGACCCAAGACAACGTCTGGAAGACTTCACGTGGGGAAGAACCATACGGAAACCTGTTGGAGGACGAAGTGTGACGAGTGAAGTCAGCTGCTTGTTATTGCTCACAGCATTGTTTCACGTGCATGGGTAGCGTTCTGAGCCACAAGCGCTGCTGTCTGACGGATGTGATGTGGTCGGCCACAGCGGCGGACGACCTCTATATTTTGCAGCAGACAAGAAGACACCTATGTCAAACAGCGGATGCAACTGGTGGGACAAGAAGTGGCACAGACTTACGTTCCAAAGAGGCAGGACAACTGCATGAGGGGGTGGTCTCTTTGACCGATTGCAGCCAGTAATACTATCGAACATGATCGTTTTGGCTGTCCACATGTTATGCTTTGGTGAATCATAACGTTTCATGAGCATCCTGACATCCAAGTCTTTGAACACGGTGCTCTCACTGGCCAACATTATTGTTACATAGTACCCGTTCCCCCTTACATATCTTTGCAGGGGTGCATTTTCGTAGATTACAGTACGAGACAGTATCTAATACTGCAGGTGGAAGAGCTCTTGGAACGGAATGATATCCAGGGAATAGACTAGGTTGCCTATTCCGCCGACTTAGTCCCATCGAGCATGTGTACTCCAGCATATCACCTGCACGGAGGACCATTAACTGTCAACTGCACTAGTGGAGGAATGGAAAGCTTTACAACAAAAAGATCTTACCAGTGTTGTGGCCAGCATGGGAGCACTGTGCACACTGCCCTGTCGGCCTGCATTAGTATTCACAGAAATATACGACAAACACTAGAATGCATCATACCATGGTAATACGACCACCAACAGCAAATGTTTCTTACTAACGGTGATTATTCGCTGTGGCAGCAAAACACCATTGGATGCAGATCATGACGGTGCCGCTACTAGTCACACAATCTAAATGTGATTGAATTCACATTACATTGTGTGCACATTGACGTGGATACCCCTTAATCATGCGGTGGGGTCCAGCACCTATGAACTACAAGCACAGTGCTACTCATTAGATCAAAAACGCATACTTAGCGGTGTTTATTTATTTAAGTATCACTCGAGATGTCTATAAAAATGCTAGAGACAACTCTCAAACCCAGCAACCATATGGAAGAATGTGATTATGCCTCCCTGCCATGTGGAGTCTTCATAATATATGGATGACTTTGACATCATTTTAAGTAGAACTAAGACATGTATTTTGATAAATAATATGCATAGTCCAGTCAAGTCATGAGTCCGGTGTTTATGCAACCTCTGTAGTGGTAGTAAACAGATCAGAAAACATTACTTTATATGATCTCACACAGTCGATTTCCAAATTAAAACTTGTAGATAGGTAGATTATATTTTGCACACATCAGACACAACTTAGTTAATGATTTGCATAAAACGACTGGGTAATTATTCGTGATGAGAACAAATTTGTCACATCCACTAAATGTTGTTGTAATTACACTATTTTGTCTGTGTGCTTCAGCGGGAATGCCCCAGGGCCAGCGGCGGCAGGGTGGATATGACTTTATTTCCTGTATGCATGATGGCATACTAACAGATAAAATTCACTTCAAAGACACACCTCCCACTTTATCCAAATGAGTAACTGTTTATCTAAATTATAATAACATATGACGGTACAATATTAAACAGAGTATGGACATAGGTCACATGCAAGGACGATGCAGCGATTAAGTTCACACTATTCTACCACAAATATTGCAAGGCTATGATGCAGTCCAGTGTTTGCCCTACACCTTCACTAACACTAATACAGATTGACAAGGGAGTGCATGTTCTGCAACAGACTCTCATGTTTATGGTGATATATTTTTGTGGTAATGCATTCCATTCCTCCACCAGTGCAGCTGACAACAGACGGATGGTTGCTGGTGCATGTGGACTTTGTTGCAGTATGTCTTCACTATGCATACTACGAGTGCTTAATGGGATTTAAGTTAGGGGACTGGTCAATCCTGTATATTGCCCAAATATCCTCTCGTTCCAAGAACTCTTCCAGCTGCACTGTTTGGCACGTTTGCACATTGCAATACATAACAATGAAGTCACATCTGAATGCACCCCTGGAAATATGCACATAGGAAACAGGTACAGTGTTGCAGTTGTATTGACCAGTGAGTGTACTGTCTTCAAAGATTTGCATGTCAGGACAACCAAGCAACATTATACCTCCCCCCTCCCCCAAAGCATAACACATGGACTACAAAAAAGAAAAAAAAATTTACATAACATTGCTGGCTGCATTGTGTGTTCTCACCAATCGCTATATGAGGATATATCCAATATCGATACTGGCACTGAATTTGCTGCCATTCAAGAAGGGCGTGTGGCCCCACTCCTCACTGAACCAGTCCCTATAATCTTCACATCATGGCATACGGTGCCTCCGATGTGTGGGTGTCAACAGAGTGAAGAAACCAACCCCATCACGCAGTCGCCCTGCCTCTTTGGAACGTGAAATTGCATCGCTTGAAGTTAGCAGTTTTATCTATTATTTGATGCAGGTCCTTGTTGTCCACTGGTCTGTTGCGTATGCCATCTACTGGTGTGGTTGTCAGTAGTCGACTATCTTGTATTGCGTGGACAGCATGGCTTGTGGTTCAGAATGCTCTGAATGCACTTGAAACCCATGCTGTGAGTAGTGTCAAACAGCTCAGCTACATTGTCACACTTTGAGCTCTGATCACTATCCATGTAATTCTTCCCCATGTGAAGTCTTCCAAATGTTGTCTTGGGCCACTTTCCTACGTAAAACACCACCAGAGTGCAATGAAACTGCTCTCTGATTGACACACACTGTGTTTTCCTGTTCCTTCAACTGCCCTGTGTTGTGAGGCCACCAGTAGTAGGGCAACAGAGGTGTCACCCTACATTGCGAGTTGCATACATTCAGGTGCAGACAGACATTCAGAAGGAAGCCCATTGTTATGCTAATTGATTTATGACCCCATGGGGGTTCATTTATGGCCCCCTGGGGATAATCTGCCCTTCAAAGAAGGACAGATACCCCTCTGGGAAATATCCTAACCCCTGCCCCCTCATTTGTACAAGTGCACTTTTCATATCAAATTAATTGACAACTAAATCGATCAATTAATTACCCCCTCTCTCTCTCCTGAGAAATCCTCCAAAACTCTGCTCCCCCTACCCCTCTGCCCATCTGGTAATTGGCAGGGGAAATATTAGGTGTGTGCCAAGTTACTCGAGAGTAAAGACATAGGGGTAGTTAATTTTCTTTATTTTGGGTGCTACTATGTTGGCAGTTGGCAGGAAAATCTCACACCCTCCGTTTCGCCGTATCTCCCTCCGCACCCCTCCCCAACAATATGAGTGCACTTTTTGAATTTTGCATGCTTATAAAGGGGGTTTCCAGTGCAATTTCTTTGTCACTGACTCTTAAGCCATTGTTCTGTTCCATGTCACCACTTTTGATATCAGATTAATTCCGTAATTAATTAAACTGATCGATCAAAATTGGCAAGAAATAGTTCAATTGATGTACCCTCTCCCCTTAACCTTTTGAGCCACTTTTGGCATTCTGTTGTTGAAGACGAGTTGCTTCAGACCAGGTTTGAGTCTTCAAATAGCCCCCCCGCCAACTCTTATCATTTCGATTGTCTAATTAATCAATCGACATCCTTTTGGTGTTGGACAGTTGTCCGGGAAATCGATTACAGTGTGTGGAATATTATTAATTTAAACAATTTGTAGGATACAGCGTGTGGAATATTTAAACGATTGTGGCGCTTTTTTATTCCGATTGCGTCAGGCATTGCGTCTTGAAGCAGTCACCACACATAATTCCACTGTCACAGATGGCACTATATGTATATATATACTCCTGGAAATGGAAAAAAGAACACATTGACACCGGTGTGTCAGACCCACCATACTTGCTCCGGACACTGCAAGAGGGCTGTACAAGCAATGATCACACGCACGGCACAGCGGACACACCAGGAACCGCGGTGTTGGCCGTCGAATGGCACTAGCTGCGCAGCATTTGTGCACCGCCGCCGTCAGTGTCAGCCAGTTTGCCGTGGCATACGGAGCTCCATCGCAGTCTTTAACACTGGTAGCATGCCGCGACAGCGTGGACGTGAACCGTATGTGCAGTTGACGGACTTTGAGCGAGGGCGTATAGTGGGCATGCGGGACGCCGGGTGGACGTACCGCCGAATTGCTCAACACGTGGGGCGTGAGGTCTCCACAGTACATCGATGTTGTCGCCAGTGGTCAGCGGAAGGTGCACGTGCCCGTCGACCTGGGACCGGACCGCAGCGACGCATGGATGCACGCCAAGACCGTAGGATCCTACGCAGTGCCATAGGGGACCGCACCGCCACTTCCCAGCAAATCAGGGACACTGTTGCTCCTGGGGTATCGGCGAGGACCATTCGCAATCGTCTCCATGGAGCTGGGCTACGGTCCCGCACACCGTTAGGCCGTCTTCCGCTCACGCCCCAACATCGTGCAGCCCGCCTCCAGTAGAGATGGGCAAAACTGTTCTTTTCAGAGATTGGATCAGAACTGTTCACTCCCTGAAATGAATTAGCTCTTTTTCATGACTCACCACTCATTTACAATATAAAATAAATGGAAGGCACATTGCCCTTTAAACTTGGTTTATTCCAGTACTATACCTGTATTTTGATCTTATTTGATCCTATTTTGAAGTAACACAGATAATGAGTAAGAATTTTGTATTGTTTATTGAAATTTCCACGATATGACAAAGTTTTTGATTATTGATTTATTTTGCACTATCGTGGTTTTTTGGGTGATCGGAAAATGTTGTAACTTGAGATTTACATTAACAATATATTTGGCTATAACGTATTAAAATTTCATTAACCTCATACAAATACATCGCAAGCCATATATTTTAAAAGTGGACGTTTCCTTTCGAAGACGCCTAAAATCGCAAAATCCGTACCAGAATAAGAAAGAAAAATATAAATTTGACTGTAAAACGAAAGTGCTGCATATAGCCTTACGCAGAATAAAACAAGGAAAATATTGGTGTATCACATTTTGCGATACGTTTATCGGTTCGCTCGTAATTAAAGCGTAAATTCGAGTGTCTATAATAAAAATCCTATAGTAAGAGGAGTCATCAGGAACCTAATCTAATCAGTTTAAACAAATAAAAATAAAATAAAAACAATTGATGTATACATAACATAATAATGTAATATACATAGCGGCATTACTACGAAGAACAATATCCAGTGGGGGACGAACTCCGATGCAGAGGCGCTGAGTCGAGCAGGTCGAGCCGCGAGCTGTATTACTGCGTGAGCTGAGACCGCAGAGACCACAGTGACACCTGAGTCGCTTTGCTCGACGCTCTGGCTAGAGTCGAGACGGTGGGGCGAGCGTTGAGCGGGCGAGTTCCGAGGGAGGGGGTAGCGGTGAACTTACCCGCTCCGAGACAAATAGTTCGTTCCCTTGCGAGCGGGTTTTTGCAAGTAGTTCCTATGTTATCCGCTAGGTGGCTCTCTGTCCTGTTGCTCGCATCAACTGCCCAGAGGGCAGGACGTGCGACAGAGTGCGATGCGAAGTTACGCTGCGCCAGACACTGCGCGGCAGACGACGCACAGAGACGCCACGGCAATGTGAAACACAAAATCCAATGGGGCACTGCACAATGCAGGCAGCCAAGGTAGAAGCAGGGCAGAGGCCGGCGCTGGCTGTGTTGTGTGGCGTGCACTGTGCTGTGACCAGCAGAGGCGCTGCTGATATGCTCCGTGTCTCTCTCTCTCTCTCTCTCTCTCTCTCTCTCTCTCTCTCTCTGCCGTGGGAAACGTTTGGAGCTACCGTTCTTTTTTTCTGAATCACTGATTGTTCACTCCTTTGAAAGATTGAACTCTATGAATTAGTTCAAGAGCGGATCCCCCATCTCTAGCCTCCAGTGGTGTCGCGACAGGCGTGAATGGAGGGACGAATGGAGACGTGTCGTCTTCAGCGATGAGAGTCGCTTCTGCCTTGGTGCCAATGATGGTCGTATGCGTGTTTGGCGCCGTGCAGGTGAGCGCCACAATCAGGACTGCATACGACCGAGGCACACAGGGCCAACACCAGGCATCATGGTGTGGGGAGCGATCTCCTACACTGGCCGTACACCACTGGTGATCGTCGAGGGGACACTGAATAGTGCACGGTACATCCAAACCGTCATCGAACCCATCGTTCTACCATTCGTAGACCGGCAAGGGAACTTGCTGTTCCAACAGGACAATGCACGTCCGCATGTATCCCGTGCCACCCAACGTGCTCTAGAAGGTGTAAGTCAACTACCCTGGCCAGCAAGATCTCCGGATCTGTCCCCCATTGAGCATGTTTGGGACTGGATGAAGCGTCGTCTCACGCGATCTGCACGTCCAGCACGAACGCTGGTCCAACTGAGGCGCCAGGTGGAAATGGCATGGCAAGCCGTTCCACAGGACTACATCCAGCATCTCTACGATCGTCTCCATGGGAGAATAGCAGCCTGCATTGCTGCGAAAGGTGGATATACACTGTACTAGTGCCGACATTGTGCATGCTCTGTTGCCTGTGTCTATGTGCCTGTGGTTCTGTCAGTGTGATCATGTGATGTATCTGACCCCAGGAATGTGTCAATAAAGTTTCCCCTTCCTGGGACAATGAATTCACGGTGTTCTTATTTCAGTTTCCAGGAGTGTATATGTATAGCAATAGCCATGCTACACCACCCGGTAGCGTCAGTGCTGGCCGAGAGGCAGCACTACACAGTGGCCACAGGAAGCCAAAGCGCGCCCGCACTGCACCGCATTGCCAGGGACACGGGCCAACTATCGTTAAGTGCACTGACATTGCAGAGATTGTCGATCAGTTCTGAAATTACACGATCCACGCTCAGCACCCAGAGAGCTCCGTTGCTGGTGACAGTGGACACAAGCTACATTTTTTGTGACCGTCCGGCAGCCAAGTCACCCCACAGCCGTTGACCCCTTTGTACATGGCTGCGTCCTTTGCTAGGGAATTCCGACCTCAAGCGGATACATCTGGTTGCAGCACCAGCACACTTTGCTTCCAAACACACACCTTCCACACCAGGTCAGTGGAAGCAGCTGCTCTGTGTGCTCACCCTGCTGTGCATTTATTGACTGAGTTAGTTCACAATGTCACCAGCAGAGGACGCCGGGACAAGCAACCTCCCCATCACTCCTCCCTCCATTCCCCTCCTCCCTCCCACTCATCTCTGGTTATTTCCTGTCGAACAAAGCATCAGGTGGCAGAAACTCTCTGATGTTGACACCTGAAAAATTCCTGTCAAAACACATGCTCACTATCTCTATCTCTCTCTCAAGGGGCTACTTCCTGCCCGGAAAGTGTCAGTCGTGCACCGCACTAACCCCTTTATCGTCTTAAACAAAGAAGTGAATATATGGTAAATTCCGAGCTGTGGATGTCTTGGAAATATTTTCTAACTCTATTAGACTGACAAATTAATTATATCGATATACTTTGTGTGTTGTTGTTGTGGTCTTCAGTCCTGAGACACTTTGTGTGTGGGCAGTTTTTCCTTGCATCCTATTGGTGGATACTAGGATTGCTGTATTTGGCGGGATTCGATCCCACAACTGGTACGTTTCCAAACCCTACTAGATCTTTTTTTTTTTCGCTTGCATCCTGTTGGTGGAGACTGGCACAGGTAGGACGTTTGGTAGGAAATCCATTACGCTGGAGGTAACTGAAAGTTGCAAATTTCTGCTCAGTTGTGTGGAATGTTCTTAAACAATATGTGGATGGTTTTGACTGGTATGTTTGCTCATAATACTACTATCGGAAACAATAAATTGATCAACTGGGAATTTCGTGTTGCGATTGGGTATTAAAAGCAGTATATAATCTTTGAGTTGGTCCCATGGCACAGGATAATATCAGGACAGAACTCGTAGGTCGATCCACCGCGTTTTATGTCAATGATAGAGATCGAGGGTCGATCCACTACGTGTTTTGGGCAGGGTAGGGTTCGAAATTGGATCCGGCATACGCTATGGCTGGGAATAAGATTCGGAGGTGGCATCTACCAAGCATTATGCTAGGCATAGAGTTTCAATGTAAATATACTGCCTATATGTCCTGGGCGGTGTCTGAAGGTAGATACATCGGTGGTGATCCCTCCTCCTCCACCCCACCCTCCGCCCCCCTGTGATACTGATACAAGCACACACACATACAGAGAGATAGCCCAGTTGCACTAGGTGTTAACAACTGTACAACACTCACAAACAATTTCAGAATATGGGCGACAAGTGACGTCATAATCACGTGAGCAGAAGCGACATAAAATCGGTAAAATTACAAAAATTGTATGTGTATAAATTGAGGGGAAAAACACATTGAGAGACAATGATGGGGTACCTTCATGCTGCTTGGTGCAGGACAATTCTTGTACATGAGAACGACAACGAGTATGTTATACCAAGAACAATACAAGAAGAAGTTGACATGGAAACACCAGGAACCAGGGAAACCGTCATTTCCCGTGGAGGGAGTTAAGACGACTGGAATAGACTGTTTAACGTGGATGACCACCAAATGTAGAGTAATAAATGTCGGATCGCAAGCCCAGGTATGACCCCAACGTTATTGGCAACCACCATATACAGGATCTAGACAAATGAAACTTTTCCTAAAGCAAATTTATTAAAACAAAATAGTACAAATGAAATTGAAAATCATTTTACATGTAAGTAGTGGTATCTTTCAAGAGTAATATTACTCTATTTAACTCCCTTCAACCGCAATGACCCACTCCAATCACGTTCTGAAGTGATTGCACGCGCTCTTTAAAACAGCACTGCCCTATTCACAAATGCTGCTTCCATAGTGGTGCATAGAGATGTGACATTGGGGTACCTCGTCTTATTGGTGACTCCTTCGACTATACTCCTAACATAGCAGTCGTGGGGGTTCAAATCCACGCTATTCAGAGGCCAGAACTCCTTTGACCAGAATATGTCAACGTTATCCAAGAGGCAGTTTTGGAATAAATGGCCCGAATGAGGTCCTTATCTGCCATCCGACCCGTTGTTCGTTCACTGACATTCAGTGCTGATGCCAATTTCCTTTGCGATTGCCCCAGGTCCTCCGAAACCAGTGCCTGGGGGCTTTTCGATGACTGCCGCAGTTCGTGACACGAGTTTCCTGGAATGAGGTTGCCTCGCGGCGTTAGCGGAACCTTCCCCAGATTTGTCCGAAGCATTATACTTGGTCACAATATCATAAACAGTTACTCTCGGATACCCGAAGACTGGAAAAATGTTCGAATGTGTGTAAATTCCTAAGGGACCAAACTGCTGAGGTCACCGGTCCCTAGACTTACGCACTACTTAAACTAATTCATGCTAAGAAGAACACACACGCCCATGCCCGAGGGAGGACCCAAACCTCCAGCGGGAGGGGCCGCGCAATCCGTGACATGGCGCCACAAACCGCGCAGCCACTCCGCGCGGCCTGAAGAATCGAACCATTTCAGTGGGCGAACACCCAGCGCGAAGGCTTTCGATAATCGCGGCTCTTGGGTTGTACTCCGCACTTGTCCGTAACATCTCCGCCATTTTGAGGTTCTGACTGTTACTAGATCCCTATGACTTTCAAGAACGCCAATCGCAACCTCCGGCAGAATTACGATATGGCGGAAAATAAAAATTGAAATTTGTCCGGATTTAAGCGACGTTTCTTATAGATTTTTGTGAAATTTCCTTAGCTAAAGACACATACCATCTTGAGGACTGCAATATATTACTACAGAACGTATTGCGTGTTTGCTGTGCAAGATTGTTTACTTGATTTAAACTATAACAAATAGTATTTTACACGTACTTCTCTGTTCTCTCTACCAATCACAACCATGCAATGTCAGCTAACAAAAACCAAACAACCATCTGCCTCTAAATATAAATGGATCTGCGTTAAAGATTTTTAGAAAGTAGATGGAATAATCGTTTGAGAGGGCTTGTAACGAGGTATGATTTAATGGTAGACTGATGATGCATTTTAGAGAGAGGGAGATGTTGCTGCAGATCACGTATCACACATTTAACCATTATTTTCCTTTGTTCTCTTGGGGTGTATCAGTTGTGTGGTATAACCTGCGTTCGACTCGTATACAATTGCGTGTTGTGTGTGTGTGTCTTAGAGCGCTATCTACCTGCGATCGTTAACAGCAGATCTCTCCATACCGTAGTCAGCAGTGGACTTCCAACGAATGTGTTACGAATCATGTCTACCAAACTTTCGGGTAACCTATTTCGGCACCCTCCTCTAGAAGGACAAAGATGTATGCGAGGAACATCTGGACATAGATCGAGTCTTCAGTTTCATAGCTGCAGTAATTCTATGTATACATTTGCTTGACATATGGCGTGTGTGGAAGAAACTGTGTTCTGTTCATGAGTTACAGCAGAATGGCGACTAACTTCACACGTCAGACACCGCTGCGATACATTCGTCTATTTCCTCGTAAGCTGTCGCTGTTTCATGCATTTCCAGTTGCTGGCGATCACTTTATAGGATAAATGCAAGTACAATTTCTGAACCGTAAGCGGATGTGCACAATGGGCGCTACATTCCTCCGGAAAGCTCTATAGTGCTTGGATCACAAAGGATCTACGTTCTTTTTCTTTTGATGTAGGAGGTAGTACTTTTATCATCTCAAAGTTTCTCACGATAGTGAGTGGGATAGAAAACTTGCAGGGTGAATGTATTTCGTGTGTTGGAAATATATTTCCTGCACTGGAATATTAACAGCACTTCATCCCACGTGACTCATATATTGGAAACCATACTGCTTTTACATTATAGCTTACGTAAATGCAGAACCGCGTAGCCTTAGGAGTGTGTGTTTATGTTCTGCAATCATTTCTATCTTACCAGTATCTTCTTGGTATGGGATCCAAACCACAGTTCTACAGGATTGATAGCACAAGAGATTTATGTAACATGTTTCAAACTCCTTCCATATGGAGCTCGATTAAGCATAAATCATACGTTTGTTCTCCTTTTTTTTTACTCATCTCTTGTATTTAAAGAATAGTCTTAAATGTATTAGGATCGTATCTGCTCCATACCAATAAGGAATGCTGAACTCCTCATCATGCAAGCGTCTAGAGAGATCGTGTGTAGTTGGATGGGTGAGATGTGTAAGACTGGTACAGAGCAGTCTTCGCAGAATAGCGGTCACAGTATTAGAGCGAGAATAACGATCTATATCACTAGCGTCAGTCAGTACAAGTTTGCAACACGTCTTATACTATTTTCAAAGCAAAATATCGACGTGTATTGAATCCATGGATCTCAGCTCCTTCTGTTCCTTCATTAGACGTCGAATGTAGCGGGTGTGCTCCTACTTCTGGTCAGTTGCAAATAAAATTGGAGACAATGTTGCAGGGAGGGTTGGTTAAAGACATATCAAGAGTTATGAGATGCGTAGAAGCAGGCCATCTAGACGTTTGCTCTAGGTCCTTTAGCCGATAGGTCCAACGAAAAAGAGGGCAGAGTGCTAGATCTTTGATAGCACAAGAGATTTATGTAACATGTTTCAAACTCCTTCCATATGGAGCTCGATTAAGCATAAATCATACGTTTGTTCTCCTTTTTTTTTACTCATCTCTTGTATTTAAAGAATAGTCTTAAATGTATTAGGATCGTATCTGCTCCATACCAATAAGGAATGCTGAACTCCTCATCATGCAAGCGTCTAGAGAGATCGTGTGTAGTTGGATGGGTGAGATGTGTAAGACTGGTACAGAGCAGTCTTCGCAGAATAGCGGTCACAGTATTAGAGCGAGAATAACGATCTATATCACTAGCGTCAGTCAGTACAAGTTTGCAACACGTCTTATACTATTTTCAAAGCAAAATATCGACGTGTATTGAATCCATGGATCTCAGCTCCTTCTGTTCCTTCATTAGACGTCGAATGTAGCGGGTGTGCTCCTACTTCTGGTCAGTTGCAAATAAAATTGGAGACAATGTTGCAGGGAGGGTTGGTTAAAGACATATCAAGAGTTATGAGATGCGTAGAAGCAGGCCATCTAGACGTTTGCTCTAGGTCCTTTAGCCGATAGGTCCAACGAAAAAGAGGGCAGAGTGCTAGATCTTTGAATCTCCGACTTCCTCCTATGAATGTGAGAATGCTTTGTGACTCCCATCCACATGGGGAAGACTACAAATCGTAATGAAATGTCACTGAATTTTTTAAGTGTTTCGGCTAACTAACGTAGTTCTTGTACCTCCTTTCTGCTGACGACTATTTCCTACACTAAGAAACAGTGATGTAGGTAGCGTAACACGGTCGCAGAATGTGCACATCTTTATGACTCTCGCAGAGTAATGGAGGGGTGGTTTAATAGTGATACGGAAGTAAAGAACCATACTGAAATTTCATTGGCTGATAACGTTGTGTTGGCAGAAGAGCCAACACCGAGTTACTAGAGGAGGCCGAAATGCACGCGTTTTAGCTCACGCAGGCTGGCGTGAGAAGAACTACACTGACGTGTGGTCTGGAACATGACAAGGAATTAGAATTCAGAAAGCGGACTTAATTAGTTTGATATTTAACTTTAATCCATTAATGATGAACGTCGATCTTGACGGTACATGATTCACAATATTATCTGTTCAGAATAGTAACTGAATTCGGCGCCTTGCTATGTCGTAGCAAATGACGTAGCTGAAGGCTATGCTAAACTGTCGTCTCTGCAAATGAGAGCGTATGTAGGCGGTGAACCATCTCTAGCAAAGTCGGCTGTACAACTGGGGCGAGTGCTAGGGAGTTTCTCTAGACTAGACCTGCCGTGTGGCGGCGCTCGGTCTGCAATCACTGATAGTGGCGAACGCGGGTCCGACCTATACTAACGGACCGCGGCCGATTTAAAGGCTACCACCTAGCAAGTGTGGTGTCTGGCGGTGACACCACAGATAGCATCACGAGAGCGACGTGAAGAAACGTTTTGCTGACGTGACAGTTCGTCGAGGATGGCGGTTTGGGCCTCGAGTTGTTGAGTAAAATACGTTGAAATTACGGAGAACGTGGCAAAAGTAAGAAAATGGGTGGAAAATATGTAAAATTGATGAAAACATGAGAAAAAAATGTGGAGGGATGATGGCACTTACATGCTGGCCTGCGTGTACAAAAAGCATTCCATTCCTCCACTGTTGGGATTGACAACTGATAATGCATACTATCCATGGTCTATGGGTTTAAGTCCTGCAGAAAACCTCTTGTTCCACATGTGGTTATGCACTGTAGCTCATAAAAAGGAAAGATTCATAGTCCAAAGATTTGGAGGTCAGGGTGACTGCCGCCTAGGACACCGAATCAGCGATCACATTCGTGGGTGCAATATGCACCACCAACACGAGGAATCAATGCTCTGGGTCTCTTCAAAAACAGCACTCCGAGACATCTGGTGCCCTGTCACTGTAGAAGATGAGATTAAAGTAGAGGTCATCACCATCGGATAGCTGTTTGTAAACGCTACACAACGCCGCAGTTTCCATATATTGAAATGTTTTCCACATTTATGTCAGTAACACACACTGCCTCTGCCTTTTATTTCAACTACTCTGTGTAGCGTGAGCTCAGCTTAGTGTACACCAGGCAATGTTCAGTATTCAGTGAGAGTCGATGGATGGAAATGTGTTAATGTCGGTTTAGTACCCGGTACAGACCACAAACCCATTGTAGGAAAACAAAATGTATGGATGTGTACAAAGATGTAGTCATACACTGCTTCGATGTGTTACAGAAAAAAAGTATCAAAGTGTTTATGAAACAACAAAGCAAAAAACTTCTATTTTGATTGATAGTCGGTGGGATACGGTGTTCTTCTAGCAAAGGCGACAAAACTTTACATAGGTCAGTGAAAGGGATTGCGATCACTGGCCACCTGCCCCAATGGACCTATATGTATATATTTAACGTGGTCGACAAGTACGGTCGATGTCAACACGCAGATGGTATTTGTTTCTGATATATCAGAAGAGAGAGATGTGGTGAAATCTTATTGAGTTCTCTACCAGGCGACGTCAGCGAAGTTTTTATAGTTCGTAGTTTGTTGGATGTTACAAAATTAAGGAGGTGAGAGAGAGAGAGAGAGAGAGAGAGAGAGAGAGAGAGAGAGAGAGAGAGAGAGAGAGAGAGGGAGGGACTGTGCTGCCAACTGAGACTCTGACACTATTACAATGTCTCATTTCTAGTGTGATAATCATAGGAATACGATAAAAGAGATTAGGACATGTACATGAAGATATTTATGGACTGTCATTCAGTACTGACGAATTATAGGTGTTATGCTTCTGAATCTCTGTGTGTACTCTACATGGTTAAAAATTTCCTGCTGTGCGTTAGTGTGCTATTTTTGTCATTGTTACAGCTCTCTACCTGGCCACTGATGGATGCATGACTAGGGTTAGACAGCCGTCTAGCTATGGAACAGTGCTGTCAGATGGGACTTCGAGAGAAATTGCAGGGATCTGTGACTTGACTGTGGGTAACAGTTCTTATTGCTATGGCAAACGCCAGCTATCGTACAAGAACATACATAACGTAAACAAAAGACGCGAGGGCTTTTTAATTGTAATTACAGCCTTCATTCCTTAACAAATATGTGATAACCACGACGTGATGGGAGGGTTTTGCTAGCCTCGGGCATGGATGCATGTGCTGTCCTTAGGTTAGTTAGGTTTAAGTAGTTCTAAGCTCTAGGGGACTGATGACCTCAGAAGTTAAGTCCCATAGTGCTCAGAGCCATTTGAACCATTTGACGACGTGATGGGAGGGTTTTGCTACTGGGCAGTTTATATTTAAGAAGATTCATTAGCGAGCTCTGTAAAGTGTAGGCGCTGGACATACCGATAACATCCGAATTCCTGCCACTCGGGTCATCCTGTACAGCCTCTTTGGGGGTCCGCGTCCATCTGCAGACCTGGCGCACCCGCTGAGACACGCGTCCAGGGCGGCAACTCTCTTTCCTGGGGCACTGCGTTTGAACACAGGGACACGCGCGTGGGATGTACGAGTGCTTCGGTGATCTTCCACATCTGACTGTCAGAATTACTTCTGTGGATTGGAACTTGGTGTAAGTGTTCGGTGTTTAATGCTTCTCAGTACAGTCAGAGGGACTCGGTGTTGCAGCGGAAAGGTAGAAGTGGTGGTATTCGTTGTTGTTACTATCAAGTAATGTGGTAGACCCTTCCCCCTCCACCTCCTGGTGTAGCTGAGGGGATCAACTCAGTGATTATATGGCGCTTTAAGAACCCAGTCGCATCATCAAATTTCCAGCTGATCAATTTATGGTCTTTGATAGTGGTATTAGGAGCACACAGAGCAGTCCAACCCATCCGCACATTGTCTCAGGACAATGCATGCAACTGAGCTGAAATTTGAAATTTTCAGCTACCTCCAGCGTAGTGGATTTCGTACCAAATGGCCTAACTAAATGGTTCAAATGGCTCTGAGCACTATGGGATTTAACATCTATCAGTCCCCTAGACTTAGAACTACTTAAACCTAACTAACCTAAGGACAGCACACGCGTCCATGCCCGAGGCAGTATTCGAATCTGCGACCGTAGTACCAGCGCGGTTCCGGACTAAAGCGCCTAGAACCGCTCGGTCACTACGGCTGGCAAATGGCCTAATTGTGTCAGTGTCTACCAATAGGAGAAAAGGGGGGGGGGCGGATCTGGAGGAGGAAGAGTAGGCCCTTCCTCCTCCTTCCAAATGTAGCAGAGAGAACTACCTTAGAAATTCTATAATCCTTTGAAAACCCAGTCTCAATTTTAAATTCCCAGTTTATCAACTTACTGTTTCCGACAGTGGTATTGCGAACATGCATCTGTCCAGCCCTTCCCGCAGATTGTTTAAGGAGACAGCATGCAATTGAGCTGAAATTTGAAATTTTCAGCTACCTCCAACGTAATGGACTTCCTACCAAATGACCTAACTGTGCCAGTATTCGCCAACAGGATGCAAGTGGGAGGGGGGAAGGGGGAGATCCAGTAGAGTTTGCGAACCGACTAGTGGCGGGATCGAATCCCACCAAATATACCAGTCCTGCTATCCACCAATAGGATGCAAGGAAAAACTGCCAGCACAGAAAGGGTATAGATTTAATTAATTAGTCAGTCGAACTGATCAAGACATCCACAGCTGGGGATTTTCCAGGTATCAACTACTTTGTTTGGGACAAAAGAGAGGTTAGTGCACTACAGGACAGATGGGCGCTGGGCAGTAAGTAGCCACTTGAGAGTTGAGAGAGGGAGAGAAAGAAAGAGAGAGAGAGAGAGAGAGAGAGAGAGAGAGAGAGAGAGAGAGAGAGAGCATGTGTTTTGGCAGGAATTTCTCAGTATCAAAGATCGCCACCAACTGATGCTTCATCGACAGGAAGCACCTGGATGGGCAAGGGGGAAAGGGAGAGATGGGAGGGGATTGGAGGGAGCATCGATGGGGGAATTGCTTCTCTCAGCGTCCTCTGCCTGTGGTATTGTGAACTAACTCAGCCAGTATCTGCACAGCAGGCGAGCACATACAGCAGCTGCTTCCACTGACCTGGTGTGGAAGGTGCGTGTTTGGGAGCAGATTGTGCAGATGTTGCAACCGGCCACTTGAGGTGGGAATTACCAAGCAAAGGACGCTACCGGAAAAAAGGGGACCACTGCTGTAGGGTGACTTGGCTGCCGGACGGTGACGAAAAATGTAGCTCAGATCTACTGTCGTGGGCGGCAGACCTCTCTGGGCACTGAGATTGCATTGCGTAATTTCAATACTGATGGACAGTCCGTGTCCTGTCAGTGTGCTAATAACGGGAGATGCCCACTTAACGGAGGTCAGGCGGTGTCGCTGGCGGTGCGGAGCGGTGCTGCGGGCGCGTAGCGCAGCCTCACGGCCGGCTTGGAGGACACTGGCGCATCGTGCAGCCCAGTCATCGCCACATACATTTAGCGCGCTCTGTAACAGTGTAATTAGGTATGATGAGTGCTTGGTATTGCTTACACGATCGGAATAAAAAAGCCCCACAATTGTTTGAAAAATGACTCTGAGCACTATGGGACTTAACATCTGAGGTCATCAGTCCCGTAGAACTTAGAACTACTTAAACCTAACTAACCTAAGGACTATTTATTTATTTATTTATTGTTCCGTGGGACCAAATTAAGGAGAAGTCTCCATGGTCATGTAACGAGTCAATACATGAAATTATAACACGATATTAGAAACAGATAAAATGAAATACACTCCTGGAAATTGAAATAAGAACACCGTGAATTCATTGTCCCAGGAAGGGGAAACTTTATTCACACATTCCTGGGGTCAGATACATCACATGATCACACTGACAGAACCACAGGCACATAGACACAGGCAACAGAGCATGCACAATGTCGGCACTAGTACAGTGTATATCCACCTTTCGCAGCAATGCAGGCTGCTATTCTCCCATGGAGACGATCGTAGAGATGCTGGATGTAGTCCTGTGCAACGGCTTGCCATGCCATTTCCACCTGGCGCCTCAGTTGGACCAGCGTTCGTGCTGGACGTGTAGACCGCGTGAGACGACGCTTCATCCAGTCCCAAACATGCTCAATGGGGGACAGATCCGGAGATCTTGCTGGCCAGGGTAGTTGACTTACACCTTCTAGAGCACGTTGGGTGGCACGGGATACATGCGGACGTGCATTGTCCTGTTGGAACAGCAAGTTCCCTTGCCGGTCTAGGAATGGTAGAACGATGGGTTCGATGACGGTTTGAATGTACCGTGCACTATTCAGTGTCCTCTCGACGATCACCAGTGGTGTACGGCCAGTGTAGGAGATCGCTCCCCACACCATGATGCCGGGTGTTGGCCCTGTGTGCCTCGGTCGTATGCAGTCCTGATTGTGGCGCTCACCTGCACGGCGCCAAACACGCATACGACCATCATTGGCACCAAGGCAGAAGCGACTCTCATCGCTGAAGACGACACGTCTCCATTCGTCCCTCCATTCACGCCTGTCGCGACACCACTGGAGGCGGGCTGCACGATGTTGGGACGTGAGCGGAAGACGGCCTAACGGTGTCCGGGACCGTAGCCCAGCTTCATGGAGACGGTTGCGAATGGTCCTCGCCGATACCCCAGGAGCAACAGTGTCCCTAATTTGCTGGGAAGCGGCGGTGCGGTCCCCTACGGCACTGCGTAGGATCCTACGGTCTTGGCGTGCATCCGTGCGTCGCTGCGGTCCGGTCCCAGGTCGACGGGCACGTGCACCTTCCGCCGACCACTGGCGACAACATCGATGTACTGTGGAGACCTCACGCCCCACGTGTTGAGCAATTCGGCGGTACGTCCACCCGGCCTCCCGCATGCCCACTATACGCCCTCGCTCAAAGTCCGTCAACTGCACATACGGTTCACGTCCACGCTGTCGCGGCATGCTACCAGTGTTAAAGACTGCGATGGAGCTCCGTATGCCACGGCAAACTGGCTGACACTGACGGCGGCGGTGCACAAATGCTGCGCAGCTAGCGCCATTCGACGGCCAACACCGCGGTTCCTGGTGTGTCCGCTGTGCCGTGCGTGTGATCATTGCTTGTACAGCCCTCTCGCAGTGTCCGGAGCAAGTATGGTGGGTCTGACACACCGGTGTCAATGTGTTGTTTTTTCCATTTCCAGGAGTGTATAAAAAAACATATTCAGGTGACAAGTCGTAAGTTTAAATGAAGAAAATCAACAATGTAACACTGGAATTTGCCTAATTTTTTAGCTCTTCCAGGAGCTCCTCGACAGAATAGGAGTGAGCCATGAGGAAACTCTTCAGTTTAGACTTAAAAGAGTTTGGGCTACTGCTAAGATTTTTGTGTTCTTGTGGTAGCTTATTGAAAATGGATGAAGCAGAATACTGCACTCCTTTCTGCACAAGAGTCAAGGAAGTGCATTCTACATGTAGATTTGATTTCTGCCTAGTATTAACTGAGTGAAAGCTGCTAACTCTTGGGAATAGGCTAATATTGCTAACAACAAACGACATTAAAGAAAATATATACTGTAGGGGCAATGTCAGAATTCCCAGATTTTGAATAGGGGTCGACAAGACGTTCTCGAACTTACACCACATATAGCTCGAACAGCCCGTTTTTGAGCCAAAAATACCCTTTTTGACTCAGAAGAATTACCCAAAAAAATAATACCATACGACATAAGCATATGAAAATATGCGAAGTAGACTACTTTTCGTGTTGAAGTGTCACTTATTTCAGATACTGTTCTAATGGTAAATAAAGCAGCATTTAGCTTCTGAACAAGATCCTGGACATGGGCTTTCCACAACAGCTTACTATCTATCCGAACGGCTAGGAACTTGAACTGTTCCGTCTCGCTTATAATATGCCTATTCTGTCTGATCAAAATCACACACATCACATACATCACACACACATCACACACATCCATGCCCGAGGCAGGATTCGAACCAGCGACCGTATCGGTCACGCGGTTCCGTTCTGAAGCGCCTGGAACCGCTCGGCCACCGCGGCTGGCTACAATTGTTTGAATATTCCACACAATGTGTCTACAAATTGTTTAAATAAACGATGTTCCACATATTGCAAACGATTTCCCGACAATCAATATATCTGGAAGGAGGCTGTATCCACCAAGGACAACTGTCCCATACAAAAAGGATGCCGATTAGTTAAATAGGCAATCAAATTTATAGAAATGGCTGGGGGCTAGTCGAAAAACTCAGACCTCACCTGTTGTGTTACGACGAACTACAAGATATGATCGACAGTGTCAGCCGGTTTAATGGATATCAGCTCTAATTATCGCAAGAGCTACTTCCAAAGAAGCGTATTTTACTGACTAACCAGTGCTTTATAATTCCGACCAAATATCAGCCACAGCTTCATTATGTTTTTAAATGCTTGTCGGAACTTTAGGCCTCATATTGACAGTAAGAGGGTCACACTGCTGGGTGTGAATATCGGTTCACATCCACACACCACACATACACACACACACACACACACACACACACACACACACACACACTGAGAGAGTATGGTACCATGTGCCTCTCACAAAAAACAGTGCCAGAGAGTCCAGAATTACGTTATTTTTATTTATTTATTTATTTATTTTGAGATCATAAACCTTATAAAACATGTGGCTTGAGTGTAGCTCTGTTTCCTTCTTCATAGGAAACTGCGTCTGCATGTTCGAAAGAATACATCACCTCTCTTCTTAGTAACACAGGCACTACCGTATGATATTAATCCACCAATACCAGGCAGTAAGTTTCATTTAGAATGTCATCACCAGGTTGGGAATTACATAATGTGTGTGAGAGTACGGTTTATGACACAAGATAGATGAGGTATGGGTGTCAGTGTCTGGCCGTTGGTCGAGCATTGATAGTCAAAGTAGATTAAAGTGACCGCTCACGTAAAGCCGGTGATCAAGGTTCGAATCCCGGTCTGACATAAATTTTCATTGTCATCTCCTTATAAAGTTGAAGGTTGTTTGTATTCGCAACTGTGAATACATTTTATGTATAAATTGGAGGACTGGCATGTCATCGATACAATGCAATTTCGTGACGCGACGTCATGTCGCGATGTTGACACATAACTCAAATAACTTGGTAACATGGGGAAAAACGGGAGTAGTTATGTATCCGTCTGAGTATGACAACTGCTAGTGCCTAGAAATATTAATTTGTTATTAACAAGTAGGACTCTAGTGATGTAATTTGTTACCAAACAAACAGACTCATCCTGTCACTATGATCGGTACACAGCTCCAGAATGCGCCAGTTATAAAAGATGGGGAAAGGGTGGCACGCTTTAATTTAGTAATATCTGACTTAGTGAGATACTGTTTTGTGATTGCTTGAGAGCATTGTGATGTCAAAACGATGTCGGGAACAGTCTTGCATGATGGTACAAACTAAAAAAGAATGCGTAAAATCCGGAAAATACTTAAAATTGGGTAAAATGTGGGAAAATAGATAATAATGAGAATACGTACTTATGTGCCTATGTCTGATATCTGCTCGTGGCATTTAATACAGAATTTTTACTGACTCTATGATGTGACTTATCTTAATTTGTTGTAAACAAATATACTGTGACGTTTTCCTATGCTAAAAATGGTTCAAATGTCTCTGAGCACTATGGGACTTAACATCTGAGGTCATCAGTCCCCTAGAACTTAGAACTACTTAAACCTAACTAACCTAAGGACATCACACACATCAATGCCCGAGGCAGGATTCGAACCTGCTAACGCAGCGGTCGCGCGGTTCCAGACTGTAGCGCCTAGAACAGCTCGGCCACCCTGGCCAGCTCTCCCTATGCTACACAGCTCCAGAAAGCCCGCAGTTACAAAATAGGAAAATGCGTGGAAAATGTGAAAAATTGATGAAAATATTGAAAAAATGTAAAAATGAGTGTACTTCAATATTTGCCTCGATCTAGTCTCTGCTGATGTCTCGTAATATTGCTACTAACAAACAGACCTCAAGTGGCGTAATTTGTTATTAACAAGTAGACACATCCTCTCTCTATGCTGTCCAGCTCCATAGTAACCCCAAGCCACACAAGTGTCCCAGCTATGAAAGATGAAGTTGTTGATGGGGTGGGGGGAGAGGGGTGCATGATCGTCATTGCTCCAGAGGGATGGGAAGCAGGGGGGGAGAGGGGAAGGAGTGGAGGTGTCGGTGAGTCCCTTGTGTGTCCCTGGTCTACTGTTCCCTTGGGGGGTGGGGGGGGGGGGGGGGAAGAGGGAGTTGGGATCCCAAGGAGCCCAGGTGTTTAGCCTGACACCGGATGTCCTTACCAGCAACGCCCACTATATTCCGAACTCTCTCTGGCATCTTGCTAGACGACACATAATATCCCTAAGAAAAGAAATGTGTGTGTCACAACAAAATTAACGATGTAAAAGTATGATAATCTACCTGACGGTAACAGAATGACAGTCGTAACTTTTAGTGGTTGTAAGATTACCTCCTCCTCATAGACTTACACCTTCCACAGTGAAAAAATATAATTGTTTTGCTGAATACTTCCGCTTGGTGATTTACTTTTCTGTCGGACTAGATCAAGTTGATGACGCACAAATACGAGGGTCGTCCACAAAGTGAGTTCCGTTTGGTTATATAAAACAAACGTGTACAGATACAGGAAAAATGTTTATTTTGCAAAAATCTACGATTGTTAAACTACTTTTCTGCATAGCTTTCGAAATTTTGTAGGCACTTGTCATAGCGTGGCAAAAGTTTTTGTATGCCTACTTCATAGAATGTTCAACCATGTGGTTACATGACCTTTCAGCTCGTCATCATCATTGAAGTGTTGAGCACCAAGGACAGATTTTAGGTGTAAGAAGACATGAAAGTCGCCAGGAGCGAGCTCCTGGCTGTCAGGAGGATTATCAAACGCGTCCCAGTGAAATTCCCGTAAGAGTTGTTTGGTCACATTCGCCGTGTGAGGTTGGGAATTATCGTGGAAAACAACACCTTTTGACAGTAGTCCTCGGTGCTTGTTCTGTATTGCGCGGCGCAGTTTCTTCATGGTCACGCAGTAAACACGTGCATTGATTGTTTGGCCTCGTGGTAAGAAATCAATCAGCAAAATGCCTTTTCTGTCCCAAAAAACGGTGCACATGACTTTTCGAGGTGTCAAGATTTGCTTAGGCTTCGTTGGGGATGAAGTGTGCCTCCACTCCATTGACTGCTGCCATTTTGTTTCAGGGGTGTCGTACGATACCCAAGTTTCACCCCCCATGACTGTCGCCCTCTTCATTGTACCTAGCGTATCAAAAACTGAAGTGCACTGCACATCCGTTTCTTTTTGTGTTGTACGAATTTTGGGTACCCAACGTGAGCAAAGTTTTCGAAATTTCAGTTTGTCAGTAACAATTTCATTAATTAGTGATCGTGAGATTTGCGGAACTTCCATAGCAAGGGCACCAAGTGTAAACTTATGGTTGTGCTTAATCTTCTCTTAAATTGTGTGAACCAGTTCATCAGTGACCACAGACGGGCGTCCACTTCGTTCTTCATCGTGCACTTGATCACGTCCTTCATTGAACAGTCTGACCCGTCTTCTAACCATTGAATTACTCATAACATTTTTGTCCGTAAACCTCGCAGATTTGCCGATGAATTTCCTTTGGTTTAACTTTCTTTGCATTTAGCAATCACAGATCTGATTTCACACGCGGCGGCATTTTCAGTTATGCCTGACATTATAAAGAAGCACTACAAAGCACACGTCGGCAGCAGCGATCTGAAAATGGCGTACGTCTCTTCTGCTTGAGTCAGAGTAACTGCCGCGCATGCTCGGAGCTGCGATCGTAGCGCTGCCGCGAATAGAAATAGAAACGGACGACCCTCGTATTACTGACACACTATTTATTATTGGTGTTACTTCACTATGCACATCACATACATGAAACATAGATCTTGACTATTGCTGTGTGCTACAGTTAGACTCAGAAATGAGTAAAGTGCAAGTAAGGTACGTGTACGTCCTAGCCAGGCCGCCGCTCACTTGTTTCGCTCTCCTTGTTTTCTGTGCTCTCTGAGAGGCATTGTTGGTATCGGCTATACCGTTTATGCTGTACGAGGGGCTGCACTCATATTCTGTATAATACTCATTACATGTTTGGCCACTGCATCCTTGCATGGTGTTAAAAAAATGTGACTGAATTAGTTTTTATTCTGTATTATCTAATCAGTCGCAGCCTTTGACAAGCAGTCCATGATGGATGACATACTTGTTGATGCATTTATGTTGGCTCGTCACAGTGCAGCAGTACAGTGTGATATCCAATTTCAGGGAGCTGGAGCTGAAGATGGAACCAAACACCATTTCCCTTCAGTACACGGCGCTGTTTTGGGTCTCTGGATTGTTCGTGCAGCTCTTCTCAATTTTCAATGGAGGTCGCCTTATTGTGTTGCCTCGCTTTGACGAGGATATGATAGCCAAGGCGATAGAAGAGTACAAGGTATTGTGATAAATCAATCTCTTGTTTATAAAACTAGTACTTAAATCGTCATATGTTGTTTTAAAATCTTTCACTCGTGGAACGTACTGTAGTAATGAGATGGAGAGTGCTTTTTTTCCTGAGGGTAATGCGTCCATTCGTAGAATTACTGTGGTACTGACATGTGACATGAGTAATGCTTTTTCCTCTCAGGGTAATGCGTCACGCGTGCCTTTCTCATGTATCCACGTCGCGGTACATCGGTTGGCTTATGTCCAACAGTGAGACGTGCGAATGTGAAGAGCGCTTTGGCCCTTTCCCACCGTTTTGAGTCCGTGTTGTTCTGGATAATGATGGGAATGAAAGGAAGTGTGAAGGAAAACTCTGGGGCGGCGCCTTTTAAAAAAAGGAAATTGAAGTGTCTTCTGTTTGGATCCGTTAGATAGCCTAGAGGCCCAAGCGCTATAGTCCACCAAAAACATAAGTTTGCTTTTACGGATTGGGTCCGGTAAATCATTACATTAAGGGATTCCAATAAAAACCTGCTCGGAGAACTGTATCCATACAAAATATAGCTGGAGCCCTACGTTAATATCTTACTGTATCGAAAGTGGCAATCAAATGTTCCCCGCCGCTGCGGAGAAGCTAACAAATGGTTCAAATGGCTCTGAGCACTATGGGACTTAACATCTGTGGTCATCAGTCCCCTAGAACTTAGAACTACTTAAACGTAACTAACCTAAGGACAGCACACAACACCCAGCCATCACGAGGCAGAGAAAATCCCTGACCCCGCCAGGAATCGAACCCGGGAACCCGGGCGTGGGAAGCGAGAACGCTACCGCACGACCACGAGATGCGGGAAGAAGCTAACAAAACAGCTCACTTCCACATAAAAAATCCCTCATGGAATACACGCTTTTGTTAGCTTCAAGCAGTGGTTTCAAAACTGCACAGTACGCAGATCGACTGAAAATAAAATGAGCATATTTTTATATCAGTTCATCCTGTAAAATAAATCATTGATCACGAAATGAGAATATTCTGTATTCTTGCAATAATATAATAACCACTTCGCCTCACAGAACTAACTTTCCGTTCAGCTTGAATAGTCCATACATAATGTGAAGATGTATATACGTATGTTGCACATCTCGTTCTTAACAGCTGGATCGATTTCACCCAAACTTGGCACACATATCACTTACTGACTGTAGACAAGCATTGTGGCAGTAAGAAACACTTGCGTCTCCAAGGGGGAGAAGGTCGGGTAGAGAAAGAAGCGTAGCCCATGAAGCAAAAGTAGCCAGATCATGTACATCTAGTATTTGAGGCAAACTTTTCACATTCTTTCAAATCTCTGCAAGACTTTCTCTCCTTTGCTACCTCCCCCCCCCCTCCCCTCAACAAAATTATGACAGGAAAAAAGTTTTGCGTTTACTACATTTTCACTGTTCATGTAGTTTATCAGGTACGACGTTTTAATTTATTACTTCTTTGCTACTAATTGTAGTCATAACAAATTTTGCCGACAGTATTCAAATATATTACTAAATGTACCTGTAAACTGTTCGACACAGAGTTTATGAGCTATGACGTCATAAATACTGAGATGCGAGAAAAACAGTCGCGTCATGCATGACGTTTTAATTTATTACTCCTTCACTACTAATTCTATTCGGAACACATTTCGCAGACACTTTCTACAGATGACACTGAATGTGCCTGCAAAATTGTAACACTGTAGCAGTCATTCTTCAGGAGATTTGATGTCATAAACATTGAGCTGTGTGAAAACGAAACGTTAGCGTGGAATTTGCTGGAGATAGAGGTGAAATATGTGTGAAATGTGTTAAATGTAGGTGAGATAAGGGTATAAAAAAGTGTCCGATCCTTTGAGAGGTGGTATTACTCATCGAAACAAGAAAAATAAGTTCAATAAACATCGGTCCAGAAACGCATACTTTCCGAGATAAACACGCATTTATAGGCAGGGCTGCGCGGCTCTTGGTCGCAGATTTAGCACAGTCGTTGCATTGGCGCTCCGTCAAATGTTTCGGCAGGGTATTATGATGTCTTACGGACAGTACTCTACTTACCATTAGGTGTTCTGCAGTCAGTTGTGTTGTTCGAGTCTTATGGTAGGCTGTGTTAGTTGTCATCGTGTTTGTGTGGCTTATTGTTCAGTACTGTCAACCGTGGGTACGTACTATAGTGTTTTATCTTCTTCCAAATGAGGAGTCACTCATGTGTTTACTGTTATTGCGCTGTTGGTCCTTAAAAATGGTGTAGTACATTTACATTTTCTCTCTTCCACCACTTGTTAGCAATGCAAGCCTACTACTCGACAAGTGAAATGGCGGATACGATATTCTGCCATGGTTTAGCAATGGACGTGGCCTGCGAACCCGTGCCCTCTATGCCGAAAAATATTCACAGAGAAGAGTAAATTCTGATAAGCTGTTCGGCAGACTTTTCCAGCGTCTGAGAGACACAGGCACTCTGGTGCCTCGGAAGACTGACAGTGCAAGGCCTGACATGGTAGAGCGTGTGCTATGCTCGGTGGAGAAAACCCTTGGAACCAGTGTGCGACGGGTCCTGAGGCCACAGGCTCATCTTGGCAAATGGCGGCTTGTCAATGGCTGCTGCAGAAGTGTGCTGCGGATCCACCGTTCACCTGCAAGATTTTACTCACCGATGTAGTAGGGTTCACAGGAGAGGATGTTATAGATTTCCGTAACCAGCATGCATGGGCAGATGTAAATCCCCAAGGAGCTCAGAAAGGTGACGTCAACACCGATTCTGAATCAATGTATGGGCGTACTTGGCGATATGAGTAGGGCCATACATGCTATGTCAAAAGTTAACTGGGCTGCATTATCTGGATTTTCCCATTCATGTATTATCTACTTTGTTGGAGGCTGCGGCACTGCAGCACCGAATACAAATGTAGTTCATGCGTGATGTGGAAGCAGCACATTTTCGTCACAATGTGCACGAACATCTGAAGCAGACATTTCAGGACTGATGGATTGGTGGGGGGTGGGGGTGGGGGGCGGCTGCAACCTTGACCTGCTCGCCCCACGGACCTTAGTCCCTTAGACTTTTGGTTATGAAGGAATTGGCCTACGCCAAGCCATCAACGGCGTGCGGATAGTACAGAGTCACATTTTCAAAGTGTGCCAGCAGGTACAACAACAGCCGGGTACATCATTCCTTACGCCGGGGGCAGAGGGGATCACTGCCATGAATGGTCGCCGCGTTGAACACCTCCTGTAAACAAGTGTTTTTCACAGAAAGTATGCGTTTCCGGACTCATGTTTAATGGAGTTACTTCATTCCTCGACCCATGTTTATTGGAATTATTTTTCTCGTTTCGATGAATACTACCCCCTCTCAAAGTATTCGACAGCTTTTTTAACAGCCTGTATGTGTCACATGTGCGAACCTGGACAAAACCACGGGCAAAACGCTCCTTCTAAGCTCCCGATCAATTTCAACCAAGTATGATACATATGTTACTTACTATCTGGATAGAAATTCTGTGAGGATGAGAACCACCAACAGGCTATTGGAGTTGGGATGAATTATGGTGCTGGAGAGAGATGGGGGAGGGGCGGGGGGAGGAGCAGATCGACAGACAGACAGAGGGAAGGAGAAGATGGACAGAGAGACGGGGGAGGCACTGATGAAAAGATACCAACGAAGAGCAGACATACAGGAAGATAAGTGAGGAGGATATGGCAGAAAAGGGGGAGGGAGGAAACGAACTATTACAATAAATATATGCCCAGGCGACGCCGGATACAATCCCAGAAGAAGTGTAGACAAACTACTACAATAGTGGAATAAATATATGCCCGGGCGACGCCGGATACAATGCCAGAAGAAGTGTAGACGAACTACTACAATACTGGAATAAATATATGCCCGCGCGACGCCGGATACAATCCCGGAAGAAGTGTAGACGAACTACAACAATATTGGAATAAATACATACCTGGTCGACACCGGATACAGTCCCAGAAGAAGTGTACACCAGGTTTACCGTCACCATGGAGTTTTTTTGTTTTGTTTTTTAATGTGAGTGAAACCTAGTAGAGGACAGATGTTCGATGTTGTGAGACACTGTTGTTTAATCGATTTGGCAGAAATATTTTTTGAAGAGTCACTGTAACCCAGGAGTACACATCGTGTGACTATTCTTTTGCCGAATGTGAAATGCATTTCTGTGAAAATTGCACGTAGGAATGACATTCACGAACGGAAGCTGCTATTCGGTGACCATTGCTAAAAGAACTCAATCGTGAAAGTGACTTAAGAGACTTTCGTGATGAAAATGATGCAGAAGCTGATGCCCCTTGCAGCAGTTACGGACAGTGACAAAACTGATCAGTATGCCCAATTTCGACAGCGACGAAGAAGATAACATCATCCACGGTAAGAATGGCCATTGTCGGTGTTGTGTTGGCAGAGGAGCCAACACCGTGTTACCAGGGGAGGCCGAAATGCACGCGTTTTAGCTCTCGCAGGCTGGCGTGAGGAGGAAAGGACTATACTGACGTGAGGTCTGGAACATGACAAGGAATTATAATTCAGAAAGCGGACGTAATTAGTTTGATACTTAACTTTAATCCATTAATGATGAACATCGCTCTTGACGGTACATGATTCACAATATTATCTGTTCAGAAGACACAGTAACTGAATATGGCGCCTTGCTAGGTCGTAGCAAATGACGTAGCTGAAGGCTATGCTAAACTGTCGTCTCTGCAAATGAGAGCGTATGAACCATCGCTAGCAAAGTCGGCTGTACAACTGGGGCGAGTGCTAGGGAGTCTCTCTAGACTAGACCTGCCGTGTGGCGGTGCTCGGTCTGCAATCACTGATAGTGGCGACACGCGGGTCCGACGTATACTAACGGATCGCGGCCGATTTAAAGGCTACCACCTAGCAAGTGTGGTGTCTGGCGGTGACACCACAGTGGGAACACAGCTGCCAGTCCGACGTATACTAACGGATCGCGGCCGATTTAAAGGCTATCACCTGGCAAGTGTGGTGTCTGGCGGTGACACCACAGTGGGAACACAGCTTCCCCTAACAGAAAAGGTCTTTCAGCTGCCTGTAAAATTGTGGTTCACCTTCCAAGAGATCGAAAATAATGAATGAATCGATTTACGAGTATTTTAGGACACCTCTGCATATCTGTGTAACAAGTGCGTTTAAATAAATGTATACCATCTTCATATAATTAAACTGCAAATAAAGTCTTGAGATCTGGATCACTTTCAAGTTTCGTTATTGAAAATCTTACATGCAGCTTTTACTTTGTCGCAAATTTTGTATGTGTTAATAATAATATTGATTTAAAGGTACATGGAAAAGTTGAAATAAATTGCGTTTAGTACATGAGAGTCCAATATCATTATAAAACATTCTTCATCGGGAAATTTCTCCGGCAAATAATTTAGGGTCGTTGTGACCCTTGTGTACAGTTCGTGTGACAATTTCGGAGGTGTACACTGCTAGGGTTAATGATAAAAGCAAAGGGCTGGTGCAGTGATCACCACGTTAGTCCAGAGTGGATACAATACAACAGTCTATGTTACAATTCTGAAGTGTCCGCCACTAGCGCCTCCTCTCTATGGCGCCGCCACAATTCCACAATTCCACAATTTCCTTAATTCTTGATTAAACAATGGCTTGTCGTGTACTTAGTGCCTTTTGTTCATATTTGCATCATTATTCCCCGTCTCCGCAAGAATCCAAATCAGTGTTTTGCCTACACCCCTCCCCTAAATGTGAATTTGAGTGGACGTTTCGTGCCTAACACGCAGCACATTTTTAGAATAGTTTAACAAAAGAGAGTTTTCCTACTTGTTGCTCTTCTTGCGTCACTCAGCAAGCGTTTAAGCTTGATTATCCTCCCTTTACACATTAAATTAATGTACTTCAGGGACAGTAAAAACGTACTTAACTGGGCCGTTACAGATCTGTGCTTGCGCATTGTCTATCACACGAAGAAGGCACGGAGATTCACGCACCAGACAGACGTCCACGTTTTTGCCAGCAAACATAAAAAACATAAAAAATTTAGTTACAAACAAAGATCAGTTTGAAAGGAGCCCGAAAGACTTACTAGTGACCAACTCCTTCTACTCCATTGATGAATTTTTTAATAGAAATAAATGATGTATATAAACAGAATGTTAGTATTGTTATTTCAGCTTTAAAAAAAATGACATGTTCCGCATCCACGAGGATCTCCTCAGCACGGATCTATGGAACGAAAAACTGATCTAATCTAATCTAATCACACCGTGAGACACTGCTTAGAGGATGGAAATTTACCCCACAACGCTCACGTGCTGTGGGATAGCGAGGAAGCACACCGCTAACTCTTCTCCTCTTGTCAGTCAGATGACACGACGTGAGAACCTTCTCACTCATTGTCTGTCGTAAAGAGTCGGGAGTCGGAGGATGGGGCACTGTAGTTGACGCAGTGGACTCTCATTTTTCGTCCATTATTAACGTGTTACATCATAATAGTGACGTTATGAGAAGTTTTCCTACACTGACTAAGGGTAATTATGGGTAGGTTCCTTTCAAAAGAACACAGCCCCTGTTCCCACCCATCATTGTCTATCTCAAAATAGCTGTCAACATTCTACTTTAGTAGTATATATCTGCTTATAAAATCATTACTATTTCTCAATCATGTTGCTCCTATAGGGGTCTGAAAATAAAACTGGACTAGAGATTTGTAGTATACTTTTCCTAGACCCACGTTGGACAAGTTATTTATGTGGTCATAGATATGTTATCAAAGCTAAATTGGCGTAGCTAGTCTTTACAATGTTAACCTGCCTCTGTAGAAGAGGTCACCAGTGCGCGCCTGTGTAGTGGCACGTCAGTTCGAATGCTGGTGGCGGATGAAGTTTTCACTGTCAGTGTTTGGCCGGCAAGAGGAGAAGAAGAGGTAATGTATAGTTCTTGATCCTAGATTAAATCAAAACCTCCCTGTGATGTCACATGAAGTGAGAGTGTGGTGTCACCGCCAGACACCACACTTGCTAGGTGGTAGCTTTTAAATCGGCCGCGGTCCATTAGTATACGTCGGACCCTTGTGTCGCCACTGTCAGTGATTGCAGACCGAGCGCCGCCACACGGCAGGTCTAGAGAGACTTCCTAGCACTCGCCTCAGTTGTACAGCCGACTTTGCTAGCGAAGCTACACTGACAAATACGCTCTCATTTGCCGAGACGATAGTTAGCATAGCCTTCAGCTACGTCAATTGCTACGACCTAGCAAGGCGCCATTACCAGTTTATATTGAGATTATAAAGCCCGTACCGTCAGACCGATGTTCACCAATTATGGAATAAAGTTAAGTATTACATCAACTACGTACTTTATTTGCTACTATAGAGTCCCTTAACTGTTCCAGACCTCACGCCAGCCTGCGTGAGCTTAACGCGTGCTATTCGGCTACAAGTCATAGTGGATTGGCTGTCGGGTCAGTCCACTACAGAGAGCATGTTGCACTGGTGATGGCGACCCATCCACAGTACATTAAAGCTCGGCTCTAGAGAGTTATCTTATGTGACAGCACGAGGTTTCGTCCTCTCTTTTCTCTTATCAAGATCGCACAGAACCCAAACATAACACTGGACTATACACGCATCCATTACAGTCGCCTACACACTGCAGATACACATACGACATAATTTTCAAATGTTATTTTGGTCTTCAGTCCGAAGACGTTTGATGCAGCTCTCCATGCTGCTCTATCCTGTGCAAGCTTCTATATCGACAGATAACTACTAGAACTTACATCCTTCTGAATCTGCTTACTATATTCATCTGTTGGTCTCCCTCTACGATTTTTACCCCCCACACTTCCCTCTATTACTAAATTCGAGAATCCTTGACATCTGAGAATGTGTCCTATCAACCGATCCCCACTTCTAGTGTGGTTGTGCCATAAATTTCTTTTCTCTCCAAGTCTATTCAGTACGTCCTCATGAGTTACGTGATCTATGTTTCTAATCTTCAGCGTTTTCCTGTAGTACCGCATTTCAAAAGCTTCTATTCTCTTCTTGTCTCATCCGTTTGTCGTCCACGTTTCACTTCCGTGCATGGCTACACTTTAGATAAATACCTTCAAAAAAGACTTCGTGACACTTAAATATATGCTCTGTGCTAATAAATCCTCTTTTTCGGAACGCTCTTCTCGCTATTGTCAATCTACATTTAATATAATCTCTACTACGGCCATCGTCAGTTATTTTGCTACAAAAATAATAAAACTTGTCCACTGCTTTAAGTGTCTCGTCACCTAATCAAATTCCCTCAGCATCACCAGATTTAATTCGACTACATTCCATTATCCTTGTTTTGTTTTTGTGGATGTTCATCTTGTATCCTCCTTTCAAGACACTCAATTCTGTTCAATTACTCTCCCAAGACCTCTGCTGTCTCTGACCGAATTACAATGTCATAAGTAAATCTCAAATTTTTCATTTGTTTTCCTTGAAGTTTAATTCCTACTGCAAATGTTTCTTTTGTTTCCTCTACTGCTTGGTCAATTTACGGATTGAATAACATTGGGGATAGGCTGCAACCCAGTGTCACTACTTTTTCAGCCACTGCTTCCCTTTCATGCCCCTCGACTCTTATAAGAGCCTCAAACATCCGCAAGGACAGGAGCCAATATACACGGAGGAAGAACACCCTTGCGACAGGTGACTGAACCCACTCATTTGGATGGGCCAGCCAACAATGCCATATGACATTTACATTTTCGTATCACCAATAAAATAATTTGTTAGCGACTTTCATTTCTCTTGAATAACACACACACATTCTTATAGACTTACGAAAAAAAAAAAACACCTCTAGAAAATGTGCTTTAGAATGATAGTGTGACACAAATGCCCAAGAAACTGCGGTGAAAACTTTTACAGATTTCTATCGGAAAGATCATTCCTTACCTATGAAACTCTGAGAACTGCTTTCTCCACCACAAATCTCACAGAATGACCACAACATTGAATCGAGAGAAATTTGGGCCCATTCTGAGCGGCGTAAATAGTCTTTATTCCAGCATCCTATCGACGAATAAATCGGATGGGGGAGGTGGAGGAATAGGGAAATGATTCTACAGTATGTGCCCTACATCGCACACCATATGGTGGCTTGGTTTCAGACCACAGATGTAGATATACACTGAAGCACCAAAGAAACTGGCCTAGGTGTGCGTAGTAAAATACAGAGATATGTAAACAGGTAGAATACGGCGCTGCGGTCGGCAACGCCTATATTAGACAACAAGTGCCTGACGATGTTGTTAGACCGGTTACTACTGCCACAATGGCAGGTTATCGAGATTTAAATAAGTTTGAACGTGGTGTTATAGTCGGTGCACGCTAGATGGGACACAGCATTTCCGAGGTAGCGATGAAGTGGGGATTTTCCCGTACGACCATTTCACGAGAGTACTGTGAATATCAGAACTCCGGTAAAACATCAAATCTCCAACATCGCTGCAGCCGGAAAAAAAATCCTGCAAGAACGGCACCAACGACGACTAAAGAGAATCGTTCAACGTGACAGAAGTGCAGCCCTTCCGCAAATTGCTGCAGATTTCAATGCTGGGCCATCAACAAGTTTCAGCTAATATGTGGTTGAAAGGAGATTAGAGCCACTGGGGAAAGATATTTGTGGCACTCTCATATCTCGAATCGAGTCACCTTATTCGAATCTGTCTCCTACGGATCCCATACTGCTAAACTCCAGCGTGGTTTTTAGACAGTCTTGTAATTGCTCCTCAGTCTCTGCCCCGCCCACCCTGCAGCTCTGTCCACGAGATCATTCCAATTTAAGTTGGAACTGAGAGGAAGCCAGAGAGTGGTATATCTCCAACCTTCTGCATTCCATGGGGGAAAAAGGTGAGTTGAGGTTAAAGCAACAAGACCCTCATTTGACCACTCGGTGGAAATGGGAACATGTTGTCGTAGCTCCGCCAACCATCTACAGTGTGTAAGGCTAACGCCAAACGAAGCACTCTGCTGCAACACAGTGTGGTAGGAAATACAGTATGAGCAGTTTTGGCGGTGTTTGTTACCGGGTATATTACAAAGACTTCACATCATATGGAAACCGGAAGAAGGATAAGGATTTTGTTACTGCATTGCGGTGCGTTTCGAAACTACATACAGGTTATGCAGTCTGAAGATCTGCATCTCTCTGGGAGCATTCATTTCTATTACTCAAACATTGTCTTCTACCTCATTATTTTCTACCATCCAACACAGAAAAATACGAATTACAAAATCTTTCCTAACGTCATCCAGTAGAGAACTCGATATTACTGTGTCCCTCTCTTGCGATGTATAAAAAAAAGAAATACCGTTTCCGTGCTGAAATCGAGCGTATGTGCCGATTCTATTAAATATACAGGAATTAGTCCACTGGAGCAGGTGGGCAGTGATCCAAGTCCCTTGCAGAGATCAATGCAAAGATTCGTCGCCCTTACAGTAGGAAGACCATATCCGACAGACTATCAATGACAAGGAGAGGATTCTTGTGTTGTCTGATACATTGTTTTCTGCTGTAACACATCGAAACAGTGTATGACTGCAGCTGTCTACACAGCACGCATTTTGTTTTTCTTATGATTTCGAGGTCCGTGTCAGGTGCTAAATCGGCAATAACTAAATCGACAATAACACGTTTCCTTCCATTTGTCTCACAGAAAACTGGAAATTGCGTGGTGTAAATTATGCTGCTCCCACAAGTAAAAGACAGAGGCAGTGTTTCTTTTCGACAAAAATGTGGAGGACATCGCAACATATGGAAACTGAAAGAGTGTTCGGAATCATGGAACGTTTCCAAACACCTGTCCACTACATTTATTCTCATTTTCCACAGAGATGCGGTAGCAGATGTCTATGGGTTACGTTTCGAAGAGGCCAAGAGCACACATTTTTCATATTGCAGCCACGTACACGATTACTGTTTCGATGCTGACCATCCCCAGAATGTTTTGCTCCAACCAAGACTCACACAATCTCAAAAAAGTGGTGTTAGTCAGTCAGTGTACGACTAGATGGAAAAGACACCATTAATATGGGACAATGTACTATAGTAAGCACCAAGTTGGTAGTTTTTCCGTAATTTAAACGTCGATCAATGACACTTCAGCACCCTAAACCAGCCCTCCTCTACTTTGCATGTACCATATACTACACTCATGCCATAAATTAAGGATAATTGCAGAATGTGGTGCCACACAACGTGGTACTAAACAAAATTGGCGCTAATACCATAGGCACATACGTAACACACACGACACAGATCTGTAAGTCCACGGTATTGGTGATAAGTTGAGAAAACCGTCCCGAAACACATGTGCTACAAAACGCCACTGTTTCCTGCGCATATACCCCTACATCAGTATGGGATATGATCACCATGCTCACGTACACAGGCCGCACAACGGGTTGGCGTACTCTGGATCAGGCGAAGCAGCAGCTGCCTGTCGGAGCTCTTGAAGTGTCCTAGGGGTTTGAAGATGTGCAGCGATACGTCGACCGAGAGCATCGGTTTAGGTCTGGAGAACAGGCAGGCCACTCCATTCGCCTGGTATCTTCTGTTCCAAGATACTCCTCCACGATGGCAGCTCGGTGGGGCCGTGCATTATCATCCATCCCCTGAAAAGGCGGACATACTGGTGGAAAATGATGTCCCGATACACCTGACCTGTTACAGTTCCTCTGTCAAAGACATGCAGGGGTGCACGTGCACCAATCATAATCCCACCCCACACCATCAAACCACGACCTCCATGCAGGTCCCTTTCAAGGACATTAAGAGGTTGGTATCTGGTTCGTGGTTCACGCCAGATGAAAACCCAGCGAGAATCACTGTTCAGACTATACCTGGACTCGTCCTTGAGCATAACCTGTGACCACTGTTCCAATGCCCATGTACTGTGTTCTTGACAGCAGGGTTTACAGGCTGTCCTGTGACCAGGGGTCAGTGGAATGCACCTTGCAGGTCTCTGGGGGAGTAAACCATGTGTGTTCAGTCGTCAGTAGACCGTGTGTCTGGAGAAAACTGTTCCAGTGGCTGTGGTAAGGTCCCGAATGAGGCTACCTGCAGTATTTCGTGGCCGTCTGCTGGCACTGATGGTGAGATATCGGTCTTCTTGTGGTGTTGTACACTGTGGACGTCCCGTACTGTAGCGCCTGGACAATCGTTGCCATAATGTTGAGATCACACTTTGTGGCACACGGAGGGCCCATGCTACGACCTGCTGTGTTTGACCAGCCTCCAGTCGCCCTAGTATTCTACCCCTTATAACGTCATCAATGTGTGTTCTTTGGGCCATTTTCAACACACAGTCACCATTAGCTCGTCTGAAAACGTCTGCACACTTACTCGCTGCACCATACTCTGACATGCACCAACACACCTCTGCGCGGACTGCTGCCACCGCCACCGTGCGACGACTGCAGGTCAAATGCACTGCATGGTCATACCCCGAGGTGATTTAAACTCGCAAACCGCCCACCAGAGCGTTGTTTCACTATGTATCAGGGTTATCCTTAATTTATGAGCATGAGTGTAGATGCGAATGTAGATAGATGACTGTGCAGTTACCTACATATTTCTAGCACTTCGAGCATTCCGCGACGCAGGCACAGACACAGATATGCAGGAAACAGGATATATGCGCTGTAGCTGTAGAATATGTGGTTGGAAGTGACTCGATGCATTCTAGTACAGTGCTATACCGTACTGTCTGACCAGAAAAAATTTGTGTTTGCGCTAGGTGTTGACAACAGTACTACATTTACAAGCAGTTTTGGAATACGTGGCGGGAAGTGATGTCACGATTACATGAGCAGAAGTGACATAACATTGATATATTACGAAAACTTACGGAAAATACACATCAATTGAAATACGCCAAAATGCTGTCAAATTGAGGGAGAATGAGGGAGTACTTGCATGTCTTCTGCTTGGGGCAGGAAAATTCTTTTACGTGGGAATATGTTGTGACAGCAAGAGGAATACGAGAAAAAGTTGACATGGAAGCACCAGGAACCAGGAAACTCTCATTTTCCATAGACAGCGATAAGACAGCTGGAACAGAATGTTTAAGGCGGATGGCAACCAAACGCAGAGTAATAAATTTACATATGTCGAATCAAAAGCCCAGGTGTGGCCCAAAGTTATTGGCAACCACGTTATACGTTTTTAAAAAGTGTCCCTACCTTAATGTCGTTGTGATACCTGCTGGGGTGGGGTGGGGGGGGGGGGGAGGAGGAGGACTGCAATACATAACTACAGAATGGAACGCGTGTTTGAGTCTCTGCAAGACTGTATAGGTGTTTTAAGCCTAACAATCAGTATTTACAATGCACTTCCCCGTACTCTCCACCAATGACAACCATGCAGTGTCAGCTCATAAAAACGATATAGAACAATTGCTTCATCGTTTTTAACAACATTCTGCTGCATGTCTATTGAGGTAATAGTTATACTTCCCATTTGACTGCCGTCTTTGAAACTTTGCTGCAAAAGAGAATCATATGTCTCTAAATTAATAGGGATCTGAGTTAGTGGATGATAGAAAGTAGATGGAGTGATTGGCTGAGAGCAAACGAACTATTATTTAATGGTAGACTGATGGTGCATTCTAAAGAGTGTTGCTACGTGTCATTTGTCATGCATTTAACAATTTTTTCCGTTCTCTCAATGTGCATGAGTTGTGTGGTATGAGTAGGAATCAGCTCATACCAACTGGTGTTCTGTGTGTGACTTAGAGCCCTGTCTACCTGCATTCGTTAACAGGAAACATCTCCATCCCATAGTCAGCAGGTGAATTCCAATACGTGTTTGGTGAATCATATCCATCGACGTAGAACCTACTTCAGCACCCTCCTCTAGAAGAACGAAGATGAGTGTAAAGTACACCATTACAGGGACTATGGGTCTGCTGCCCTTGTCATCTATCGACAGCCATAGTTTGTCGAGCAGGCTGCCGAGCACACAAATGCTCACCGGTAACCCCTGGATGCTTCTGGTCCCGATAGTCCCTCGCGCAGGTTTATCGACCCCTGCTGCACCTACCAGCTGACCCACTTGTTTGTTACGCTTCCTCACATCTCGTCTGTCTCTAAAACATTCGAAGCTTTAATAAATAAAATTTGGCGACTTCACACTACCTCAGCAGAGCAATCATGACGCTGCCGCCACTTTTTTAAGAATGAGAAGACACAATCATGAAAATTTAAATGAAAGATGTTAGCTCTGGTTGTTATTGGCTCTCAGCACTATGGGACTTAACAGCTATGGTCATCAGGCCCCTAGAACTTAGAACTACTTAAACCGAACTAACCTAAGGACATCACACAACTCCCAGTCATCACGAGGCAGAGAAAATCCCTGGCCCCGCCGTGAATCGAACCCGGGAACCCGGGCGCGGGAAGCGAGAACGCTACCGCACGACCACGAGCTGCGGACCAGCTCTGGTTGTTCCATCACATTCTAACACAAATCAATTCATTGTCATTGCATCTATGTTTGTTTTGAACCCTGACTGAAGAAGTTAGAAAGCTCTTACAATTCATTTCGTCCAAAATTCTTAATTTAACAAATCCCTGTTACAACTGTAACCACACCCCTACTTGCTTCTCTGATTTTATCATCTGTTCTTGAGCCCGGATTTGATTCATGTATACTATGACCGATTGTTTGTCTGATTTGTTGAAAGGTTTATTGGTTTTAGCTTGTCGTTACCTCACACTGCTTGCTATAGCTGGTGACAACAGTGTATTCCTTTCCAATTGTGACCCAACTAAATAAATGAATAATAGTAATTAACTTTTATCAGTCAGATTAATTGAAATAATGCACAATGAATAACGTTTCCTGACACTGCCATCAGCCATCACATTCAGTATGGCTCAAAAATGGTTCAAATGGCTCTGAGTACTATGGGACTCAACATCTTAGGTCATAAGTCCCCTAGAACTTAGAACTACTTAAACCTAACTAACCTAAGGACATCACACACACCCATGCCCGAGGCAGGATTCGAACCTGCGACCGTAGCAGTCCCGCGGTTCCGGACTGCAGCGCCAGAACCGCTAGACCACCGCGGCCGGCTTCAGTATGGCAGAGGAGGGGTGGGGGGGGGGGCAGGGAGGGGTAGAGATTTGATTTTGTCCGTAAGATGTTTTCAATCTTTGTCACTCTGACCTTCATTTTCTTATTTATTCGATTATCTTCATCACACAATCAATTACTGGAATTTATTTTTGACTTGAAATGAATGGAAGTTTCCTTCATTAAGAACAACACAGTGATATTGCTATAAACAATTTATTTCTCACATTGACAATCATTTTACCCCCTTCAGATCAGAACTTTTACATCTGCAAGGCTGCACATAATAATTCCCAATTTAGATTAATCTTGGTCTCCTGTGACCAATATAAGATCATCACACTGTTAGGTAGCGGGAAGGTCTCACATAGTGGAAACAATCTCATCTCTCACTGGCACGTAAGATACTCTCTACATTAACTACCGCGATTTCAATGTGACTGACAGTAGGAAGGCTAAGCATCGAGATGAGAATACAGTTCTGCCCACAGATCTCATAACAACGTGACTGTACTTAAAATTCCATCGTGATGCTTGGACGATTAGAATTTACTGTGACGGTCTTCCGAATTTAACTGATACAAGCATTACAAAATTCTGTCTCATGTGAACTACCACTACGATTTTGAAATTTTTCTAAAATTCTGGTACTGAAAATTCAAGCACAATAAATTCATCATGCAATAACGACTGCATAGCCAAACTACGATGATTCTGATATGTTCTGAACTAATCTTGGATTCCGAACCTCTCCACAGAACACAAAGCATGCGTAGACACAAGTGGCAGACCTTGCGGTGCAGCCAACCATCACAAAGAAAACATGAAACATGTATATCCTATACCAACCAAAATACACCCACTGGGTTACCACTATCCTTAGCAGTGACTCAACATTAGTAAATAAGACAGACTAATGATTACTGACTACTGAAAACTGGTTCCAAACCTTGGCACGAAAAATGTGGTTGCAAAGCAGGTACAAAGAAAACGACCCTATCTTCCCAAAATAATACTAGAATATTATCTCAAGTCAGTCTATATCCCACCCAACAACGGTTCCACAAAATGCTCTTACATAATTACAGCGATTTCTCATAGTTAGTCTCCATTACCAACAGAGTGCAAACCTTTATTCATCGCAGAGTCACATAGAAAACCCACGAAATGTTAAAACTGATCCAGTTAAACTATTCGAATTAACCTTATAACAAATACAACAATTACTAGCGGTGGGTAAAAGCCCATAAACTTTGAAATTTTACAGTTTAAGGATCCTGTATGTGTTCAACGTGAAGTGCACTCAACACTATCACACAAAGAATGGATCATCAAAACCAAATAAAATTTGTAAATTCGTACAAAGAAATGAATTATTTTATCGACTCTCTAAAATGAAGTTTTAACTATTGATTTGCAAACACAAAGGTACCACGCTGAGAGCCACACACTGTTTCAACTACGCTATTGCAATAATCTGAATCGTCAAGAATATGAAAATCACCAGATTTTCGAGCATTTCCCTGTCTATGTTGACTTTAACTACTACGTTTCGAGCTCGGTCCAAGATAATACAGCACCTTTCCATGTTGACTTTTACTAATACGTTTCGAGCTCGGTCCAAGATAATACAGCACCTTCCCATCTTGTTTTCTTACCCTGGGAGTACACATGACGTTGAGACATTCGCACTCTGGCCCTCCAGCTACACAGTGCCTAAAAATGGCGCTCCCTGGGGCCAATGTCATCCTGTTTAAACCACTGAGAAGCGGGCGGGGGGTGGGGGTGGGGGCGGGGAAAAGTCTCCCACTTGCCAAGCTACTCGATGCCGTCTGAACTATCGATATGTTGTGAAACCTCTGCAAGCCTCTCAGATTATCCTTGCCCACTGATTTCCCTTCGCAAAACGACCACCCTCTCCTCATCTCTGGTTAGTCTTACCTTTTCCGCAACCTAAACAATTACACTTTCATTAAATTTCGGGCATGCAACCGCGCGAATAAAATTTCCTCCACTGATATTTCGGCGGCGTACCGTCCGGCCATTCTCAGAGTGAGTCAAAAAACTAACGACAAGTTTTTTTTTTCTTTATTGAATTTCAGTGCCCCATAGGGGGCTGGCTGGCAGAAGCATAAGCGCCGCTCTTCAGCCGAGAGGCAGTACATAACAGGGAGACATTTAAGACAACATTAAGGAGAAAATGTGGTGAAACAGATGTATAAAAGGGGAAACATAATGGAAGGTAGAATACCAAAGGTGTTGACGAAAAATGGTGATAAAAATCTAAAAAGTGTACACAAGAAACGACACACTGTGACGATTAAAAAAAAAAAAAACATAAGGCGAAGTAGGCTGGAGCATAAAAGTTACAATTGGTGGTGTAGCACATAATCGCAATTGGTGGTGTAGCACATAACAATCACAGGCAGCAACACTACGTAGACTGTGATCAAAATCACAGCTCTTGATGTCACTGGAGAGCAGCACCAAATACAACACTGACACAGTACACCGACGACGAGAATCAAACTGAGAGAATCTGCAAGGGGTATGGAGACGAAGGAGAAGGTAAGAAAGGGGGGATGGGCGGTGCTAGAGGGGGGTAGAGAGAGGGAGATGGGCAGGGGCGCGCCGATGGAGATCGGGAGAGAAAGACGGAAGAGGGAAGTAGGCGAGGAGGGGGTGATGAGACACAGGGGGGAAGGAGGAAAACCACTCTGGGGGAAGGAGGGTAGAGGAAAAGGGGGGCCATGGGGAGGGGGCGCGAACAGGGCCAGGCCACAGTTGGTAGGAAGGATAGGTTTCACAGCAAAGTTTATCATCAGGGCGGGGGAAGTGCTGGAAATTGCCCTGTTGAAGGAGATGGAGGGTGTGGAGGTGGCAAATGGACACAGCGATAGAGGTGCAGCAATGAGGGGGGGGAGATGGAGAGGAAGGAGGAATGAGGGGTGGGTGGGGATCAAGCATGTGCACACTGTAAAGGTTGCAGATATGTTGGAGGAAAAGGACGGGGTGGGGGAAGGGGATGAGATCATACAGGAATGTGGGGCACAGAAGGCAGTTGCAGAAGGCAGGGCGGAGTGTATGGTGCTCCAGTGTTTGGAGGGCTTTATAAAAGTGGGGGAGGGGGCGGAGTTCTAGGTAATGCTGCCATAACAAAGGACGAGGGATTTGTAGATGTGGATGGTGGAAGGATGCGTTCCCCATGTCCATCCAGACAGAAGTTTCAAGAGCTGGAGGCAGGAGTTGGCTTTCTGCTGGATGGTCAGGAGATGAGGGGTCCAGGTGAGGTGATGGTTGAGGGTGAGGCCAAGGCATCTCAGGGCGGGCTTGAGCTGGATGGGAAAACGATAAATGGTTAGGCAGAAATCATGAGATGGATGGAGCGACATGCAGACTATGATGATTGCCTGGGTTTTAGAGGGGTTGATACGAAGGAACCACTGATTGCACTGAGTGGTGAACTGGTCAAGGTGGGTTTGGAGGGTGTGTTGGGACCATTGAAGGGTAGGATAGAGAGCCAGGAAGGTGATGTGATCAGCATACTGGAGGAGGTGTACAGGTGGGGGTGGTTTGGGCATATCGACAATGTACAAGAGGAGAAGGGAGAGGACAGAGCCTTGGGGGATGCCAGCCATGGGATAAAAGATATTGGTTGGTATCGTGGGGGGTGGCATAGGAAGGATGTCATAAGCAGTTGTTAGGTCGAGGGAAACAAAAATGGAAGAGCAATGGGAGTTAAGTTGGAGAGAGAGAGATGGACGAGGTTAAGGAGTTGGTCTTTGGTGGAGAAACGAGGGTTGAAAGCCACACTGGGTAAGGGGGAGGAGGTGGTGTTGATTAAGGTGGTGATGGGTATGACAGGAGAGGATGGATTCGAAGACCTTACTGAAGATGGAGGTGTGGCAGATGGGTCGATACGAAGAGGCAGTGGAAGGGTGTTTGTTGAATTTGAGGAATAAGAGGCTGTGGGAAGTCTTCTACAGGTCGGGGTAGAAGCCGGTGGAGAGGATGATGTTATATAAACCAGCAAGGTCAGTCAGGAAGGAGAAGGGGCATTCTCTGAGGTGGTGGTAGGTGACAGAGTCATGATCAGGGGCCGTGTTGCGTTTTGACTGGAGGAAAAGTTTAATGTCTTGTGCTGTGATTGAAGTGTTTATGTCAGAGGGGGCCACTGCCCAAGTACTGGAGACTGGGAGCAAGTGGAGCGACCGAGGTATCGGTGCATTCCATAACAGTGGGGAAAAAGAAGCAATCGAAGCAGGGATCAAAAGGGACAGAGAAGACCTCAGAATGATGGGAAGCGAAGTGGTTGGCCTTACTGAGGTTGTCGAGAAGAGAGCGGTCGTTATGGAGAAAGGGGTAATGGGGTGCGGAATGGAAACCAGTAAAGCAATGGAAGGCAGACCAGTACGTGGAGGAGTTTATAGAGAGGGCGGTGTTATGTACAGGTCTGGAGATAGTCTTGGCGTTTCTTTCCTGTAATGAGGTTCCGAATGTGTTGCTGAATTTGCCAGAGGCGTTGAAGTGTATCCCTATTGCAAGTGCACAGGAAGGAGTGATAGAGGCAGAGGGATTCGTGGAGGATGAGGACAGCCCGTAGAGGGAGATTGGGACGGTGGGGGTGGATGGTTTTAGTAGTAACACGAGGCTCCATGGCGCCAGTAGTGGCCTTCTGAAGGAAGGACAAGACGTGGATGATGTCGTCAGGAAGGTGACAGGTAAGTGGGTGGATTTCGACCTGGATGGCGATGGATTCCTGTAGGCATCTCAGTTGGTGCGACAGTAGTCATGGACTACCTAGGGAGGTGGTGCAGGGCGGGGAGCAGACATTATGGTGAGAAGGATGGCGAGGTAGTCGCTACCTGTGGGATCAAGGATGTCAACGGTGATATGCCCACGGAGGTTGGCAGAGATAATGGCAACATCGGGGGTGGTGTTGCTTTCGGGATGGGTGTGCAGGAGATGAGGAACAAGGTCACCTCAGATCGTGAGGAGAAACTGATGCCACTGCTGAAAGGCGGCTGGGGAGGGCTATGGATGTTGATGTTGGCAGCAATCACGTAGGTGGAGAAGGTGCGGTCAGTGTGGGAGATGAAGTCGTAGGTAACAGGAGTAGTGGGACAGACATTGATGGTGGTTGCAGGTGACAGTGAAGGAGGGGAAGAAGACGCTGTGGATGGTGATTGAGGAGTGATTGTGGCCAGACGGGTATGTGCTTAAGGTGGCCTATGGCGACTCACCCTGCACTCGCAGACCAGGAGCATCAATTCAGTGGAGGATATAAGGAGAGGGACTGTATGATGGGGCTGGAGAAAGGTTTCATTCAGGAGGAAGGTGTCGATCTGGTGGTGGGAGAGGGTGTTCATGAGGAGGCATTTGTTGGTGCAGAAGGAGCGGGTGTTCTGGGAGAGGATGCGACACTCATGCTGCGCAATGACGTGAAGAGAGGGGAGGGGGCTGAGGGGATGGGAGAGGAGCGGCTTAAACTAGGCTGTTGAGGCTGGTGAAGGTGAAGTGGGGAGTAAATGGCGAAGATGTTGAGGTAGAGTGGGCGGCGAGGGAGATCTGTTGGAGGGTGTGGGGGCGCTGAAAAGGGTGGGGGACGGCCGGAGGGAATTGTTGTGGTGGACTGGGGGTCTATGGGACGGACGGGGGCAGTAAGCTCGGTGGTGGCAGGAGGGGGCTTAGCCTTACACGTGTGGGAGTAGGTGGGATGACGACAAGGTGCCAAGCGCGGCCTTATAAGCTCCACCGCGGCGGTACCGCGCATGCGGGTCACAGACGCTGGTCGGCGGCAAAGAAATACGTTTACATATGCGCCGTCTGTGGTGAAGGTGTACAGACATTGGATTCGCTTATCGATGTGTGTTCAGCGGCGGTGACACCTCTCTGCAGTTAAATTATCCCAGGAGCCGGATTCCATGCTTTGTCCAAATTAAAACCATTATCTTTATTTATTAAATTATTAGCTAATCGAATCTCTACAGCTTCCTTGAAGACAGAATCCCAAAAGGAAGAGGTGTATGTTAAAATCTTCACATCACTGTAGCTCATGGAATGCCCTGTATCAATACAATGTTCGGCCACAACTGACTTGTCTGGCTGTGATAAGCGTGTGTATCTTCGATGCTCCACACATCTCTCATGAGCGGCGTGTTTTTTGACCTACGTATGACTTCTCACAATTTCCGCAAGGAATCTGATTCACACCCGCTTTACGAATCAGTAAATCGTCCTCAGCCGACTCAATACCGACGCTAGTCTTTGCATCAGAGGTGTTCATATCGTCCTCCAACCATTTCAGCAAATTTCCGATCGTCAGTAGCAATAACATCCGTCGTATTCAAACAGAAAAAAAGTTTGCTGGGACAAAATGTTGCATGACCACAGACATGAGGTCTGTGAAACCGGCTCGAGAGTTCGGCGTATACTAATTTTGAAACGAGCACGTGCCAACAATGAAGGCGTGCCTAGACTTGCCGACTACACGGCTGCTGAGAATCCGAGAGTGGCACGCTTCTCCAAATAGAAATTCTGGTTGCTTTCAGCTTCGATGGCGCCTGTGAGACAACATATCTGTGGTTACGGGTTAATAAAATTCCCCAAATTGTAGGTACATATAAGACACCAATAAACAACAAAAAATTTGTATATGTCATGCTATCGTACGCTGTAGCTGTTAGTTCTGGCATGGTAAGTACTGTGAAGGAGTGGTAAGATACCGTGATAACATGAATCTAGACCTCCTTTAAAACAAATTTATTAACAACAATTCATACTCAAAACTTATTAGAAAACATTGTCGTTGATCCCAAAGCAATTATAAAATCAATTAAAAGTTTCAAGTCAAGCTCGGTAACTATTTGTGATAAAAAGTTTCAAATGCCTAAGGCTATTTCAAAATGCATTTAGTAGACTTTAAACAAATTTACAATAGCAAACAGACAGCAATTCAAATCTGAAAACAGTATTCAGATAAATCTAACGTAACCAAAGCACTCGAAACACATAACAAACTACAGAGGGACCTCCTTATCCTAAGTTTTGTACACGTCCTTTTTTTTGTGCCACAGTTAAAAATTTGCTCATTTACGGTGCAGGAGTACTCCACAATTTCAAACAAGTTGAGTTGCAAACTTCTTCAGATGAACACCCAATTAATATGTATGAATTATTCAATTACAAGGTAATTACTTAACTGAAGAACCAATCTGCAGAATTATAATTCATCCACTGCTGCCTCAGTGGGTTTACAGAGCTGTACTCTTGCCACCTTACTTTATTTCCCACGTCAGACTTGTGCACACTTCCTGGCAGTACATTAGACACATTATTAAATCGGCTTGATAACACCTGAAAAATAAATCAGTTACCACTGGTGCCTCACATGCATACAAATAATGGGCCAAACCAGGGCAAACTCAATGACAACGCTGTAACATGAACAGTTAAAATAAAGAAATGACTAGTCACGAAATAGTAGAACTAGTGGCGTCCCACAAGAGCAGACTCAATTACAATTTTGCAAGATGAACAACTAAAACACACAGAAGGGCAAGTACTCAATAATAAGGTTACTCAGCTTCACAAGGAGTTATCAGTACTGTTGTGCCAATGCAACCAGGACGGAGCGACTGTGTGGTGACGGCTGTACAGACCTCCAAAGATGGCTTTGACCGCTGATCTCCTTCGCGCAGACCAGTACTGTGCATGTAAAAGGGGAGCTCCCTTCCAAATTACAGCTTCCCAGACAACGGCTCTCAACTACAACTAAGCCGCACTATCACTGCACATTCGCACCATAATGTTCTGCGCAAAGAGATTCTACAAAACCAGCGATTCCACCAGAGAGGCACGAAGTCGAAAAATACCAAACTTCGTGGAAGGTTTTGACTCGCGGCAGAAGTCCAAGCATACGTCAATGTAGAATAGGGCAAATTGGTCGCTACTACCTTTTGTACAACAAGACTCGATTCACTGTGCCATCCTGACTGCAGAGAAATCAGGGAGACAACAGGTTACATCCTGGACCGCAGTCGACACGATAGTTGCCCGTCTCTGATGAGGCAACCAAGCGTGTGCAACGTTCATTGCTTTGTCACAGCAAGACCCAACAAAACAACGTATTGATGCAGGACGGATGGATTGCGATGCTCTTGACTAAGGCAAAATAATAAATAATTTATCCGTGTAGTAAGCCACTGTGCACAATGACAATGCTGTCACAGTGAAGTGAACCGATTTAGAGAACGACCGGCTCTACTTAACTTTTAATGGGTCGCTTAACGAGCAGGACAAGTTAAAGGGTCTTGAAAAATAAGTAAAGACTGAGATTAACAGTTATTTATTTGCTGTAATTACTGACTTACATCACAATCAGGTTAAGCGAGAGGAAACCTCTGTACAACTCAAACTGAATTACGAAATGACAGCCGCGTGGTTTAAGACGCCATGTAAGGACTACGCAGCTCCTCCCTCCGGGGGTTCGAGTCCTCCTCGGGCATAGGTGTGTGTGTTGTTCTCAGCATAAGTTACTTTAGGTAGTGTGTAAGTCTAGGGACCATGATCTCAGCAGTTTGGTCCCTTAGGAATTCACACCCATTTGAACATTTGAACGAAATGACAGTGATATAGTGGGAGGTACCAAAAGTGCAGCAGAGTGTGTAGAGCGAGGTATGCTTATCTGGGCAGCTCGCAGAATCAAAGTTAATGTTGGAACAAGACGGCACAAAATAGAAGCAAAATCAGCGACACAAGTTGCCATGCAACGTGAGCAAGTAACAAGCTGCTCAGAATATGGACTGCAATTCCGCAAATGCCCCCATTTATTTTATTTAAATATGCCGATCAGCAAAAGACGGCGGCTGGAGATGACCTTTTCTCTACGGCGAATCGGAGCAGAAAAAGCTCTTCACTAGGGCGCCGATCAGAATACAAGTGCACGGCCATCAGGTCTGTACCTCCAAGAAACCGTACATCGAGGAGTCGACTACATACTCCTGCCGCTGCGACCAGCGAGAATTGTTGCTAAAATCACGAAATAAACAGGGGAAAACCCGTGTAATTTCCATCCTTTTGCGTACAAGATGCACTTATTTGCACACGAACTTGGTTCCTAGACAAAGCAGCGAGTTCACGATTGATCAAAATTAGACACTGAGGAATCTTTCCAGAATGACGCAATACTACTGACATAGCCAAATTATTAGATCAAACGCAACTGTCCCACGCAAGCGGGATGATGCTATGGCAATAGGCTACATTTACATCTACATAGATGCTCCGCAAGCCACTGTACGGTGCGTGGCGGACGGTACTCTGCACCACTACTTGTCGTTTCCTTTCCCGTTTCACTCGCAAGTAGAGCGAGGGAAGAACGACTGTGGCTATATGCCTCCGTACGAGTCCTAATTTCCCGTATCTTATCTTCGTGGTCCTTACGCGCAATGTACACTACTGGCCATTAAAATTGCTACACCACGAAGATGACGTGCTACACACGCGAAATTTAACCGATAGGAAGAAAATGCTGTGATATGCAAATGATTAGCTTTTCAGAGCATTCGCACAAGGTTGGCGCCGGTGGCGACACCTACAACGTGCTGACATGAGGAAAGTTTCCAACCGATTTCTCGAACACAAACAGCAGTTGACCGGCGTTGCCTGGTGAAACGTTGTTGTGATGCCTCGTGTAAGGAGGAGAAATGCGTACCATCACGTTTCCGACTTTGATAAAGGTCGGATTGTAGCCTATCGCGATTGCCGTTTATCGTATCGCGACATTGCTGTTCGCGTTGGTCGAGATCCAATGACTGTTAGCAGAATACGGAATCGGTCGGTTCAGGAGAGTAATACGGGACGCCGTGCTGGATCCCAACGGCCTCGTATCACTAGCAGTCGAGATGACAGGCATCTTATCCGCATAGCTGTAACGCATCGTGCAGCCACGTCTCGATCCCTCAGTCAACAGAAGGGACCGTTGCAAGACAACAACCATCTGCACGAACAGTTCGACGACGTTTGCAGCAGCATGGACTATCAGCTCGGAGACCATGGCTGCGGTTACCCTTGACGCTGCATCACAGACAGGAGCGCCTGCGATGGTTTACTCACCGACGAACCTACGTGCACGAATGGCAAAACGTCATTTTTTCCGATGAATGCAGGTTCTGTTTACAGCATCATGATGGTCGCATCCGTGTTTGGCGACATCGCGGTGAACGCAAATTTTAAGCGTGTATTCGTCATCGCCATACTGGCGTATCACCCGGTGTGATTGTATGCGGTGCCATTGGTTACACGTCTCGGCCACCTCTTGTTCGCGTTGACGGCGCTTTTAGCAGTGGTCGTTACATTGCAGATGTGTTACGACCCGTGGCTCTACCCTTCATTCGATCCCCGCGAAACCCTACATTTCAGCAGGATAATGCACGACCGCATGTTGCAGGTCCTGTACGGGCCTTTCTGGATACAGAAAATGTTCGACTGCTGCCCTGGCGAGCACATTCTCCAGATCTCTCACCAACTGAAAACGTCTAGTCAATGGTGGCCGAGCAACTGGCTCGTCACAATACGCCAGTCACTACTCTTGATGAACTGTGGTATCGTGTTGAAGCTGCATGGGTAGCTGTGCCTGTACACGCCAGCCAAGCTCTGTTTGACTCAATGCCCAGGCGTATCAAGGCCGTTATTACGGCCAGAGGTGGTTGTTCTGGGTACTGATTTCTCAGGATCTATGACCCAAATTGCGTGAAAATGTAATCACATGTCAGTTCTAGTTTAACATATTTGTCCAATGAATACCCGTTTATATCTGCATTTTTTCTATGTGTAGCAATTTTAATGGCCATTAGTGGTGTATGTTGGCGGCAGCAGAATCGTTCGGCAGAACTTCGGGAGCCGGTTCTTTAAATTTTCTCAGTAGTGTTTCTCGAAAAGAACGTCGTCTTTCGTACACTGATTCCCGTTTGAGTTCCCGAAGCATCTCCGTAACACTTACGTTTTGTTCGAACCTACCGGTAACAAATGTAGCACTCCGCCTGGGAAATGCTTCGATGTCTTCCTTCAAACCGACCTGGTACGGATCCCAAACACTCGAGCAGTGGTCATGAATAGGTCGCACCAGCATCCTATGTGTGGTATCCTTTCCAGATGAACCACTGTTTCCAAAAATACTCCCAATAAACCGAAGTCAAAAAATGGTTCAAATGGCTCTGAGCACTATGGGACTTTTGAGGTCATCAGCCCCCAAGAACTTAGAACTACTTAAACCTAATTAAGCTAAGGACGTCACACACATCCATGCCCGAGGCAGGATTCGAACTTGCGACCGTAGCGGTCGGGCGGTTCCAGACTGAAGCGCCTAGAACCGCTCGGGCACAGCTAACCGAAGTCGACCAGTTCATCTTTCCTAGCACAGTTCTCACACGCTCGTTCGATTTCCGTATCGCTTTGCAACGTTTCGCCGAGATGTTCAAACGGCTCGAATAGTACAGTTTCGATCTCCCTACTCACCCGCATTAACTTCCATTTTTTCGCATCTAGGGCTAACTGCCATTCATCGCACAAACTGGAACTTTTATCTAAGTCGTCTGGTATGTTCCTGCAGTCACTAAATTTCGGCACTTTACTGTACAACACGGTATCGTCAGCAAACGACCGCAGATTGCGGTCCGCCTGTAACCTCCCCCTCACTTATCGACCTTATTGACAGTGAAAAATTAAACCGCGTGTACCTAATGGGAATTTGGGAAAAAGCAATCGTCACCGAAGTTAATTTGTCGGTAAACAGGGAGGAAAGGGTTACATCTTAATGAAAGGAAAAGTGCTAATGAAACTGGTGGAAATTAATTTTGAAAAGCGGTAAAGTTAATAAAGAAACTAAATGTGCAGCCGTTACGTTAACAATTAACTAGCGGTAATTAGATATTTGAGATTTGGGGGAAATTACGGTCGCCAGTCCTAAGGACAATTACTATAGTAACTGAAAAAGAAAGGTTATTACACATATAATTAGCACTAGAAGTGTGGCAACTGAAGGTTGACACGTGTAGTGTGAAAACTGAAAGTTTGTCAGAAGTAATAAATTTCGCTACACCCTGACTTAATTTAGCAAAAGAATTAATAAAACAGGAAAATCGAAAGTTAATTTAGTGACTGAAGTTAATAGTGAGCTTTCTTTCTGAAGCACATCGAAATTCAGTAAAATACGGTTAGTCTTGGACTACCTCAACAATCATTTCAAAAGCTACTTGAATCTACGCAATTTAGAAATAAGAGATTTAACTTTGAACTTGAATTAAATGATTCTGAACAATAGTAAAATTTAGTACGTACCAAGCTGAGCTGCAGTCACAGGTAAGCTAAAATACGGTAACAAAACTCGCACTCTTAATTTGTGCTTGTGTAATCTAAATATTGTAGCCAGCTATGAATACTTTAACTGAACTTTGAAATTAAAGCATTGAAATCGAATTATAGTACTTTAATGCTGGCGTTTGAATTTCAACGACACTCGGGTTCATTCCGGAAAAGGAAGGGACCCTGCTTGGTAATGCAACTGGGACAATGAACAACAAATGTTCACGCTAAGTTGCTGTAATTATAGTTACGAAAATGGTACAGTTTGAAAAGCTGAGGTCTGCCATACAGTCCTAAAACTTTACGTGCTTCCAGTCTTCCTTGTTGGTTGATTGAAGGTTTGAAGCCGTCGATCGAGGAGGTGGCGACAGTCACTCATTGTCGGCCGTCGCTGTTGCAGAAGCTGGATGTTGGCGCGCCTTCTTCTCGACACGGTCACCAGGTGAAACGGGCTCTTGATGTGCGCCAGCTGTGTCTTTACAATATGTAAAGACACAGAAATGTCATATATTCAGGTAACAAAAATAAGGAAAACAAATGTATAGTACAATAGATGGAAATAGGAGGATATGCATTTCCGGCGTTACACGCCCTATCCCCCAAATCATTTACGTATACGGAGAACGATATCGGTCGTACTTCGCCGGGGCACTCCTCACGATACCATCGTCTCTTAGAAGACGAGGGAAAAAAAAAAGTATAAATTGATCCGGAACCGCCCTCTGGCAAATGAGAAAGGACTCGGGGCACAGTGGTCTGGCGGCTTGCAGGTGGAGTTCACGTTCCTGGCACCCAACTCGGCGGTGGCGCTGAGCAAGGCGCGGTCCGGCAGCCGGGACCTGTCGTCGCTGCGGCTGCTGGCCGTGGGCGGCGCCACGATGGACGCGCAGACGCAGCGCATGGTGGAGGGCGCGCTGGGCGTGCGCGTCAGCCAGTGGTACGGCATGACCGAGGTGCTGCTCGCCGTCGGCTGCGTCAGCGGCGACAGCCCGCCGCAGGGCTCCGTCGGCACGGTGCGCACCAACGTCGAGGCCAAGGTGCGTACGAGTCTCCACGTCTCCTTTTCCGTCATCATTCAAAAATGGGCTCAGAATGGCTGTAGAATCTCGAGCAGTGGTTCCCAAACTTTCCTACACCGTTACCCATGACTGCAATCGGACATTAGCTAGTACCCCACCCTGCCCCTCCCCCCTCCCCCACATTGTTACCAATTTTAGCATCTAACTAAATTGCAGAATGAAAGAGTTTTCTTGAAACATTTTTATTTCTAAAATGATGAATGATATTTAGTTTGTGTGTGTGTGTGTGTGTGTGTGTGTGTGTGTGTGCGCGCGCTTGTGTGTGTGTGTGTGTGTGTGTGTGTGTGTGTGTGAGAGAGAGAGAGAGAGAGAGAGAGAATGAAGGAATGAATGAATGAATGAATGACGAAGGAATTCGTGATGCACCGCAAGTCCTAAAGTGACGCACAGTGAGGGTACACTCTTGTTACAAAACATGCTCCTCCTCCATTACTCCTCTCCACTGTGGCACTTGCTTGACCTGTACGCTACAATCCCAATTACAATCAAACAAGTTCAGACATATGCACCATGCTTACTGTTCCTAAGCCACTTCATTGACGCACTCCTGGCTTCTGAACTGCCAGAAATTGGACTACTTCAGGCTGTTAACGCTTCGCGTGTAACCACTCTAATAATAAGGATAATTGGTATAATAAAACTGTGTACAGCAGCCCTTATGTAACTACTGATATGTTGTGCTGTCAATTAATTCGTTTATCTGAAACTTCCTGGCAGATTAAAACTGTGTGTCGGACCGAGACTCGAACTCGGGACCATCCTTTCTTTCAGGAGTGCTAGTTCTGCAAGGTTCGCAGAAGAGCTTCTGTAAAGTTTGGAAGCTAGGAGACGAGGTGCTGGCGGAAGTAAAGTTGTGAGGACGGGGCGTGAGGCGTCCTTGGGTAGCTCAGTTGGTAGAGCACTTGCCCGCGAAAGGCACAGGTCCCGAGTTCGAGTCTCGGTCCGGCACACAGTTTTAATCTGCCAGGAGGTTTCATATCAGCACACACTCCGCTGCAGAGTGAAAATCTCATTCTGGAATTCGTTTATCTGTTTCGAAGCTAGTAATGAAGCAATTTCTAAACTGCTGCAGGTACTAGATAGAACTTGGAGAAGACGTTTTCTTGGGATATTTTACATTTGCTACATATATGACTCACTTTCATCATCAGTGACGTACGGGACAAAGCATAACATATGTTTGCACTGGGTGGACTATGCGAGGAACCTGTTATCTCCACTGCGTTACTAATTGAGAAAAAGTAATTTTTTGTTTCAAAGTCCCATACTTCTTCACATAACGTAGGGGAACTATGCGGGAGACCCGCACCGCCTTACTAGGCAAGGTCCTAGTGGACGTGGTTTGCCATTGTCTTCCTCCAACCGTAATGGGTATGAATGATGATGATGAAGACGATACAACAACACCCAGTCATTTCGAGGCAGGTGAAAATCCCTGACCTCACTGCGACTCGAACACGGCACCCCGTGTTCGGGAAGCGAGAACGCTACCGCGAGACCACAAGCGGCGGACAAGTTATTATTGATACCTGATGTAATCAGTATTACCGTCTTACAAAATCGGGATAATGGTAATGATCTTTTGAAAATAATGTAATTTCGTGGTTGAAACAGAATAGAATCGTTTAGTTTTTACTCCTCAGGAAATTTCATTTTACCTCACAGGCGGTAATTGGTCCCACGTTGGGAACAAATGATCTAGACCAGCGAGGTTACAGCACTCCTAGAAATCGATATACAATGGTTTGGGTAAAAAAGCGTGGCAACACTCCTATAATTCGTACAAACTATTAGAAGACATTCACTGTATTACATGCCCTCAATACAATCGCTCCGCATCACGGTCACCTTCACCAATAAAGGAGGAAGGCTTGCTTCGTACACCGTCAGGGCGTCCATCTCTGTCGATGTCTCGCAAAGAGTACCCTGTGGCACGAATGATGAGGAACCGATCGGAAGACCGAGAAATACAGTATCTGTGTCGCTCTCGGACGTCCGACCGGTCAGTCGTCAAGACTCAGCGGAGGATCACCTCTGAGGATCTTCAGCGCAGTCCTCGACGAAAAGTCAGGAACAGAAGAGTTTCTTGGACGACGACCTCACATCCCGAAAGGTTTACCAGCAGCTATCTCTAAGTTACTCCTGATCTCTTGTCGAATGCGACTGCCTCTCCCATTAACGTATTTTGCTTCTCTATTTTATGTCGTATCAACACCAATAACGCGTCGTACGATGCAGAACTCGTCGGAAAATAATATATACACTGAAGAGCCAAAGAAACTGGTACACCTGCCTAATATCGAGCGCGCAGAAGTGCCGCAACACGCTGTGGCGTGGACTCGACTAATGTCTGAAGTAGTACAGGAGGGAACTGACACCGTGAACCCTACAGGGCTGTCCATCAATACGCAACAGTACGAGGGGGTGGAGATCTCCTCTGAACAGCATATTCCAAGGCATCCCAGATATGCTCAATAATATTCATATCCGGGGTGTCTGGTGGCCACTCAGAAGAGTGTTACGGGAGCCACTCTATAGCAGTTCTGTGCGTGTCGGATGTAGTATTGTCCTGTTGGAATTGCCCAAGTCCGTAGGAATGCACAATAGACGTGAATGGATGCAGGTGATCAGACAGGATGCTTACGTACGTGTCACCTGTCAGAGTCGTATCTAGACGTACCAGAAGTCCCGTATCACTCCAACTGCACATGCCCCACACCGTTACAGAGTCTCCATCAGCTTGAACAGTCCCTGCTGATATGCAGGGTCCATGGATTCGTGAGGTGGTCTCCTTACCCGCACACATCATCCGTTCGATAGAATTTGAAACGAGGCTCGTCCGACCAGGCAACATGTTTCCAGTCATCAGCAGTCCAATGTCGGTGTTGGCGGGTCCAGGCGAGGTGTAAAGCTTTGTGCCGTGCAGTCATCAAGGGTACACGAGTGGGCTTCGACTCCGAAAGCGCATATCGATGATGTTTCATTGAAGGGTTCGCACGCCGACAGTTGTTGATGGCCCAGCGTTGAAACCTGCAGCAACTTGCGGAAGAGTTACACTTCTATCACGCTGAACAATTTTTTTCAGTCGTCGTTTGTCCCGTTCTTGCAGGATATTTTTCCGGCCGCAACGATGTCAGAGATGTCATGTTTTACTGGATTCCTGACATTCACGGTACACTCCTTAAACGGTCGTACCAGAAAATCCCCACTTAATCGCTATTTCGGAGATGCTGTGTTCCACCGCTCGTGCGCCGACTATAACACCACGTTCAATCTCACTTAAACCTTGATAACTTGCCATTGTGGCAGCAGTAATCGATCTAACAACTGCGCCAGACAATTGTTGTCTTACATAGGTGTTGCCGACCGCAGCGCCGTATTTGCCTGTTTACATATCTCTGCATTTGAATATGGATGCCTATACCAATTTATTTGGCGCTTCAGTGTAAAATCTTTCGGGTCCTGGAGTCTGATTACAGTAACTAATTAACATGTGACCAGTGTCTCCTTTTTTTCATCTAATCTCAGATCCATTTCCAGTTTCTCGTTCTTTTCTGTTGTTTGCAAGCTGTAGCTAATATAATTGCAGCACACGCTTTCTTTTGGGTCTTCGACATCTTAACTTTGTAAAATCGTGTTGTCAACTCACAATTTTTGTCAGTGTTATTAATAGTATGAGGTCGCTTTAATGTATTGAATGTTTGACAAACTAGTAGTAGTGCCAATAAATATTGAGTCCTTGCAGGCCCCTTTACAGAGCCAAATAAATCGTGCAGAGCCTCCTCGCTTTGCACAACTCTACTTTACGTATCTCCTTTCATCACAAACCCAGAAACAGCGTTGTAGTATCTAAGTATGATGAATAATAACGCCTCAGTATTTTATCCTCTATGAGTGAGACAGTATGGACGTCTATAAGAGAGAGACATTTTTCAAGGCCTGGCTCTACAACGAAACACTGGTGACGGTTCAGTTTATTTACTCAGTCATTTTATTCGTGATTTTGAATGTATACTGACAGAAGTTTATCGTATACTCTTGCAAATTAGATTAGTCGACTGTTTGTTTATTGTTTCAGCCAATTTCAGAGCAATCCTAAGACTCATTTGAAGTGCTGTCCTGAGGGGAAAATAACGCTGCGAGTAACACAAGCTGTGTACGTCTATCTGTGTGCGTCGGAAAGTTTAAATTTAGATTACTGTCGAAATATATTGACGTCCTACAGGCAACATAAATGCAGATGGTAGCCAAGCCTGCAGGTTGTGCTCTTCTTGTATCTGACCACGAACAGCAAAACGGCGCCTGTGCAGTTTCCTCAATACACTATGTGACCAAAAGTTTCCGGACACCTGGCTGTAAACGACTTACAAGTTGGTGGCGCCCTCCACGGGTAATGCTGGAATTCAAAATGGTGTTGGCCCACTCTTAGCCTTCATGACAGATTCCACTCTCGCAGGCATACGTTCAATCAGGTGCTGGAAGGTTTCCGGGGAATGGCAGCCCATTCTTCACGGAGTGCTGCACTGAAGAGAGGTAATGACGTCGGTCGGTGAGGCCTGCCACGAAGTCGGCGTTTCAAAACGTCCTAAAGGTGTTCTATAGGATTCAGGCCAGGACACTGTGCAAGCCATTCCATTAAAGGGATGTTATTGTAGTGTAATCACTCCGTCACAGGCGGTGCATTATGAACAGATGCTCCATCGTGTTGAAAGATGCAATCGCCATCCCCGAATTGGTCTTCAACAATGAAAAGCAAGAAGGTGCTTCAAACATCAGTGTAGGCCAGGGATGTGATAGTGCCACACAAAACAAGGGGTGCAAGCCCCCTCCATGAAAAACACGATCTCATCATAACACCACAGCCTCTGAATTTTACTGTTGGCACTACACACGCTGGCCGATGACGTTCACCGGGCATTCGCCATACCCAAACCTTGCCATCGGATGGCCACTGTGGTGTCACCGCCAGACACCACACTTGCTAGGTGGTAGCTTTAAATCGGCCGCGGTCCATTAGTACATGTCGGACCCGCGTGTCGCCACTGTCAGTAATTGCAGACCGAGCGCCACCACACGGCAGGTCTAGAGAGATGTACTAGCACTCGCCCCAGTTGTACGACGACTTTGCTAGCGGCTACACTGACGAAGCCTTTCTCTCATTTGCCGAGAGATAGTTAGAATAGCCTTCAGCTAAGTCCATGGCTACGACCTAGCAAGGCGCCATTAACCATTTCTAGAGAGAGCCTCACTTGTATCATCAAGAATGCTGTATACAAATCATGGATTAAAGTTAAGTATTCCAGCAGCTACGTACTTTTCTTTATAGCATTCATTACGTATCCTGTTTCAGACCTAAGCAAGCCTGCGTGAGTTGACACGTGCATTTGGGCCTCCTTCTCTAAAAACAGTGTCGGCACGTCTGCCGACACTTCAGCCACATTGTGTACCTTGATTCGTCACTCCACACAAAGTTTTTCCACTGTTCAGTCGTCCAATGTTGATGCAAGCGAGGCGTCGTTTGCAAAAAAAAAATGGCTCTGAGCACTATGGGACTTAACATCTGAGGTCATCAGTCCCCTAGAACTTAGAACTACTTAAACCTAACTAACCTAAGGACATCACACACACATCCATGCCCAAGGCAGGATTCGAACCTGCGACCATAGCGGTCGCACGGTTCCGGACTGAAGCGCCTAGAACCGCTCGGCCACACTGGCCGGCCAACGTCGTTTGCATTTACCGGTGTGATGTGTGGTTTATGAGCAGCCGCTCGACCATGAAATCCAAGTTTTCTCACCCCCCCGGCTAACTGTCATAGTACCTGCAGTATATTCTGATGCAGTTTTGAATTCCTGTGTGATGGTCTGGACAGATGTCTGCCTATACACATTACGACCCTCTTCAACTACCGGCGGTCTCTGTCAGTCAACAGACGTGGTCGGCCAGCACGCTTTTGTGCTGTACGTGTTCCTTCACGTTTCCACTTCACTATCACTTCGGAAACAGTGGACTTAGGGAGTGTGGAAATCTCGCGTACAGGCATACGACACAAGTGACATCCAATCATCTCACCACGTTCGAAGTCCGTGAGTTCCGTGGAGCGTCCGATTCTGCTCTCTCACGATGTCTAATGACTATTGAGGGCGCTGATATGGAGTAGCTGGCAGTAGGTGGCTGCAAAATGTACTTAGTATGAATAACGTATGTTTTTGGGGGTGTCCGGATACTTTCGATCACGTAGTGTACGTTACAAGTGTCCGTCGCGCACAGAACAGTGTTCTGTTTACTTGTGAGTATTGTTTGTCGGAGCTAATTCACTTCGAACGTGGACAAGTAGTGGTGGTCGTATGGCGGGTGCTTCCGTAACCAAAGCAGCCGAGGTGGTGGCGTGTTTCAAGAGGCGCCGTGTCAGAGATTGATGCCACATACGCGGAAAGTGGGAAAACATCATGCGCTAACTCCCAATACGAACGGAAGCGTCTGTTGAGTGACCGTGACAGACAATCATTAGAAACGATAGTAACGCGGAATAACAGGGTAGCTGCAAAAATCACTGCAGGCGTGAATGTCGCATTCGCGATCCTGTCAGCACCAAAACGTCACGAAGGGACCTCCGTAAACAGAGAATTGCGGAACGAGCAAGAATTTCGAAACCACGTATCAGTGGTCCAAATGCTCTTAACAGGAAACGTAGTGTGGAAGCCATAAAGCGTAGGCTACGAAACAATGAAAGAAAGTCATTTGCTGAGATATGTCTCGTTCCATACTGTTTCCAACTTCTGGCTGAGTTTGTCGCAAGAATGAAACACAACGGGAGTCAGTGATGATTTTGGCATCAATATCGTGGTATTCCATGGACTCTATGGTTAATCACCAACGGCAATTTGCTGTGGAAGATTATGTGACCATTTTGGCTGGTCAGGTACAACGTTTGTTCCCCAGTAGTGAATCTGTGCTCCAAGATGACAGGGACCCTCTTAACATTGTCCTGGACTGGTTTTATGAGCACTAGAATGAATAGTCTCTTCTCTGTTGTTCACTACAGTCACCAGATCTCATTATTATGCCTTTATGGTCTACTTTTGAGAGAAGTGTGGATAATCGCTATCCACCCACACCATCGTTACCTAAACTTGCCACTATTTTACAAGAATGGTGTAAGATTCCCTTGAAAACCGTGCACGATCCATATTATCAATTCTGAGAACACTGGAAGCCGTTTTAAATGCCACTATGTTTACTACACCGTATTTGGCATGATAATGGTTGCGCTCTTGGTGTTTTTTGTCAAACACTCTATGTTTACAGCAACGTTCTTGCTTCTGTATCCTATGTTTCCACCCATACCAGTTTTCGCTATTAATTATGATGTACACAGTATATGTGAGTGTTTTATGCTTCGACAAATTATTTTTGTAAATCAGATGAAGATATGCAAACCGTATAAATAGGAAAGTAATTGCTGGGTTCAAGCGTTAGAGAAAGGCAATAAGCATGCCCGAAGCGAATTCATGTACATCTACATCTACGTCTACATTTATACTCCGCAAGCCACCCAACGGTGTGTGGCGGAGGGCACTTTACGTGCCACTGTCATTACTTCCCTTTCCTGTTCCAGTCGCGTATGGTTCGCGGGAAGAACGACTGTCTGAACGCCTCCGTGCCCGCTCTAATCTCTCTAATTTTACATTCGTGATCTCCTCGGGAGGTATAAGTAGGGGGAAGCAATATATTCGATACCTCATCCAGAAACGCACCCTCTCGAAACCTGGCGAGCAAGCTACACCGCGATGCAGAGCGCCTCTCTTGCAGAGTCTGCCACTTGAGTTTGTTAAACATGATGTATCGATAGCAGGGAAAGTAATCGACCTAGGATTACGGAAACACTGAGTAGGGCTACTTTTTGGTACGTATATTTACTTCTTCAGTACCAGCTTCTTCATTAGGTTCGTACGACCATTTCTTTTCGACAAGTCCCAGAACTCGTAAGAAATGTGGATTATGGAGGAAATTCAGTCCACTCACTGACAAGTTACGACAACGTACTGTGAGACACAGTAAGTTGAGTTTTAATTTTAGTACATTTATTACGATAAGCACATAGAAACAACCTGGTCGGCAAATAAAGGAGACAACAAAAGAAAAATGAAAAATTTCCTGTTAAGAGTATTCTACTACGTTTAAATTCACCTCATGCTACTCCTCTCATCCCCCCCCCCCCCCCCATGAGCCATGGACCTTGCCGTTGGTGGGAAGGCTTGCGTGCCTCAGCGATAAAGATGGCCGTACCGTAGGTGCAACCACAACGGAGGGGTATCTGTTGAGAGGCCAGACAAACGTGTGGTTCCTGAAGAGGGGCAGCAGCCTTTTCAGTTGTTGCAGGGCCAACAGTCTGGATGATTGACTGACCAGATCTTGTAACAGTAACCAAAACGGCCTTGCTGTGCTGGTACTACAAACGGCTGAAAGCCGTGCCTTTTCCCGAGGGCATGCAGCTTTACTGTATGGTTAAATGATGATGGCATCCTCTTGGGTAAAATATTCCGGAGGTAAAATAGTCCCCCATTCGGATCTCCGGGCGGGGACTACTCAAGCAGACGGCGTTATCAGGAGAAAGAAAACTGGCGTTCTACGGATCGGTGACAATGTTGACTGGAATACTCTCTTTCAAATTCTGGCAGGGGTGAAATACAGCGAGCGGAAGGCTATTTACAATTGGTAGAGAAACCAGATGGCAGTTATAAGAGTCGATGGGCAGGAAAAAGAAGCAGTGGTTGGGAAGGGAGTGAGACAGGGTTGTAGCCTCTCCCCGATGGTATTCAATCTGTATATTGAGCAAGCAGTAAAGGAAACAAAAGAAAAATTCGGAGTAGGTATTAAAATCCATGGAGAAGAAATAAAAACTTCGAGGTTCCCCAATGACATTGTAATTCTGTCAGAGACAGTAAAGGACTTGGAAGAGCAGTTGAACGGAATGGACAGTGTCTTGAAAGGAGGATATAAGATGAACTTCAACAAAAGCAAAACGAGGATAATGGAATGAAGTCGAATTAAGTTGGGTGATGCTGAGGGAATTAGATTAGGAAATGACACACTTAAAGTAGTAAAGGAGTTTTGCTATTTGGGGAGAAAAATAACTGATGATGGTCGGAGTAGAGAGGATGTTGTGGATTGGCAAGACAACCAATCCACTATGAGGAAGCCGAAAGGCACGCGTTTAAGCTCACGCAGGCTGGCGTGAGGTCTGGAACAGGACACGGATTTTAGACTTCAGAAAAAAGGAGGTAACTGGTAGAATACTTAACTTTAATCCATAATAGGTGAACATTGCTCTTGACGGTACATGTTTTACAGCATCAATAGTAACTGGTAATGGCGCCTTGCTAGGTCGTAGCAAATGACGTAGCTGAAGGCTATGCTAACTATCGTCTCAACAAATGAGAGCGTAATTTGTCAGTGAACCATCGCTAGCAAAGTCGGCTGTATAACTGGGGCGAGTGCTAGGAAGTCTCTCTAGACCTGCCGTGTGGCGGCGCTCGGTCTGCAATCACTGATAGTGGCGACACGCGGGTCCGACGTATACTAACGGACCGCGGCCGATTTAAATGCTACCACCTAGCAAGTGTGGTGTCTGGCGGTGACACCACAGAGGATATAAAATGTAGACTGGCAATGGCAAGGAAAGCGTTTCTGAAGAAGAGAAATTTGTTAGCATCGAGTATAGATTTAAGTGTCAGGAAGTCGTTTCTGAAAGTATTTATATGGAGTGTAGCCATGTATGGAAGTGAAACGTGGACGATAAATAGTTTGGACAAGAAGAGAATAGAAGCTTTCGAAATGTGGTGTTAAAGAAGAATGCTGAAGATTAGATGGGTAGATCACATAACTAATGAGGAGGTATTGAATAGAATTGGGGAGAAGAGGTGTTTGTGGCACAACTTGACAAGAAGAAGGGACCGGTTGGTAGGACATGTCCTGAGGCATCAACGGATCACAACTTTAGCATTGGATGGCAGCGTGGAGAGTAAAAATCGTAGAGGGAGACCAAGAGATGAATACACTAAGCAGATTCAGAAGGATGTCGGTTGCAGTAGGTACTGGGAAATGGAGAAGCTTGCACAGGATAGGGTAGCATGGAGAGCTGCATCAAACCAGTCTCAGGACTGAAGACCACAACAACAACCTCCTCATTAGTTATGCGGTCTACCCATCTAATCTTCAGCATTCACAAAAATTTACTTCTGCAGTACCAGATTTTTTATTACGTTCGCACGACCATTTCTTTTCGACAAGTCCCAGAACTTGTAAGAAATGTGGATTCTAGGGGAAATTCAATCCGCTTACTGACAAGTTACGACAACGTACCGTGAGACAGAGTAAGACAAGTGTTGAGATTTCATTTTAATACATTTATTCCGATAATCACGTGGAAACATCCTGTTCTGGAAATAAAGGAGGCAACAAAAGAACAATGAAAAATTTCCTCTTAAGAGTATTCTACTACGTTTAAATTCAGCTCGTGCTACTCCTCTCAGCTACTACTACTACATATACTGAAAAACACATCCTGGAAATACTAAAAGAGACACAAAACTGATAGCAGACTAACTACAAGTCAAAGCCCACATGTGCTGTCACACTTCTGTGGAATCTGTAATCCTCGTCTGAGCTCAGCCAGTGTTGTGGAGGGCCTCGTGTGCGTGCTCGCTCCACAGCTTGGAGTGAGACCCGGGACAGCGCCCACGTTTAACCCAACATCACGATTCTGAACTGAACCAGTCGCCGTTCATCACATCCTCCTCCAGAAGCCAGATGATCTCCACTTGTTGCCTACTTCTGACATATCGCATTATATTCGCTCAATATACATCTCCCTTTAATACCAGACATTTTTATGGAACTTGTTCTTCCAGAACGCTCACGGCGTTAATAATCTGTACTTCAGTGCTCACTATTTCGCCGCCTCGTCTCTTCCCACGGTTTCTCTTTTCGTTCAAAATCACCCTCCTCTCGAGCACGGTGAGGAGTGAGACGGAAAGGTTGGGGAGAAGAAGAAAAAACACAATCGCAGTTGGAGTGAGTCGAACCGCGGTGCAGTTTTCTCCCGCCGCGCCCCCTTCTCCCCACTCCGCACCCCCCCATCCCCCACGAATGGTTTCTCCGTTCATAGACCAGCCAGGGACACCAGTTTCCTTGAACGATACTGCTACGCAACTGCGAGAAAGTAGACATCTTTTGGCCGCATCACATATCACTGCAAGCTCTCGTGGAAAGCGATATGTATAAGGCTCTTATTTTGAACACCTCTGTTGACGAAGGATGCGTTACAGTAAGCAGGCACGTACACTGTAAGACCAGTTCCACAAGAGGCCGCCTAAACGCAATCCGTACACTGCCGCCTGAAATAAAGTGCAATTAAGACCAGGTAAACAGTCAATAGTTGACGTAATATAACGAGACAGCTTACTCGTTGTTTCTTTGTCTTGAAGCGATTTCAGACTAAAGACTCCGCGTCTGGGCTGCTTCTTTAAAGCCCGGAACCTGGTGGTCGGCTTAGGTGACCTGATTTCAGCTCAGAGGGCGTGTCGCTGGGTTATAGCGCCGCTTGCAGAGACAACGCCTTGGTGGAGGCGGCGGTCGCGGTGTACAACTGGATTGATGGTCGGTATCCTAGGGGAGCTCTAAAAGAATGTCTTCCGCGTCGCTGTCGGAGGATGTGGTGATGCCATCTCTTCCATCTTATACATTAACTGCTGAACATCAGGATACTGCGTTGATGAACTGAATAATGTCAGACTTTTTTGTATGTGATTAGATACTAACTACAGATTCGATGTTTATACGTCATGTTGATCAGCTGCCACTTATCAACAAACCCGATCAATAACCAATAATATAAAAATTGGTATCACATAATTCATGTTCATTATTCGACAGTGTCGTGTTGTGTACATTCTCAGAGGTCGAGTATTTTGCATCTACGAATGTTTTCGAGTTGTCTATTCTGCAGCAGAGTACTGTTCCCCAATATGGTTAAACAGTGCTCACATCAAGAAGGTAGATGCAGTCTTGAACCAAACGATGAGGATTATCTCTGGAACGATCAGGTCAACTCCTGTCCAATGGCTGCCTGTATTGAGCCATATCCCGCCGCCACATTTGCGCAGAGAACACGCACTTGTCAGGGAGTGTCGAAAAATCCAAAATAGCCCAGATCTTCCTATCCACACCCTGAGTAATGGAATTGAGCAAAATAGGTTGAAATCCAGACACCCCCCTCTCGCAAGTGCCAAAGATCTGGTAAAGAACGCTTTTATTCTTGAGGACCGCTGGAGAGAAGAATGGGAGGAAAAGACCCCGCCTCAGGTTAACACCTTATTGGGACATCTAACAGACCTCGGGGCTTTGACTTGCCCCGCAAAATCTGGTCTACCCTTAACAGGATCAGGACGAGCCACGGCCGCTGTGCGGACTCCTTGTACAGATGGAGCATAGTGCCATCACCACAGTGCGACTGCGGCGCCGACAGGCAGACAATTCACCATATCGTGGTAGAATGCCCTCTGAGGGCCTACCCTGGGCCAACAAGGGACTTCATGGATGCGACTAACAGTGCAATCGATTATATTTCTAACCTAGATGTTTGTTTGTGATATTGTAACTGTTTTGTGTGTTATGTACTTTTAGATTTTTCATACGTGATTTGTACTTGCCATACGCTAAATAAAATAAATTCGAGTTACCGAAGGGGATGAAAGGTCGGTCGGACGGCACTTATCGGTCGTGTCCCTCAGGTGGTGCACCCGGAGAGCGGCGAACTGCTGGGCGCCAACACTGAGGGCGAGCTGTGTTTCCGGTCGCCGATGGTGACCAAGGGCTACTACCGCAGACCCCAGGCGACGGCGGAGGCGCTGGACGCGGACGGCTGGTTCCACTCCGGCGACATCGGCTACTACGACGAGAACGGCTTCTTCTTCATCACCGACAGGCTCAAGGACCTCATCAAGTACCGCGGGAACCACGTGAGTGCCGCCGCTGTCTCTTTGTTTTCTTCATATTCTGTCTGTGCTGTCTCTTCTTGGTCAGCCTACGCGATTGTTCCAAGTTTCATGTCAGAGATCTGCAGTTACATCTGGAACACTACGTATCAGTAAAACTCCTCACCGATACTCTCCCATCTGTCACAACATACCCTGCCGTGATGACACACTAGTATTTGGAGCCACTGGAATACCACGTTCAATACGACATATTGTAACTATATGTTTTCGTAAGATTACATAACCTCTCCTTTGGTGGAGACTTCCTCACCATCGTACAACGTAAGGAAAATAGCGTAATACACACATAAAAATTTTTGATGTATCAGGACTACTATATAAAGTGCGTAATTGGCAAACGCTGGCTCTAAAGCAAAGGGGGCCACTGTCCTCTTATGTAAACAAACCAGCCACCTGCGTTGGCCTGCTTTATTGACCCTTACTAAAAGAAATAATCACTTGGGTGCATTTTTTGTTTATTTACGACATAATTAATGGGCAATAACTGCGATGTTGGTTACCATCGTTTATAGGATAGATGCCTTCCTTGGTTCATGTTTACTCAGGTGTTCAAAGCTATCAGCAAAAAGTGACAACTGTAATTTTAATGATGGTAATTTATCACTTAAAAAAGAAAACGATGTCTTCCGAATCCCATGGCCCCCACCCCTACCACTGCCCCATTCTCCTCCTATTGGGCCGCGTGGGATTAGCCGAGCGGTCTATGGGCGCTGCAGTCATGGACTGTGCGGCTGGTCCCGGCGGAGGTTCGAGTCCTCCCTCGGGCATGGGTGTGTGTGTTTGTCCTTAGGATAATTTACGTTAAGTAGTGTGTAAGCTAAGGGACTGATGACCTTAGCAGTTGAGTCCCATGGGATTACACACGCATTTGAATATTTTCCTCCTATTGGTCGCTCCCTCGCCACCATCCCCTCCGGACCTTAGTGTCCTCAAAGCATCCTGAGACGCGTTCTTTATGTGGAGTTCACTCGAGCAGTGGCAGCATCAGTAGACCCAAGTTATATTGCAAATTTCCAACACACTATAGCACACAGCCGTACTGGCCTAGTTTTCGTTATTTCCTGCAACATGTTACACTACTTAAGATTTCATGGCTAATTTTGTGTAGCCGTACATGCCATCGTCATTTTACTGAATTCCTCGCACTTTTTAAGTATATACAAGTAAATATGGGCTTGGTTGCTATTTCCTCCACTTTACAAGAAGATGCATCTACAACAAGTTTTATGGCTAATTTCGCCGATTTATCAAGAAAACACAGGTAGATACTGGTTTTGTGGATATTTTCCTCATTTTTTGACAAGACGCATGTAAATATGGATTTGTAAATACCACCATTCATTCCCTGCAGGCAAATCAATGTTGATGCTGTTTACATTTTTGGGGTAATTTTCCCGATTTTTCGAGAAGACACACACAAATACTTCACTTTGCATGCATAAAAAAAATCCGCAACAGACCTTCTATAGGTACATTCCACTTTTTTGTAAAGTTTCACCGATTTCTTTTCCCTAGTATTCCAAATGGTTCAAATGGCTCTGAGCACTATGGGACTTAACTTCTGTGGTCATCAGTCCCCTAGAACTTAGAACTACTTAAACCTAACTAACCTAAGGACATCACACACATCCATGCCCGAGGCAGGATTCGAACCTGCGACCGTAGCGGTCACGCGGTTCCAGACTGTAGCGCCTAGAACCGCACGGCCATACCGGCCGGCCCTTAGTATTCCACATATAGCTACTTCTTCTTCAGGTAAAGACACACAAAACATCGTCAAACGATCTCCGCGCATGGTGGAAATGTAGTAAATTACATAGGCATCCAACCATAAGCATTTTTTAAAAACAAAACACACACTTGGCCAACATCTTGCATAAACTAACCTACACCCGCACTGTCCGTCAACCTAACCCACAATACCATTATAATTGACTTGTAAAAATAACAGTGGGAACGCTTTTACGGAGAAAGTTAGATCCTGCACTCGTGAAGCCTACACCAGGCCCGAGAACACACCTGTTTGTGTCTGCATGCACCCAGTGTATACGTGTCACCTCAGCTGTAAAATGCCACTATTGCTTGGCATTTTAGGGATGCAAATTGCCAGCATAGTGCGCAAATAATTGCCATGTATTTAAACAAACACCACTGTAGTCTCTCCCAAGTTCACGAAAAAGATACTACCCTGGTCACTTCCTTGCAAGTTCTGCTGCACAACTGAACAGTCCAGCTATTCTGGTTGGTTGGTTGATTCGGGGGAGGAGACCGAAAGGAAGGTCATCGGTGCTGTGGGTTAGGGAAGGGTGTGGAAGGAAGTCGGCCGTGCTCTTTCAAAGGAACCAATCTGGCATTTGGCTTTTGATATACTTTCCGGGATGTGAGGTCGTGGTCCATGAACTTTTCTGCTCCTTGCGTTTCGTCCAGGACTGCGCTGGACTTCCTCAGAGGCGCTGCTCCGCTGAGTCTTGCCGACTGACGGCAGTCGGCAAGACTCAGCGGAGCAGCGTCTCTGAGGAAGTCCAGCGCAGTCCTGGACGAAACGTAAGGAGCAGAAAAGTTCTTGGACCACGACCTCACATCCCGGAAAGTATATCAACAGCCATGTCATCCGGTCGTGAAAGCCTTCATTCTACAATGTGGCATTTGCCCGAAGAGATTTAGGGAAACCACAGAAAACCTAAATCAGGATGGTCGGATGCGGGTTTGAACCGTCGTCCTCCCGAACGCGAGTCCAGTTTGCTAACCACTGAGCCACCTCGCTCGGTTCCTGTCTGTAAGAAGAGAGGACCAAACGAACCCTCCCCGTCCTCTGCCACTGCAGCACGCGTGTGACGTGTGGGTCGTCATCCTGAGCGACCTTCCAGTATCCACTGCTTAACCGCCCGCGGACCCGCAGACGTGCCGATGTCGGGCTGGCTGGAGGCTGCAAGGAAACGTTTCTTTAAGTGAACTGCTAGAGAAATTACTAACTAATTCAGGCCTAGCGCGAATTCGCTATATGTGGTCTATATTCTACGGACTCTATCAGATCAGAAGTATCTGGACCCTTACTAGCGGCATGTCACCGGCATGTAACTCATACAAAAAAGTAAGTGAACTGAAAGACATCGTTTAACCCTCGAGTGTTGCATATGGTGCAGTAGACTCTAGTTTTAATGGAACATCTGTTAATCATGGTAGGGAGTAACACACAAGCTTAAATAGCCCTGACAGACGTCTGGAAACTGTGTTACACTGTTCTGACTCGATAGCTCTGCCGGATGAGTGAGTATTTCCTTTCATAAGCAAACTGTATTTCAAAATCAGGAGGGAGTCTATATGTACATATACGGTATGGAACATTTGTTAATGGTGGAAGGGAGTATCATACACAGCATCACTTTACTTAAATCGGCCTGACAGACAGTTGGAAACTATGTCACACACCTGATGCAATTGCTCCGCTGGCTGAATGGATATTTTCTTGGTAAGGGACTCTATTAGTGCATACATGGTATGAAAGGCTGTAGTTTTAACGGAAAATTTGCTAGTGGTGGGATGGAGTACCACTCACAGCATCGCTATACTTATATAGCACTGATAGACATTTGAGCACTATGTTACATACACTTCTAATTCCATTGCTCTGCTCGATGACTGAATATTTCTTTGAAAGCAAATTATATTTCCGAAATCAGGAGGGGATCTGTATGTCATAGAAGACAGTTGGAATGAGTGGATAACTGGCTATTCATCATAAGAAAATTAAATTTCAAAATCCTGTGTGGGAAGTATATGCATGTATGTGCTGTGTAAGACTGTAGTTTTAATGTAATGTTGGTTAATGCTGTGAAGGAGACTCTCTCTCTCTCTCTCTCTCTCTCTCTCTCTCTCTCATACACACACAAACACACACCATTACTGCACTTAAATTGGACTGACAGAGTGTTTTGCAAATAATTATTTTTTGTGTGCCATGAATACCACATTTATTGCATACGAAACCTGATAGTGTAGGTATACTGTCATACATTGAATTTTTGTTCATCTTAGAGTGATTGTGTGACCAATTCACAAACAGGACATCTGCATCTCAATGCTCCCACTATCTTGAACCATACAATACCACAGATCTAGTCTGTCTGTCTCTCTCTCTCTCTCTCTCTCTCTCTCTCTCTCTCTCTCCACTGCAGTTGCATACATCTTCATATATATATGAGACTTTGATGCTTTATTATTCACTCTGCAATAACTCTTGAGCAGTTAGTTCTAAAGTGACAACACCAAACACAATATTGATGCAATAACATTGATGCTGTCAAAGACGAGAATGTCAAGACAGAATGTGCCGTACTTAGCACTCAACTGCCTCTCAATATAGGTCAGTCCGCTGCACGTCCTCTCCGGCCTTATTTGAACGAGCCCTCCACCACCACCTTTCACCATTAATTCTCGATTTCCACAATAAGTTTGAGGTCACTGTCAGCTGCTATACCAACATTAACACGCATAGACCTGTTTGTGGTTAAATGATATGTACTGGTAAACAATAACATGTAGTAAACAGTGTATAGTCACCGTCAGCATATGAGTCCACATCTGCTTGTGTCACGTTGCTGATCTGCGAACTAAAAGCGTCATGTGGATCTCTTAGGATCATATAGGCTCGGATACTCAATTCGAATATGCAACTGAAAAAAAGCTGTGGAAAAGAGGACATATTTGCCCTAGAAACATAAGGGTTGATTAGGGCATGTATGCAGATATATAGACAACCATTTTTTACTCTGTCAGCACGTGAGAGTGTGATGGAGGAGTAACGATAATACTGGTGTGACATACCCTCCGCCATGTACAGTACAATGACTTGTGGTGTATTTGTTTTACATGTAGGGTGTACACAGGTGATGGAGTTGTCTACAAGCAAGCGTGAATACCTGTGTAAGTACTGGTGGGTTTTTTACATTAAAAAAAACATAAGTGCTATAAGTATCACTACATGTGTGCGCACAGTCCACTGCTCTAGACGGAAAATGATATCATGATCGGTCCACAATCGAACAGTGTATGGGGGGAGGAATGAACAGTGCTGTGATTTTCACCCTGTTCTTACAGTATCTCTGAATTGTGTATGGTTGTACGAAGCAGCTGCACCATTGAAAATGGTTCAATGGATTGTGTGTTCAAAGCTCTATGGGACTGTTAGAATCACAGAGTTCGGTACATCCCATTTTTAAAAAGACCCATTTCTTGCAATACACAATACATTCAACGAAGACTCTGATACCATTATGCCATCGTATATCTAGCGTAGCGATCAAAGGAATATGATGAAGGAGATTAGGATATGTCCAGCGACATTTTTATAGACAATCATTTGATGTCATCCGGTTTCAGGTATTAGACTCTGAATTTCTTCGTGCAGTCCTCTAATACCAAAGGTGCAACAGTAAGGCTTCCTTGGCCATTAAAGAGATTATATCTGGTGTAGCAGTCATAGAGGAGATTAGGACATATACAGAGGCATACAGTCAGTCATTTTTACTCGATCATTACGTTTGTGAGTTGAACAGGAACGAAAAAGTCGTTAATACTGCAACGATATAGTCCACACCATGTACTTACAGTGGTTTGCAGAACATGTATATAGATGGAGGCTCGTCTGTACCAAGTTTGCAACACAGGTAGGCTGCAGCGGTTTTCAGAGGCCCGGGGTTGGGTGGGAGTCGCAGACAAATGTAACTACTGAAACTAAAATAGCCAAAGACACACGCTTCTGTTCCATTATGTCATTGACTACAAATCACTGGAAACAGCAGCAATCGTAAAATATCTGGACGCAAGCATCCACATGGTGATGAATTTCTTCCTTAACGTTAATGTACTATTGTTTCTCGTTATGTTGGCTGTCGACATATCCAGTCTCCTAACAAATAGAACAGTGCTGCTGCAACGTGATGGGATTTCGAAGAAATTAGCAGGGCTCTGACTTCTCTGGGGACATCTACAGCCACCTTTGCCCTTCAAAATAAGACAGATGCAAATGCCACGTATCGAAGACGAAAATCTGACAAAAGATGAGAGATGATTCCCTTATTGCTACTTCTAAGTGTTTCAAGCATATTACCCCCTCCCACACATGTCTCGCGAAGCGACTGTGCCGAGAAAATTTGGGGCAAATTGAAGGTTTTTCACAGACAGGCATTCACCGGAAAAGTTTCGTCTTTTGTTTTCCCGGTAAATTTGTTAGAGTGGATAGGAATGAAAGGAAGGCGATATTACTGCTGCGTTGCAAATCTGTATATCGTTGGTTGAAGTTTTTTAATTGAGGAATTGTTAAAGGTGAGAATATGGGGAAAAGCCGTGTCTTCCGCGAAAGAGCGGCCGTCATGTCTTAAGGGTTGTCAGTGTGCTGGTGTTATGTTGACGAGTTGCGCAACGGACTGATCTGACAAGTACCCTTTGGCTCCTGCAAGAAGCAATTTCCGCCCCACATTACTACACATTTTTTCCTACGGTCACCTGTTGATACTTTACCGGTAATTCATTCTACATAGACGTATCAGCTCCCCGTTACTGTATGGTTTATCTAAGCATTGATTTTTTTGTGCATTGTGTCAAAGAATTTTACAACGCTTTTCTCCTCTGAGTTTTCATATGGTGTCATCTGAAGTAAATTGTATTTAATTTTTTTTACGCCTACTTAGACCAATATCTATCCAGATATGCTGTTCTGAACTGTAGGTAAGACGTACAGGTAGTAGTGATCTTTTGCATCACCTCCTCTACTGTCCCTGACATGTGTGCACAAATAAAGTCAGGTTTGTGAGCCAAGCTCCAATGATTCGGTCATCTTCCTTGAAATGTTGGAATTTTCTGTCAAAAAGTGATCTGTATCGTATCTACTCATAAATCCGGGTTGTGGCTGATTCATAGACTCAAATAATATGCCATTGCTTGTGTTGTCTTGCCTGTTCTCTGGCAATCCACTGCCTGTCTGCATATTCTCAATTCCCTGACCCATATTCGCATCACATCGCAACATTGGTGAGCAAAAATGTTGTTAGTTTCTCTCTGCTCTCGTCGTTCGCGGTATTTTACCTCTTGCTACTGTTATATTGTGTCATCGGGTTTACTGGTTCAGTCGCCTGTCTGTCCATTGGTATCGGCTGACTGTGTGTGTCCCGTTTTTCTAGACACTATGCCTGGTTCTTTGTCGTGTCATGTGTCGCTTTAGTCGGGCCTTCTGTTTCGACTTCTGCGCGAATGTTACTTCTGGTCTTTGTTCTATTTGAACTTTCTTAGACGGCGCGTGTTCGTGTACTGAATTAATGCTTGACGTATCAGTTGTGTCCCTACAGGTGTCATCGGTTTCGATCTTTTCTTCGACAGTTTGTATCAACTCCGTTCGAAGCTTTACAAAATGATCTTTGTTTTTAAGTTCTATTTTACTAATCCGCTCATCATATTTTTTCAGTGCAACTTTTGCGACCTTGCTTTGAATCGCTTGTTCTTCCGAAATTTGTACTGCTGCTCGAGTGGCCTTTTTAGTAAAACGTTCCACCTTTTTGTCAACGTTTACGATGTCCAATTGGACCTTGTCCACGTCAAATCAAATGGTTCAAATGGCTCTGAGCACTATGGGACTCAACATCTTAGGTCATAAGTCCCCTAGAACTTAGAACTACTTAAACCTAACTAACCTAAGGACATCACACACACCCATGCCCGAGGCAGGATTCGAACCTGCGGCCGTAGCAGTCCCGCGGTTCCGGACTGCAGCGCCAGAACCGCACGGCCACCGCGGCCGGCTGTCCACGTCAGTGCGTAATTGCTGCTGACCTTGTGTTAGTACCTGAATTCTTTCCCTAGATTCTTTCGCGTCTTAATTTACCTGAGTGATCTGACTATCAATTCTGGCGATCCCTTCTTCCATCTGTATTTTAACCTGTTGGATCTGTGTCTTAATCTCTTGTCTCAATTCCTGATTATCCTGTTTCAATTGCTGATACTGTTTCGTCATCTGTGTATTAATATCCTGATTCTGTTTCCCTATTTGTGTCGTTATACTATCGTTCATTTTTTGTAACATCTCCATGATCTCCTCCTGTCCTGTACATTCTGCTGAACTGTATGTTTTCGATCTATTGTTTTCTACTCGGTGACTTACGTCGTTTACTGGACTGTGCTGTGACGTTTCTAAGTTCGATAACTGCAAGTATCCGTGCTGTCTTCCGTTCTCCCTGTGTTGCTCTATGTTGAGGACTAGTTGCTTTTGTCATTGAACCATTTCCTGGCGCAAACAACTCTGCACACTGCCCTCTCTGTTGTGTATGTCTTATGTTTACAGCTGCGCCTGTTACGGTACCTTTTCGCGGCGCTCGTAACTCCACAGAATTGTGTGCCTGTTACTGAGGCATATTTAGTATGTGTACAAGAGGTTCGACGTATTCTAAATGTTCCCCCTCTTCCTCACTGTCTACTTCTCTTTGAACGTTAACTAACTGCCGGTTCATTGACTGTATTGACGCGTATTCTGTCTCTGAATATGCGGCAAACAAACGAGTTTCCTGAGCTTGTTTCGCTGCTAATTTTTGCCATTTCCTGAGTGGGCTGTCTATTTCTGGCTCAGAATGTGCCCAACACGGAATTTCGTATTCTGAAAATTCGGTGTTGTCCCTTCGATTCCCAACTGTCTGATCTGTCTCAATTCTATCCAAATCTACCTGAGCCTGCTGATTCTGCAGCTCACCGACTTTCCTGTCCTCTGGTTCACGGTCTGTCCTGTTTTCAACGAGCTCCTTTACTTGCTGTCTATCGGGTTGATTCTCCCCCTTCTTGTCTACTTGCTGTCTGTCGCATAACCTTTTGGCTTGCACTCTAGCAGTTGGTTGAACCAACAACAAAAACGTCGTGAATTCTCGGCTACGGTCTCCAATCTCCACCTGTGCGCTTGCAAAGGGAGTAAAAATGTTACTTCTTAATTCTAACTTATTTGATACTGTGTCACTCTGCATCTCTGTGTCTTGACTATCACCTGAGAATCCTATGCCCTAACAGCTACTCAAAAATCCAAAAAAATCCAAAAATTTTCCAACACAATAACACAAGACCTTTTTACTACAATTCTGCTTTCCTCGCTACTTGTGTCTATTATGATCCAAAATCTTTGCAAGTATCTCTTTAAGACATGAAAGAAAATTTTTCAAAGTGATAATGCACCCTAACATTAAAATTTTTTCTCCAATTAACTAAATTTCTTTTTTTTTCAAAAAAATTACAGTTATGTGCTTCTCGCTTAACTTAACATTGCATAAATATCAACAAACTTTCTGTAACTCCCAAAATAATTTTTTTACTAAGACTGCAACCTGTCATACCTATAATCTATCACCTATTCTGACACTGTCCTATCTTGGTAACCTACCTATGTTACCTATCCTGGCAGGGTCGCCATTTTCTGTCAGTTTGTGGGTGTTATGTTGACAAGTTGCACAACAGGTTGATCTGACAAGTTCCTTTTGGCTGCTGCAAGAAGCAGTTTCCACCCCACACTACTACAGAAGTCAGACAGAAGCTCCTAACGTACCAAAAAAAACTTTCAGCAATAAATATCTTCTGGAGTCGTCCACTGCAAGGAAAAGACAAAAATATTGCATTTTCTTACGTAACTAGTGGGATACTTGGGTACTGGAGTATTGCTAGTTAGTGTAAGAAAAACATTAAACGAACGGAAAGATTTATTGCAAAATTTAAGAAGATCAAGTGAAACTTTTATTTATAAACTGATACACAAATTTCCGGGTTCTTTTCGGAACAGGAGGTTACCTCTTATGGATAGGAATCCTGTTAATGACTTTTATATACAAAGTGTGGGAAAGCTCTTTTATCCCTTTTCTTTAAGAATGTTATTTACTCGGCAGAATGGCTGAGAGCCGCGCCTGCTCAACTTGAATAATTATCCGATTGAATTTTTCTGAGTACGGTCGAGGCTGTCGCGTGAGAAACGTAATGGAGTGACATGAATTAAGTATGTTGTTTCTAATGGAGGAAAGATGGGCTCGCCTACGCTGTAGCGCGCAATACCATGAGCTGAGCTGCGAAGACTACTGCCTGCGTCGTTCGCCGCTGAGAAACAACAAAACTGTCTCTTTCTATCTGGGCGGTCAATAGAACTCTCACTACGCCTTGCTGAAGTCAAGGACACCTATCTGCCCCTAGTGTAATTACTGGCGTGGTACACTGGTCAGGTAACCAGTCCACTGCAATGCCACTCAATGGTCGCTCACAGGCGCTTACTAATACTCTGTCTGTGTTCACACCGCACGTTAAGGGGCTCCGGAACGCCCTATACTTGCAATGTTAAAATAACGCTTATAAATTACATCTTTCCTCACAAAGTATTTGAGGTAGGAAGTTGAACTTTTTACAGATTATTTATTGGAATATGGGCTACAACTTAACACAGGGATTTTACAAAATTTTAGTTCAGTTATTAAAGATGATTTTTTTTTTCAATTGTAATGAAAATTCACAACATTTTTTTTGCATTTTTTTATTTATATATTCAAAAATATACAGTTTTTTGGAAAAAGGCTGTGTTAAATTATGCAGAAGGTACTGTGTAACATTTACTGAAAGTTTGAAACAAATATGTTTGGAAGATCCTTAGAAAACATGTAATTAGTATGAGAAAATAAAAGTTTTGGGAATCGAGCGACAAAGATTGGATTAACTTTTTAGTGCATTCCAGGTCCATAGGATGGATTATCTTCATCCTCTGCAAACTCCTCCTCCAGCTTCCTCTTGTTCCTCCTCCTATTTACTCTTGCTTGTTTTTCTAGACTCTTTACAGCCCTGTCTGCAGCCCGAAGGCGTTCCTTGTCTAAAGCAAGCATCGCTCGTACCATGTTAGAACCTATCTTCATTCCCATATTTCTAAATACCTTGCACCTTACAATGTTGCCATCATTGAAAGTCGCAACAGCAACTTTACTTTTACTCATTATTATACTTCAACAAAACAGAGACTCAAGAAACAGAATTAATTACGAATATTTTCGAGATAACGACAGAGTAAATAAACATGAAACAATCGACAATCAAACCAGCGATATATATTGAACCATCACAGGTTAGCCACAACACATACTTTATCTCACATCACTAAAATGTACCTGATGAACACGGACGTTAATAACACCATTTGACAGCAGTTTAACAGCGCCACAGTGGGTCACGCCCATGTAGATCACATTTAAAAAAAAAATTAAAAATAGTTGTAGTCTTCGGAATTGAATAAATTATATATCTATTAAAAGGTAATAGTCTGCAGATTCAGAAAGCGTAAAAAAGTAAAAATTGAACTTTTCATGATTTTGAGCCTTTCCGGAGCCCCTTAAGTGTCACAGCCAACACAGTGAACAAACGCTAAATCGCGGGCGACTCAGTATAGAGTATCACTCCAATTAGCTATCAACAGAGGTGCTTTCTCAGTGCAGTACTGAGTAGAGACTTTGTTCCTCGCTCTCTGTGTACACGCTCGAGGGCACTCGCTCCCGCTACATGTTCCCACTTTAAGAGTGTCACCGGAATGACTTCCCTCCACGTAAAAAAAGGTATATCATCCGCTGTCTTTCCCTCACTCCTCTGGCTCATTGCGTCAGAAATAGTCCACCAATCATCATTACTCTTACAAATGGGAGAATGACTAAGCCGACCAATCCGGAAATATATAGCATCTGCGTAAGCTTTTACTGTCCACCTGTGAGAACTCTGAAACTGCGCACTAGGTCAATAAAAAAAAATGCATATGCTGGGGCTCTCCCAACAATACAGTGGGTTTTGTTTTTAAGGTTGAACAAGCAGGCCATTATCCCGTTTCTCCGGCAAAACTGTTTTGGTCCGTGGCCAGTCAGCTGGGCTGCGCAGCTGTGTGCTAACCCACCCTCCTACGGACTTCCTAGCGGGCTGGTTGCCTCTGCTGAACAAAAACTCCTGTGGCCGTCGTGTCTTGATTGTTTGTGTTCGTTTAAGTGTAACGTATTCATGCAACGTATTTTATTGTTAAATAAAAATGTTTAAGGTTGAAGATGTATGTAATTAGTTAGATTAGCATAATGTTAAGATTGTTTAATGAATATAATTACATGTGTCTTCAGGAAAAAACATAGCTACATAAGGAATACTACGGAAATAATTGGTAAAACTGTTTATAGCAGTGGTATGTGCCTATAGAAGATGTGTTGAAGACATTTTTTATACATTCACAGTATTTATGTGCTTCTCAAAAAATCAGAAAAATTACCCCAAAACTGTAAACAGCATCGAACATTGAGTTGCTTACAGGGGATGTATGGAGGTGGCATTTACAGACTCATATTTACATGCGTCTTCTCAAGAAATCAGTAAAATACCCACAAAACTAGAGTCTAGGTGAGTTTCCTTCATAAATCGGCAAAATTACCTACGAAATGCGTATTTACATGTATCTTCCTAAAAAGAGAGGGAAAGTAGCAACGAAATCCTTATTTACGTTTATCTTGTTAAAATCTTCGTCTCCTTAAAAATTATCCCCGAAGCTGTAAATAGTGTCATGTGTTGCAAGAAATGGCGTTGAGTGTCGAACATTCGTGACAACTAGGCCAGTATCACTGGATGCTACACTATTACGGAAATTTGCGATGCCAGCTGGTTTTATTGGTGCTGCCGTTGCTCGAGTGAGGTTCACATTAAGAATTCCAGTCTTCGGATGTCTAGGGGATATGAATGTCCAATGGGATTGGTGGTGGGGGACAACCAATTGGAGCACAAAGCGGGTGGTTGGGGGTGTGGAGGCCGTTGGTGCTAGAAAATGTCCTTTTTTGGGTCATTCATTACCATATTTAAAACGACACTTATAACATTATACTAAAAGCTTTGTACACTTGAGTAAACATGAACCAAGGCATCCAACTTGCCTATAAATTATCGTAACTAGCTCGACAGTTATTGCCAATTAATTATGTCTTAAATAAAGAAATTCTGCGTTATCAAATTAGGCTAGCACAAGCGGTTCTTGTAATTAATATATGAGAAAAACACCCCCCCCCCCCTTGGGCTAAAACCGGCTTTTTCCCGTTACTAAATTGTCAGGGAGGGGACGTCTATGATATTTGAGTGGTTGTTTCTTCCCGCGTTTTTTCTTTAGGTAGTCAGCCATCTATTAATAAGCAGTGTGTCGCTAATACGTTTTTCCTTACGACTAAGTGTTTTTTTTTAAAAAAAAAAACACGAACCAAAGATTTGTCAGTGTATCTGCTGCTGTGTGTTCGTGGGCGATTCTCACAGCAATTTTGCCTGTGGGAACAGACATTCCTCAAACCACAAGATGTTATGTTGATGTCCAGTAAGAGCGTCCTCAGTCCGACATCGTCCACTGTTGGTGGTATTCCTAAGACTGCGTCAATAGTATCGTTTCTGATAACATCGATTTGTCCAACTCAAATGTTTCATCACAGCAACATGCCAGCTTTTCACACGGATTTTATAATTAGCAAAAGCCCAGAACCTTCCAGCTTGAGTAGTTAAACACCTGTTTAAAGTTTACGCTCGGACGCAGTGTTCTTCTTTCCGCCATGTAGCGCTCTTGACGATGCCCACCAGTCGTCCAAAGCGGCAAGTGCTAGTAGCATACTGTCTGGCATTGCCCCTCTTTTATGTCACTAATGCGATTTTACGTGTGCAACCCTTGTGTCGTCCTCATTGACTATTAGTTATGTCAGAGTCTCTGGACTGTTATTACTTACCGAATTAGCCTTATTCACCTGCATATTGAGCCCTCCACGTGCCAATATGTGTTATTATAAGCATCATTCTTCTCTCTCATTAATGAGTTGGTACATTGTGTACAAAGGTAAGGCAACTGTCTACACCTCGGGTTTCTCTGATTTTACTCATGAAATAAGCATCAAACGAAAAAACTACAAAGAACAAAACTCGTCTAGCTTGAAGGGGGGAAACCAGGTGGCGCTATGGTTGGCCCGCTAAATGGCGGTGCCATAAGTTCAAAATCAAATGGTTCAAATGGCTCTAAGCACATCAGTCCCCTATACTTAGAACTACTTAAATATAACTAACCTAAGGACACCACACACATCCATGCCCGTGGCAGGATTCGAACCTGCGACCGTAGCAGCCGAGGTTCCGGACTGAAGCGCTGCCATAGGTCAAACGGATATCAACTGCGTTTTTTTAAAATAGGAACCCCCTTTTTTATTACATATTCGTGTAGTACGTAAGGAAATATGAATGTTTTAGTTGGACCACTTTTTTCGCTTTTGTGATAGATGGCGCTGTAATAGTCACAAACGTATAAGTACGTGGTATCACGTAACATTCCGCCAGTGTGGACGGTATTTACTTCGTGATACATTACCCGTGTTAAAATAGACCGTTTACCGATTGAGAAAAAGGTCGATATCCTGTTGATATATGGCTATTGTGATCAAAATGCCCAACGGGCGTGTGCTATATATGCTACTCGGTATCCTGGACGACATCATCCAAGTGTCCGGACCGTTCGCCGGATAGTTACGTTATTTCGGGAAACAGGAAGTGTTCAGCCACATGTGAAACGTCAACCGCGACCTGGAACAAATGATGATGCCCAAGTAGGTGTTTTAGCTGCTTTGTGGCTAATCCGCACATCAGTAGCAGACAAATTGCGCGAGAATCGGGAATCTCAAAAACGTCAATGTTGAGAATGCTACATCAACATCGATTGCACCCGTATCATATTTGTATGCACCAGGATTTGCATGGCGACGACTTTGAACGTCGTGTACAGTTCTGCCACACAAGTTCTGGGCACAAGAAAAATTACGGGACGATGACAGACTTTTTTGCACTCGTTCTCTTTAGCGACGAAGCGTCATTCACCAACAGCGGTAACGTAAACCGGCATAATACGCACTATTGGGCAACGGAAAATCCACGATGGCAGCGACAAGTGGGACATCAGTGACCTTGGCGAGTTAATGTATGGTGCTGCATTATGGGAGGTAGGATAATTGCCCCCCATTTTATCGATGTCAATCTAAATGATGCAATGTATGCCGATTTCCTACGTAATATTCTACCGATGTTCCTACAAGATGTTTCACTGTATGATGGTGAAGACTGCCAGTTTCGCTAGCGGGATGAAAGCAGAGCTCACCATCTGCAGCATCGTCGACAGGACTGACTGCGGACCTTTGGTACAGAGCTGAGTGGAGGGTCTGAATCAGAGGTTGAGTCGGTTCTGCGACCGTGTGGGCTGCAGATTCCTCGACTTGCGCCATAGGGTGCTGGGGTTTCGGGTTCCGCTGGATAGGTCAGGAGTCCACTACACGCAACAAGCGGCTACACGGGTAGCAGGGGTTGTGTGGCGTGGGCTGGGCGGTTTTTTAGGTTAGATGGCCTCGGGCAAGTACAGAAAGGGCAACAGCCTGAACGGGTGCGGGGCAAAGTCAGGACATGCGGGGACCAAGCAGCAGTCGGTATTGTAATTGTAAACTGTCGAAGCTGCGTTGGTAAAGTACCGGAACTTCAAGCGCTGATAGAAAGCACCGAAGCTGAAATCGTTATAGGTACAGAAAGCTGGCTGAAGCCAGAGATAAATTCTGCCGAAATTTTTACAAACGTACAGACGGTGTTTAGAAAGGATAGATTGCATGCAACCGGTGGTGGAGTGTTCGTTGCTGTTAGTAGTAGTTTATCCTGTAGTGAAGTAGAAGTGGATAGTTCCTGTGAATTATTATGGGTGGAGGTTACACTCAACAACCGAGCTAGGTTAATAATTGGCTCCTTTTACCGACCCCCCGACTCAGCAACATTAGCGGCAGAAAAGCTGAGAGAAAATTTGGAATACATTTCACATAAATTTTCTCAGCATGTTATAGTCTTAGGTGGAGATTTCAATTTACCAGATATAGACTGGGACACTCAGATGTTTAGGACGGGTGGTAGGGACAGAGCATCGAGTGACATTATACTGAGTGCACTATCCGAAAATTACCTCGAGCAATTAAACAGAGAACCGACTCGTGGAGATAACATCTTGGACCTACTGATAACAAACAGACCCGAACTTTTCGACTCTGTAAGCGCAGAACAGGGAATCAGTGATCATAAGGCCGTTGCAGCATCCCTGAATATGGAAGTTAATAGGAATATAAAAAAGGGAGGAAGGTTTATCTGTTTAGCAAGAGTAATAGAAGGCAGATTTCAGGCTACCTAACAGATCAAAACGAAAATTTCTGTTCTGACACTGACAATGTTGAGTGTTTATGGAAAAAGTTCAAGGCAATCGTAAAATGCGTTTTAGACAGGTACGTGCCGAGTAAAGCTGTGAGGGACGGGAAAAACCCACCGTGGTACAACAACAAAGTTAGGAAATTACTGCGAAAGCAAAGAGAGCTTCACTCCAAATTTAAACGCAGCCAAAACCTCTCAGACAAACAGAAGCTAAACGATGTCAAAGTTAGCGTAAGGAGGGCTATGCGTGAAGCGTTTAGTGAATTCGAAAGTAAAATACTAGGTACCGACTTGACAGAAAATCCTAGGAAGTTCTGGTCTTACGTTAAATCAGTAAGTGGCTCGAAACAGCATATCCAGACACTCCGGGATGATGATGGCATTGAAACAGAGGATGACAAGCGTAAAGCTGAAATACTAAACACCTTTTTCCAAAGCTGTTTCACAGAGGAAGACCGCACTGCAGTTCCTTCTCTAAATCATCGCACAAACGAAAAAATGGCTGACATCGAAATAAGTGTCCAAGGAATAGAAAAGCAACAGGAATCACTCAACAGAGGAAAGTCCACTGGACCTGACGGGATACCAATTCGATTCTACACAGAGTACGCGAAAGAACTTGCCCCCTTTCTAACAGCCGTGTACCGCAAGTCTCTAGAGGAACGGAAAGTTCCAAATGATTGGAAAAGAGCACAGGTAGTCCCAGTCTTCAAGAAGGGTCGTCGAGCAGATGCGCAAAACTATAGACCTATATCTCTGACGTCGATCTCTTGTAGAATTTTAGAACATGTTTTTTGCTCGAGTATCATGTCGTTTTTGGAAACTCAGAATCTACTATGTAGGAATCAACATGGATTCCGGAAACAGCGATCGTGTGAGACCCAACTCGCTCTATTTGTTCATGAGACCCAGAAAATATTAGATACAGGCTCCCAGGTAGATGCTATTTTTCTTGACTTCCGGAAGGCGTTCGATACAGTTCCGCACTGTCGCCTGATAAACAAAGTAAGAGCCTACGGAATATCAGACCAGCTGTGTGGCTGGATTGAAGAGTTTTTAGCAAACAGAACACAGCATGTTGTTATCAATGGAGAGACGTCTACAGATGTTAAAGTTACCTCTGGGTGCCACAGGGGAGTGTTATGGGACCATTGCTTTTCACAATATATATAAATGACCTAGTAGATAGTGTCGGAAGTTCCATGCGGCTTTTCGCGGATGATGCTGTAGTATACAGAGAAGTTGCAGCATTAGAAAATTGTAGCGAAATGCAGGAAGATCTGCAGCGGATAGGCACTTGGTGCAGGGAGTGGAAACTGACCCTTAACATAGACAAATGTAATGTATTGAGAATACATAGAAAGAAGGATCCTTTATTGTATGATTATATGATAGCGGAACAAACACTGGTAGCAGTTACTTCTGTAAAATATCTGGGAGTATGCGTGCGGAACGATTTGAAGTGGAATGATCATATAAAATTAATTGTTGGTAAGGCGGGTACCAGGTTGAGATTCATTGGGAGAGTCCTTAGAAAATGTAGTCTATCAACAAAGGAGGTGGCTTTCAAAACACTCGTTCGACCTGTACTTGAGTATTACTCATCAGTGTGGGATCCGCACCAGATCGGGTTGACGGAGGAGATAGAGAAGATCCAAAGAAGAGCGGCGCGTTTTGTCACAGGGTTATTTGGTAACCGTGATAGTGTTGCGGAGATGTTTAACAAACTCAAGTGGCAGACTCTGCAAGAGAGGCGCTCTGCATCGCGGTGTAGCTTGCTCGCCAGGTTTCGAGAGGGTGCGTTTCTGGATGAGGTATCGAATATATTGCTTCCCCCTACTTATACCTCCCGAGGAGATCACGAATGTAAAATTAGAGAGATTAGAGCGCGCACAGAGGCTTTCAGACAGTCGTTCTTCCCGCGAACCATACGCGACTGGAACAGGAAAGGGAGGTAATGACAGTGGCACGTAAAGTGCCCTCCGCCACACACCGTTGGTTGGCTTGCGGAGTATAAATGTAGATGTAGATGTAGATGTAGATAGAATGGCGATGCACTTCCAACATGATGGATGTCCGGCACATAGCTCGCGTGCAGTTGAAGCGGTATTCAAAAGCATATTTCATGACAGGTGGATTGTTCGTCGAAGCACCATACCATAGCGCGCACGTTCACAGGATCTGACGTCCCCGGATTTCTTTCTGTGGGGAAAGGTGAAGGATATTTGCTCTCGTGATCCACAGACAACGCCTGACAACATGCGTTAGCACATCGTCAGTGCAAAAAATGGTTCAAATGACTTAACATCTGAGGTCATCAGTCCCCTAGAACTTAGAACTACTTAAACCCAACTAACCTAAGGACATCATACACATCCATGCCCGAGGCAGGATTCGAACCTGCGACCGTAGCACGTCAGTGCATGTGAGAACATTACGGAAGGCGAACTACTCGCTGTTGAGAGGAATGTCGTTACTGGTATTGCCAAATGCATTGAGTTTGACGGACATCATTTTGAGCATTTATTGCATTAATGTGGTATTTACAGGTAATCACGCTGTTAACAGCATGCGTTCTGAGAAATGATAGGTTCACAAAGGTACATGTATCACATTGGAACAACCGAGATAAAATCTTCAAACGTACCTACGTTCTGTATTTTAATTTAAAAAACGTACCTGTTACCAACTGTTCGTCTAAAATTGTGAGCCATATATTTGTGACTATTACAACGCCATCTATCACAAAGCGAAAAAAGTGGTCCAACTAAAACATTCATATTTCTTTACGTACTACACGAATATGTAGTAGAAAATGGGGGTTCCTATTTAAAAAAAAAACGCAGTTGATATCCGTTTGACCCATGGCAGCGCCATCTAGCGGGCCAACAATAGTGCCATCTGGTTTACCCCTTCAAGCTAGACAAGTTTCGTTCTTTGTAGTTTTTTCGTTTGACGCTTATTTTGTGAGATATTTGGCCCAGTCACGATCAATGGACCACCCTGTATATACACGAGGTTATATTGAGAGAAGTAGTACCTTTTTAGTTATCAGAATTGCACGACTAAGGATACACACGACACTCTTTGTGTACTGTCGCGTCTCCCACCCACGCACTTGAGAGCATTTCCGTACCATCTTCATGCTGCTGATGAAATTCACAATTAATCACGCAGGTCTTCTTTGAATCTCTTCTAACGTTTTCGTCAATCTAGGCTGCTAATGGTCCTACACTATGGTACGGTAGTTTACGCTAACTGACGGGAGTTTTTTCTGCTACCTCCTTCGTGCACCAAAAACACGACATGCATTATTTTCAGTTCCCAAGCTGGTACCCGTCTTTCGCACCACCCACCCGCCTGCACTACCAGACACTGAACACTGTGCCTGTTTCACCCATCACTTTACATTTTGTTACGTCGGGTGTCAAAGCCAGTCTTGTAGCAGACATTGACCACTTGTAGATCTTTGTATATTTCGCAGCAGTACTGTTACTAAGCGTCGTCTTGTGTACCGGTGGCAGTCCGCGCACAGAGTCAGAGGCATAGTGATGTCTGCCAGAATATTTGTACGCGTCGCGGACGGCAACGCCCCTGTTACACTTCTCTGAGGCGCCTTATGTGCTATTTCAGCTTGGAACTTTTTTCTAGACACTATCGAAACTTTTGAGATTTAGGATTTCCGTTGTTTCCCTAAATGGGAAAAGGCAAACGGGCGATGGTTCCTCTAAAACGTCGCGGCTGGGTTCCCTCCCCATCATGCGCTTTCCGTCTATAGCGATCCAGCCGGCCGTTATGGCCGAGCGGTTCTAGGCGCTTCAGTCTGGAACCGTGTGACCGCTACGGTCGCAGGTTCAAACCCTGCCTCGGGCATGGATCTCCGTGATGTCCTTAGGTTAGTTAGGTTTAAGTAATTCAAAGTTCTAGGGGACTGATGACCTCAGATGTTAAGTCCCATAGTGCTCAGAGCCATTTGAACTATTTTCTAGTGATCTCACAGCCAACCGGACGTAAAATCCTAACATGGATTCCTTCCTTAGTGGACAACATTTTCGTGCGACTTATATGTAACAAATCACAAATAAACGGATCTTACCACTTTTAAAGAGTAATGACAAGTTGAAACTTCCTAGCAGATAAAACTGTGTGAATAATACAGACCCAGAACTTTTCTTTACACAGGGAATACTCTTACTGACCTTTCATTTTTAATTTTTATTTATTTTTTACTAAGATTTTCTATGGTAGCACAAGTTCGGGTGCTGCCGACAGTGTGTCATTGTGCCTAAAGAAGTGAGAAAAATTTTCGATGGTACACTGAAGTGAGAAAGGACATCGAAAACCTGACATCTGTGAAGGTTGTGAAATCCAAAACCCCGAGTGACTGAGTACAAAATATGTGTTTTCTTTGGCCCGAAGCACTATTCATAACGGCGACTGAAATTCCATTTTCTGTCAGCATCGCGTTTGAAAATCTGTTGCGAGCCTGCTGCGAGGTGTTGGCAGTCTGTATTGAGACCGGCGTTGTGCTAAGAGTAGTTAGTGCGGTAGTGAACAACTCGTCCGCTGTGCCACTGTGTTTGTGAAGGATGCGTGTTGCTGGCTTGTGTACCTGGAGAGCTTACCAGTTTGTGGTCCTCTTAAACACCTTGTTCAGTTCTGAAATGGCTCTGTCGTTAAGCGCGTCTCGAGGTGCCTGGTGGATAGTGTTGTCATCGAGGGCGACCAGTGTTGAACAGGTATATACACTCATGCTCATAAATTAAGGGTCGGCCGGAGTGGCCGAGCGGTTCTAGGCGCTACAGTCTGGAGCCGCGCGACCGCTGCGGTCGCAGGTTCGAATCCTACCTCGGGCATGGATGTGTGTGTTGTCCTTAGGTTAGTTAGGTTTCAGTAGTTCTAAGTTCTAGGGGACTGATGACGTCAGCAGTTAAGTCCCATAGTGCTCAGAGCCATTTGAACCATTTGAACCATAAATAAAGGATAATCCTGATACATGGTGAAACAACGCTCTGGTGGGCGGTTTACGGGTTTAAATCACCTCGGGGTATGACCATGCGGTGCATTTGACCTGCGGTGCTCGCACGGTGGCGCTGGCAGCAGTCCGCATACGCAGAGGTGTGTTGGTGCATGTCAGAATACGGTGCAGCGAGTAAGTGTGCAGTCGTTTTCAGACGTGCTAATGGTGACTGTGTGTTGAAAATGGTTCAAAGAATACGTATTGATGACATTATGAGGGGTAGAATACTAGGTCGACTAGAGACTGGAGACACAGCAGGTCGTAGCACGGGCCCTCCGTGTGCCACAAAGTGTAATCTCAAGATTGTGGCAACGATTCCAGCAGACAGGAAACGTGTCCAGGCGCTACAGTACGGGAGGTCCTTAGGGTACAACACCACAAGAAGACCGATATCTCACCATCAGTGCCCGCAGCCGGCCACGGAGTACTGCAGGTAATCTCGCTCGGGACCTTACCGCGGCCACTGGAACAGTTGTCTCCAGACACACTGTCTACAGACGAGTGAAGAGACATAGTTTATTCGCCCGCAGACCTGCAAGGTGCATTCCACTGACCCCTGGTCACAGGAGAACACGTAAAGCCTGGTGTCAAGAACACAGTACATGCTCATTCGAACAGCAGTCCCAGGTTATGTTCACGGACGATTCCAGGTATAGTCTGAACAGTGATTCTCACCGGGTTTTCATCTGGCGTGAACCACGAACCAGATACCAACCCCTTAATGTCCTTGAAAGGGACCTGTATGTAGGTCGTGGTTTGATGGTGTGCGGTGGGATTATGATTGACAGAGGAATATAACAGGTCAGGTGTATAGGGACGTCATTTTGCACCAGTATGTCCGCCTTTTCAGGGGTACAGTGGGTCCCGCTTTCCTCCTGATGGATGATAACGCACGGCCCCACCGAGCTGGCATCGTGGAGGAGTACCTTGGAACAGAAGATATTAGGCTAATGGAGTGGCCTGCCTGTTCTCCAGACCTAAACCCGATCGAGCACGTCTAGAATGTTCTCGGTCGACGTATCGCTGCACATCTTCAAACCCGTAGGACAGTTCAGGAGCTCCGACAGGCACTGGTGTAAGAATGGGATGCTATACCGCAGCAGCTGCTCGACCACCTGACCCAGTGTATGCCAACCCGTTGCGCGGCCTGTGTACGTGTGCATGGTGATCATATCCCATATTGGTGTAGGGGTACATGTGCAGGAAACAGTGGCGTTTTGTAGCATATGTGTTTCGGGGCGGTTTTCTCAACTTATCACCAATACCGCGGATTTACATATCTGTGTCGTGTGTGTTCCCTATGTGCCTATGCTATTTGCGCCAGTTTTGTGTAGTGCCACTTTGTGTGGTACCACATTCTGCAATTATCCTTATTTTATGAGCAGGAATGTACTTAGTTTGGAGTCGCTAACGAACGTCCCCCGTCCCGTTCGGTATCCGAGGGAAGTGTGAACTCACGCGAGATCTCTATCCTGATTTATGAGCGCAGGCAAGGAGTTTCTTTTTCCCCCTTATTAGTATTCAGAAAGCTCTCTCATATATGTATGTTTTGGGCCGATATGAAAAACAAAATTCGAATGACAGGTCAATTGCATTTGGCAGATGAGAAGCAAGTCATTGAAGCTAAGTCGCTCAGCAAAGTGATGAGACAGAAAAATGCACAGATAATGCATCACTTTAAATCGTAAACACACTTTTCTTAAAATAATGATCTTAAATCAAATATGATTTCAAGTATGGTACTACTCAATTTAGCCAAGGGGCTGAGGAATCGATTCCAAGCGGCCTGAAGTGTCAAGAGCTAAAATAAACGCAGGAGTAGAAAAGAAAACTGTCAAGCAGATAGAACAATTAGTGAAACCAGATAGTCCATCTTTTGTCACATGTACGGCCACAGCAAATGCAATGTACTTCAGAGGAAAGTGGGTCCAGAAAACCAATACTTGCCCGAGGTTTCTCCATTCGAAACCGACAATAGAAGATGAAATTATGATTGTAAATGACAGGATCGGATACAAAGATGTACCACATCTCGTTTCGCAGGTTCCCCTCTTGGTTTATGTGAGAGTACGTCACATAAATATTGACATTTTTGTCGGTTGTAAGCAGTAAACAATATTGTGAAGTGTTAAGGGTGAACTAAAAATTATTTGCAAACACTTAACGCATTTTATGATAATAATTAGTATAAAAGATACAGTTAATGATCTTGAAAAAAAAACTTATATGGAGCGGTAATTTAAAAGTAGCATCTTTGTTTAAAACATGTCTATGAAAATAAAAAAGGATCGCTAAGAGACGCGATTGTACGGCCGAGGAGGACGGACGTACTTTATGGTAGACACACTGTTTTGTTTCGCGATACGAAAGGCAGCCATTAAGCGGCTACACATATTTTATGTAAGTTATTCTGTGTTCTGCTAAAATAACCTAATTATTGTTATCACAAAATACATTTCTTTGTAATAGTTGTCACCTCAAATGGTCGCAGCGGTTAGTTATTTTTAATAAGCATTTTTTCAGTAATTTGCGCTGCGGGAATCTCATTTTCCGATGAAGCCTCTGGTCGGCCATTACGCGCCGAAGTACTAATTTATTTTTCAAAGTGTTAATAGTAACTGTAAAAGCGAGAGAATTCGTTGTAAGAACCTTTCTAAATTGCAACAGATAATTAATTTAACGTTAAAGTTCATTTTTTAAACTATACAGATTCCGTGAGTTCAGTAAGTTTTATCTTGGCCGCTCCAAGGCAACAATCGAAATTCACTCGAGCCTTGCTTTGTAATCAATAAACAGAAATTAACAAAATTACATTCAATTCAGTTAAGTGGCAACTATATTTTAGTCATCACGTTCAAAATCTAAAGTTGGTACATAAATAACAACGGCCCTTCAAGAACCCGTTTCGTATTTGCTTATGCACGTAAGTAAAAGGGATAAGAAAAGATAATATCCGTGAGAGAAAGAATCATGGTCCAACAAAAAAAAAAAATTACCTGATAAATTATACATATATATATAACGTAGCACTTACAAAGGTGAGAGGTTCTGTATGGAGGTTGTTAGCGGGTAAGAAGGTCAGGAGCGTGGACCACTTGCACGTTGCAGTGCCTGCTGGCGAACAGTGCACGTATTCAAAATGCAGTGCGATAAAGAACTTGCAGAAACTTTACCAGGTCATGGCACTGTACACAATGCTAACGCCGCTGGAATCAGTTGTACAAAAATGTCATACGCAATGCGTTCACTGAATTCGGCGTGGGACGCACCGCACACGCTGCGGCCGCTGTCGTTCTTCCTGTGCTGTCGCAGCCGCCAGCCGCCTCAGAGCGCGACCTCCGCCGATGCGTCTCGTTCTACCCCTTCCAGCAGTGCCAGTCCGGCCACGTATGCCGGACACTGCACTGTAGTTCCTTCGCTAGATTGTCGCACAGATGACAAAATGGTAGATATCGAAATTGACGACAGAGGGATAGAAAAACAATTAAAATCGCTCACAAGAGGAAAGGCCGGTGAACCTGATGGGATACCAGTTCGATTTTACACAGAGTACGCGAACGAACTTGCCCTCCTTCTTGCAGCGTTGTACCGTAGGTCTCTAGAAGAGCGTAGCGTTCCAAAAGATTGAAAAAGGGCACAGGTCATCCCCGTTTTCAAGAAGGGACGTCGAACAGATGCGCAGAACTATATAGACCTATATCTCTAACGTCGATCAGTTGTACAATTTTGGAACACGTATTGTGTTCGAGTATAATGACTTTTCTGGAGACTAGAAATCTACTCTGTAGGAATCAGCATGAGTCTCGAAAAAGACGATCGTGTGAAACCAAGTTCGCGCTATTCGTCCACGAGACTCAGAGGGCCATAGACACGGGTTCCCTGGTAGATGCCGTGTTTCTTGACTTCCGCAAGGCGTTCGATACAGTTCCCCACAGTCATTTAATGAACAAATTAAGAGCATATGGGCTATCAGACCAATTGTGTGATTGGATTGAGGAGTTCCTAGATAACAGAAGGCAGCATGTCATTCTCGATGGAGAGAAGTCTTCCGAAGTAAGAGTGATTTCAGATGTGCCGCAGGGGAGTGTCGTAGGACCGTTGCTATTCACAACATACATAAATGACCTTGTGGATAACATTGGAAGTTCACTGAGATTTTTTGCGGATGATGCTGTAGTACATCGACAGGCTGTAACAATGGAAAATTGTACTGAAATGCAGGAGGATCTGCAACGAATTGACGCATGGTGCAGGGAATGGCAATTGAATCTCAATGTAGACAAGTGTAATGTGCTGCGAATACATAGAAAGAAAGATCCTTAATCATTTAGCTACAAAATAGCAGGTCAGCAACTGCAAGCAGTTAATTCCATAAATTATCTGGGAGCAGGCATTAGGAGTGGTTTAAAATGGAATGATCATATAAAGTTGATCGTCGGTAAAGCAGTTGCCAGACTGAGATTCATTAGAAGAATCCTAAGGAAATGCAATCCGAAAAGAAAGGAAGTAGTTTACAGTACACTTGTTCGCCCACTGCTTAAATACTGCTCACCGGTGTGGGATGCGTACCAGATAGGTTTGATAGAAGAGATAGAGAAGATCCAACGGAGAACAGCGCGCTTCGTTACAGGATCATTTAGTAATCGCGAAAGCGTTACAGAAATGATAGATAAACTCCATTGGAAGACTCTGCAAGGGAGACGCTCAGTAGCTGGGTACGGGCTTTTGTTGAAGTTTCCAGAACATACCTTCACCAACGACTGAAGCAGTATATTTCTCCCTCCTAAATATATTTTGCGAAGAGACCATGAGGATAAAATCAGAGAGATTAGAGGCCACACAGAGGCATATCGACAATCTTTCTTTCCACGAACAATACGAGACTGGAATTTGTGCGAGGTTTAGAAAACGGTGTGTCGCCATGCGTGGCTAGCTGATTCTGTAAGGGCATTTGTATGAAAGGCAAGTTCCTAGTTTAGTGTCATCATCTGACGCACAGTTTTAATCTGCCATGAAGTTTGAAATCAGCACACGCTTTGCTGCTTCGCTGCAGAGTAAAATATGCAATCTGATAGTAACAAGTTACATGGACGACAGTGATAAAAAAAGTCGTGACGATTGCGGTAAGGAGTCTTCTTGTGGGGAAGAAAAGCTTGTTAATAAATTCTCCAGACGGCCCACGGTAGACAAATATAGTATTTCAGAATGAAAATATGGAATAACTCTGGCTGATAAACAGTGCGAACAATCCGCGTCTGGGATGGAACACTGTGATTTCAGCCCGCATGGGAAACTGGTTACGTAAGGAGGCCGGCGCGCCAGTCACGCACGCGAGGCCGCTTTGCGCCGCAGAGCCAGCCCGGCCCAAGTCCACGGCAGGTCGCGTAATTTGTGGCTCTTTGTCGCCGCGCGGCAGCAGCAGCAGCAGCAGCAGCCACTGCTATTAGCAGCGCCCACACGCCCCTAGCTGGATCGGTCCGCCAGGATGTTACGGAGGCGCCGGGCGGGCTGCACGCGATGGCTTACAAGGCCGGCAATGATCCACTTGCTGAACACAGAGGATACGAGTACTTTTTTGGTGAATTGCATTCTTCAGCGTAAAACAACACGTGTCTTCCAGCGATGATTTCTAACCTGCAGTTATTAAGCGAGTTTGCTCATTTAACTTGTTTTCTATATATACAAAGATATCGTTCTTGTGCTACTTATGTAGCTACTGGTCTACCTGCATTGTTACAAGCAACGAAAGCTACAGTTAGCCACCCGTTACCCAAACTAGAGGAAAAAGATACTTTCATTAAAGAGAAATTTAACCTCGCACCACAAAATAAAGTAGGTCCATTAATAAGAACAAATTGAGTAGTTTTACCAACTCCTCTCGTTTCGTGCTTTTTACCCTTCGCAGAAGATGTCGAAGCACCTAGAGTGCCGTCCACATTGATAAGTGATTTGTAAATAAGCATTCGCCGACGGCCACGAAACCAACGTTGTATATATAGAAAACAACGTTGTATATATAGAAAACAAGTTAAAGCAGATATCATCTGTGAACATGCAGCTCGTTAGAATGAAATTACAATGAAATGAACACCCTTAGCTGCTTACAGCCGTTGACATACGTATGTATACGTAGTATGCGTAGTATATATATATAGTTAAGGCTTACCGGCCACTTCACCATCTTCTTCTTCTGTGAGAATGCACAAACAGTGCCCGCACTCTTACGGGAATCGGCAACGCGCCGCGAGTAATGAGTACAATGGGCAGGGGCACTACGAATGTAGTGCGGGACAATACGTTGAGAATGTGGGTTTCGCGGGAGGCGTGCCAGAGATAAATCCCTGCAGTCGCGCTATCCTCTGTGCCCTCGGAGCCTTAGATGGATAGAGCGTCTGCCATGTAAGCAGGAGATCCCGGGTTCGAGTCCCGGTCGGAGCACACGTTTTCACCTGTCTCTGACGATGTATGTCAACGCCTGTAAGCAGCTAAGGGTGTTCATTTCATTGTAATAACTTGTTTTCTCTGATCCGACTAACTTCTTCATTTTCCCAGTGACGATACTGCTGGGAACGGAGGATAACACAGAGAAGTTGGTCGGACGTAATTTCTTATTTCCGAAATTGTTTCACTGAGGAAGACCGCACTACGGTTTTTCCTCTCAATGGTCGCACGAAAGCCAAAACGACAGATGCCGCGGTACGGAAAATGAACCTAAACTGATCAGAGGAAAGATGACTGAGCCTGAAAGGGTACGAATACCGTTTTACACCAAGATGCGAAAAAATTTCCTCCTCTTATTTCAGTAGCTTACCTCGGATCGGTTACTTTCAGAGTATGCAGACACAATAGCGCCTCTCTTAGCAATCATATACAACCGCTCACTTGACGAAAGGTCTGTTCTTAAAGACTGGAAAGTACCACAGGTCACACCAATATTCAAGAAGAAAAATAGGAGTAACCCATTGAATTACAGACCCATACCAGTGACCTCAATTTGCAGTAGGATTTTGGAGCATATACTGTACTCGAACATTATGAATCACCTTGAAGAAAATCAATTATTGATACGTAACCAACACGGATTCAGAAAATATCGTTCTTGTGCAACACAGCTAGCTCTTTATTCCCATGAAGTAATGAGTGCTGTCGGCAAGGGATCTCAGATCGATTCCATATTGCAAGATTTCAAGAAGGCTTTTGATACCGTTCCTCACAAGCGACTATTAATCAAATTGCGTGCATATGGAGTATCGTCTCAGTTGTGTGATTGAATTCGTCATTTCCTCTCAGAGAGGTCACAGTTCGTAGTGATAGATGGTAAATCATCGAGAAGAACAGAAGTGATATCTGGCGTTCCGCAATGTAGTGTCAATTGCACTCTGCTGTTCCTGATCTACATAAATGATCTAGGTGATAATCTGACCAGCCCCCTTAGATTGTTTGCAGATGATGCTGTAATGTACCGTCTAGTAAAATCATCAGACGACCAATCATAATTACGAAATGATCTAGAGAGAATTTCTGTATGGTGCGAAAAGTGGCAATTGTCTATAAACAAAGAAAAGTGCGAAGTCGTCCACATGGGTACTAAAAAAAATCCGATACATTTTGGGTATACAATAAAAACTTTCATAAATCTAACTGCTGTCAATTCGACTGAATACCTATGAATTACAATTACGTGCAACTTAAATTGGAAAGACCACATAGATAATATTGTGGGGAAGGCGAAACAAAGACCGCCCTTTGTTGGCAGAACACTTAGAAGATCCGACAAACCCACACACAGCCTACATTACACTTGTCCGTTCTCTGCTGGAATACTGCTGCGCGTTGTGGGGTCCTTACTAAGCAGGACTGACGGAGGACATCGAAAAAGTGCAAAGAAGGGCAGCTTGTTTCGTGTTATCGCGCAATAGGGGTGAGAGTGTCACTGATATGATACGCAAGTTGGGGTGGCAGTCACTGAAACAAAGGCGGTTTTCTTTGCGGCGAGATCTATTTACGAAGTTTCGATGACCAGCTTTCTCTTCCGAATGCGAAAATATTTTGTTGACACCCACCTACGTAGGGAGAAATGATCATCATAATAAAATAAGAAAAATCAGAGCTCGAACGGAGAGATTTAGGTGTTCCTTTTTCCCACGCGCCATTCGAGAGTGGAATGGCAGAGAAGTAGTAGGAAAATGATTCGATGAACCCTCTGCCAGGCACATACGTGTGAATTGCAGAGTAACCATGTAGATGTAGACGTAGAAATGAGCGAAGCGTTCCTACAGGTTGAAAAAAATCCATAGGTCATTTCCATTTTCTAGAAGGGTCGCCAAAAAGATCCACAAAATTGTACATCTATATCGTTGACGTAAATGTATTATAGAATTCCAGAACACGCGTTATGTTCGGATATTATGGCCTTTATAAGGAACGAAAATTTGCTTTGTAAAGGAAATATGGATAAAGGAGGTAATGCCTAAGGATTGGAACATGGGAATTATCTGCCCGTTACACAAAAAAGACAAGAAGTCAGAATGTAGTAAGTATCGTGGAATCACTCTCTTGGACGCAACATATAAGATATTTAGTGAAATCTTAGCCTCCAGACTTGAAGGGATGATATGAGAGATATTGGGGGACTGTTAGGCTGGATTTAGGAGGAACGGATCCACGATGGATCAGATATTTTCATTAAGACAAGTGCTAGAGAAGTTTTATGAGTATGACAAGCAACTACATCAGTTGTACATTGATTTTAAGCAAGCGTACTACAGCCTACACAGGAAGAAAATTGTACAGATCATGAAAGAATTTAGAATCCCACTAAAACTGGTCAATTTAACGCAAATGACAACGAAAGTAACAGTGTGTAAAGTATGAATAGAGCAAGGACTATCTGGAGAATTCCAAGTATAGAGGGGGCTACTACAGGGAGATGTGATCTCTACAATGCTATTTAATTTAATTTTAGAAAAGATGATGCAGCAAATGCTGATAAACCCAGGAGGAACAATACTTAATCGGCAGGTTCAAGTGGTAGTATATGCTGATGACGTAGCATTAATGGTAAGGAATGTAAGGGCATTAAAGGGGAACTACGATACGTTAGAGGAAGCAGCAAGAGAAGTAGGTTTAGAAGTAAACATAAACAAAACAAAGTATATGGTGATGGGGGGAACCCAATATAAACGGACAAAAGAATTCAATAGTAATGAATGGAAATAATATGAAAGAGTAAAAAGATTTAAATATTTAGGTTCTGTAATAACGGAGGACAATAAAGTGGCAGTAGAAATACAAGAAAGGATGGCAAGTGGAAATCGTTGCTATTTTACCTTGCAGAATGTGTTTAATTCCAGGAATGTTAGTAGGAATACAAAGATCAAAATATACGCGACTATATTAAGATCTATAGTAATATATGGATCAGAAGGCTGTGTTTTGACATTAAAGGAGGAGCACTGGTTATTGAGATGGGAAAGAAAGATACTGAGAAGGATTTTTGGAGCAGTGAGAGGGGAAGATGGCTGGTGAATAAGGACAAATGTAGAACTACAAACACTTTTTGGACAGATGGATATTGTTGTTAAAATTAAGCAGGGAAGAATGTGATGGGCAGGACATATACAGAGAATGCAAGAAACTCGGGGTGTAAAGAAAGTTTTCATGGGAAAACCTGATGGGAGAAGGAGAAGAGGTAGACCCAGGAAAAGGTGGCTGGACGATATGGAAGAAGATCTTTAGGCGATGGGAATAAGAAATTGGAGAAGGAAGGCGATGGACAGAGAAGAATGGAGGCAGGTGATACAGGAGGCCAAGGTTCTTCAAGAACTGTAGAGCCAACCAACAAGAAGAAGATGATGATGAATCAACGTGGTTTCCGTAAACAACTGCTGCGTGAGTCCCAGCCCGTTCTGCTTGTCAAAGATACCCCGAACGCAACAGTTTATGGTGTCCGGGTTGATGTGTTCCTTGAGGACCAGAACACGTTCGATAAATAAAGTGCCATACTGTTGCCTCATGAACAAGTTGTGAGCGCACGGAGAATCAGACAAAATTTATGACAGGGCTGAAGACTTTCTAGCAAATGTCACAGCGTACCTCAATCTTAAAGGAGAGGAACCTTCAGAAGTAAACGTAACTGTCGGTGTACCGCAAACGAGTGTTGTGGGACTACTGCGGGAGACCGGGGCGCCTCGGGGCGCCTTGACGCAAGAGGCACGCTTGCACGGAGCTCTTTTCTCGGGAACCGCTCTCGTTAGACTGCCATCTGCCGAGGGCCCTCACAAATGTGGGAGCGAAGAACATGTTTCTGTTTTTGTTCTAGGTGAGTAAATTTTGTTGTTCAAATACTAAAGCCCCCAGGGAGGCCAGTTTTTAGAACCGAGAGTAGTTAAACACATGTTCCTTTAAATAAAATCATTCTACTTTGCAAGGTACATGTGTGCAGTTTCAAAGCCTGGAAGCTACTGTAATATGGCGATGGGGAATATTTCCGCGATTCTGTTAGGACACGTTGATGCACTATTTTATATCGCCATCCCAAGTGATAACTTTATCGAGGAAATTTTAAGACAAAAGCAGTTGGAAACGCAGCCTGAAAATGAAGGAACATGAGAACAGAATGTAGAAAATCCAAAAAAAGCTATTTGAAGCTGATGGTTCTCAAGCAGAGAGACCTAATTCTATGAGAGCGTGACTGATAAGGGCAAGAAATTGCTAAAACCGAGAACAAAGATAAAATGTGGTCGCCCTGCATCTGATGTCATTAGTTTTCTCTGCGAGGGCAAGATTTCATATGGTAACTCTTTGTACTCTATTGCCTTCTGCTTTCCTCTTAAGGGCAGCGTAATTTCCGCTTCCCTTTATATCATCTATCACTCTGTATCTCTTCCCTCCTCTCGCTCTCCTCTCACAAACTTCTCCTTCCAAAGCCTCTATTAGCAAGTATTGCCATCTCACCGAGTGTCCAATCCAGTCGCCTTCCTTTCTCTTAAAACTTGTAGCAGTGCGATGAAGAGGTTGAAAATTACCTCCGTACTCACTAACTGAAGAAGAGATATAGCCACTCAAAAAGGAATCAAGAATGGATCCACTGCTTAAATATAAAAGATGGACTCACAACGATTGAACGACAGGGAAATACGGATGCGTCCGATCCAACCCGTCGGCTTTGACCCATGACGTCACAAATATGGCGGAAACGACCATAAACGACAATTTCAATATGGCGGATATAAAAACGTTGCATACGTATCACAAAGACGAAAACACATAGAAAAACAACACACACAAAGGTTTCACAAGAACAATCTGCTAACATTGATAGCAAACAAAGATAATAATAAACAAGTGGTACTCAAGGCCAGGCAGGGGGGGGGGGCTGCGCCCCCCCCTGACCTTCCCCCCCCCCCCCCCCGCCAAAAAAAAAACTCCCAACCTAACCTCGTATTCAGGGCTACGCTACAGATCAATGTGTAGGTCAATCAAAAGATAAAAAAAAAGAAACAAATAAAAAAAAGGAAAAAAACAATATTGATTCATTAGACATAACGAGTAGCGACAAAACATATAGACCATAAAGATTGAACAATCTAATGGCAAACTGATAAAAGCCTCATAGACGACGTTAAAACAAAAAGTACAGTAAAAAGGTAAACTATATATTACAGGCCCTAAAACTCCTACTAAGGTAACGTCAACGAGGCAACATCTACAAACACGCCACACTCACAAACCAAACTCCGCGCCGTAATGACGTCACACACCACAACACCCTTACGTCACGGGTCAAAGCCGACGCGTGAGATCGGATGTTTCTGTTGACCCAACGACAGGAAACACATTATTTCTTATGGCTATAAACTACAACTCTAGCAATGATGCTCAATAGGCCTTTTCCACACAGACTGCTATCTACGCCATATTATGCAAACAGGCAGAAATTTGGCAAAACATCTGTTTAGCGCTACTAAAATCTTTGTTTTATCAAGTTACTTGGTGTAAATGAGCCTGTAATTTTGTTCCCTGCCGATAAAATGTAATACCTACGAATTTTTTGTGTGAAAACTTTTAAAGCTTTTTAAATAAAACGAACGTTATTAACATTCTATGTCTTCATTCCTCGTGGTTACATATTTATTTCTCAACATAGTCACCGTGGGGACGAACACACTTGTCCCAACGAGCGAAGACTTTGTTGACACCGTCATTACAGAATGTTTGTTCACGGAGGCACAGCCTCACCTCTGCTAGCATTCCATCATCACTATTAAAGTGCAGTCCCCGAAGGTCTTCTTGCAGTTTTGGAAACAGATGAAAATCGGACGGGGCCATGATGGGATTGTATGAAGGATGGTCGATGACAGTGGACTCAAGACTTGGGATTGTTGCACATGTCGCAGCATTCATGTGTGGTCTGACATTGTGATCCTGAAGGAGACGGTGCTCCGTGTGTGGACGAACTATTCGAGTTGGTACTTTCAATGGGAAACCTCAATTACAGCACGCCGCTCCTGGAGCATCGATATAGTTGCGTTCATGGAGGTAAGAATAAGGGGAGATGGCGCTACGTATCCCAGCCGTACTACGTTTTGAAGCCAAGGGGGCGTGGCTCGCTGCCACGACACACTGACCAAAACATTGCCAGTGTGCTATAGCGCTGCGTGTATTACAGTCGCTAATTGCACCATATACGCATGTAACGTCATCATACTGGTTGTTTCAAAGTTTTTGTTAAAAATAAAATCTCGTAAAGGCGAAATTCCGCATTTCTTCTGATTAAAAATAGTTTTTAATGTAATATTACGAATAGCTAGCCTTCAATGTAAACTATAGAATTTTGTTAATTCGGTAATAAACGTGTATCACAAACTAAATAATAGAAACTGAAAACTAAGTTAGCTATACCCTCCCTCCAAAGCCCCATAAATACATCTTGTTTGTAATACGTACTGGGACATTTCAGTTAAGTTACACTACTGGGAAACACTGTTCATTACCACCAATATTTACTGAAATACGGTACATAGAATGGCAAGTCTACACAGTGTCCTGTTTAGGCCTATACTTCACGCCAGTTAATGTAGTGTTAGCTTTTAATTTGGTACATGATGAAGACAAATTGAGTTACTCCACACTTCGATTATCGACGATACGTACGTATTATGCTGAAACGTGAACTTGAAAACTAAGAATTTAATTCTTTGAATTAACATACCTTTTGCAAACGTTTTGGGTGTGTAGGGAAAACTGATGGTACAGCATTTTCTCGGAGCCTTACTGCTGAAAGGTAAGTTCGGTCTATGTCCGCTTCTCGGAAATGCTGAGAACATATAGTGCTCCATTTAGACGCACGCCAATTCTTACTCCTCACGGCATTCTCCCACAGAGCTTTCCGACTTTCATTTTTAGGAAATCTAAAATCATACAGGAGAAAAACACGCTATAGTACAAGTACCCATGTAGCACACGTTCATTCACAATGAAGTTGTAAAATCACACTTAACGAGACAACTTACACATGAAATGTTATTCCCTTCGATTTCGCATCACAATCAGAACGATTCGTACATCCGAACACCACACAAGTCACCATAATAGCGCAAAATCTTTCCAAAAGCGAGCGACAAGCCTACGCACACAACCTTACAGCAGCAATGTTTTGGTCGGATTGAGATGGCTACCCTCGGCTTCACATAGCTTCACAGCTGTGACGTCACGGCGTCTCCCTCTATTCTTACCTCCATGGTTGCGTTACACGCCGCCACGTTACACGCTACAGTTCTGAGTCGTCTAGCGGCAGAGGGTTGCAATTTGCGCAGCGCAGCGGTATAGTCGACCGAGCAATGTGTGTGGCCTGACCCGATGTCTAGGACAAAACAAAAAGTTCGGAGGCATTACTTTTCGTCATGCCCTCGTATTTCGAAAATATTATTAGTGTGTTTTGCGTACTCATTATTGTGTTCTATGGTATGCGTAAACCTGTGCACATAGACCAGCCCCATACCAGGGCACCTTTACGCACTCGACTTGAGGCTACATACAATTATTTTGCACTCATCAATGTAATTTTGACTTACAAGGGAACCTCCCCATCGCACCCCTCTCAGATTTAGTTATAATTCGACACAGTGGATAGGCCTTGAAAAACTGAACACAGATCAGTCGAGAAAATAGGAAGAAGTTGTGTGGAAGTATGAAAAAATAAGCAAAATATACAAACTGAGTAGTCCATGGGCAATATAGGCAACCTCAAGGGTGGTGTGGGCACAGGAGGGCCGTGGTCCCGTGGTTAGCGTGAGCAGCTGCGGATCGAGAGGTCCTTGGTTCAAGTCTACCCTCGAGGCTTTATTTTTGCAAAGTTATGATCTGTCCGTTCGTTCATTGACGTCTCTGTTCACTGTAATAAGTTTAGTGTCTGTGTTTTGCGACCGCACCGAAAAACCGTGCGATTAGTAGACGAAAGGACGTGCCTCTCCAATGGGAACCGAAAACATTTGATCCAGGAAAACACGTCTGATATATTCTATACGACACTGGTGACGGCATGTGCGTCACATGACAGGAATATGTTGTCGACCCACCTAACTTGCACACTTGGCGAATGGGTAAAAAGAGTCTTCTACCTTGTCCGATTTATGTTTTCTTGTGGATGTGATAATCACTCCCAAAAAAGTGATGAAAACATAAGAGTGTGTCACATAAACTGCAACAAATGAATGCAACAGTTTCACAGTCGCACAGTTTCCTCTGTACTCTGTCAAAACATACGTTTTTAACGTTTTCAAATTTTTCCGTGTGTAGACCGTCAAACCCTGCATATGTCCAAGCAAATCTGAACATGTCCTGGAATTTTGGAGAGCGAAATTGACTATGCGTGAGTGCCTGAACTCTGATAATTGTCTGAAAATAAAAATTTAAACTTTTTACTGGATGGAAGACTTGAACCAAGGACCTCTTGCTCCGCAGCTCCTCACGCTAACCACGGGACCACGGCGCCCCTGTGCCCACATCTTCCATGATGTTTCCTATGTTGCACATGGACTACTCAGTTTGTATATTTTGCTTATTTTGTCATAGTTCCACACAACTTCTTCCTGTTTTCTCGATTGATCTGTGTTCAGTTTTTCAAGGCCTATCCACTGTGCCAAATTATAACTAAATCTAAGGGGGCGGTGCGATGGGGAGGTTCCCTTGTTAGAAGTACACAGACTACGTTATAGTTCAACAACAATGTTACATGACCAAACAATTTTCTACACGATAAATATAACGAAAACGGGTTAAGAATTTCAGAAAATAAATCGGCATAAATGTGCCTTTGTCCACGGTACTGAAAGCACAATGCATATAAACGACTTAGTGGATAACGTCGCTAATTTACATGAGGTTGGTGGTGTTATATACAGAGAAGTCGCGACGTTTTAAGGGGAGACGGAAGGCAAACGGGGTAAAGAAGTCGGTCTTTAGATTTTTTACGTATTTGTGAAGCCCACTATTGACTCCGTTAAACAGTTTTCGTTTCATCATAACGTGTAGGCTTTCACGGTCGGCGCCTTCATTAGTTCAAACTTCCGGGCTGAGAAGCCGTCCTTGGCCTGTATAACTTCTTCTTCCTGATGTTTCATTGCCAGCTGCAGACAACATCTTACGAGGCGAGTCATCGACTGGCTGCCACGCCGTGGAGGTCTCGTTTTTATAGAGCGCATAGAGGGCACCACCATTCGCCACGTGGGACCGACTGTAAGTCTCTCTCTGACTAACCTCGTTATTCTCTATTGAAGTTACTCGATTGTCACATCGTTGGTGCAAAGTCGACCGCCATATCTTATCTAACTTTCCTTATTCTTTACTATGAAAATTATTATGGTGTTTCTGAATCTCTATAGCTTCTCTACACATGCGTGCATAATAATGCGTTGTCCTCGCTAGCACGCTCGTCTCACTAAATTTTATTTCATGATCACCGTCTTTAAAAGCATGTTCCGCTACGGCTGATTTGTCGGTATGTCCCAGTCGACAGTTCCTTTTGTGCTCGGTTAAGCGGGTATTGCGCATTTTCTTTTTGTTGCTCCAATATAAACCTTCCCACAGCTACACGGAACTTTATACACGCCAGGAGTCGCTAAGGGGTGCTATTCTTCTTGGTGGGTCTAAGGATTCTGTCAGCTTGAAACTTGGCCAGGACTTTCAAATACGGTCCGTAATACCCCAAATATATGGAAGAAAAACTTTTCTAGATGACAGTTGTTGTTGCTGATTGTTGAAAGGCGCGTTTCTTCGGGGATGTAGTGCTCGATCTACCTCGTTGTCAGCGTATCCATTTTTCTTAAAAACGGTTTGCAAACGATTTAGTTCATCTTGCAAATAAAGTGGCTCACACATCTTATTAGCTCTGTCCACCAATGTTTTAATGACACCTTTATTTTGCCTGAGATAACGGTTCGAATCCTTTTGGAGGTAACGGTCGGTGTGCGTATCTTTTCTATACATTTTATGCCCTACACTAAATCTGCCCGTTTAATTACTGATACATCCAAAAACTTAAGTTGTCCATTACTCTGTTTCTCCATAGTAAGTTGTATCTTTGGATTAATACTTTTTAGGTGCACCAAAAAACCATACAATTCCTCTTCACCGTGATTCTATACCATAAAAGTGTCATCCACGTACCGATACCGCTTCAAAGGGCTTTTACTGGCAGACTTCATCGTCTGCTGTTCAAACAATTCCATAAATAGATTATCAACTACTGGACTCAGAGGGCTGCCCATGGCCACTCCGTCGGTTCCCTAGAACTTAGAACTACTTAAACGTAACTAACCTAAGGACATCACACACGTCCGTGCCGATGGCAGGATTCGATCCTGCGACCGTAGCGGTCGCGTGGTTCCAGACTGAAGCGCCTAGAACCGCTTGGCCACACCGGCCGGCGTGTTGACGCTTCCCACGCTGGCGTTGGTGCAGTGCTGGGGCACAGTAACAATGATGGCACTATGCATCCAAGACGCTGACGCCTGCTCAGAGAAATTACTCACAGATCGAGAAAGGGGATTTAGTGTTCACCTCTGCCGTTAAGAAATTCCATATGCACCGTTTTGCGACCGAGTGTACCCTCATTGCTGATCACAAACCGTTGGTAGCACTCTTTAAGCCTCACTCTCTGCTTCCAGACCGCATGGCTCAGCGTTGGGCTATTTTCTTTAGTACTTACAATTACACCATTAATTAAAAGCCTACTGTACAACACATGAACATGGATTTCCTGTCTCGTTTACCCTCAGGACCAGACCTGGTATTTGACATAGAATGACGATGCACCTTGGATGGGTTTCCCGCCACAGCTACTCACATTGCCCCAGACACGCACTGTGACCCCATCTTTCGGAGTGTCACATGCTATGTGCTACACGGGAGGCCCATTTATTTTTAAAAGTCTGATGGTCCAGAACTCAGAGGCTGGGCTCACCTCTCACATCGTTTGTCGGTTGTCTCTGATGTTCTCCTACTGGATGCGAAGGTCGATACGCACTGTATTGACATCAAGACTACCTTACGCCATATCTTGGAACTCTTCCATACTAGGGAGTAGGATACGTCACTGATGAAAGCCCTTACCAAGTGACATGTCTACTGCCCGGGACTGATAAAAGACGTGGAGGCCATGGTGCACCGTTATCCCACATGTGCCCAACATTGGGCTACTCTGCTTCGGTCTTTTGCCCCCTGGTCCACTCTAATAGCCGGTATGTCCACCTCTGGCACGGACAGCAGTGGCTACACGTTGTGGCATGGAAGCAATGAGGTCATGGTAGGTGTCTGGAAGGAGCTGACACCACATCTGCACATACAAGTCACCTAATTCTTGTAAATTCCTGGGATGGGTGCGATGACCTCTGATGCCAAATTCAATCACATCATCAAATGTGTTCCATCGGGTTCAGGTGAATTGGAGAACCAGCACATCAATTGGAACTCGCCACTCTGTTCCTCGAACCATTCCTTCACACTCTTGGCATTGTGACATGGCGCATTATCTTGTTGAAAAATGCCAATGCCGTCATGAAGGGGTGTATGTCGTCTGCAATCAGTGCACAATACTCCATGGCCGTCATGGTGCCTTGTGCAAGCTCCGTTGGACCCATGAATGTCCACATGAATGTTCCCTAGAGCACAATGGAGCTGCCTCCTGCTTGTGCCCGACCTGGAGTACGGATGTCAAAGAGCTGTTCCCCTGGATTCTCGCCCTCCTATCGGCATGATGAAGAAGGTATCAGGATGCATCAGACAATGCAATGCTCTAACATTGCTCCAATGTCCAGAGCCGACTTGACAGTGCACTTGCATGGGTCGTCGGCTGCAGAAGCCCACTGTTTCGAGTATTCGGTGCACTGTGTGTTTACAGGGTGTTTCAAAAATGACCGGTATATTTGAAACGGCAATAAAAACTAAACGAGCAGCGATAGAAATACACCGTTTGTTGCAATATGCTTGGGACAACGGTACATTTTCAGGCGGACAAACTTTCGAAATTACAGTAGTTACAATTTTCAACAACAGATGGCGCTGCAAGTGATGTGAAAGATATAGAAGACAACGCAGTCTGTGGGTGCGCCATTCTGTACGTCGTCTTTCTGCTGTAAGCGTGTGCTGTTCACAACGTGCAAGTGTGCTGTAGACAACATGGCTTATTCCTTAGAACAGAGGATTTTTCTGGTGTTGGAATTCCACCGCCTAGAACACAGTGTTGTTGCAACAAGACGAAGTTTTCAACGGAGGTTTAATGTAACCAAAGGACCGAAAAGCGATACAATAAAGGATCTGTTTGAAAAATTTCAACGGACTGGGAACATGACGGACGAACGTGCTGGAAAGGTAGGGCGACCGCGTACGGCAACCACAGAGGGCAACGCGCAGCTAGTGCAGCAGGTGATCCGACAGCGGCCTCGGGTTTCCGTTCGCCGTGTTGCAGCTGCGGTCCAAATGACGCCAACGTCCACGTATCGTCTCATGCGCCAGAGTTTACACCTCTGTCCATACAAAATTCAAACACGGCAACCCCTCAGTGCCGCTACCGTTGCTGCACGAGAGACATTCGCTAACGATATAGTGCACAGGATTGATGACGGCGATATGCATGTGGGCAGCATTTGGTTTACTGACGAAGCTTATTTTTACGGCTTCGTCAATAAACAGAACTGTCGCATATGGGGAACCGAAAAGCCCCATGTTGCAGTCCCATCGTCCCTGCATCCTCAAAAAGTACTGGTCTGGGCCGCCATTTCTTCCAAAGGAATCATCGGCCCATTTTTCAGATCCGAAACGATTACTGCATCACGCTATCTGGACATTCTTCGTGAATTTGTGGCGGTACAAACTGCCTTAGACGACACTGCGAACACCTCGTGGTTTATGCAAGATGGTGCCCGGCCACATCGCACGGCCGACGTCTTTAATTTCCTGAATGAATATTTCGATGATCGTGTGATTGCTTTAGGCTATCCGAAACATACAGGAGGCGGCGTGGATTGGCCTCCCTATTCGCCAGACATGAACCCCTGTGACTTCTTTCTGTGGGGACACTTGAAAGACCAGGTGTACCGCCAGAATCCAGAAACAATTGAACAGCTGAAGCAGTACATCTCATCTGCATGTGAAGCCATTCCGCCAGACACGTTGTCAAAGGTTTCGGGTAATTTCATTCAGAGACTACGCCATATTATTGCTACGCATGGTGGATATGTGGAAAATATCGTACTATAGAGTTTCCCAGACCGCAGCGCCATCTGTTGTTGACAATTGTAACTACTGTAATTTCGAAAGTTTGTCTGCCTGAAAATGTACTGTTGTCCCAAGCATATTGCAACAAACGGTGTATTTCTATCGCTGCTCGTTTAGTTTTTATTGCCGTTTCAAATATACCGGTCATTTTTGAAACACCCTGTAGACACACTTGTACTCTGCCCAACATTGAAGTCTGATGTTAGTTCCGCCACAGTCCGCCCACCCTACAATGTCCGACATCTTATAATGAAGGTTGGCCGCCCAACCAACGACGTTTGGACGAGATTTCCTCTCGGTTTGGCCACGTGTTGAAGACACTCAGCACAGCACTCCTCGAAAACCCGACAAGTCGTGCAGTTACCGACATGCTCGTGCCGAGCCTCCAGGGCATCACAATCTGCCCTCGGTCAAACTCAGATAGATCATATGCCTTCCCCATTCCACCCAGCGACAGATATTACGTGCAGCAGTCATTCCTTGCCAGATCAGCTGCTATCGCCTGGGCTGGATTATATCGATAGTAGATCGGTGGTCATAAATGTTCTGCTGATCAGTGTATAGTCTTGTGGCAACCCTTGTTCACTACAGTACGAGCAGCCCTTAGCGGCTCGCCGTCTTACTTGCAACTATTCATGACGTCCCGTTTCCGGCTTAGATCTCTTTTAATATGTGACTTGTAAGTACTGCATCTTTTTCCAGTCAGTACAAACTTTAATTTTATTAATGTATTATATATTTATTATGTTTTGGAACAGTTAGTCTAATTCTGAAGACGACGCTCATAGTAGCGTCGAAACCTGGTCAATTTTGACTTAATAAATGGTTCAAATGGCTCTGAGCACTATGGGACTTAACTTCTGAGGTTATCAGTCCCCTACAACTTAGAACTACTTAAACCTAACTAACCGAAGGACATCACACACATCCATGCCCGAGGCAGGATTCGAACCTGCGACCATAGCGGTCGCGCGGTCCCAGACTGTAGCGCCTAGAACCGCTCGGCCACTCCGGCCGGCTTTTACTCAATATTTGTGACCGAGGGCTTATTTGTGCTAATATAATTCTGACACGGTCACTGAACCTTAGCAGCTATGTTCAAAGTTTTAGATTGAGAATTACTTCTATGACTAATGGTACAGGCAGCACTGGATGCTATGTAAATAACAGCAGTTTGCAATGGATAGGTTCTCTAAAGGCTTTATAGATTGTTTTTGTCTATATTATTGCTTGAAGTATTCTAAAAATACGTCAGCAATGTGCAATGTTCATGTTGAGCAGTATTAAATACGTAAAATGAGTAATCAATCTGTGCAGTTGAATTTCTGCAAACTAAGGCCAACAAAAATAATAACCTGTAACCAACTACACCATCAGAAACACATACACAACAGAATTGTCTTATTATGGGAGAAAGGAGTGGGGTGATTTTATTACCAAATTTCACTTAACCTGCAGAACGATTTGGACAGATTTCAAACACGCGTCCAAAGATAGTCAGAGTCGATATCTAGGTAACTACTTGTGAAACATCGTACACTCTGCAAGTACTAATTAAATATTGTCGTAAATTTTGTGTATAACTCACGAAAATACATGTTTATCGTAATACAAGCAAAATCCCTACAAAACTTCGATTTTGTGCGCCTTGCAAGGACAATGAACTATGGAAATACGGGTAACGCCAAACGCGGGGCTTTGTACGACCACCTTCCATTGCTATAAATGCTAAAAAATGGCAGAACTGTTATTTAAGTGACGCAACTCTCACTAACGTATAGATAAGTAGGCATAGATATGGAAGTTGCAGTATTAAAAAATTTAGTGTGTCACAACCAGAAACGACGTTAGAAATTCTACCAACCCCTGATACTGTCCCAGCTGAAATACGTGCTTAACAACATAGTTCATGTTAGAACTTTCTATAAGCAAAGCTTAAACTAGATGACTGTAAGTATTACGACGTATGGAACCTCAATATTGCAGTGTGACAGTACGGCAGAGCCGATTTGCAGAGACGAAATATCGGTGCTTTAATTCACGGAAAACAGAGACGAAATAATTTGACAGCAGCAGCAATAACGCTGAGCAATCACCAAGAATTATCGAAGTGAATTAGGTACATTTCATAACAGACTAGTTGAAAACAAAGGAACAAGTCATTATGTACATTCCTAAACTGCCTTGCACAGAAATTCAACACACAATCCATTCTGTAGTGGTCGCTAGACTGTTAATAGCTTCATTTTAGCCAAGGAATACGTACATCGTTTCCTGTAGACACTTGCCTCGATACTTTATAAAATCCGTAAGGTACTATTAATAAAGCTGCCCGCTGCCGGGTTTGTGAGTTGACGTTTTAATACGTGATATAAACTTTACAACTGCAGGCCTCTCATGATAAACACTCAACCCACAGCTGTCTTATCGCGTTGCATAACCGCAGCTGCCGCTGTATATGCCTGATGTCACCTCCTCGCGAACATTACGCTCCACCTAGGAAAAACCTGATGCAACTCCCGAAGCAGGCTGGTTCCGTTAATCTAGATTTGTAGTGTAGTTTTGTGAGAAGAGTATGTAAAATGTATGTTCCTCTGCTCATCGAATATGAGGAATCCTACGTTCTCGGTTCGCTATACAAACAAACCGTATTAATGAGATTTATTACAAAATAAAAAGAGACAATACTTAACTTTGGGATAACACAGATGTGTCACAAACAAAGGACGACGTACGAAATAATCAAGTTTCTTTAGTTTAGACAATCCTAATTCGCTTCTGTATAAGTCACTTGTCTTGAAGCTACTATTGAACCGGACCGCGATCAGTCGGGCGTGGCGCTGATGTCTGATGTCGCGTTGTCGTCCTGGAGAGGGGTCGGTCAGCGTGCGATTGGCTGACGTCTTCTCGCAGCCGTCTCTTCTCTATCGTTCCCGACTGGCGAGCCGGCGCTTGACTTTACGCCGTAACATTCCTCCCCCCCCCCCCCCCCCCCGTCCGAAAGCGAAGGACCGTCGTCGAATAAGGAGCAAGCACTAGAACTGGAGGGGAGGCAGGAGCGTGGAAGCTGCGATGGCCCGGAAGCTGTGGCTGCAGGGGCATCAGACTTCCGGTCGTACCCCGGCTCTGGTGAAAACGTCCCCTGGAAAACGCCTAGAATAATAGGTGTCCACCTTCTGAGGCCCAAAGCTAGATGTAGAAGGCATCGGCTGCTGCTGTTCGGGGGGGGGGGGGGGGGGAGTCCAGCTCCATCGGTAGGACGAGAGGAGGTGGACGAGGCGAACGGTCCGTCTCCATAGTGTCGTGATGACACCCTCTGGCGGTTGCTATGGCCTCACTGTCATCGGGATACATGAAACTGGGGGAAGAGATATAGAAGGATCACCGTGCACGTGACAGTGGCGAATTTGAGTCTGATGCCGGCGCTACAGTCCGTCTAGGCGTGAAATGCACGCGCCAAGTCGACGAAATATCTCACCTCGCGCCCACCGTCTGCTGCCGCGGAAACCCTTAAAAACACAATGTCATGCTGCTCGAAGTGGTAGGCTGGAGCAGGTGCAGCAGTGTCCGATGGCGGCGACCGTGAAGCAATTCCGCCGGCGACGGTCCATCTCGTGGATGCGAACGATAGGAGGCGAGAAACAGTTGCAATGCTCGATCCCTGGTGTGTGCGGCGCGAAGTTTGGCCATCTGCTGCTTGAAGGTTCGGACAAAACGTTCCGCTTCGCCGTTTGACTGTAGATGGTGTAGATGAAATGGTGCACTAGTTAGATGTTGTGTACCAAATCCGTTCACAGAATGTTTCAGATTCATTTGACGTGAACTGAGGGCCCTCGTCCGACACTATGACTTCAGGCAAACCTTCGAGGCACAAGATAGAGGACAAAGCCTGGACTGTGCTACGTCACGTTATCGACGTCATTGGCACAGCAAAAGGAAACTTCCTGTGAGAGTCTACCACAATCAACCAACGAATGTTCCAAAAAGGTTCCGCAAAGTCTATGTGCACACGTTACCATGGTGATTTCGACTTAGACCAAGCAGAAAATTTTTGTGGCGGAGCGGACAGGTTTTACGCACATGCGTGACACTGTGGCGTCATCTGTTCTGTTTGGGTATCCATACCCTGCCATGTACAGTGTCGACGAGTTAACTGTTTCGTACGAACAATCACTCAGTGTCCTTGGTGAAGTAACTGCAACACCTCTTTTTTCAAAGCTTTAGGGATTAACTCACGTGACAGTCCACCGTCCTTTTGAACAAGAATTACACCTTGCTGTATAGAGAGGCTATGCCGACGTGCAAAGTATCGGCGTACTACAGAGCTCTCTATCCTATGCAGTGAGCGAGGCCAAGATGTGCGAATGTATTTGAGCAAAATGTTCAAATCTGAATCAGCTTCCATGGCCTGTGCAATTTTCCTGTGACTCAGAGGAAAGGAGTAAAGCTATTCAGAACAATGAGCATCGTTATGACAACAAGATACAGCACAAGCGTCTAAGTCTGTTTCAGGGCCAATCGGAAGACGTGAAAGTGCATCCGCATTACCACGTTGAGCCGTCGGACTATACACGATCTCGTACTGTTTTTGAGACAACAACAAAGCCCATCTTTTGCAATTTTGGAGCTGTTCGTACAGGAACCGGTGTAATCGGATGAAACAATGGCTTGCGATCCGTTACTAAGTAGAATTTTCTGCCATACAAATAATGGCGGAATTCGTTGACACCATACATAACAGCAAATTTCTCTTTCTCTATTTGTTAATAGTTACACTGAGTTTTGGACGACACTTTTGATGCGAAAGCAATAGGCCTGTCTTTTTCACCAAATCTGTGCAAAAGCTCTGCACCGATTCCGTAAGAAGAAGCGTCAACTTGCAACACAACTGGTTTTTCAGGATCCGACTGAACAAAGCATCCATCACTAAACAATGCCTCTAAGGTTTTGGAAAGCTTCCTGGCACTCATCTGTCCAAACAAAGGGGACGTTTTGCGACGCAAGTGATGCAGTGGAGCTGCAATTTGTGCAACATTTCATATGAACCGAATATAATAGTTCATTTTCCCTGACTCCAATTCTGTGATATTTCGAGGACCTTGCAGATCTCGTGTGGTTAACAAATATGACTGAGAGGATGTACACCTTGACTGTTTATGACATGACTAAGATACTGCAACTTAGGTTTAAAAAAATCATACTTGTCCAGGTCATGCATCAGATAACACACGAAACAAAGCAAGCAATTTTGCAGTGTGTTCATCAGGTGTACGACCTGCTACGAAAATATCGTCTAAATAGTTTGAACAGTTTGGTATCTGAGCAGTCAGCTGTTCCAAATACCGTTGGAAAATGGCAGTTGCGGAAGCACTGCCAAAAGGCAAACGCAAATATTTAAACAAGCCCAAATGAGTATTCACAACACACACGATTTGAGATTCTTCATCTAGTGGTATTTGAAGATACACATCGCACAAATTAATTTTTGAAAACTAGCGACCAGCGCCTAATATGTTCGTGAGATCCCCTGGTCGTTCAGTGGATGAGTATCAATCAGTTTTTGGATTGACTGTAGTCTTAAAGTCAATACACAGGCGAATGCGACCTGAAGGTCTGGAGAGGAAAAGTGGACTCGCCCACTGACTAGCTTTTATAGGCGCAACAGCTCTGCTATATTGCAGTTCTTTAAGTTCAGCAGCGACTTTGTCCCGTAATGCAATGGGAACTGTTCTGGCGCGGAAAAATTTTGGCTCAGCATTGTCTTTCATAGTAATATGTGCAACAAAGTGGTGGTCATGCCTAACCATTCAGAAAAGAGTTCAGGGAATTCTTTCAGCATGCTAGCTACACTGTCTTTGGCACTGAATGCAGTCATTGACAACACATTTTCCTGAGTTTGACACCCAAACAAATCAAACGAATCAAGGCCAAACATGTTCTCACAATCGCATGATTGTAGCACAGTGAATGTCACAGTTCATGTATACGAGCGATAGCCGGCCGGAGTGGCCGAGCGGTTCTAGGCGCTATAGTCTGGAACCGCGCGACTGCTACGGTCGCAGGTTCGAATCCTGCCTCGGGCATGGATGCGTGTGCTGTCCTTAGGTTAGTTAGGTTTAAGTAGTTCTGAGTTCTAGGGGACTGATGACCTCAGAAGTTAAGTCCCATAGTGCTCAGAGCCATTTGAACCATTTGAAACGAGCGATACACGGGAGGCAAAGTACATTTTCCGAGAATGGGAATGTCTTGTCCATTATAAGCCGTCTAGTGCGTGCTAGTTGCAGACAGGCATGGGGAGCTAACAGTCCATATGTGTTACGATTCAGCAATGTCACAGAGGCACCAATACGCAACCGAAATTTCACACGTTTACAGCTAATATGCAATTGAACAAAAACTTTGTTGGACTGGCGTAGCACAGAAGAAACTCTTTGCTTGCTAGTTTTACTAATGCCAAAAGTAGGCTATGAATACATTGCAGTTGTTACATGGGCCTTGTGACTAGAGTTTTGAGAATGGGTAAAATTCTTATGTTTGTTCCATTGCAAACATACGGACTGTATGTGATCTGTTTTTCCACGTGCGTAATACTGAGATTGTCTGGATGGATAATCTTGGCGTTTGTGCAGTGAAGAGCACCAAGGGCATGACTTCCTTCTATTTGTTGATGTGGCCACCTGTTTAGAGAAATGTTTATGCAGCTTGGCGCACGCGTGCTGTTGCTGCCTGCTGGACTGGTCGTGAGCAAGGAACGGTCAACCCGACAAATTGGTGGCTGCTCAAATTTATCGGCCGACACGGCGCCTGAATCATATTGATCTAGGATTTCCATTGCGTGGTTGAATGACAGATTGGACTGTTTCAAAATCTGTTTCTGACATCAGTTACATTGTACATGATCGCATCATGCAACATAACATCTGAATATAAAGCACCACAAGCACATTTAAATTTGAATTTCCTCATCATACGCTGCAAATCTGTTACCCACTCCCAATAAGTTTGCTCTGACCTAGTAATCCTACATACTCGGTTCACTAGACAAACAATTCAAACAAATCGTATTGATGAGTTTTGTTACAAAATGAAAAGTGACAATACTTTGTGATAACACAGCTGCGTCACCAGAAAAGGGCGACATACCAAATAATGCAAGTTTCTTTAGTATAGACAATCCTAAGTCGCTGCTATACAAGTCACTCGTTTTTAAGCTACTAGTGAACTGGCCCACCACCAGTCGTAAGCATGGCGCTTATGTCTGCTGTCACGTTGTCATCCTGGAGAGGTGTCGGACAGCGTGCAATTGGCTGAAGTCTTCTCACTGCCATCTCTTCTCTATCATTCTCTACTGGCTTGCCGGCACTTCACTTTACGCCGTAGCAGTAAATCCCGTGTATGATATAGCACGTTGCACAAAGAAAATGGCGGCGAATAATGTAGCGTGATAATTTAATGACATAATCTGAATTCTTATGTGACAGAGAACCAAATCGCGACGAAAATACTGTACCACGAATGGTACTGTGGGAAAATATGTTTTCCCCTCCTTTTCTGATACAGCACTTTTTTAAGAGGCAGAAAAGCTTATTACAGCCATATGCGGACTGAATGTACAGGGCTATTACAAATGATTGAAGCGATTTCATAAATTCACTGTAGCTCCATTCATTGACATATGGTCACGACACACTGCAGATACGTAGAAAAACTCATAAAGTTTTGTTCGGCTGAAGCCGTACTTCAGGTTTCTGCCGTCAGAGCGCTCGAGAGCGCAGCGAGACAAAATGGCGACAGGAGCCGAGAAAGCGTATGTCGTGCTTGAAATGCACTCACATCAGTCAGTCATAGCAGTGCAACGACACTTCAGGACGAAGTTCAACAAAGATCCACCAACTGCTAACTCCATTCGGCGATGGTATGCGCAGTTTAAAGCTTCTGGATGCCTCTGTAAGGGGAAATCAACGGGTCGGCCTGCAGTGAGCGAAGAAACGGTTGAACGCGCGCGGGTAAGTTTCACGCGTAGCCCGCGGAAAATTGGCTCATGCCACAACTTTAGACCGACAGCGCCGACTTCATCTTTCAACAGGATGGTGCTCCACCGCACTTCCATCATGATGTTCGGCATTTCTTAAACAGGAGATTGGAAAACCGATGGATCAGTCGTGGTGGAGATCGTGATCAGCAATTCGTGTCATGGCCTCCACGCTCTCCCGACTTAACCCCATGCGATTTCTTTCTGTGGGGTTATGTGAAAGATTCAGTGTTTAAACCTCCTCTACCAAGAAACGTGCCAGAACTGCGAGCTCGCATCAACGATGCTTTCGAACTCATTGATGGGGACATGCTGCGCCGAGTGTGGGAGGAACTTGATTATTGGCTTGATGTCTGCCGAATCACTAAAGGGGCACATATCGAACATTTGTGAATGCCTAAAAAAACTTTTTGAGTTTTTGTATGTGTGTGGAAAGCATTGTGAAAATATCTCATATAGTAAAGTTATTGTAGAGCTGTGAAATCGCTTCAATCATTTGTAATAACCCTGTAGTTAATGGTCTACCAGCACACCAGTAGACAAACAGCGGAGATATTGTTAAAGAGCACACAGCGACTGCTCTGTAAGCTATCGGTCAATAGACACCACGTGGAAGCAATTGGCAGAGTGTGTTGGGGCTCCCGCTCAGCACTCGCCACTATCAGGTCGCAAGCCATATTGCCTGAACTAGGGCAGCCCAACGGGCTTCCGATCCAGTACCAGCATAACTCATGCAGTGAAGAATAAATCTGTAGGAGACATTTTACCTGATTGGATCCTCAAAAAAAAAAAAAAGTGGGACCTTGTATATTTGAGTGATGTTGTCATCTGTCATTGAGTTCTCGTATGTTGTAAGCGATTTGACTGTACCAGGAAAGTGGAGCTGCAGCGGTGTAAATGATCGACAACAAACCGATACTCTTCACATATTGCTCTCAAAGTACGTTATTCTATGCATAATATCTCACAAAGTTCGCGTGGATGGCTGAATGCACGCCCCACTCTAGCAACTCTACTAGCTTGTATCACAATAGTAGCATACACTGGGTACCAAATGTCAGATGTACATACAGGGTGTTTCAAAAATGACCGGTATATTTGAAACGGCAATAAAAACTAAACGAGCGGCGATAGAAATACACCGTTTGTTGCAATATGCTTGGGACAATAGTACATTTTCAGGCAGACAAACTTTCGAAATTACAGTAGTTACAATTTTCAACAACAGATGGCGCTGCGGTCTGGGAAACTCTATAGTACGATATTTTCCACATATCCACCATGCGTAGCAATAATATCGCGTAGTCTCTGAATGAAATTACCCGAAACCTTTGACAACGTGTCTGGCGGAATGGCTTCACATGCAGATGAGATGTACTGCTTCAGCTGTTCAATTGTTTCTGGATTCTGGCGGTACACCTGGTCTTTCAAGTGTCCCCACAGAAAGAAGTCACAGGGGTTCATGTCTGGCGAATAGGGAGGCCAATCCACGCCGCCTCCTGTATGTTTCGGATAGCCCAAAGCAATCACACGATCATCGAAATATTCATTCAGGAAATTAAAGACGTCGGCCGTGCGATGTGGCCGGGCACCATCTTGCATAAACCACGAGGTGTTCGCAGTGTCGTCTAAGGCAGTTTGTACCGCCACAAATTCACGAAGAATGTCCAGATAGCGTGATGCAGTAATCGTTTCGGATCTGAAAAGTGGGCCAATGATTCCTTTGGAAGAAATGGCGGCCCAGACCAGTACTTTTTGAGGATGCAGGGACGATGGGACTGCAACATGGGGCTTTTCGGTTCCCCATATTGGCCAGTTCTGTTTATTGACGAAGCCGTCCAAGTAAAAATAAGCTTCGTCAGTAAATCAAATGCTGCCCACATTCATATCGCCGTCATCAATCCTGTGCACTATATCGTTAGCGAATGTCTCTCGTGCAGCAATGGTAGCGGCGCTGAGGGGTTGCAGCGTTTGAATTTTGTATGGATAGAGGTGTAAACTCTGGCGCATGAGACGATACGTGGACGTTGGCGTCATTTGGACCGCAGCTGCAACACGGCGAACGGAAACCCGAGGCAGCTGTTTGATCACCTGCTGCACTAGCTGCGCGTTGCCCTCTGTGGTTGCTGTACGCGGTCGCCCTACCTTTCCAGCACGTTCATCCGTCACGTTCCCAGTCCGTTGAAATTTTTCAAACAGATCCTTTATTGTATCGCTTTTCGGTCCTTTGGTTACATTAAACCTCCGTTGAAAAACGGTTCAAATGGCTCTGAGCACTATGGGACTTAACATCTATGGTCATCAGTCCCCTAGAACTTAGAACTACTTAAACCTAACTAACCTAAGGACAGCACACAACACCCAGCCATCACGAGGCAGAGAAAATCCCTGACCCCGCCGGGAATCGAACCCCGGAACCCGGGCGTGGGAAGCGAGAACGCTACCGCACGACCACGAGATGCGGGCAAACCTCCGTTGAAAACTTCGTCTTGTTGCAACAACACTGTGTTCTAGGCGGTGGAATTCCAACACCAGAAAAATCCTCTGTTCTAAGGAATAAAGCATGTTGTCTACAGCACACTTGCACGTTGTGAACAGCACACGCTTACAGCAGAAAGATGACGTACAGAATGGCGCACCCACAGACTGCGTTGTCTTCTATATCTTTCACATCACTTTCAGCGCCATCTGTTGTTGAAAATTGTAACTACTGTAATTTCGAAAATTTGTCCGCCTGAAAATGTACTGTTGTCCCAAGCATATTGCAACAAACGGTGTATTTCTATCGCTGCTCGTTTAGTTTTTATTGCCGTTTCAAATATACCGGTCATTTTTGAAACACCCTGTATATAGATGGTGGTAGTATCGTATAGATAAGATATCAAAACGCGGTACAGTAGCGGAGTTGTCATATGTACTTAGGAGAATCATATGAAAAGGTTTCCTATGTGATTATGGGTACACGATCGGAACTAACAGACTTTGAACGGAGGATGGTAGATGGAGCTAGACGCATGGGACATTCCGTATCGCAAATCATTACAGAATTCAGTATTCTGAGATCTACAGTGCCAAGAGTCTGCTGAGGACAGTAAATTTCAGACATTACCTCACTTAACGACCGAGTGCAGCGGCTTTTGCATAGAGTTGCCAGTGCCAACAGACAAGCGACACGGTATGGAAAAACTGCAGAAATCAATGTGGCACGTACGAAGAACGTATCCGTTAGCACAGAGCGGTGAAATTTGGCGTTGGTGGGCTATGGCAGCGGACGAGCGACGCGAGTGGCTTTGCTAGCAACACGGCATCCGCCTGCAGCGCCTCTCGTGGGCTCGTGACCGTATCGGTTGGACCAGAGACGACTGAAAGACTGTGGCCCAGTCACATTAGTCACCGTTTCAGTTAGTAAGAGCTGATGGTAGCATTCGAGTATGACGGAGACACCGTGAAGCCATGGATCCAGGTTCTCAATAAGGCACTGAGCAAGCTGGTGGAGGCTCCATGATGGTGTGGACTGGGTCTCCTGATCCATGTGAACCGATCATTGACAGTAAGTGGTTATGTTCGCCTACTTGAAGACCATTTGCAACCGTTCATGGACTTCATATTCCCAAACATGTCACTGAGCCACAGTTGTTCACAACTGGTTTGAAGAACAATCTGTACAATTCGCTCCTTGCACGTTTGTCTGTCTGAAAGGACCCACGATCACACAAACACCCAGAAAGGAGCAGTGAAAGCCTTACAGGGTTATTACAAATGATTGAAGCGATTTCACAGCTCTACAGTAACTTTATTATTTGAGATACCTTCACAATGATTTGCACACACATACAAAAACTCAAAAAGTTTTTTTAGGCATTCACAAATGTTCGATATGTGCCTCTTTAGTGATTCGGCAGACATCAAGACGATAATCAAGTTCCTCCCACACTCGGCGCAGCATGTCCCCATCAATGAGTTCGAAAGCATCGTTGATGCGAGCTCGCAGTTCTGGCACGTTTCTCGGTAGAGGAGGTTTAAACACTGAATCTTTCACATAACCCCACAGAAAGAAATCGCATGGGGTTAAATCGGGAGAGCGTGGAGGCCATGACATGAATTGCTGATCATGATCTCCACCACGACCGATCCATCGGTTTTCCAATCTCCTGTTTAAGAAATGCCGAACATCATGATGGAAGTGCGGTGGAGCACCATCCTGTTGAAAGATGAAGTCGGTGCTGTCGGTCTCCAGTTGAGGCATGAGCCAATTTTCCGCGGGCTACGCGTGAAACTTGCCCGCACGCGTTCAACCGTTTCTTCGCTCACTGCAGGCCGACCCGTTGATTTCCCCTTACAGAGGCATCCAGAAGCTTTAAACTGCGCATACCATCGCCGAATGGAGTTAGCAGTTGGTGGATCTTTGTTGAACTTCGTCCTGAAGTGTCGTTGCACTGTTATGACTGACTGATGTGAGTGCATTTCAAGCACGACATACGCTTTCTCGGCTCCTGTCGCCATTTTGTCTCACTGCGCTCTCGAGCGCTCTGACGGCAGAAACCTGAAGTGCGGCTTCAGCCGAACAAAACTTTATGAGTTTTTCTACGTATCTGTAGTGTGTCGTGACCATATGTCAATGAATGGAGCTACAGTGAATTTATGAAATCGCTTCAATCATTTGTAATAGCCCTGTACTTCTAGGACCTCGCCCCTCTTACTCCCACCAGCGCCCATAATGCCATAATGACGGGGAAATGCCTGAATATGCTCTGAGGAAATTCCCAAAACCGGTTACTAACAAATAAAAATCTGAAAACGTGGTAGAGAATGTTTTTATTTGATTTTAGCCTAAAAAAGGTTTAAAATTTTGTATGATATGGCCGGTGTCTGTGAGGGTACTTGTTTTGGTACAGCCGTAATGTCTCTCGGCCGTTTCCATCTGCTCGGTGTCCGCCCCCGGTAGCAGAATGGTCAGCATGACGGATTGACAATCCTCTGGGCCCGGGTTCGATTCCCGGCTGGGTCGGGGAATTTTCTCCGCCCAGGGACCGGGTTTTGTGCTGTCCTCATCATCATCCTATCATCCTCATCGACTGCAGGTGGCCGAAGACGCGTGAGATTGAAAGACCGGCAGCCGACGAACGGCCTGCCAGGCGGGGGGCCCTAGCCATTCGATTAAATAAATAAAAATAAATAAATCTGCCCGGTCGTACATAAACGCCATCTCGGCTTGTTCCTGACATGAATACCAGACCAGTCCGTTGCTTACAGTACGCTGCGTTAATCACACAACCTGCTGCACACAAGGCATACTCGGCACGATATGCACATACACAGATGGCGCTACTATCATATACACAAGGCACAGAGGGACAATGCATTGGTGGAGCTTTTAACATTTTTTTTATGTTAAGGATAATAAGTTGCCGTCTCTTCATCTAAGAATAGATGATGAATGCAGCTAGCCGCTAACTTTGTGTAATCTCTTGTCTGTATAGACGTGTATCTGTTGCCTTTAAGATCCCTTCACCTTCACACATAAATCTATACAGTAAAGTAAGGGCCTCCCACTTGTCGGCTGATCCGTGATAAGACAGGCGAAAAGTTAGACTAATGGAGGATTATTAGTATTATCTTCATTCGCTCTCTCTCTTTCTCTCCTTTATCTATGTACAGTTTTTAATATAATATTTCATTGCGTGAAATCAGCCAAATAGAATCTTTGGTGGAGTCCTTCGTCGTGGTAATCAGCGGCTGGCTTGCTGTAAGAGATCTTTACATTTATTATTACTGTTAAACACTGCATTCAGTCGGGAGAATCAATCGTGTGCACAATTTGTTCCTTTTACGAAAGATTGCGAATTCCAGATGTGTACGAAGCCGTTTTGGACGATTTAACACAGACTCAGTGATTGCAGGCTCTCTTCGACACATCTGAAACTTCCGCACTAATTACAGGGCCAACGTGATCATCAAATGATTCCGAAAAAAACTCATTCGTTCATTCACTCCAGAACAAAAAAGTCACAAACCTTATTTATGAAGGAAATTGTGTATTCAATCCATCTCCATTACATGTCCAGATCTCCGGTGATTCCACGTCTTAATTATTTTCCGTTTACAGTCTCTTTCTCTTCAAACAAACCGCTAGCGGCACAAATGTTAATTGGCTCGCTACAGCGAGAAGAAAAGCAAAACATGTATGTCTCAGAAACTCGTCAATCCCTCAACAGATACTCCAGAAGCTGTCCTAGTTACCACTCTCACAACCATGGAGAATGCATATATGCATCTCTGTTATTTCAAAGAATAAACGCACTAGAAAAAACTTTGGCGTCGTCGAGCTGTCGCCGCATATATTACGAGAAAATCGAATCAGATACTTTTCCAAAGTGAATGAATGTGGATGGTTTGATTGACAATGATTAATTGGTGCGTGGTAGAGGGTATTTTCTGTGGGGACATTACAAGCTGTCATTTGTACCCAGGTGATTAGTGTGAAATGGTTTCCGATGTCATTATGGATGCACGACGGGAAGCAACAGACATTGAATACGGAATGGAAGTAAGAGCAAGAGGCATGGGATATTCCAGTTCGGAAATCTTTTGGAAGCTCAATATTCCGAGACCCACAGTGTCAAGAGTGTACTGAGATGCCTCATTCCAGCCACTACCTCTCATCAAGGACAGCGCAGCGGCTGACGGCCTTCACTTAACGGCCGAAGCAGCGGCATTTGTTTAGAGTTGTCAGTGATAGAAGCAATTAATGTGGGGTGTGTGATGAACGTATCGATAAGGACAGTGCGGCAGATTTTGCGTTAATGGGCTATGGCAGCAGACGACCGACGCGACTGCCTCTGCTAACTGCACGACACCGCCTGCGGCGCCTGTCGTGGGTTCGTGACCCTATCCGTTGGACCCTGGATGACTGGAATACCGTGGTCTGCTCACGTGATTACAGATTTCAGATGGTAAGAGCTGATGGTAGAGTTCGAGTGTGGCACAGGCCACATGAAGCCATGTACCCAAGTCGTCAACAAGTCACTGTACAAGTTAATGGTTTCTCCATGATGGTGTGGGCTGATTTTATGTTGAATGTAGTGGGTTCCCTGGTCAATCTTAACCGATCATTGAATGGAAATGTTTATGTTCGACTACTTGGGGACAATTTGCTCCATCCATGGACTTCATGTTCATAAACAATGACAGATTTAACAAGTTTGTTTGTGTGGCCATCCTCCGCAGCAAGCATATAAATACTTGTTTTTCAAATCAAACTGCCTTTTCCTGCTGTTAGTTATTTTATTGATCCCATACGCGTTTCGCCTTCTCCTTTTCTATGGCATCATCAGTGGGATCTATAATGATACAGTTTTGTTAGTTATAGATTATCAAACAGTTCACTTCGAGATTTTTTGTAAAAATGTAGTTACTTACGATTTGCTGATCCGCGTTTCCTCACATCTGGCCTGGAGGTCGCACTACCACTTGTATCACTGTTCTATATTCAGCCGGGCGGTGTGGCCGTGCGGTTATAGGCGCTTCAGTCTGGAACCGCGTTACCGCTACGGTCGCAGGTTCGAATCCCGCCTCGGGCATGGATGTGTGTGATGTCCTTAGGTTAGTTAGGTTTAAGTAGTTCTAAGTTCTAGGGGACTGATGACCTCAGTTGTTAAGTCCCATAGTGCTCAGAGCCATTTGAGCCACTTCTATATTCACATCTTTGTGTTTTCGCCATCCACACACTGTTCACCATGTTTCTCACTCTTTATTGTGGTGGACTATCGTTCTTCTGTCAGTTGATACAACGAAGAAGTGATACAACTGATACAACTAAGAAGTATACGACGAAATAGTTGTATCGAGTGACCGAAGAACGATAGTCCACCACAATAAAGAGTGAAAAACATGGTGAACAGTGTGTGGATGGCGAAAACACAAAGATGTGAATATAGAACAGTGATACAAGTGGTAGTGCGACCTCCGGACCAGATGTGAGGAAATGCAGATCTGCAAATCGTAAGTAATTACATTTTTACAAAAAAATCGCCAAGTGAACTGTTTGATAATCTGTTGTTGTTGTGGTCTTCAGTCCTGAGACTGGTTTGGTGCAGCTCTCCATGCTACTCTATCCTGTGCAAGCTTCCTCTCCCAGTAACTACTGCAACCTACATCTTTCTGAATCTGCTTAGTGTATTCAGCTCTTGGTCTCCCTCTACGATTTTTACTCTATACGCTGCCCTCCAATACTAAATTGGTGATCCCTTGATGCCTCAGAACATGTCCTACCAACCGATCCCTTCTTCTACTCAAGTTGTGCCACAAATTTCTATTCTCCCCAATCCTATTCAGTACCTCCCCATTAGTTATGTGATCTACCCATCTAATCTTCAGCATCTTTCTGTAGCACCACATTTCGAAAGCTTGTATTCTCTTCTTGTCCAAACTATTTATCGTCCATGTTTCACTTCCATACATGGCTACACTCCATACAAATACTTTCAGAAATACTTTGATAATCTATAACTAACAAAACTGTGTCATTATAGAGCCCACTGATGATGCCTTAGAAATGGAGAAGGCGAAACGCATATGGGATTAATAAAATAACTAGCAGCAGGAAAGGCAGTTTGATTTGCAAACAAGTATTTAATGATAGATTTTTTATGGATGACAATGCGCCATGTCACTGCTCCACAGGTGTTCGCGGTTGGTTTGAAGAACATTTTGGACATTTCGAGAGAAAGATTTGGCCACCCAGATCTCCCGACATGAATCCCACGGAACATTTATGGGACAAAATGGAGAGGCCAATACGTGCACAAAATCCTGCGCTGACTAAATTTTTGCTATTATAGATGGCTATAGAGGAACTACTACCGACTTGTTGAGTCCGTCGCACGTCGAATTACTGCACTACGCCGGGCGAAAGTAGGTCCGACACGATATTAGGACGTATCCCCCGAATACTGTCACCTCATTTTCAAGTGTCCAGACAGCTGACTACAGGAAACTATTCAGGTATTTCTTGTCTACTACAGCTTGGATCATGTGTTTAATCCCTGCGCAGGACTGTTTAGGAATGTACACAATGACTTGTACTTTTCTTTTCAACTACTGCCTTATAGAATATAATTACATCACTTCGGCAATTATTAGTAATTCTTCACCTCTGTTGGTACTGTTTTCCCTCTATTACGACGTCAATATTTCGTCTCTGCAAACCGGCACTGTCATACTGCAATGTCGAGCTACGATACCTCGTAATATGTACAGCCATTTCTTTTCAGCTTTGCAGCATCAATGGGTTTGTAGAATATCTAAAATCATTTCCGGTTGTGAAACACTGCATTTTAGCTGTCTTGTGTTTAGCTTTAGGCGTATCTTGACTATTTATTGCCCACACAAGGCGTGCAAAATCGAACTTTAGAAGTGATTTTGCTTATATTACGATAAACATATATTTTATTAAGTTATACAGACAGTTTAGATACGGCAGTATTTTATATGTGCTTGCGAAGTGTGAGATGTTTCACTATACATGGTAAGTAGTTTTGCACAGATATATTCTCTGACATCATCTTTGGAAATGTCACACGTCTCACGTGTTTTGTCGTGTGTTTACACGGACTCCAAGTCCGTCTGCAGCTTAAGTGACATTTAATAACCTCATTGCTCTCTCCCCTAATAAGACAATGGAGCTGTGCTTGTGTTTGGGATTGTGTAGTTGGTTAGAGGTTTTTATTTCCGTGAGCCATATTTTACAGAAATGCAACTGCACAGATTGAATACACTCCTTACGTACTTAGATACCACTGCAACGTGAACATCGCACTTTCCAGGTTGCTAATGCATTTTTAGTATATCGTGAGCAATAATAAAGGATAAATACAGTATGTAATGCTTTTGAAGAGTAATGCTTTTAAAGAGCCTTTTGATTGCAAACTACTTTCATTAACGTAGCCGCCAGTAATTCTGTGTCATTTGTAATAATAGCATTAATTTGCAATCAGTATCAAGGATTATATATTTTTTAGCGAATAAAATCATGCACTATCTCTTTCTCTTCTAAACTGGTGAAGAGAACAATTTAAATGTAGGAATACATACTCTGTGGGTATGTTATTACTTACATCAAGGGTAAGGCCGACTAGTTAGATGCAGTCTGTTTATTCGCCTGCTTAAAGCAGTATTATTTACCTAACACGTATTTTTCTGCCGTTATGAGCCTGGTCAATTTATTTTTGCGACATTGAATAATTAGGCCTAACGTCTGAAATGTCAACTGTTAGCAGGCGTTTAAATTTAGCATTGGGATACACACTTAGGAGATTTGAACGCTAATTTGGCGTACATGTGTATATGTGGAAATTCACTCGCACCTTTTTTTTACATTGCAGACATATGTGACGTCACGTTAATTGATTTGGGTCTTACAGTGTTTTTTCATGTATTGACGTGAACTGACAAATGTAAACATCGTATTTTTGCGCTGCCTTCGTATTATGCAGACATTTTAAAACTTTTCAAACATCTTAGATGTGGGAAATAATGAATTTACGATTCTGTGTTATTTTACCATCAAAAGTCTGACAGTAAAACTGATGTTACTGTACAAACCCTTCAATGAGATTGCATCATTTGTAATAATAGAAATAATTGGCAATTACTAACATCGCTTATATAGTCACTAGTGAATAAGATGATACATTATCTTTGCCCGTCCTAAAATGGTGCTTGAGAACAATTTAAATACGAAAATATTTAATTTGAGGGTGTGTTGTGAGTTACATGAAGGAGATACATAATTAGTTACATTTAGTCAACATGTTTGCCTGGTTAGTTAAGTATTTTTTAGTTAACACATCGTTTCTGCTGTTATAAGCCCGGTCAGGTTAGTTTCAGGACATCAAATTATTGGGCCTACATTTTGAAATATCTGCTGTTATTAGGTGTAAAATCTAGCACTGGGGTACATAATTTTGAATTTTTGGCACTAATTTGACACATACGTCTATCTGTGGAAATTAATTCATACTTTAAGTTGAAACATATTTTTGCAATATTGTGACATCAAATTAATTCATTTGTATCTCACAGCCTTTTTTTCATGTATTAACTTCAACAAGCAAACTAAACATCGCAATTTTTACACTGCCGACGTTTTTTGCAGACTTTTAGAAGTTTTTTAACACCCTAGATGTGAAAATTAATTAATTTACAACTCTGTTGTGTTTTTGATCATGCAGCAGTATGTTGGTGACAGTAAGACGTTGCAGTACAAGTATCGAACATTGCTCGTTTTTACCACGTGTTGGTGACTTGCTTTCATTTGGCGTTTTCAGCTGGAATTCATAATTCGTTATCTACGTTTTATATGCAAATATTTGTTTTCAACTGTTCGTACGCAAATACACTGTGTAGTTATTCAAATATTCCTTGCGAACGATTTGTAGTTTCAAACTAAATTTACCACTCTGACTGGCGAGACAGTCCGTAAACGAATTTTTGGAAGTCAATAATACAAATGTAGCAGACAAATTTTTAGGCAGTTCATATACTTTATCATATTTGGCCAACTAGAGATGGCACGATGATGCATCAGTCGTGAGGCTGGGGTGGTTTCTGCTGGGAAGCATATGACGATGTGTGTGCAAAGTTAAATTTGCGCGCCATTCACTGCGGAGTCCTTAGGGTACGGGAGCTTCATGCAGATTGCAGGAGGACAGGGTGTGGGAGGGCCCGCCCGCCACTCCCCCCCCCCCACTCTCCTCTCCTCTCCTCCCCTCCCCTCCCCTCCTTGACTGTGACATATGGTTCCCCGTACGGCCTCGGAGATAAGGAAGTACTGACGGTGCCAGCAGCAAAACATGACACGCGCAGTTGTCTCTGCTGTGATATGACACCAGGGATAAGAAAGCACGGATGCTGATGCCACCACATTTTGGGCCATAACAAACACTGCTACCCTAGTTACTGCTAGGCAGTCTGTGGCGCTTACCAGATAGCACCGAAAAAGGAAACAGTGTAGGTCCAAGGAGAAGCAGTGCTTTTCAGCAGAGATTCCTCCAGTAAGAACGCAGGCATCACAGAGATGTTGCAATAGAGGCGCTGTCCACCGCTCTGTAGATTAATGTTCAAATCTCTATAGTGTACTGTCCTAAAAGAATTATTGGTAATTACGGTGGAGATATAATTACCACAAAAACAAACAGACGGAAGTCTGTTTATCGAAAATCAGTTAATAACTATTAAACATCAAAACAATAATATGTCGAATCTACATTGCTAATAAACCTTCCTTGCTGCATAAAAGATCCTTTTTCAGTCCGTCTGCGCGCATAATGCCTAATGTCGCCACACCAGGTCTCTCCTTTTCTTTAAGCTCTGTATCGCCAGAATGCTGGGATACTGACGCTTAACTTGTCGGCCCGACCTTACCGAGTCTTTGTGTGGTGAGAGCAGCCGATTGATAGGTGTCGTACTGCGTTACTCGGTGGGCTGCCGTGTCGGTCTGTGACGAAAGTTTGCTGCAGGTCGGAAAAAAACCGCCGGAACTGTAGTGCCATCGATGTAAGAAGGTTTTAATCGCTCCACCTAGACTATTTGGTGCCTGCCATTTCGATCATTGGTGAAGGTATTTTTTTTCCTCTTGCCAGCACATTGTGTCGGCCAGTAGACGGTGAAAGCAACGGCGTTCATAGGACGTAGTGTCCGTGCCAGAGATGCGACATTACATCCACGTTTTTGTGAATGCCTACTGGGTAGAGCCATACGTAGTCGCGACACGTGTGAGCTCAACTACCTTACGAACTCTCTCATTACAGGGTTATTACAAATGATTGAAGCGATTTCACAGCTCTACAATAACTTTATTATTTGAGATATTTTCACAATGCTTTGCACACACATACAAAAACTCAAAAAGTTTTTTTAGGCATTCACAAATGTTCGATATGTGCCCCTTTAGTGATTCGGCAGACATCAAGCCGATAATCAAGTTCCTCTCACACTCGGCGCAGCATGTCCCCATCAATGACTTCGAAAGCATTGTTGATGCGAGCTCGCAGTTCTGGCACGTTTCTTGGTAGAGGAGGTTTAAACACTGAATCTTTCACATCACTATGCGTGAAACTTGCCCGCACGCGTTCAACCGTTTCTTCGCTCACTGCAGGCCGACCCGTTGATTTCCCCTTGCAGAGGCATCAGAAGCTTTAAACTGCGCATACCATCGCCGAATGGAGTTAGCAGTTGGTGGATCTTTGTTGAACTTCGTCCTGAAGTGTCGTTGCACTGTTATGACTGACTGATGTGAGTGCATTTCAAGCACGACATCCACTTTCTCGGCTCCTGTCGCCATTTTGTCTCACTGCGCTCTCGAGCGCTCTGGCGGCAGAAACCTGAAGTACGGCTTCAGCCGAACAAAACTTTATGAGTTTTTCTACGTATATGTAGTGTGTCGTGACCATATGTCAATGAATGGAGCTACAGTGAATTTATGAAATCGCTTCAATCATTTGTAATAGCCCTGTACTTCTGTCGGTATCGATTCGAGTGTTTCCAGTACAATAAGTTCTCTTAGTACCTTAACTGCTCTCCGTAGACCATTTGGGCAAGTAACCATTTTAGATGTTTCTTTACGGCTGTTCACAGGCACGGCAGTACACGCAGCAGAGCATCCGTCTATGATGACGAGTTAGCACGTCACTGCCGCCCGCGGTGTGCGGTGTAGCCTCTCCACCACACTGTTACTTCCGGTGGTGCAAATGTGGTTGTAACCGTGTAGCCAAAGGAGTTACTGAAATAGCTGCGGCTGGCCGATGTGGCCGAGCGGTTCTAGGCGCTACAGTCTGGAACCGCGCGACCGCTACGGTCGCAGGTTCGAATCCTGCCTCGGGCATGTGTGTGATGTCCTTAGTTAGGTTTAAGTAGTTCTAAGTTCTAGGGGACTGATGGCCTCAGATGTTAAGTCCCATAGTGCTCAGAGCCATTTGAACCGCGTAGTTGCGACTCCAACTGACGTCCGCCATCTTGTAATTGTCTGAGGGACGCCAAACCTCGAAACCCACGTGAATAACGGCGCCTTTCCCACCGACTCTGTGGAGATGTCTAGTGTGGGGACAGCTTCAGGTCACGTCGTGAAACGATCGCCTGCCTTGAGTTGGTTGGTTGGTTGGTTGGTTTGGGGAAGGAGACCAGACAGCGTGGTCATCGGTCTCATCGGATTAGGGAAGGATTGGGAAGGAAGTCGGCCGTGCCCTTTCAGAGGCACTGGAGGCCTGACCTCGTTGCGTTGACATTCCAGGCAGCTGTGCGCACACTATTTACAGTTCATTTCTATTCCTGGCTGCACATATGTGCTTGCAACTAATTTAGCCATTGCCCAGGCACCCGGAAGGGCCAGATTATGTAGCGGTGGAAACACTGCACGTCGATTTTCTAGAGGTACCTTTAGACGTTATTTGATCCGCTCTGTGTCGCGCCAAACACCCGCTGTACAGTACGACAGCAGATCCGTTTCAGTTACAAAGCTGTGTGCTCGCACCTGACTAAGTTACCTAGCGTTAGGTCCTCTTGTTGTTCTTCTGCTATTTCATTCCACACCATTGCTTGCGGACTACACAATTTCGCGGTAAGCAATATTATGGCTTTCCGAAATGTGATGCCCATCAGTTGAACACTGTGCGATATATTCCCGTCATCTACAATGGCTTGGTAATCAGTGATCTGTTGCAAGATGGAAGAAACTAGTGAGTGGTTTGTCATCGGTAAAGACCATAAAGTGCCTGCCTTCCACTAATGGCTGCAAACGCGTGACCGCTTAATAGATCGCCAGCAACTCGAAATCGATAGCACTCCAGTTTCTTTGTAGCGGCGTAAAGTTTTGTGAATAAAACGCGATCGGCTGTGCTTCTCCAGCAGCGGTTTGGCTCGCGTCCACGACGAGGGCCAATGGTGCAGTACAGTGGCGGTGAGCCAGCCGCGCCTCTTCCACGAAACGCCTCTTCACTCTTCGGGCTACCAGACGTATATCTGCCTGAAATCAGGGCATTGAGGCTACCTGCTGATCCCTAAAAACCTAAGGAACGCTTTGTAGGTTGCCAGCAAATGCGTATCTTGTACTGCCGTGACTCGACCCGGAAGAGGCGAGAGGCCTGCTGCCGAGACTAAATATACAAAAAACTGGACCTCCGTCTTGCCGAAAACACACTTTGCTGCATTAATAACTCTAGCATACTCTTCTAAGTTTCCTTAGGTGTGAGAAATGTTCTTCCACGGTATCAGATTGTAGTCCACGTAGCAACACAGAAATGTCCAACCGCACAGCATGTCGCGCATAAAGTGTTGCCATGCTTGTGCCACATTTTGCAACCTAAAAGGCACGGAACTGTATTGAAAAGGCCGAAAAGTTTTGCATCGCCTCGGTTCCGAGAGTTCCGGAACACGAACAGAAAATTGGAATAGATATCGACATAAACTTATATCTTCAACATCTCGCGGCCGTGTCAGCAACTTTGTAAATATTAATTTTAATCTTAATAATTAACAGCCTCAGTTGCACCGTTTGCCTAGAATTTACCTAGGTTTCAGTCTGGATAACCCAACCTTCTTCAGAATAACAGTAACTACCGCTTGCTCTTAGTGGACATCGTCAGGCTAAAACTACAAATCCATAAATTATCGTCAGACTGTAAAACTTATCTGGAACTGCCTCGGCCCCACATCGCGACCGCGATGCGGCAGCCACGAGTGCTGTACTGGAACTCTGACAGGATATTGCTAATCCAGTCACACAGCTGAGGCGACATTCCATAAGCACGCATTTTTACTACAAGCAGCTTGTGAGGTACGCAAATCTAGAGGTACGGAATAAATATAAAATCCTTTGACCTAGTTCTGTTTAGCAAGAACCATTTTTTTCTAAATGCGTGTTGGCTATGTGTCAATAGGCCGTTCTCTTCGAGGTAATTCATAATGTTCGAACAAAACATATGTTCCAAAACCCCGTTGCATATCGATGTTAATGTGATATAGGCCTGTCATTTAGTGGGTTATTGCTATTGCCTATCTTGAATATTGGTGTGAATTGCGCTAAATTTCGAGCTTCTATTAAAGATCGCCAGTCTTATGGATTTTGCGTTCGTTTAGTTTGTCGTTGTTTCTGCGTCATTGTTCTGATCTGTTTCGTGTACCTTAAGCAATCAGCTCCGTCTTTTATTAATTTATTAGGTACAAATTCCTTAGACTGTCGAAACGTTGCCTTGGCCTTCTCGATCAGCAGATGCGTCTCCAGTCGGGCAGATAGGAGACATAATCGATAACTCCAGCATCATCTACAAACTACATTAACCACTGAAATGCAACAGACTTTGAAGTCCTTCCCACCAACGGACATCCGCCATCTGTACAACACAATGCACGCACGTTTGCACACTTGCATCCAACATTCTGCCGGTTACTGCCGTTATTAATGATGACCAGCATTCCCGTTTGGAATGGCTTTTCTCGCCCTTACATTAAACTGTGAATTGCAATGTTAATCGCTCACATATGTTATCTAGATGTATTTCCGAGATTTCATTACGCTATATTAATTATGTTTTTGATGTTGCGATTTTTTCCCGTCACTGCGTGTAAAATTCTCATTTTAGTGAAATTCCAATCACGGAACAAAAGAATCTGGTCACCAGTCCTAAAGCGGATTATAATTGGTTATAATTAGATTTAAGTTCACGTAGCAATCAGTAACATGTGTATTGCTTACGTACGTCCTTACTTGATGTGGGGTAAATTTTCATCTTCAACGGTCACGTAATACTTTCTTAAGTCGAAGTTGACATGCAAAACTCCAGAACTGACAAACAAAATGAAAGTCGGAAGGATATGCCGGGATACAGCAGCCAAAACATTGATTAATAAAATTCCCTTAAGCACATAGAATTTTTATCTATAGTTGACTAAGAAGTAAAATTTGATATCATATTCCATATTTACTAATTTCAATGGTTCTTCTAAGTATTGATTTCAGAAGTTAGATGTTGTTATTGCAGCACAAAATTTATTTGATTAGAAACGAGATTAGGTGTCACCTCAAGAAAAAATTTAGTTTTACTTTTTGGCAACGCTATTGTTCTTAGTGTTAATAAGTTTTAGTAGGATACGAGTCCTGTTCCAGGTAATAATGACTTCGGATATCAGCGACTATGAAATTATAACTAATAGTTCACACAACAGTTATATCGTCCAAATCACTGGCAAGCCTTTTACGAGGGTTGACCAGAAAGTAATTTCCGATCGGTCGCGAAATGGAAACCACTGGGAAACCACGGCAAAGCTTTACACAGACGTGTTGGGCAGTGTCTCTAGTATGCCTGTCGATCGTGTCGCGTCGCTCTTTTCAGTTTTGAGTGAACAGTGAGCACGTAAAGATGCGTAGGGAATAGCGTCTCCCGCCAAGTATGAGGGCCTGGTTAGAGATTTCGCCTGTGTCCTGCAGCCCACATAACACAAATGTCGAGCAGTTCCTTCTTCACGCCAATTCTCGTCAGCACACTGCAGGGCAACAAAGACGCTCCTGCAGCGTCTCACGCAATACAGTCCGTAACTGGCTCCCCCTGAGTCTCATCTCTGCTCACAAGTACCGCTGGCTATGAAGACAAAATTTTTCCACAGACAAAGAGCTGCAGACCAGCGCGGATAACTGGCCGAAAGCACAGGCGGCTGCTTTCTATGACGAGGCTGTTGGAAAGTTGATACAACATTACGACAAAACTCGAAGTTGGAGCGGCTACTATGTAGAGAAGTAGGTGGAAGATGAACCTAACTGTTGCAAATAAAACGTTTCTGGTTTTCACTGTGGTTTCCATTTGGCGACCGATCGGAACTTACTTTCTGGACAACCCTCGTATACAGCAAAAATTCATAAGCGGCACGACCTTATACCTACAAATGCTGCAGGCGCGAAGTAGAGGTTCGGCCGAAACATTATTAAGGGGCTCCGGAAAGGCTCAAAATCATGAAAAGTTCAATTTTTACTTTATTGCGTTTTCTAAATCTGCAGACTATTACCTTTTAATAGATATATAATTTATTCAATTCCGAAGACTACAACTATTTTTAACTTTTTTTTGAAATGTGTTCTACATGGGCGTGACCCACCGTGGCGCTGTTAAACTGCTGTCAAATGGTGTTATTATTAACGTCCGTGTTCATCAGGTCTGCCTCATGCAATAATGGAGGTGATAAAACCTATTTTCAGAGACTTAGCAGCACCTGAACTGTTGAAAAAGTGTATTCACGGAAAAACTCAAAACCCCAATGAAAGTGTAAATAGTGTTATATGTTGGAGAATCCCCAAGACTGTTTTTGTTGGAATAGAAACACTGCACTTTGGTGTGTATGATGCTGTTGCGACTTTCAATGATGGCAACATTGTAAGGTGCAAGGTATTTAGAAATATGGGAATGAAGATAGGTTCTAACATGGTACGAGCGATGCTTGCTTTAGACAAGGAACGCCTTCGGGCTGCAGACAGGGCTGTAAAGAGTCTAGAAATACAAGTAAGAGTAAACAGGAGGAGGAACAAGAGGAAGCTGGAGGAGGAGTTTGCAGAGGATGAAGATAATCCATCCTATGGACCTCGAATGCACTAAAAAGTTAATGCAATCTTTGTCGCTCGATTCCCAAAACTTTTATTTTCTCATACTAATTACATGTTTTCTAAGGATCTTCCAAACATATTTGTTTCAAACTTTCAGTAAATGTTACACAGTACCTTCTGCATAATTTAACACAACCTTTTTCCAAAAAACTGTATATTTTTGAATATGTAAATAAAAAATTGCAAAAGAATGTTGTGAATTTTCATTACAATTGAAAAAAAATCATCTTTAATAACTGAACTAAAATTTTGTAAAATCCCTGTGTTAAGTTGTAGCCCATATTCCAATAAATAATCTGTAAAAAGTTCAACTTCCTACCTCAAATACTTTGTGAGGAAAGATGTAATTTATAAGCGTTATTTTAACATTGCAAGTATAGGGCGTTCCGGAGCCCCTTAAAATTATGGCTCGTCTCGAGAAGCAAATACTCCTCATAACAGCTGTGCCCGGACGGTACTCTTCCCTTTTTTCTTCGTGATTCATAATTGTAGGCCTCCTCGCTACTGTGGCGCTTGCAGCAAGCAGGTGCTCTCGCAACCGCAAAAAGTTGCTGCAAAAACATTCGCTGTGCCAGAGCCATCCACATTCGTCTGCTCCCTCACCCGCAGTTACATCGCCTCTTCTTTCAGCCGGCTGCTACTGTCGCAGACCGTGTGCACTCCGAAGAGTTTCTGTCAACCACTCAGATATTTTCAGTGACTCGATGTAATGTAAATTCCCTGAAACTGCCAGCGTGTCAACAGATGTTACGAAATGGTTTTAAGTGTTTCTGATAATATTCTATACATAACATATTCATTTCTCATGTTGACTACATAACGCTTAAACAGTGTTGAAATTGGCCATAGCCCGCATCTCGTGGTCGTGCGGTAGCGTTCTCGCTTCCCACGCCCGGGTTCCCGGGTTCGATTCCCGGCGGGGTCAGGGATTTTCTCTGCCTCGTGATGGCTGGGTGTTGTGTGCTGTCCTTAGGTTAATTAGGTTTAAGTAGTTCTAAGTTCTAGGGGACTGATGACCATAGCTGTTAAGTCCCATAGTGCTCAGAGCCATTTGAACCATTTGAAATTGACCATACACAAGAATGAAATAAAAAAGAACGTCTTTCATCAGAAGGAACAAAAGTAAATATTTCCATAGCGATGCTCCGTTATGCAGCTAGATACGGCTTTGTATAAAAGCATGGATATTTGTAGGAATATTAGTATTGTCGATTGGAATAGTTGTGCACACTGTATATAGAGCAGTATAAGATGCAGTATGCTGACGGTTGTAGTCAAATAGTATCGCATTAGACGTCAGTAATACAGCACGTAACAAGACATCAACGATTCGTGTAGTAGTGAGTGGAACTCGGTATAAAGGTAGTCGGCTTTGTGCGGGGTTAGTGCGTCCTAAGTAGGAAACAGACGACATTCGTGACAATGCGTATTGTGTACATAAACCATGACTGTGGCAGTGCCACGTGGAAAACAGTTAACACGTACGAAGAAGCAAAAATCGATGCGTAGAAGGAAATAGGACTCTCTAATCGTCAAATCGCCAAGAAATTGAACTGTTCAGAAACAGGCCGCGGTGGTCTAGCGGTTCTAGCGCTGCAGTCCGGAACCGCGGACTGCTACGGTCGCAGGTTCGAATCCTGCCTCGGGCATGGGTGTGTGTGATGTCCTTAGGTTAGTTAGGTTTAAGTAGTTCTAAGTTCTAGGGGACTTATGACCTAAGATGTTCAGTCCCATAGTGCTCAGAGCCATTTTGTTCAGAAACAGTGATTTATAATTTCGTTCGGTTGCTGTGCGATATGAACAGAACAGATAATTCGTACAAATTAGAAAATTATCTGATACATCGAAACGGTTACTTTTGCCTAAGGCAAGAGCCACAAACCGTTTTTCTTCCCAGCTAATAGTTGACTTTACAGTTACCAGTAACTACCTGATGTGTACGAGAAATTTTGTCATACGAAAACAGTTTGTATTCAAAAGACTACAAGAGAAATTTGTTCTAGCACCCAAATATAAAAAGGCTAAATTGGAGTTTGCTGATAAACGTGTCATGGAGTTGAGAATGAGACAAAGTGATCTTAACTGATGAGAAGAAGTTTAATTTAGATAGTGCGGATCGACATCAGTAAGACTGGCATGATTTGGGATCAGAGCAGCAGGTACGAATCAGCGGAAATTTTTATGGTGGAAGTATTAAGAATTGGGCAGCCTTCCGCCCAAAAGGTAAATCACTCATTACCTGGGTGAACACTGGAATGAAATCTAACAAGTACTTTGAGATGCTAAAGGCAGAATGGATTAGAATGTTTCAGAACCTAGGGGACGAAAGTCTACTGTTTGAAGAAGATAATGCTTCAGCAAGATAATGTTTCTGCTACCAAAAAAAAAGTGGTTTGAACATAAAGGTAACCATGTCTTGCCCTGGCGTACACGTAGCGTGAATGTGGACTCCATGGAAAACATTTGGAGAATATCTGCAATGTGTATTTATCGCAATGGAAGGCAATTTGTGGCCATATGTCGGATGAACAGAGCGATACGAGAAGCGTGGGCGACAGTTTCACCGCAAGAATTACAATTCCTAACAAAATCAGTGCCGAAGAAAATTTATGAGGTAATTAAGAAGAGCGTATGTTGGACAAAGTACTAAAAATGCAATAATACAGCGGGACGGTGAGTGCCTTTTAGAACAACTTCCACCCTGGAAATGTTAACGTCTTATTTTCGTACTGTGTTATGAAAGAAACTATGTAATTCCGTCATGATTGTTTATGTCTTATATGGATCTATTACTTTCATCATAAATTCAGACACTGTACATTAATTTGGTAGGAACTCTGCATTTATACTGATTTCCACTACTGTACAGGATTGCGATGTCACGCAGTGGTTAGCGCTTGAGACGTAGAGCGATTTGATGTATCAATTTTTGTGTGAGGCTAACTGGAGGAGTGACTAGTAGATATTGACTGAAACTGATTTACGATTTAATTTTCGCAAGTCTTATGCGTTTTGTTAATATTCTAGCTTTCATTTTTATTTGCTGTAAGAGGAAGTCTTCTGTTCTTTTGATTATAATGCGAAGTCATATGATCCTACATAAATATTTTTGCCCTCTCTAAAGATTCATTTTAATTGCACACAAATACATTTGTTATCCTAATTTTAAGTGGTGTAGAAGAAAAGAAAAGAGAATGAAACGTACAAGTAAATGGAAAGACTAAAAAAGAAAGAAAAGAAGAAAAAAACAGAAGGAAAATGGAACTCGTATCAGAGACGAAGAGCTTCGTAGAAAAAGAATGGGAATGACGAAATTTGGCATAAATAATACAGGACCAGAAGAGATAAATATTATGCTAGTGCACCTTTCACAAGTAGGTACTCCTACTTTTTTTTTTTTTTTTTTTTTTTTTTGTAGCACTTGCAAGCTACGCCCTCTACTATTTGCTTCCTCTACGGTTTTTGCATTCTACAGCTCCCTCTAGTACCATGGAAGTCATTCCCTCATGTCTTAACATACGTCTTATCATCCTGTCTCTTCTCCTCATCAGTGTTTTCCACATATTCCTTTCCTCTCCAATTCTGCGCAGAACCTCCTCATTCCTTACTTTATCAGTCCACCTAATTTTGAATATTCGTCTGTAGCACCACATCTCAATTGCTTCGATTCTCTTCTGTTCCGGTTTTCTCACAGTCCATGTTTCACTAGCATACAATGCTGTACTGCAGACGTATATTCTCAGAAATTTTTTCCTCGAATTAAGGCCGATATTTGATATTAGTAGACTTCTCTTGGCTAGGAATGCCCTTTTTGCGATTGGTAGCCCGCTTTTGATGTCCTCCTTGCTCCGTCCGTCGTTGATTATTTTTCGGCCTAGGTAGCAGAATTCTTTAACTTCGTCTACTTCGTGACCATCAATCCTGCTGTTAAGTTTCTCACTGTTCCCATTTCTGCTACTTCTCGTTACTTTAGTCTTTCTTCAGTTCAGTCAATATTCTGTACTTATTAGACTGTTCATTCCATTCAGCAGATCATGTAATTCTTATTCACTTTCACTCAGGGAGCAATGTCAGCTGCGAATCGCATCATTGACATCCTTTCATCTTGAATTTTAATTCTACTCCTGCACCTTCTTTTATTTCCATCATTGCTTCTTCGATGTGCAGATTGAACATTGGGGGCGAAAGACTACATCCCTGTCATACACCTTTTTTTCCGAGCAATTCGTTCTTGGTCGTCCACTCTTATTATTCCCGCTTGGCTCCTGTACATATTGCATTTTACCCGTCCCTCCCTATAGGTTACCCGTATTTTTCTCAGAATTTCGAACATCTTGCTCCATTTTACATTATCGAACGCTTTTCCCAGGTCGACAAATCCTATGAGCGTGTCTTGATTTTTCTTTAGCCTTGCTTCCATTATTAGCCGTAACGTCAGAATTGCCTCTCTCGTCCCTTTACTTTTCCTAAAGCCAAACTGATCGTCACCTAGCGCATTCTCAATTTTCTTTTCCATTCTTCTGTATATTATTCTTGTAAGCAGCTTCGATGCATGAGCTGTTAAGCTGATTGTGCGATAATTCTCGAACTTGTCAGCTCTTGCCGTCTTCGGAATTGTGTGGATGATGCTTTTCCGAAAGTCAGATGGTATGTCGCCAGACTCATATATTCTACACACCAACGTGAATAGTCGTTTTGTTGCCACTTCCCCCAATGATTTTAGAAATTCTGATGGAATGTTATCTATCCCTTCTGCCTTATTTGATCGTAAGCCCTCCAAAGCTCTTTTAAATTCCGATTCTAATACTGGGTCCCCTATCTCTTCTAAATCGACTCCTGTTTCTTCTTCTATCACATCAGACAAATCTTCACCATCATAGAGGCTTTCAATGTATTCTTTCCACCTATCTACTCTCTCCTTTGCATTTAACAGTGGAATTTCCGTTGCACTCTTAATGTTACCACCGTTGCTTTTAATGTCACCAAAGGTTGTTTTGACTTTCCTGTATGCTGAGTCTGTCCTTCCGACAATCATATCTTTTTCGATGTCTTCACATTTTTCATGCAGCCATTTCGTCTTAGGTTCCCTGCGCATCCTGTTTATTTCATTCCTCAGTGACTAGTATGACTGTATTCCTGAATTTCCCTGAACATTTTTCTACTTCCTTCTCTCAGCAATCTGCTGAAGTATTTCTTCTCCTACCCGTGATTTCTTCGCAGTTACCTTCTTTGTACCTATGTTTTCCTTTCTCGTCGTTAAACACTATAAATCCATAGAAACATTCGCATAGTTTGAAAGTGACATGGAAGTTGCATGCTGAAACTGTGTTTAACTGAATTTCCCACTAACAACCTGAAAACTGCCAGACTTCTAAATTACGATTTCAAATTCACTTGAACATGAACTTATTTATGCATATTACTTTTTAGGAATGTGATTTCATTAATTTGAAATGCTTCTGATTGTAAATTTACTGCATGAAAACAATTCAGAGGAATACTCAGAATGACTAACTATTACATTATTTAAATGTGCCGTATTACAGAAAACGCATTGTTGAATTTACAAGAAATTTCACTATTTGGAAACTACTCCTAATACTCGTATTCTGTGAAAAATGTTCATTTAGACCCTAGGAATAATTCTTTCCTTGAAAAGCATAACGTGACTCTGCTCTGGCTGCACTGCAGATGGTGATCTGAAATAAATCACCGCACGGCCGTTTTTAAAGTTGATGTTTTGGCAAATTAGTTTTTGATTGTCTTTTCAAAATTGTTAATTATTGTTCATGCAAACTTGGAAGGCGTGACAATGACAATTGAACGGAACATTTTTCTTTTAATAGTGGGATACGCTTTGTGAAATAGCTGTAAATGACAAAAGGAAGCACTTGGAAATACTTTCAATGACACAAAGTCAACTGCAGCTAATATGAGCAGTCAGCATTCTCTCTGTTCGCATTGTCGTACTCGATAATGTCTACGTCGACAAAATATTTCTATTACATTAAATTGTTTTCTGGAATTCGTAGTAGAATATTATTTAACCTAAGAACTAATGAGAGTACTGAATACATGATGATTAGCAATCCTTGACTGCAAACACTTGGATATTGTTGGACATAATGGGTGGTTGGTTGGTTAGCTAGCTGGCTGGCTGGTTTGTTTTGGGATAGGGGACCAAACAGCGAAGTAGTTGATCCCGTCGGATTAGGGAAGGATGGGAAGGAAGTCGTCCGCACCCTTTCAAAGGAACCATCCCGGCCTGAAGCGATTCAGGGAAATCACGGAAAACTTAAATCAGAATGGCCGCACGCGGATTTGAACCGTCGTCCTCCCGAATGCGAGTCCAGTGTTATGACCACTGCGCCACCTCGCTCGGTTGGACATAATGAAATATTTGCAAAGCAATAACAACTGAACTCGTACTTGCAGCTAATGAACTCAGAATCAGTTACCTTTTCTGAAGTGCTGTCCCTTTATTCATTCATCTTAAAAATTAACCTTTATCCTCAGGCTACACATGGAACATGGAACATCTCTGCGCGGCATTTCCGCTATCCAGGCTGCTCATTCCACCATGATCCAACCAACACCCTGCCTGCCTCTACGCCTCCACAACCGCCATTGCGCAATGCTGAGACTCGACTCGATTCGACTGTTACTTTCGAGCTTGCCCGCGCTTATTTTAATAATGCAACTTCTGGAGACCATAGACTGTGTATCTCTCCTGTGCTCAGAATGCAAAACTATTTAAAGCGACAATATTGCTAAGAAAGAGGTAATTTTCATTATATTTGTATGAAAATGCGTTTGCGATCAAAGATGCGCCAAGTGGTGATATACCAAACTGTGATTTCCTACAGTTTCATTTAGTGTATAAGCCTTTCAAGTTCCAAGAATGCGAAAATATGTTGCTGACTCCCACCTATTTAGGTAGCAATGACAATAAGAGAAACCACAGCTCTCAAGGAAACATTTAGGTATTCATTCTCGTCGCGCGGTTTTAGCCGAGCGGTCTCAGGCGCTGCAGTCGTGGGCTGTGCGGCTGGTCCCGGCGGAGGTTCGAGTCCTCCCTTGGGCATGGGTGTGTGTGTTTGTCCTTAGGATAATTTAGGTTAAGTAGTGTGTAAGCTTAGGGACTGATGACCTTAGCAGTTAAGTCCCATAAGATTTCGCACACATTTGAACATTTTTTTATTCATTCTCCCACATGTCATTTGAGGATGAAACGATCGAGAAATAGTGTGGGCGTGGTTCTGTGAACACTCTGGCAAGCACTTAATTCTAAATCGCAGAGCAGTGATGTAGGTGTAGAAGGAGATAAGTAGAGAGCAGTGTTTATCCGATATTTATCCAGTGTTACTTTCTCGCTGTACAATGTGACGTATGTATACACAATTTGATGTCAACAAAGAAAACTATATTTTAAAACCATAATGATTAATACAGAAGGCCTCTTTGTCCTGCAGATACTTTTGACGTCAACTAACCGTCATGCTATGTTATGCCGATAATTTTTCTCGATCTCATGATATTTTCAGATAGAAACTAATAGAAATCAATTCAAATTATTATCAGTTATTATGTTTTGGCTATATTTCCTGTGTTTCTGAAATTTGTTTTCACTTTTTCTTTTGTCTCAGTGCTCGAAAAATATGACAGCTACCTTGCATTACTTTTTGTCACATCTTAGTAGCGGTGTGAAACATCTTCGTTTTGGTATGTCTGTATCAGCAGCTACCTAACACACATCTAATCGTCGATAGCCGAATATCGTGTTGTTGATTCCGTCAATGTCTTCGCCTATGGCTGCGATTTTATAATTTCATCAAGTGTGTTACTTCCACAACAAGTGTGGTACTTTTAAATTAATCCACGCATGCCACGCTAAGATAGGAGGAGTCGATTCGTTGTGCAACTTCACGGACTTTGAATAAATTTCCGACTGTTACAAAACACAAAACGAAAGAGGTGTCTGCGGGCATCCTATTCGAATATATCGATTTGGACGAAAAATTAGCATTATAGGTACACGGTGGTCATGTCTGTGGAACCACAGTTGTAAAACAAAAACGAGTGGACAAACAGAAATTTAAGAAGTGGTATGACGTGCGGGGAAGGGAAAACATATGACGGACGTTACCAGCAGAGCGGCAACTTTGGAAGCTTCCATCTCGAATGCAACTCGTAATTTTCAAATGGAAAGCGGGTCATGTGACGCAAAGGATGGAGAATCACACGAGAAATACACTCGCGTATCTCATAGCTCAATTATTTCTCGAGTTATGTCACATTTTGTGCAGAGCAAGACAGATACTTGTGATAACATTAGAAGGTACGGAACTCGGTCGACGTGTTGTCCAACACACCGTACGGTTGCTGTCATCCGCTTCACACATTCCTCACTGACACGAATCTGCAAGCGTCAGCAGTCCGCTCCCTGAGGTGTGCGTGTTCTTCACCTCGTGCAGAACTGCATTTATACACTCCTGGAAATTGAAATAAGAACACCATGAATTCATTGTCCCAGGAAGGGGAAACTTTATTGACACATTCCTGGGGTCAGATACATCACATGATCACACTGACAGAACCACAGGCACATAGACACAGGCAACAGAGCATGCACAATGTCGGCACTAGTACAGTGTATATCCACCTTTCGCAGCAATGAAGGCTGCTATTCTCCCATGGAGACGATCGTAGAGATGCTGGATGTAGTCCTGTGGAACGGCTTGCCGTGCCATTTCCACCTGGCGCCTCAGTTGGACCAGCGTTCGTGCTGGACGTGCAGACCGCGTGAGACGACGCTTCATCCAGTCCCAAACATGCTCAATGGGGGACAGATCCGGAGATCTTGCTGGCCAGGGTAGTTGACTTACACCTTCTAGAGCACGTTGGGTGGCACGGGATACATGCAGACGTGCATTGTCCTGTTGGAACAGCAAGTTCCCTTGCCGGTCTAGGAATGGTAGAACGATGGGTTCGATGACGGTTTGGATCTACCGTGCACTATTCAGTGTCCCCTCGACGATCACCAGTGGTGTACGGCCAGTGTAGGAGATCGCTCCCCACACCATGATGCCGGGTGTTGGCCCTGTGTGCCTCGGTCGTATGCAGTCCTGATTGTGGCGCTCACCTGCACGGCGCCAAACACGCATGCGACCATCATTGGCACCAAGGCAGAAGCGACTCTCATCGCTGAAGACGACACGTCTCCATTCGTCCCTCCATTCACGCCTGTCGCGACACCACTGGAGGCGGGCTGCACGATGTTGGGGCGTGAGCGGAAGACGGCCTAACGGTGTGCGGGACCGTAGCCCAGCTTCATGGAGACGGTTGCGAAAGGTCCTCGCCGATACCCCAGGAGCAACAGTGTCCCTAATTTGCTGGGAAGTGGCGGTGCGGTCCCCTACGGCACGGTCTTGGCGTGCATCCGTGCGTCGCTGCGGTCCGGTCCCAGGTCGACGGGCACGTGCACCTTCCGCCGACCACTGGCGACAACATCGATGTACTGTGGAGACCTCACGCCCCACGTGTTGAGCAATTCGGCGGTACGTCCACCCGGCCTCCCGCATGCCCACTATACGCCCTCGCTCGAAGTCCGTCAACTGCACATACGGTTCACGTCCACGCTGCCGCGGCATGCTACCAGTGTTAAAGACTGCGATGGAGCTCCGTATGCCACGGCAAACTGGCTGACACTGACGGCGGCGGTGCACAAATGCTGCGCAGCTAGCGCCATTCGACGGCCAACACCGCGGTTCCTGGTGTGTCCGCTGTGCCGTGCGTGTGATCATTGCTTGTACAGCCCTCTCGCAGTGTCCGGAGCAAGTATGGTGGGTCTGACACACCGGTGTCAATGTGTTCTTTTTTCCATTTCCAGGAGTGTATTTTATTTGCAAGAGTTAGCTACACTTTCCAGATACTTCTCTACATAGTCGCCGCTCCGACTTAGACATTTGTCGGAGCGTTATACCAAATTTACAACAACATCGTCATAGAAGGAAGCCGCCTGTGCTTTCCGATAACTCTCTACTCTCTGGTCTGAAGCACGTCGCCTGCGTCCAAGTGTTGTCGTCGTATACAGTGTTTCATGTGAACAGAGATGATGCTCAGTACGAACCAATTAGGGCTGTGTTCTGGGTGACTGAACACTTCCCATCGAAAAGGCTGCAGGAGCGTCTTCACTGCCCCTGAAGCGTGTGGCTGAGAATCGCCATGAAGAAGGAAGTGCGTGGCAGTTGTGTTAGGCGGGCTGCATTCATTAAGGCGAAGCCTCTCAGCCGGCCCTCCTATTTGGCGGGAGACACCGCTTTATTTTTGCTTTATTGTAATTTAGTTTTAACTTTAATTGTACTGATTGCTAAACGGAACTAACTGCCGAGTGTCCTGTCGCGTCTTTGCACTCGCTTGACGTAACCACACTCATGTAACACTAGACACAGGTTGGCTTAACGAAGTGACGCTTGGCACTACAGTGTGTTACTTCTAAACATTTTTCATTGAGAAAAATAGTTAACCATCAGCTAAACCTGACGGAAATACTGTAAAGGCAATCGTAATTTCCCAGAGCGTTTAGTACATGCTGGCTCAAATGGGGACTTAACATGTGAGGTCATCAGTCCCCTAGACTTAGAACTACTTAAACCTAACTAACCTAAGGACATCACACACATCCATGAGCGAGACAGGATTCGAACCTGCGACCATAGCAGCAACGCGGTTCCGGACTGAAGCGCGTAGAACTGCTCGGTCACAGCGGCCAGTTAGTACATGCTGGGTTGCGTCATCTCTGAATCACTTTACACACACTGTGCATTCCTTACCTTAGTCATTATGAAAATGACTTAAACACCCAACAGTGCCTGTATTCGACACCGGGATGAGAATCGGTACAGAGCTACTTCCTGACATTTTCATTTGAAAACAGTATTTGCTAAGGTATTCGCTTGCCAGTCCTTTAGGGACAAACCCGAGATTTGTCTTTGAAACTTCAGTCAAATCCATTAACAGAATATCACAAAATTTTAATGTTAGATTTTTGTGAAAGAGAAGTGTATAAAGCGAGCATAATTTTTATGCCATTTATAACAAAAATTAGTGAGATTATTGAAACAGAAATGTGGTGTCACCGCCAGACACCACACTTGCTAGGTGGTAGCCTTTAAATCGGCCGCGGTCCGCTAGTATACGACGGACCCGCGTGTCGCCACTGTCAGTGATTGCAGACCGAGCGCCGCCACACGGCAGGTCTAGAGAGACTTCCTAGCACTCGCCCCAGTTGTACAGCCGACGTTGCTAGCAATGGTTCAATGACAAATTACGCTCTCATTTGCCGAGACGATAGTTAGCATAGCCTTCAGCTACGTCATTTGCTACGACCTAGCAAGGCGCCATTATCAATTGCTATTTATCTTGTGATGCCTGTACCGTCAGACCGATGTTCACCAATTATGGATTAAAGTTAAGTATTCCAGCAGCTACGTATTATTTTTACTTGACTCAACTCTTTTAACTGTTCCAGACCTCACGCCAGCCTGCGTGAGCTTAAACGCGTGCCTTTCGACTACCGGTCATAGTGGCTTGGCTGTCTTGCCAAGTCACAACAAGAAATGTGAGCAATTTAAATTGCAAAATCACAATAGTTAATTAATCGTGAACTTAAGCAAAGCGACCATTCAGTACATAAGTAGAAGCTTTCAAACATTGGAAACTCCGTGTTGGAAACCAACAATATAAACAAAAGATAGTTTGAGAAGAGCGCTATCTGGCGGAGCATACAGAGACTAGGCTGCCAACAAGCAAGCATAGGGAAGCTGCATACAACTTCTCTTTTGAAGAACAGGTATAAAAACAATTCCACAGCACAGACATGGGCACCTGTGAGGCACTCTCCTATGCCAACCTGTTTATGGGTCACCTAGAGGAGACCTCCCTAGCCTCCCAAAACACCAAACCCCTAGTCAGATTGAAGTTCATTGACGATATCTTCATAATCTGGACTCAGAAACAAGACACCCTACCCTTATTGCTTCACAACCTCAACACTTTCTCTCCCATCTGCTTCACCTAGACCTCAGCTCAGAGTGCCACCTTCCTGGACGTTCATCTCTTCCTCTCTGATGGCTCCATCCACGCCTCTGTCGACATTTAAACCAAAATTGCCTACATTTCGACAGGAGTCTTCCCTTCCACACCAAAAAAATGTCTCCCATACAGCCTGTCCACCCAGGAGCAGAGCATCTAGTGACAAGGCCTTCATATACAGGCTGTATCCCAAAGACCTAGTCCACAAACAGACCTCCCATGCCGTTTCTCCATACACCCCCAATTCTCCCATCACCCCCAAGAATCAGCTACAAGGCAGTGCCCCTTTGTCACCCAGTATCACCCTAGGCTGGAACGACTGAACTATATTCTTCGTCAGGGCTTTGATTACTTATCTTCGTGCCCTGAAACGAGGGCATCCTACCCTAGATCCTTCCCACGCCTCCTAAAGTGCTGTTCAATAGCCCATCCCCAGGCCATTCCCAGTCCTGAACCCTTGCAACTGGGATCTTATCCCTATGGAAGACCCAGGTGCAAGACCTGCCCAGATCACGCACCCAGCACTTCCTATTCCAATACTGTCACAGACTTATCCTATCCTATTAGAGGCCAGGCCACTTGTGAAAGCAGCCATGTCATATACCAGCTCTGTTGCAATCGCTGCAAAGCTTTTTATATTGGTCTGATGAGGAACCAGCTGTCCACCAGAATGAACAGCCACTGCCAAACTGTGGTCAAGAGTGAAGTAGACCACCCTGTGGAACAACATGCAGCTGCACATAACCTGCTTTATTTAAATGGCTGCTTCATTACCCAAGTCATATGGATTTTACTCTCCACCACCACCTTTTGTGAGCTGCTCAGATATAATTATAGTTACAACACATTCCCCCTTCCTGAAATTATTCCGGCTTCAACTACCCCAACACTCTTCACCCAACAGTTTTGATCCCTTCTGTTCTATCACTTTCTCCTTTATTCTCGTCTCTCACCATCATTGTGTGCCATCCTCTGCCAGTGCACCTGCCAATCTTTACCATTCCCAAATCTGCTCCTTCCTCGCCTGTTTCTCCTCCTTCTCCCTGCCCCACAGCCTCCCGGCGCGGTGCCTGTTGCCAGTATAACCCCCTCTACCCTGCCATCCCCTGCCCCCTCCAGATTGCTGCCTCCATTGTAGATGACAGTTGTGTTCCATCCTGAGCTGCTAGAGATGGCGCTCTTGTGACATGAGGTGTGCTTGCTTGTGTGAATGAATGTATGTGTGTTTCCTTTTCTGAAGATGGCTTTGGCCGAAAGCTAAAGTGTGTCCTTTCGTTGTGCATGTTGGCAACTCAGTTACGGTAAGTAGCAGTCTATCTTTTCCTTGTGTTGTTGACTAAAAGCTTTACTTGTTTTGAACTGTGGCTTTTTTTTTGTTGCCGTTCATTATCGAAGTAACAGCGATTTGCAGTAAGATAATAACTAACTAATCACAAACCACTTTTATTATATGCTGATAGCATTGGATTAACACTTCCGTTACGTAACATTAAACTTACTGCAAAAACGTCTGAACTGCATAGAACTACTCTCCAGTTAAGAATATAACCAGAAAATATTAATAGCACGGGACTGCTACTGTCGCAGGTTCGAATCCTGCCTCGGGCATGGGTGTGTGTGGTGTCCTTAGGTTAGTTAGGTTTACGTAGTTCTAAGTTCTAGGGGACTTATGACCTAAGATGTTGAGTCCCATAGTGCTCAGAGCCATTTGAACCATTTGATTTAATAATATCAACAACTTTCTCTAACGTAACTAAAAGCAGTCCTTGCCTTTTAACAGAAGCACAGATACGTAAACAGTGAGCAATTAGCACACTGCAGGACACATCTCGTATCAGTAGCGTAGCTAGAGCTCGTCATGCAGTATTTCTTCATTGCGTGCTGAATTTGTTGTGCTTAGCCTTAAAAAAAATTAGGCCATTAATAACTGAGACCTAGTCTCCGTCCAGTGTCGTGCTGCATCATTTAGTGCACACTACTGAAATGAAATGATCGTATGGCATTGTTGGCCAGGAGGCCCCATGCGGAGAAGTTCGCTGACGCCACTTCGGCTACTTGCGAGTCAGTGATGATGAAAGACACACAACACCCAGTCATCACGAGGCAGAGAAAATCCCTGGCCCCGCCGGGAATCGAACCCGGGACCCCGTGCGCGGGAAGCGAGAACGCTACCGCAAGGCCACGAGCTGCGGACTATGCACATTACTGTGTGGCATCAACTGACTGACAGCCTCCTTTCATGTTGCACTCCAGGGCAGGAAAAAGACAACAGAGTAAGGGGTGGATTACATTTCCTGTTTTTGTGTTGGTAGGCCGCCTTCTGAAATTCGTTGCATCATACCATGAGGAGGAGATGAGTTACTTACATGTATAATTGAATATATTAATAACGTAAACGCCGGCCGCGGTAGCCGAGCGGTTCTAGACGCTCAGTCCGGAACAGCGAGACTGCTACGGTCAGAGGTTCGAATCCTGACTAGGGCATGGATGTGTGTGATGTCTTTAGGTTAGTTAGGTTTAAGTAGTTCTAAGTTATAGGATGACCACAGCTGTTAAGTCCCATAGTGCTCAGAGCCATTTGAACCATTTTTTGAATAACGTAAACAAACTGATTTTCAAAACTGATTCGATAAAGAAAATTATTATGCACATTTTACGTAAGTATCGACAGTTAACCGATGGTCTGACAGACATGGTGTACAAAACATAATCAGTACCAAAAAAATATGAGGTCAAAAGCATGAAATAAATAGCAAAGTATAGAGTTGTTACGTTACGAGTTCCACTAAGTCACTGTGGTCTGGCTCTGTGGTGCTGATTGATATCTTTAGCGATAACATGGGTGTTCCCCTAATCTGATATGAGAACTATATCGATGCATTCGGTTTGTGGAAACGCTGATAGAATTTACGTCATCTATAAGGAAAAAACATCAGTGATAACTCGAGAATGAACATACCTTTACTCTACTGAAAGACAGCCTGTTTATCCCGTGTAATTCTCTTTTTGTCTAATAGTCACATGACCCATATTCCGTTTCGAAATCACCAGTTGCATTCCAGATGGCTGCTTCCAAAACTGACAGCATGTTGTTAACATAGACTCACACAACTTGGTTTTAAACGTGTGCTCATCCAACCTGGTGATTACAAACTTATGAATTTATATTAATTGAGTTTTTGCCTTGTTCATGCGACATAAATTATGCTTCAAATTGTTCCAATATACTGAAAGAAAGAAACATCATTGCAATCTTCGCTATCTCTGTGGCATACTCTAGAAGCTCCATTTCTTGTTGTTGTATCCCTAGCGTTACCTCACAACATAAAAAGTACAGTACGTGGGGAGTAGCGTGCATGGACGTGTGGTTTGTGTCACGCAGGTCGCGCCGTCTGAGCTGGAGGGCATTCTGCTGACCCACCCAGCCGTGAAGGAGGCGGCGGTGGTGGGCGTGCCCCACCAGCTGGACCAGGAGCGCCCCAGAGCGTACGTCGTGCTGCAGCCGGGCGCCAGCGTCGCTGAGCGGGACCTGCTAGAGCTGGTCAACTGTGAGTGCACTTGTCTATACAGTCGCAGCGTCTCGGACTAGGTGTACGCCGGTGGAAGTGGGGAGTGTTAGACTGTGGACCGTGGAAGTCTTACACCGTACGCTACAGAACTGATACCCAGTATTTCTGGACTTGAGGAATACGTTGATTGAAATCTCTTACTAATCTGACCTTATTTTCAGTACAGAAAAATCCATTCCTTTAGATCAAGAATGGTGTGAACATATTAGGCTTTTTCGGTGTGTCTAAAATTATTGGAACTTTTCAAGTGGAGATCGGAACACAGAATGCTCAGAAGACATGCACACCATCTCTGAGAGTGTGAGAAATGACAAATATTGGCTTGGGGGGGGGGGGGGGGACATCATACTAGCCAATCGAACAGACAGTTGGCTGTAGTGTGGAATGGCTGCAGAAAAATTGGTGGCGAAGTGTACTGTGGCAAATGGTGTCACATGAGGAGTATGGACAGGTCGTCTCAGAACGCGAAGATGGCGAGACTGCTCTACTGACTAATGTCAGCAACTGCAATCCGTGCAGAGGTTGCCGACACAGCCTCATCAGACACCAGCCAGGCACAGATTAATGAAGGCTGGGTTGCGATCGGAATTTCCCATGCGTCCTCTACCACTGACACAAGACCACAGCCCACTCAATCTTGCATGGTGCAGAGCAACAGTCAAGTGAGGCACTGAGTGCCATTCTATGGTGTTCAGTGACGAGACGCACTTCTGCTTTTGGTGGGCAGATCGACACCAATGTGTCTGTAGGCGAAGTTGATAAATTTCGGACTGGTGTTTCGTGACGTAACGTATTCTAATTCCGTCAGTATAGTTTGGACTGAGACTCCTGTAAATGTCTCTCGAGATCGAAGAACGACATATTTTATTCTAAGTACAAGTTTTTTGCTACCTTATTTATTTACTCGTAGTGGTACAAGTCACATAAGAAACTGTCGAAGAAGCTGTTAAAAATAACTTTACAAGATCACGAAAATAACAAGCAAGTATATAAACAATAAGATCTTATCACAACAGACAAACCACCAACAAATACTTCCAAGATACCATATGGAACATGTTGTACCAACTAAGACGTAGGTATAATGTACCATATTTAGAAACTGACATAACGAGAAATATTGTTGTACCCGTTATACCAACATAACAGGTAACTGATAATGGCGAAATGCCAAAACGAGCTCGTCATGTAACTTGTCTCACTACGGGTATAAATTGTGCAGCAAAAACTTGTACTTAAAATAAATGTAACATGGAGGCAAATAGCTTAAACTGAATTCCTACTCTGTCATATTTTACTTATGTATCTGCAATTCCACAAAGCCTTCCAAACTGTTCTGTGTTACAAACACACACACACACACACACACACACACATACACACAAACACACACACTTATTTCTGGGCTTCGGTACAGCAACACCAGGAACAATAGCTGATAACGAATTTTACTTACTATGCATGTACTTTGCAGTAGAGACAGCACAACATTAAATATCTGTTTTGAGGGAACACAGGGTGTGGAGCTTAGAACAGAGAGCTGACACCGCTGGAAGCAAAATGGCTCCAACCTGGCTGTGCATTATGGTCCTGACATGGGCATTTTTATTTTATTTACACGTCAAGTTCCGTAGGACCAAATTGAGGAGCAAATCTCGAAGATCATGGAAGCCTGTTTCCTGACTGAAGGTAATTAACGTGGCTGTGTATTGTACTTATAGATATTTCTCCTTGTAACACTGGGAAAAACACTATGTTCATATCAGCAACCAACATCCAAATGCTGCTTTTGTGTAATCTCTCCTTGTGTGTAGGTGGCATCCCTACCTACTCTGTGCGTCACACTGAAATGCTAATCATCTGTATGTCCTAGCATGTAAGACATGTCAAGCCAGTTTGAAATTCATAGCATGATCCTTTCTTATGTTGCAGTTTATAGTCATAATTACTGCATATTCACTGGCTGAGTCATAAATCCGTTGTATGCTTTCCTGAAGGAAGATGACGCACAAATGATGCAATTGGTGTTTGATATCCTGGATACTGAAATCCTAGCTGACCTTACACATGTTCTAACAGGAACAGATCTGGGGATGTCTGTGACACACTATTGAGCTGTCAGAGTTGCCTCAGTCATTACCAGCTGTGACCTGAAGTCATACTCAATGGCTCCACACAGGTGTTCCTCTACAAAACACTGGAAGAATGAGACCTCTCTCCAAGTCCCGCGCCGGCCGGAGTGACCGAGCGGTTCTATGCGTTAGTCTGGAACTGCGAGCCCGCTACGGTCGCAGGTTCGAATCCTGCCTCGGGCATGGATGTGTGTGATGTCCTTAGGTTAGTTAGGTTTAAGTAGTTCTAAGTTCTAGGGGACTGATGACCTCAGAAGTTAAGTCCCATACTGCTCAGAGCCATTTGAACCCAAGCCCCGCCATATTCGCTGACAATGGCGATCCGTGGAAGTACAGAACTGCAATTCATTAGACAGCACGCCATGCTTCCCAGCCATGGCACAACTCCAAACAGGGCCGTGGCTTGTCATGCACATCCTTTTCACGACCTTGAAAATGCCGTACCCATCGCCTCACATTGCCCACGTCTGTTGTATCGTCTCCATACACCTTTAGCAAGCGTCGATGGATTTTAAGAAGTTTGTGGCACAACTTGACCAGAAGAAGGGATCGGTTGGTAGGACATGTTCCGAGGCATCAAGGGATCACCAATTTAGTATTGGAGGGCAGCGTGGAGAGTAAAAATCGCAGGGGGAGACCAAGAGATGAATACACTAAGCAGATTCAGAAGGATGTAGGTTGCCTTGCCATCTTCTCTACTTCGACCATCATCAGTTATTTTGTTCCCCAAATAGCAAAACTCCTTTACTACTTTAAGTGTCTCATTTCCTAATCTAATACCCTCAACATCACTATATAATATAATAAAGAATACAATGTAACATATGTACCATCACTTCATCCCAAATGCACTTCTCAGCCCAGTGCGAAAGGTTTCTGTAAAACATCCTAGCTCTTTGTCTGCAATAACCCTTCAAAACGTGGCCATTGTGATACCTTTTTTTTATATTGCCAGAGGACCTGTAAAAAGAAATTAATATTATCATTATTATTACTACTATTTTTTATTATTAGATTGTATAAAATTATTCTAGAATAAGATTTCATTATACTTTATATTTTACTTCTTTAAGCAAGTGACAAGCAATCTATAGATCACTGCTCGTGAAACTGCTGTGAATCTCTCATCACCAATTAAATCGAAGCTGCATTATAAATTTCTTGATGTTAAATGAGGTGGGGCTGTTTCTTTGTGATGATTACCTCTTTGATTGGCCTTGTTAGGAATGAACATTTCCTCTAATATTTCTTCTCCAAAAATGACACCCAATTTTGTATCATATCTTGGCGGACGAGCACAACATCAAAACGGTTAGGTTACTTCAGATAATTTTGCATTTGGCACTGTTATTTCAGTGGTGTACTTACCACAGGTTCAGCATGTATCACTCCTTGGATACACAAAAGCTGTATTGAATTTGGTGCTCAATACTGTTCCATAGGTCTCATATGAGATGTCAATAATCTAGAATTTTTCTTTGAACATTTTGTGCACTTTTAGCACGTTCGTTCCCTGCATGCTTAATCTAAAACGTGTTATAAAATGTAGACTATTCATAGTATCACACTGGTCGATTAACAGTATTAAACAACACGAAATCCTTTATCTTACAAAATACATAATTCATTTTTTTATGCTCTTCATGTATAAAAAGTAATGATTTTATTTTATAAAAATGTCCACAGGAACTTTTACAACTTATAACGTCACGTGCAGTAGAAATAAGCTAATTTTATGCAAAAACTACATCTTTCCCCACACTGTTTACACTGTCTCGTATTGCAAACAGTAGTTTCCTGCAATATGAGTAGATATATGAAACGGCTCCATTAAACAAACGCGGGTCCACTTCTGAATCTGCCTTGGTGAAATCGCCACAGCACTGAACAGCATCAAGCAGGTAAACTGTGTGCATTATGAATAATACATCTTCAACATAACAACTGCCCCAGCTTCTTGTACTGGAACAGAAACAGTTCTGTGTAGTGGTTACACTCCTCATTACTGCACACTTCAAAAACATCAGTGTCTGGAATCGGTAAAGCACTCGTTCAGAAGCAGTTGCATTATTCGCTCATTATCTTCTGTAAATGCATTTGGATCAACAGTGATTTTATATGTGAGAACTGAACACTCTTGTAAATAAAACAAGGAGTCACAACACTCTTTCTTAGAGACTTAGTATATCAACATCTCTTATTCTTTCATTACATGCTTCTTTGTGAATAGTAACTAACATTTTTGTGTACACAGTCATGCATCAGTATTATCAAAATCGACTGTGTGTGTGTTATTTTATCATCCAAAATATATTATGCACACTTTACCTCTGTTGAGTTAACAGAGTTCGCTATCCAATGGTGCTGCGCTTTGTGTTACGTTGACGGTCTTACTGCATTTAATGCACTCCCAAGACTCTTCAAGTGCTGTAACATGAAATCCCTGATTTCACATATTATACCAGTAATTGATAAGTAAAATACGTATGTGTTCTCGAATAGTCCACAGGTGTACTGCCGGTCCATAGTGTCCAACGGACACAATATTTCGATATGTCTGATCGCCAAAATATTGTGACCGTTGGACACTATGGACCGGCAGTACACCGTGGACTGTCCGAGCAAGAAATACGCCGGGAGAAACTGAAGAATCACACTACGTAGGTATAGATTCTTATTATATTCTTCTTCTATTTACGTTCTTTTTTTTTCAAAGACAGTGACTGTGATTTTGACTCTATAAAGGATAAGCGTCAACTGATAACTTCTAAGACAATTTTACAGCTTTTATAGTCTGCCTCCCTTCTGATTGAACAGGAATTTCAGATCTCATGTACCCCAATAACATTCCTGGAAACATCCATTTCCCACAAACACCAAGCATGAAGAAACAGATAAACCTAAGAAAGACTTTTAAGAGACACAAGAAAGCATGATGAAACTTGCAAAGGTTTATCGCAGTCAGCTAAGGATAACTATGGGAAACGAAGTCTATTTTTATTTGTATTATAGAGACAGAATTCTGCACAAAATGATTAATCCTTCATTGCTCGTGAAGATATCACTCGTCGTCTAGATGATTTTCAGGCTCCATTTTGTCTGAATGGCTGGACTGAGTTCGCACCTTTTTCAGTAACTTTCAGTTAACTCTTTATCCGTTAGCTTCAACCACCATTGGGTTTCCGTTACGCAGGGTTGCGTTGTTTATGAAACATTACCACAGCTATGAGGAGACCACTCATCTGCGTGAGCTCCATTGCCATAATTCTGAAACAAATTATCTGACTTTACTATTTTTCCTAGATTGAATCCAACTTCCGTTTGCGTAATTTTAGGCTTATCGAAACTAATTACAGTAAATTTACTTTTTACCTAAAATAACTTCCCACTAAAAGTAAATATTCTCTGTGGAATAAACGTCAAAGGTGAAAACGTGGGTCAAAGTTTAGCAGAGACAGTGATGTATGGCTGGAATGGCTGTATGAGCTGAGTGAGGGTTGTGAACATGAAGGTGGTGCTTATTTAGTAACAGAACAATAAGTGTCAGAAAAAGATGAATATGAATCACAGGCAGAAATAATTCAAGAGGACGTATTTCTTTTAGGGAAAGATGGAATAGCTAAATGGTGGACAAGAAAAGATAATTCCAATGTTAGAACAAGATCCTGTAATATTGTTGTGCACTTACCTGGAGGCAAAAATCAATCTCATATAACACAGACATAAACAAATGTTACAATGTTGTTTTTGGGTCACAATATGGTATTCTTTATTGCAACATCTACTAATATTTACGTTAGTGAAGTTCTGGTAACTTTTCGATGGAAAGGGATACTACAGAAACAGGTGTTATAGAGATCTTAGCTTTCATTGGTTTGTAATGTCTGTGTGGCTGTCTCAGACGTTCTATAGAGTTGTTCAGAGAGAGAACAGCAAGTTCTCAGCTATCAGAGAGGTACTGCAGCTATTTACGCACAGTTGCCAAAAATATTTATAACTTGGCCTTATCTTACTGTATTTGTGTATAAAGTGTATTATATTTAGATGTCAATAAAACAGTTCGAAAATCATTCATATACACTGTTCAAAGTTTGTCTTGTGGATGACACCTCTCATCTGCACATCTGCTACCTTGCAAAGTGTCACCTACAGTGTGCTCAGTAGTACTGGTGTAAATATATATTTTTTGTTACTCCGCAGTAACCCGCAATGCAGTGCATGCTGTTAAATCCAAAAATCAATAATTAGTTGGCCTTTTTACGAATCTATCTTATCACTCTAGTAGTTTCGTCAGACACTGTAAACTTTTAGGCAATAATCAACACTTTGCGAAGTTCTCCTTCAATAGATATCATCTCACTATCGTCTAATTTATTGCCCGCTGCCAGCTAGCAATAACTTAAATCGATCCACCAATTCATTCGCACTATTACAGTGAAGAAAATCGAAATACGCTGGTGACTCGCTGGAAATCCTCTCACAATCGCTCATTTCAAGTGCAATTCCGTTCTCTCTCATACAGATATGTATGTTGTCAACTCCCATTATTGATCGACCAGTTTTATTTAATGCACGCTTAACGTCTTGAATGTGCCTCAGTTGAGTTTTAAACTTTGCGAGAGAGGTAGCACTACTTACGGGTATTGACGGCCTTGAGATTTTACTATGATTTTCAAGATCTCATGCTGTGAAACTCGTTTTGGGATGTCTCACTGTAAACAATAGGTCGCATCATCCTCTCGGTGTGAATTATTAAATCATCTCCTTTGACAGTCACATGCGAATTACCAGTCATCCAAAGGTTTAGGCCCGCCGCACACTGCACGCAGCAGAGGCAGAGCAGAGGCGCAGCAGAGCAACATGGGTTTTGTCGGTCAGCGCACACTGCACGCAGCAGAGGCACGGCAGAGCTCAGTGGTGGCCCAGCGCTCGCGAAACACAGAACGCCCAGCAATGTCCACCGCAGGTCTGTCTATGCAGTTAGACTTAGATTCCGATTCTGATTCGGAACTCAGGAGTGTTATTTTATTGTACAGTGCATACAAGAACAGAGAAAGATCTCTATGGAAAAGCAAGTACATGCAAAAGCGAAGAACACATGGCGAATATGCGTTGTCTACGGAAGTTCCTGATCACGTATTCAGGGAAAGCTTCCGACTGAACAGACGGCAGTTTGAAGAGGTTCATACACTGATAGAGCAAGACATAAGAGGAAAACCAAGTCACATGCGGGAGCCCATACCTACAGAAGAAAAATTAGCTGTATGTTTGAGGTATGCAATTGAAATAAAGTATTTTTTCTCTCAATATTTATTAAAGTTCAGAGAAACAATTTCCATCTGTAAATTTGTTAAAATAATGAACATGATAACACTGTTTATAGTAAATGTGGTGCTGAAGGTTCAAACTCTATACCAGGAGAGTCAGATATTGACGTGGTAGACGAACTATTTTCTGTGCTGCATGATGGTATTGATGAATGATGTGGAGCCACTGATTTAGTCAAAATTTCCTCCTCCGTTTCAGATACTATCTGAAACACTTTTTTCTTTACCAACACTTGGTACGCCTTTGGCATCTCTTTTGTCGATAGGTACATCGACATGAAAAATTGGTGTAAGGCGTCATTTTCTTGATGCAGTGATCTTTCGCGTAAAATGTCTCTTTTCTTAGCTCTCTCCTCGTAGCTGTTAATACTTTCAAGAATGATTTTACTGACATCTGCTTTCTTCTTCTTTTTTGACAATGGCGTCCCCAAGTCGTCTTGTGTTTCGTTCCTCTGTGTGTCTGTTATGTCATCTCCTCCACCATCATTTGCAACGCTCGTTGTAGCATTTACCTCTTCCATTATATTTGTTACAGTACCTCTGTTGGCCATATATGGAACTAAAAATTCCATCTGATTTTGGTACAGCCATGGGCGGACTGAGGTCGCTGCTTGCCCACTCTTCTTTTTCTGTCTACGGAGGGCATCTCGATGACAATCCCTAAGTTTTCTCCAATTTTCTTTCGCTGTTTCCCCTGCAACAAGGAATTCCTGAATTTAGTTTTTCATATATTTCCGTATAAAGTAACATAAGAAAGGTGAACAGTTACATTTTCGAATAGTTTTGCCCCATTCCCCTAATAGTGACAGAAACAATCTGTGATTTTGTGTACACGTACCATAAATGTCGAAACACTTAGTAACTTTCTGTCCACTCTGCTGATGCAACATAAACGGATTGTTGTCTTTTTTCATTTTAGGTATTTAACGACGGGGGACATGTTTAAAACCATCGCTCTAAGCTACCGCATGGGTCAAAGGACAGTGTCGAAGATAGTTTATGATGTGTGTGGAGCGATATGGAAGCATCTACAACCCATTTATCTACCTGAGCCAACAACAGTTATGTGGGAAAATATTGCTTCTGACTTTGAGAGGAAATGGCAGTTTTACAATTGTCTTGGAGCTGTTGATGGGAAACATATCATTTTGCGAAAACCTCAGTTATCTGGTTCCTCATTTTTCAATTACAAACAGCATTGCTCTGTAGTATTAATGGCTACTGTCGATGCTCATTACAGATTTACCTCTATAGACGTCGGTTCAATGGGCAGATTTAGTGATGGAAATATTTTTTCTAATTCAGTATTAGGAAGAAAACTGACTGACGGAACTTTAAAAATCCCAGGAGATAAATCGCTTCCTGGACAACAAAATAGAGCCTCTTACGTTTTCGTAGGTGATGAGGCATTTCCATTATTAAAAACTTAATGCGACCGTACCCCAAATGCAGAGTTACTGGCAATGACAAATATAAAGTTTATAATTACAGACTGTCTCGTGCTCGTCAAACTGTAGAGTGTGCATTTGGTATCTCGAGTTCCCGATTTCGTGTGTTTAAACGGCGTTTTGAGTGTAAACTAGGGACTGTAGATAGAATTGTGACAGCTACATGTGTACTTCATAATTACTTGAGGACTGATAACATTACGTCAAATGATCTCGCCTAGGAGGACGACATGGGACCACTGAGTACCAACCAGCTTCTGTCGCCTGCTCCAAGTAGGTGCAGAAACACGAGTGAAGCGTTTCTTACGAGAGAAAAATTTAATGAGTGTTTTAATTCACCAGAAGGTTCTGTTCAATGGCAGTATGCAGCTATAAAAAGAGGACAATACTAAAGAGAACGACTTATGTCATTAATATTACATGTATATTGTGAAAATGCATATAAAATAAATAAATCAATTAATAAATAATACTTACAATTGCTGTAATGTAATTCCTCTGCAAGCTTCTTCCATATTTCGTACTTCAATTTACTCCGCATGTAATCCGGATGACTGGTGTCGTACAGCACTGGGTTGTCCTGAACTATCTGAATGAGGTGTTCCATAACTAAAAAACTTCGTACAAGAACGAAAGTGAGGTACTGTCGCAGACGCACACACTGCTGCTGGAAAGTCACTACTGGCCGAGCGCAGCGCGGTGCCACAGACCACCTCTGTGGTGGTGCGAACCGCTGACAGAGATGGGATCGGAGATAACGGGCCCCTCGGGCCGCAGGCAGAGGAAAACTGTGCGGCTCGGACAGAGGGACAGAGGGCTGACCCAGCTAATCCTGCCCAGCGCCTCGGCTGCGTGCAGTATGCGGTGCCCCATTGGAAAGCGTGCTCTACAAAAGCGGCTCTGCCTCAGCTCTGCCTCTGCTGCGTGCAGTGTGCGCTGGGCCTTACTGTTGGCTCAAATCTGATGCTGTATACAATATCACTTATTTTGTCTACTGGCTTATTAAAAATTGTGTTGTTATTTTCCCTGATGACTCTGTTCATCTCCATCATCATCTTTCACATCATGTTCGTCATCTTCTTCTGATTTCATAAATACTTTATACCAGACCTGCAAATATTTCATGAAGATTTCAATGACTACTTTTTATGACTAATCTTTCATGAAAATACGACAGCATACTGTCTGGTTATTCAGGAATCTGTCATAGATATGACGCCTTCAACCAAGTGGGCAACGTGGTGGGCTTAGATCTCGCAGATTTAATGCTGTACTGACGTGTTGAAAAAGAGTCTCGCAAGTTTATCGACCCGAAGTGACGTCATCATCACAACATTATAGGTGCTGCCATCTTGTATCTTTAGAGTGTGGAAGTAGTCTTGAAAGTCACAACTGGTCAGTATTCTGTTGAGTATCGCCGTGTGCTGGTACGGGGACAAAAACACTTCTCTTATGCTTAGGAAGAGAGTTTGATTTCCACAATGCTGGTCTTTATTATGTATTTTTTCCAAAGACCTCTTTTATTGCTGTTGAATATGCTAATAAGACATAACTCGAATGTGGATGCATTTAGCGGCTGAGTGCACAGGAGAGAGACATCTTACTTCAAGTAAGGGAGGGAAAACATTTTTCTTCTGTTTACAAAGGGAGTGTTGTTTTGTGCGAGATTGCTCACTGCTGTGTTTTCTTTTTTTTTTTTTTCTACAGGGTGTTTCAAAAATGACCGGTATATTTGAAACGGCAATAAAAACTAAACGAGCAGCGATAGAAATACACCGTTTGTTGCAATATGCTTGGGACAACAGTACATTTTCAGGCAGACAAACTTTCGAATTTACAGTAGTTACAATTTTCAACAACAGATGGCGCTGCGGTCTGGGAAACTCTATAGTACGATATTTTCCACATATCCACCATGCGTAGCAATAATATGGCGTAGTCTCTGAATGAAATTACCCTAAACCTTTGACAACGTGTCTGGCGGAATGGCTTCACATGCAGATGAGATGAACTGCTTCAGCTGTTCAATTGTTTCTGGATTCTGGCGGTACACCTGGTCTTTCAAGTGTCCCCACAGAAAGAAGTCACAGGGGTTCATGTCTGGCGAATAGGGAGGCCAATCCACGCCGCCTCCTGTATGTTTCGGATAGCCCAAAGCAATCACACGATCATCGAAATATTCATTCAGGAAATTAAAGACGTCGGCCGTGCGATGTGGCCGGGCACCATCTTGCATAAACCACGAGGTGTTCGCAGTGTCGTCTAAGGCAGTTTGTACCGCCACAAATTCACGAAGAATGTCCAGATAGCGTGATGCAGTAATCGTTTCGGATCTGAAAAATGGGCCAATGATTCCTTTGGAAGAAATGGCGGTCCAGACCAGTACTTTTTGAGGATGCAGGGACGATGGGACTGCAACATGGGGCTTTTCGGTTCCCCATATGCTCCAGTTCTGTTTATTGACGAAGCCGCCCAGGTAAAAATAAGCTTCGTCACTAAAGCAAATGCTGCCCACATGCATATCGCCGTCATCAATCCTGTGCACTATATCGTTAGCGAATGTCTCTCGTGCAGCAATGGTAGCGGCGCTGAGGGGTTGCCGCGTTTGAATTTTGTATGGATAGAGGTGTAAACTCTGGCACATGAGACGATACGTGGACGTTGGCGTCATTTGGACCGCAGCTGCAACACGGCGAACGGAAACCCGAGGCCGCTGTCAGATCACCTGCTGCACTAGCTGCGCGTTCCCCTCTGTGGTTGCCGTACGCGGTCGCCCTGCCTTTCCAGCACGTTCATCCGTCACGTTCCCAGTCCGTTGAAATTTTTCAAACAGATCCTTTATTGTATCGCTTTTCGGTACTTTGGTTACATTAAACCTCCGTTGAAAACTTCGTCTTGTTGCAACAACACTGTGTTCTAGGCGGTGGAATTCCAACACCAGAAAAATCCTCTGTTCTAAGGAATAAACCATGTTGTCTACAGCACACTTGCACGTTGTGAACAGCACACGCTTACAGCAGAAAGACGACGTACAGAATGGCGCACCCACAGACTGCGTTGTCTTCTAGATCTTTCACATCACTTGCAGCGCCATTTGTTGTTGAAAATTGTAACTACTGTAATTTCGAAAGTTTGTCCGCCTGAAAATGTACTGTTGTCCCAAGCATATTGCAACAAACGGTGTATTTCTACCGGTGCTCGTTTAGTTTTTATTGCCGTTTCAAATATACCGGTCATTTTTGAAACACCCTGTAGAATCATGTACTTGTACTTCCGCCAAGGATTCCACACAATAGGCAAACGATTTGTTCGAAAGACTTCGATTGCTGTGTGGCGCTCATAGTAGCCTCACTGTTTCTGGTCATTTCCTTCTACAGTGAACAACGCCATGCAAAAAGTTGGATGTATGGCTTTGAGCACTATCCGACTTAACTTCTTAGGTCATCAGTCGCCTAATTAAACCTAACTAACCTAAGGACATAACACACATCCATGCCCGAAGCAGGATTCGAACCTGCGACTATAGCGGTCGCTCGGTTCCAGACTGCAGCGCCTAGAACCGCAGGGCCACTCCGGCCGTCCAAGTTGGATGCAGCTTCTGTAAAATGGCTGATGAAAACTCACTTCTAACACAGTATTGGCCTCAGCTATTACGCTCACGCACACTGAACTGAATAGTATACGCGCAGTTATTCCACCCGAGGCGTGTGTCTAAGTAAAGGAGTCGGAGAAAGTGAGTCGGATAAAAGACTTATTACTGGAACACTTAATCATAGCCAACACTTGGTTCAAGAATCATAAAAGAAGGTTGTATACCTGGAAGAATCCTGGAGATACTAGTAGGTATCAGATAGATTATATAATGGTAAGACAGAGATTTAGGAACCAGGTTTTAAATTGTAAGACATTTCCTGGGGCAGATGTGGATTCTGACCACAATCTATTGGTTATGAACTGCAGATTGAAACTGAAGAAACTGCAAAAAGGTGGGAATTTAAGGAGATGGGACCTGGATAAACTGAAAGAACCAGAGGTTGTAGAGAGTTTCAGGGAGAGCACAAGGGAACAATTGACAGGAATGGGGGAAAGAAATACAGTAGAAGAAGAATGGGTAGCTCTGAGGGATGAAGTAGTGAAAGCAGCAGAAGATCAAGTAGGTAAAAAGACGAGGGCTAATAGAAATCCTTGGGTAACAGAAGAAATATTGAATTTAATTGATGAAAGGAGAAAATACAAAAATGCAGTAAATGAAGCAGGCAAAAAGGAATACAGACGTCTCAAAAATGATATCGACAGGAAGTGCAAAATGGCTAAGCAGGGATGGCTAGAGGAAAATTGTAAGGATGTAGAGGCTTGTCTCACTAGGGGTAAGATAGATACTGCCTACAGGAAAATTAAAGAGACCTTTGGAGAGAAGAGAACCACTTGTATGAATATCAAGAGCTCAGATGGCAACCCAGTTCTAAGCAAAGAAGAGAAAGCAGAAAGGTGGAAGGAGTATATAGAGGGTTTATACAAGGGCGATGTACTTGAGGACAATATTATGGAAATGGAAGAGGATATAGATGAAGAAGAAATGGGAGATAAGATACTGCGTGAAGAGTTTGACAGAGCACTGAAAGACCTGAGTCGAAACAAGGCCCCGGGAGTAGACAACATTCCATTTGAACTACTGATGGCCTCGGGAGAGCCAGTCATGACAAAACTCTACCATCTGGTGAGCACGATGTATGAGACAGGCGAAATACCCTCAGACTTCAAGAAGAATATAATAATTCCAATCTCAAATAAAGCAGGTGTTGACAGATGTGAAAATTACCGAACTATCAGTTTAATAAGTCACAGCTGCAAAATACTAACGCGAATTCTTTACAGACGAATGGAAAAACTAGTAGAAGCCGACCTCGGGGAAGATCAGTTTGGATTCCGTAGAAATGTTGGAACACGTGAGGCAATACTGACCTTACGACTTATCTTAGAAGAAAGATTAAGAAAAGGCAAACCTACGTTTCTAGCATTTGTAGACTTAGAGAAAGCTTTTGACAATGTTGATTGGAATACTCTCTTTCAAATTCTGAAGGTGGCAGGGGTAAAATACAGGGAGCGAAAGGCTATTTACAATTTGTACAGAAACCAGATGGCAGTTATAAGAGTCGAGGGGCATGAAAGGGAAGCAGTGGTTGGGAAAGGAGTAAGACAGGGTTGTAGCCTCTCCCCGATGTTATTCAATCTGTATATTGAGCAAGCAGTAAAGGAAACAAAAGAAAAATTCGGTGTAGGTATTAAAATTCATGGAGAAGAAGTAAAAACTTTGAGGTTCGCCGATGACATTGTAATTCTGTCAGAGACAGCAAAGGACTTGGAAGAGCAGTTGAACGGAATGAACAGTGTCTTGAAAGGAGGATATAAGATGAACATCAACAAAAGCAAAACGAGGATAATGGAATGTAGTCGAATTAAGTCGGGTGATGCTGAGGGAATTAGATTAGGAAATGAGACACTTAAAGTAGTAAAGGAATTTTGCTATTTAGGGAGTAAAATAACCGATGATGGTCGAAGTAGAGAGGATATAAAATGTAGACTGGCAATGGCAAGGAAAGCGTTTCTCAAGAAGAGGTATTTGTTAACATCGAGTATAGATTTAAGTGTCAGGAAGTCGTTTCTGAAAGTATTTGTATGGAGTGTAGCCATGTATGGAAGTGAAACATGAACGATAACTAGTTTGGACAAGAAGAGAATAGAAGCTTTCGAAATGTGGTGCTACAGAAGAATTCTGAAGATAAGGTGGGTAGATCACGTAACTAATGAGGAGGTATTGAATAGGATTGGGGAGAAGAGAAGTTTGTGGCACAACTTGACTAGAAGAAGGGATCGGTTGGTAGGACATGTTTTGAGGCATCAAGGGATCACAAATTTAGCATTGGAGGGCAGTGTGGAGGGTAAAAATCGTAGAGGGAGACCAAGAGATGAATACACTAAGCAGATTCAGAAGGATGTAGGTTGCAGTAGATACTGGGAGATGAAGAAGCTTGCACAGGATAGAGTAGCATGGAGAGCTGCATCAAACCAGTATCAGGACTGAAGACCACAACAACAACAACAACAACAACATACTGGAACATGATGTAGATGGTACTGAAGACAAAAACTGTCCCTCAAAAATTCCTGTGGACAAACATGAACCAGTGACTGGAGACTTAAATGGGAAATTATTGGAACAGTAGTGGTCTGATTGTCACATGCGACATTTCCCATATGGCGTTAATGAACGAAATGGACCTTGTTGTTGAATTAGTGTAAAAATGTAATCTGTTCTGAACAGTGAAATAAACGTATAGTAAAAACAATTATATCCTGATGTCGGGAGTAAAAGAAATGTAATATTTTTATAACAATTTTTTTTAGAACAATTTTTTGTTTGCGTCATTAGTTCACGGCCGTCGCGTCGGATAATGTTGTGGATTCTGCCCAATATTCCGACGAGGCAGCTGCTCGTCATCTTCAGGTGCTGACTGACGTGTTGCTTCAATGGCTCGCCAATGTATACGCTGACTCGCTAGAAAAGCACAGGCGCCAAGGCTTGAGGCTGTAACGTCATCGTAGTTGAATCATAGAGCACGGCGGCATCGAGTGCGCCGTGCCGTACAAACGGGCCACTGGCTTCCCGTTCGCGACGCGGGGAAAGCGCGGTCGCAAATAGCTGGCAGAGTGTTGACGCCAAGTTTAAGCGTGCGGACTTTGATTCTCCGTCTGTGTTGACTCTGATTCGTTCTTCTGCAGCCGACGATGCGTAAGACCGCCAGTGCCGGTTCCCACGCTTGGTTGAGTTGAAACCCCGTGTCTATATTTATCAGGTCGCTACTTACACGAATTTCGACTGCTTCTGTAATGATGGAGTCCCAGTACGTGGAGGCGGATGAAAGGATCTTTGTCTCTCCATAGTTCATGCTGTGTCCCGTGTGAAAACAATGTTCGTCTGCGGCCGACGATACTTAGTACCGCCAGTGCCGGTTCCCATGCTTATTTGAGGTGAAATCCCGTGTTTCTATTGATCAGGTCGTTACTTACACGAATTTCGACTGCTTCTTTAATGATGGAGTTCCAGTACGTGGAATCGGACGAAAGGATCTTTGTCTCTCCATAGTTCATGCTGTGTCCCGCGTCAAAACAATGTTCAGCCACAGCAGACTTTTCTGGCTGACCCAGTCTGGTGTGACGTCTATGTTCAGCGCATCTATCCTTCACAGTACGACATGTCTGGCCAATGTATGACTTCCCACACTGGCATGGAATCTTATATATCGCTGATCTTCTTACACCTAGATGGTCTTTAACCGAAACCAGCATGGTTTGCACTCGCGCTGGAGGGCGGAAGAGGAGGCACGTTCTCTGCTTCTTCTGGCTTCAGTGCGTGCAAGTTTAAATGCATTACGGATCTGTTTATCAGAGTACCGTTTTGTACAAACATAGAGCGAAGATGGTTAAGCTCTGCTGATAAGCTCCTTGCATCATAGATAATTCTAGTCCTACGAACGAGAGTCCGCAACACGCCACTGCGTTGATATTGGTGATGGCAGCTCGTAGCAAGCAGACATAGGTCAGTGTGAGTCGGTTTGCGAAACACACTGTGACCCAAGGAACCAACATCTTTTCTGTGGACCAAGACATCAAAAAAAGGGAGGCCATCATTTTTCTCCACATCCATGCTGAAGCAAATGGTAGGATGGAGGGAGTTAACATGTTCCAGAAACGCAGGAAGCGTTGTTGTTCCGCGCGGTCAAACTACAAAGGTGTCGTCCACATATCTCCAGAAACATTATGGTTTCAACAGCGCTGACTGAAGTGCATTTTCCTCGAAGACTTGCATGAAAAGGTTAGCTAATATGCGAAACAAAGGGCTACTCAAAACAAGTGAAACCACATCGAAACTCACTAATATGTCAGCTGGTTCGAGACGCAAGGTCCTCAGTCATTGTATAAAATCTTCTGAGTTTCCAATGTGATGTCCAAATTTTCTTAGCAGTGGGCATAGAAGAGAAGCCAGATGTTTTGCCAGGTAATATGGCTGCTACATTGCTCATAAAGGGTCGAAGAGGAACCCCTTCCTTCTGGATTTTAGGCAGCCCATAAAGTCGCGGTGGAACTGGCGCTTGAACTCTTAAGTTCTTTCTAAGATGTTCGGGAAACTGGCTGGATTTGAGGAGCGCGGATGACTTCCGCTTTACTGCGTCAGTAGGATCCTTCTGGAGACGGCGATACGCTGAATGCTGCAGTAAATCCGTCATCTTGCCAAAATAAGATGTTGCAGGCAAAAGAACGGTAGCGTTTCCCTTGTCAGCACAGAAAATCACTGTTTCTGTGTCTTCCCTTAAGGAAAGGAGAGCTTTCCTTTCTTCAGTGTTGATGTTCTGCTTCGGTGCAGGCATCTAGGTTACGGCCCTGCAAGCCTCTCGCCTTATTTCGTCAGTAGTCTCACTCGGAAGTTTCAAGACACCTTGCTCAACGGCACTGATAAAATCCTTAATAGGCAAGATCTTTGGATCGGGCACAAAATTTACTCTTTTCTCAATGGAGAGAAGTCTTCCGAAGTAAGAGTGATTTCAGGTGTGCCGCAGGGGAGCGTCATAGGACCGTTGCTATTCACAATATACATAAATGACCTGGTGGATGACATCGGAAGTTCACTGAGGCTTTTTGCAGATGATGCTGTGGTGTATCGAGAGGTTGTAACAATGGAAAATTGTACTGAAATGCAGGAGGATCTGCAGCGAATTGACGCATGGTGCAGGGAATGGCAATTGAATCTCAATGTAGACAAGTGTAATGCGCTGCGAATACACAGAAAGATAGATCCTTTATCATTTAGCTACAAAATAGCAGGTCAGCAACTGGAAGCAGTTAATACCATAAATTATCTGGGAGTACGCATTAGGAGTGATTTAAAATGGAATGATCATATAATGTTGATCGTCGGTAAAGCAGATGCCAGACTGAGATTCATTGGAAGAATCCTAAGGAAATGCAATCTGAAAACAAAGGAAGTAGGTTACAGTACGCTTGTTCACCCACTGCTTGAATACTGCTCAGCAGTGTGGGATCCGTACCAGATAGGGTTGATAGAAGATATAGAGAAGATCCAACGGAGAGCAGCGCGCTTCGTTACAGGATCATTTAGTAATCGCGAAAGCGTTACGGAGATGATAGATAAACTCCAGTGGAAGACTCTGCAGGAGAGACGATCAGTAGCTCGGTACGGACTTTTGTCAAAGTTTCGAGAACATACCGTCACCGAAGAGTCAAGCAGTATATTGCTCCCTCCTACGTATATCTCGCGAAGAGACCATGAGGATAAAATCAGAGAGATTAGAGCCCACACAGAGGCATACCGACAATCCTTCTTTCCACGAACAATACGAGACTGGAATAGAAGGGAGAACCGACAGAGGTACTCAAGGTACCCTCCGCCACACACCGTCAGGTGGCTTGCGGAGTATGGATGTAGATGTAGATGTAGATACCGCAGCGCCACTCAGTTGTTTATCTGTGAAATTAAACAGAGTGCGTCTACATGGTTTATGTTCTTGCGATGACTGGCGTGTAAGGCGATGGAACTTGGAAGTTTAACGCGCCACGGCATGGTGCCGCGTCCAGTCCAAAAGCGACCACGTAGCACCGCCCACCCACTCCCAGGAATCCGCTGACACACGTGACGACATATTCAGATATAATGAAAGCAAGCTCGTGTAGACTCTGTCTAATTCTCGCCAGTTATAACGGATTCTTTCGCTCACCAGCGCCATGCTGGCTCCTTGTTTGACCCTCTTGGCGATCGCAGAGTCTATGTAATGAGTGAACTTGGCGAATGTCGGTATAGATTGCTGGTCCCGACATCTCAGAGTACTTGAGTTCGATAAACTCCGCAAGATGAGAAACAGACTGTTGTGCTCTCTCCCGTTTTTACTAAAGTATCGGGACCAGCAAACTATACCGACATTCACCAAGTTCACTGGGTTCCGTTAAAGACGACCTAGGTCTAAGGAGACCAGCGATATATAAGATCCCATGTCAGTGTGGGAAGTCATACATTGGCCAGACGTGTCGCACTGTGAAGGATAGATGCGCTGAACGTAGACGTCACACCAGACTGGGTCAGCCAGAGAAGTCTGCTGTGGCTGAACATTGTTTTGACGCGGGACACAGCATGAAATATGGAGAGACAAAGATCCTTTCGTCCGATTCCACGTACTGGGACTCCATCATTAAATAAGCAATCGAAATTCGTGTAAGTAACGACCTGATCAATAGAAACCCGGGATTTCACCTCAGTTAAGCATGGGAACCGGCACTGGCGGTACTAAGTATCGTCGGCCGCAGACGAACATATCCGAGTCAACACAGACGGAGACGCAAAGTCCGCACTCCTAACCCCGCCAGCTATTTGCGGCCGCGCTTTTCCCGAGTTGCGAACGGGAAGCCAGTGGCCCGTTTGTACGGGAGGGGGCACTGAATGCCACCGTGCTCTATGATTCGTCTACGATGGAGTTATAGCCTCAGGCCTTGGCGTAGCGAGTCAGCGTATACACTGGCGAGCCATTGCAGCAACACGTCAGTAAGCACCTGAAGATGACGAGCAGCTGTCTCGTCGAAATTGTAACCTCCCCGCAGAGATTATTAATAAAAATGAAAATGCGAGCCAAATGTAAACTCCCCACAAAATATCGTTAAATGGAAATGGAAATGGAACCAAGCGTAACCTCGCCACAAAAAATATTATTTAAATGAATTAAATGTAACCTCTGAACAAAATTGGCTCCGACTTATAGTCTCTATGCAAAGAATGCATTCACACTTAATATTCCCACAAAATTCTTTTCTCATTTAATGTCAAGTTCGAAATCGAAAAATTGCTAAACACCAAAATTAATAAAAAAAGGTTCTGTAACCTGGTAAATTTTATGAGGACAGCAGCGCTGACCTTCGGCCCTGTGTTCTGAATAAAAGAGCAAAAAATTCTTACCTCAATAAAACTGCAATTATATCCCTTCTTAATTACTCATTTTTCGACACAGCTTCGTGCAATGCTGGCATATATTTTTTTTATTTTTGGATGCAATGATAATGCATTGGAAATTCTTTAAATTGAAATGAATGCTTTTCTTTAAAAGAGTTGGTTTATATTATAAAAATTATTATTGGGGAATTTTTTGAAACAAATTATATTACAATTAACGTACATTATTTAATATGCGCAAGGCTGCTTCTTTACCTTCTACAACAATGCTCATCCTCCAGAGTCCTGACCAGAGTCGCGAACAGAGCACACAGCCGACGCATGCCGACTCCCCGACTACTACCGACTGACGCAGACTAGCACGGACTGACGACTACTACTGACTCGCTACTACTACCGTCGACTCTACTACCGTCGACTCGCGCGGTCAAGCGCAGACTAGCAACAGCTAACGATAAACTACTCTCTGGTCAGAGATTCTGTCATGCCTCGACCATCGCCGGCAATGTGTACACTTTACAAAATATCGGGCAACTTCCACAACATTATCTGACACGACGCCCGTGAACCAATGAAGCAGTTACTACGTCGGGAAAGTCTTAAACAGCACAATTTTCTGTTTGTTTTTTGATTGTTAGCTCTCTACAACATGGTATACAAAAAAATAATTTGTTTTTGGTACCTTATTTTCACTACAGAGTTTGTTCTTGTTACTGACTGACATAGTAATCAGCGTGAAAGCTACGCAAAGTTTATCCGAGGAGAGTAGTTATCACAAAAGGAATTGATGAACTTCACCGAGCCAATTTTATTCCATATTCCAAATATAATTTAGGCTATAACTATTTATTAACAGTAACTAATGTGTGCTTCAAATATGGGTGTGTTGCCACTTGAAAGACTAAAACTGGCGCTGATGCTGTAGGTGGGTTTAGGAAGATTTACAGAAAGACTAATAGGATTCCAAATTATTTACAAACTGACTTAGGTAGGGGATTTTATAATAACCAATTCAAGAAGCTGATGGAAAAGCATAAGGTTAATGACCACTCCAACTGTGGAACGACTCAGTCGAACTCATAAAGGAAAGATGTTTAAGTATTTAAGCGTTCAGAGTTCTTGACATTGGAGCCATTCTTATTACTACGCCATATATATATATATATATATATATATATATATATATATATATATATATATATATATATGCATAAGTTCCACAATAACATCGTCCGCAACTCGTGGTCGTGCGGTAGCGTTCTCGCCTCCCGCGCCGGGTTCCTGGGCTCGATTCCCGGCGGGGTCAGGGATTTTCTCTGCCTCGTAATGACTGGGTGTTGTGTGATGTCATTAGGTTAGTTAGGTTTAAGTACTTCTAAGTTCTAGGGGACTGATGACCATAGATGTTAAGTCCCATACTGCTCAGAGCCATTTTTGAACCACAACATCGCTGTAATATTACGTAAATAATGTAAAATGAGACCATTATTATGTTGAAAATAATACATGTCTTTGACTTTCAAGGAAATAATGAATACTGTTGACTTTTAAGAGAAGGCTGCGTTACTTTTTTACTTGATACGTGGCATATCATTTAAATACTACACATTGATTGTTTGGAGAGATTAGAGGGAAGTGGTATATGACGCATACACTTGGTCTGTTTTCATCATCTTGTCTGGCTGGAGATAAGGAGAGGAAGGGGCGTGATCTGATGCGTACGTCGGTAATAATGTAATTGTATATCCTTTTCACATATCAACTGTATATAAGACTCTAGTTGGAGACAGAAAGGACGGGGCGTGGGCTATAAACACACAGCTAGTCTATTTCCATAATTTGGAGATTTAATACTGCGTTATGATTGGTGGAGATAGGAGGAGGGGTTTTCAATTTCGTATTAACGCAATAGGGGTGTCCCCGTCCTCTTGGAGTTTTAATACTACGTTACTATTGGCTCGCGGTTCTAGGCGCTCAGTCCGGAACCGCGCGACTGCTACGGTCGCAGATTCGAATCCTGCCTCGGGCATGGATGTGTGTGATGTCCTTAGGTTAGTTAGGTTTAAGTAGTTCTAAGTTCTAGGGGACTGATGACCAAAGATGTTGAGTCCCATAGTGCTCAGAGCCATTTGAACCATTTACTATTGGCTGGAGGTAAACGGGAGACGTGACTTCCCCCTGATAAGGATGATAACATCACTGGTAAGAGTGATAAAGTCACTGATAACGATGAAATCATCAGGTCAATGATACCTATGTTACAGAATTCCCAATGTAAAGAAAATGGGTCAAGTAGTGTAAAGCTATACTATTAACAGTTGCACATCAATGTACTTATCTTGTTAATCCTGTATAATACCACTTGATGTGGATATGTATCCTGTCTTTGGAGGAATTTATGTATAATTTACCTGAAGCCTTTCACAGATGCTTTAATAAACTTATGCACTCACCGTACCGTGGTTGCTGTGTCCAAATCACATTGTCACTCGACTGTGCTGCCTTCCAGGTGAGGTGGCAGACTTCAAGCGACTGCGAGGTGGCGTCCGCTTCTTGAATGTCCTGCCGAAGACTGCGACAGGGAAGGTGTCGAGGCGAGATCTGCGGAAGCTCGCCAGGGAGGAAGCTCCAGCGGACGACTGAACCCTGCCAGTCACGCACTGGCAGCCATCACCGAGGGAAATGCGCTTCGTGTCACCACCGTTGTCAATCTCGTTGCTGTTCTGAGTAGCTCGCTCTGTTAGCTCACTGTGAAGAAGAGGGCTGTTGCGTCACAAGAAGGGAGTGTAGAGACTTGCTTAACGATGCACAGAGTCTTTCACTACCAACTGAGAGTCAACAGAAATGAGAGTTCTTTTGTTTCAAATTCGTTGATCAAATCCTTTTCTGAAGATTTACATGATACAATTATCGTAATATTTAATGTATATAAGTGTTGAGATTAAATTTCTTTGATTGTATTGTCACTACTTATTCTCGTCTTGTTCTAGTAAACTCTAAGAAAATCTCAGTACTAGAAACTGTGTCTGTCACATGTGAATTTGCGATAATTTTTACCTTTTCGTCACTTTTCACAGATACTGATGTGAGAGATACTGTGAGATACTGATCATAGGCTTAACGTATGCAATTATTATCGTCAATCACTAGTCGTTTATATATTGTAGATGCCCAATCTTTAACGTTTTAAACTTTGAAATGCTCAGTGAATACCAAGAGCGCGGTATTAAATCCGGCGAAAGGAAAGACTGCACTGACATCACTATACACATTAACAAAACGCTTAAAATATAAGAGAATATGTCACGTTATGTCCACGACACAAACACTGTAGGGCCTATATATACTACCAGAAATCAGAAGCAGGTACCAGGTATTCAACAGTGTCGAAACAAATGCAGTGAACGACAACATAACTAACGTGATGTTCACCGGACCAATCTAAGAACTATGGAGAAAGATTGGGAAATATATTACATATTTCGGCGCATTGTCTCAAAATATTGCCGATCTACTTAAGAATACCGCTGTAGAAATAAGTTTCCAGGCACCATAATGAAATGTAGCAGAGTTTACGGTTGAAATGCAAATGAGATCGTGCCATCTTTGTTTGAAGTACACGACGAAGCATTCTCGTCCAATCATCTTGAAAAAATTGTAATAGACGACCACAGAATAAACACCCAAGTACGCTGCAATGCAGGCAATGATTCTTGCAGACTTAATCGCCATAAAAGCCTTTACTGACAGTGGGTCTTAGACGACAGGACAGAGAAAAGTGCCTCCTGTGGTGTCACCGCCAGACACCACACTTGCTAGGTGGTAGCCTTTAAATCGGCCGCGGTCCGTTAGTATACGTCGGACCCGCGTGTCGCCACTATCAGTGATTGCAGACCGAGCGCCGCCACACGGCAGGTCTAGAGAGACTTCCTAGCACTCGCCCCAGTTGTACAGCCGACTTTGCTAGCGATGGTTCACTGACTACATACGCCCTCATTTGCAGAGACGACAGTTTAACATAGCCTTCAGCTACGTCACTTGCTACGACCTAGCAAGGCGCCATGTTCAGTTACTATGTCTTCTGAACAGATACTATTCTGACTCATGTAGCGTCAAGAGCGACGTTCATCACCTAAATTCGTCCGCTTTCTGAATTCTAATTCCTTGTCATGTTCCAGATCTCACGTCAGTATAATCCTTCCCTCCTCACGCCAGCCTGCGTGAGCTAAACGCGTACATTTCGGCCTCCTCTCGTAATACGGTGTTGGTTCTTCTGCCAACACAACACCTCCTGCTAGGACTGTCCGTCTGCCAGAAAACTCAGGCCCTGCGCATGCGTTACTTTGCTCTGGAAATGCTGTTGCCGCACGCACACGGAATGAACTGCACATATATTAAATATATTCGCAGTTGTGAATACGGAGAACCGTCAGCTGTGTTGTATCGTACTTTTGAAAAAACCACAAAAGGAGATTTTACTTGTCGCTACGCTCAACTGTCTATACTGCGCTGACAGGAACATGAGAGGAGAAAGCTTAAATACTGATAACGATTGACGACAAAACACACCCGACTATTTACGAATACTCAGCTTTGTACAAAAAATGGTTCAAATGGCTCTGAGCACTATGGGACTTAACATCTGTGGTCATCAATCCCCTAGAACTTAGAACTAATTAAACCTAACTAACCTAAGGACATCACACACATCCATGCCCGTGGCAGGATTCGAACCTGCGACCGTAGCAGTCCCGCGGAGCTTTGTAGAAGTCGGCTCAGGCAGCAGATCCTGAAGTTCAACTACTGTTCCACAAGTTAACGCTCAGTCGTACACAGTTCTTGTCCCACTAGAAAGTTCACTGAAGACGCGCTGGTGTGGACTCGCTAGAAGCAGACGATGCGACGCCAAGTACACGAGTGGAGGGCGGAGGGCGGAGGGCGGAGGCCGGTCTTCTGACTCGCGACTGTCCGCTCTGCACTTTTGATGTAAAATTGTTATCGAATTAATTAATTAATTGATCAATTAATTTTCCTCATCCGCCCGATGGCGTCTTTTGTTGTCCCTGTCCCCTACGACATCAACGCCCTCCACCCCTGAAAATGGCGGGAAACCTTTGCTGAAAATAGGGCAGATTGGTTACTTCCACTAACCTAATTTCCTCCTCCTCCTTGCCGCCCTCCCAAATCCTGTCACATCACCCTTGGTGAAACCGACAGTCTCTGTCTGGCTGCTGGAGAGGAAGGTTAGGTTAGTGTACCTTTTTTTTGATGGGAAACGGCAATTCTGTGCTTGGGAGGAAGGCAGGGTAGTTAATTTATTTCTGTATTTATAATTTAGTTGGATTACCTCCAGTAACCTAACTCAGAAGCGCTTGTGTTCACTTCGACGTGTAGTGACCGACCGAGCTAGATCACACTGCAGCTGTCGGCCTGCCCACTCCTGCCCCCAATCGTATGACGTCACCCCCCCCTCCCCCAACACCAACACTCCCCTGGAAATGGTGGGAAACGGTCAATCTTTGTCCAGCTGCCAATGACGGTGGTTACGTTGGTGTACATTATTTATTTTTGGTCGGAAACTCAAGTAAGAAGGTCTCCGAATTACACATCTATAAGCATGGTGCTACACAGCGAGTAACTAAAACCGCAGTACGGCTCAAAATTGATAATATCACGCAACAGGTGCTCTCCTGCTGAAAAAAAATCACAATACCGATAGAACCAAATAACAGCCGGACTCAAAATAAATAGTAACTCACACAGGATGCTCCATTCACTTACAAGTCGAAAAAAATCTCTCTGCTCCAGAATTGCTGGGCAAAAGACTCAATCTAAAACGATAACGAAACCAATCCCATAAGCCGATATACATTAAGAAATTACGGAGAAACTAGGATTGTAGTGATGCTAAAAAAATCGCTCTTCACATACCTGCTACTGTCGTGTTCATCAGTTTTCTGATACGCTGATTGGGCTTAATTTATATTTGCCACCGGAGTCAGGGACGTTAATGCACTTGTTTCTTTATTTTCCTCACTTTTCTGAACACAGTTCTGCAACGGGACGCTCCCACTGGTGTCTAAGCACATACGGGAAAATCAGAACAATATCTAAAATTTCATGACGTATTTCGAAATCCACACCAGATGCTGATAAAAAATACAGACACACACACAGCAGATTCGATGGCAGATTAAAACTGAGTGCCGACCTGAGACTCGAACTCGGGACCTTTGCCTTTCGTGGGCAAGTGCTCTACCGTCCTCCTAGAATTCGAAGCACTGTCCTACAGAAAAAAAGGCTGGAATTTTCATTGTCTTAAAACTGCTGGCCTGGAGCCACAATGAGGGGTGGGTGAAAGCATTCCACTTGTCCGAACTAGGGGAAGCTGGTCTGCTCGGACTTGTCTCTGAACATGAAGACATCATGTGACTTTCTGACGTCATAGAACTTGCTGTGAATAGAGCTTCGTCGGCCGGAGTGGCCGAGCAGTTCTAGGTGCTTCAGTCTGGAACCGCGCGACTGCTACAGTCGCAGGTTCGAATCCTGCCTCGGGCATGGATGTGTGTGATGTTCTTAGATTAGTTAGGTTTAATGTAGTTCTAAGTTCTAGGGGACTGATGACCTCAGATGTTAAGTCCCATAGTGCTTAAGTCCCATAGTGCTCAGAGCCAATAGAGCTTCCTGGTTGGTTCTTACTGAATTTACCAGCCAAAATGTTGCTGCTAGTGCGGGAGAAACCACGAACAAATTACGAGAATTTCAGTGGAAAACTATTTTCGAACAGATCGAAAGAAACATACAACAGCCATATTGCACTGACAGTTAGGCCCTGCCAAAGAGGTCTACAGGTCGTGAAATACGGAAGCCATTGCCAAAGACACTTGGTCAATTACGTTGCTCTGCTACTGTGGAGAAAAGGTTGAATTTTTTCGGCTCGAAACCGATCTGCAACCAGGATGTATCACCACAAATGATTGCTCCACCATGCCATATCACTCTGTCGCCGAAGTAAACACAATTCATGTAGCTATCGACCGCCAGCCACTCCTACAGGGTGTTTCAAAAATGACCGGTATATTTGAAACGGCAATAAAAACTAAACGAGCAGCGATAGAAATACACCGTTTGTTGCAATATGCTTGGGACAACAGTACATTTTCAGGCGGACAAACTTCCGAAATTACAGTAGTTACAATTTTCAACAACAGATGGCGCTGCAAGTGATGTGAAAGATCTAGAAGACAACGCAGTCTGTGGGTGCGCCATTCTGTACGTCGTCTTTCTGCTGTAAGAGTGTGCTGTTCACAACGTGCAAGTGTGCTGTAGACAACATGGTTTATTCCTTAGAACAGAGGATTTTTCTGGTGTTGGAATTCCACCGCCTAGAACACAGTGTTGTTGCAACAAGACGAAGTTTTCAACGGAGGTTTAATGTAACCAAAGGACCGAAAAGCGATACAATAAAGGATCTGTTTGAAAAATTTCAACGGACTGGGAACGTGACGGATGAACGTGCTGGAAAGGTAGGGCGACCGCGTACGGCAACCACAGAGGGCAACGCGCAGCTAGTGCAGCAGGTGATCCGACAGCGGCCTCGGGTTTCCGTTCGCCGTGTTGCAGCTGCGGTCCAAATGACGCCAACGTCCACGTATCGTCTCATGCGCCAGAGTTTACACCTCTATCCATACAAAATTCAAACGCCACAACCCCTCAGCGTCGCTACCATTGCTGCACGAGAGACATTCGCTAACGATATAGTGCACAGGATTGATGACGGCGATATGCATGTGGGCAACATTTGGTTTACTGACGAAGCTTATTTTTACCTGGACGGCTTCGTCAATAAACAGAACTGGCGCACATGGGGAACCGAAAAGCCCCATGTTGCAGTCCCATCGTCCCTGCATCCTCAAAAAGTACTGGTCTGGGCCGCCATTTCTTCCAAAGCAATCATTGGCCCATTTTTCAGATCCGAAACGATTACTGCATCACGCTATCTGGACATTCTTCGTGAATTTGTGGCGGTACAAACTGCCTTAGACGACACTGCGAACACCTCGTGGTTTATGCAAAATGGTGCCCGGCCACATCGCACGGCCGACGTCTTTAATTTCCTGAATGAATATTTCGATGATCGTGTGATTGCTTTGGGCTATCCGAAGCATACAAGAGGCGGCGTGGATTGGCCTCCCTATTCGCCAGACATGAACCCCTGTGACTTCTTTCTGTGGGGACACTTGAAAGACCAGGTGTACCGCCAGAATCCAGAAACAATTGAACAGCTGAAGCAGTACATCTCATCTGGATGTGAAGCCATTCCGCCAGACACGTTGTCAAAGGTTTAGGGTAATTTCATTCAGAGACTACGCCATATTATTGCTACGCATGGTGGATATGTGGAAAATATCGTACTATAGAGTTTCCCAGACCGCAGCGCCATCTGTTGTTGACAATTGTAACTACTGTAATTTCGAAAGTTTGTCCGCCTGAAAATGTACTGTTGTCCCAAGCATATTGCAACAAACGGTGTATTTCTATCGCTGCTCGTTTAGTTTTTATTGACGTTTCAAATATACCGGTCATTTTTGAAACACCCTGTACATATACCACGAAGATACGCAGGTCCCAAACACAGAAGCGCATGCGCTGTGTATAGTCGCAGTGCTAGATATCGCCAGTGACGTCGGTCGATTATCCACCACGGCCAACGGTCACTATGCAACTGCATTCTGCATGCGATGGACTGGCGCCCTCCGCGGACCGCGGTCCCTCACCAAACGTGTACAAAGGTTGGCGTGGTTCCTCCAGCACGAAGGCGTCCGCTAACAGCACCGTTTCCGGCCGGGCCTGCTTGCTGCCGTGGTTTCTGCAACGAGTTGCGACCATCTCCGGACTCGGGGATTACAAGAATATTTACTTTCTGAGTTCCATCGATGAGAAATGCATCGTCAATCACGAATTAATTTAGCGATATCGGCTCACACGTCCGATTTTACTCGCCAAAAAGCGATGATATTTGAGACACCTTTATATAGAAATCATCGAGTAGCGTATAAAAATTTCCAGAATTTCGTGTATTTTCACATATTTTGCCGGAATATCATACCATTTACGCGACAATTCTCGATATCAATCGCATTGCAGTATGCAGTACATCTACATACATGCTCCGCAATCCACCATACGGTGCGTGGCGGAGGGTACTTCGTACCACAACTAGCATCTTCTCTCCCTGTTCCACTCCCAAACAGAACGAGGGAAAAGTGACTGCCTATATGCCTCTGTACGAGCCCTAATCTCTCTTATCTTTGTGGTCTTTCCTCGAAATATAAGTTGGCTGCAGTAAAATTGTACTGCAGTTAGCCTCAAATGCTGGTTTTCTAAATTTCCTCAGTAGCGATTCACGAAAAGAACGCCTCCTTTCCTCTAGAGACTCCCACCCGAGTTCCTGAAGCATTTCCGTAACACTCGCGGGATGATCAAACCTACCAGTAACAAATCTAGCAGCCCGCCTCTGAACTGCTTCTATGTCCTCCCTCAGTCAGACCTGATAGGGATCCCAAATGCTCGAGCAGTACAATCCAACGTCTGCGCAGTATCATTATGAGAGTGGAAATTATATCTTTAGAGAGCCGAAACTTTAGCATGGGACATGCTCAAACTGTTGAGTAACTAGAAACTTATCTCATCTGCGAAGATTTTTAAGTGTAAACTCTTAAATAGGGGAAACAGGTGGTTCACTCGTATTTCTTTTAACGAATATCGATGTCAGTTATACAACAGATTCTATATCATCCTTGCCCTTTAAAAAGTCAATTAAGCTCATAATACTCACAATCTTACATGTTTCTCATGTCTAGAAAACCAGCAAATATCTGTTCCATCGGTGTTTCACCATCTCGATGCAGATAACACATCACAATAGATGTTGTCTCAACCAAATAAAGACGAGAAATGTGTAGAATGGCATCATACCACATATTCGAACAACAGGCTTCTGATTCCGGTCTGCAGAGATCAGTCGCAGATGGACAAAAGGCTCATGAACAGGACGCTTCCTGCAACCACTTAAAAGTATCTCTCGGAAAGAGTGAACAGTAGCGAAATACCTGACTATTCGTCACGGATGAAGAGCTGAATCGTCAACAGTGAGGTGCTTCCAAACGTTCTGGATGTGCTCACACTGTCTGTAAGTGGTACTCAGCTAAGTGAAATCAGGCCCTTGTAGGAGCAACGTTAGGCCAATGAAAGGTACATCTTAATGCTTGTCACTGCTGGTACCTCTATCTCTCCCTGATAGCTATACATGCCGGAACGTTTTAGCAAAATTGCTAAATGATTTAGAAAAAATATCTGAATGGTGCGAAAATTGGCAGTTGAGCCTAAATAACGAAAAGTGTGAGGTCATCCACATGAGTGCTAAAAGGAATCCGTTAAACTTCGGTTAAATGATAAATCAATCAAATCTAAAGACCGTAAATTCAACTAAATACCCAGGAATTACAATTAAAAACAACTTAAATTGGAAGGAACGCATACAAAATGTTGTGGTGAAGGCTAACCAAAGCCTGCGTTTTATTGACAGGACACATAGAAAATGTAACAGACCTACTAAGGAGACTGCCTACACTACGCTTGTCCGTCCTCTTTTAGAATACTGCTGCGCGGTGTGGGATCCTTAGCAGGTAGGACTGACGGAGTACATCGCAAAAGTTCAAAGAAGGGCAGCACGTTTTGTATTATCGCGAAATATGGGAGAGAGTGTCACTATAATGATGCAGGATTTGGACTGGACATCATTAAAGCAAAGGCGTTTTTCGTTGCGACGGAATCTTCGCACGAAATTCCGATCACCAACTTTTTTCTCCGAACGCGAAAATATTTTGTTGACACCGACCTACATAGGGAGAAACGATCACCACGATAAAATAAGGGACATCAGAGCTCGTACGCAAAGGTGTAGGTGTTCGTTCTTTCCGCGCGCTATATGAAATTGGAAGAATAGGGAATTGTGAAGGTGGTTCGATGAACCCTCTACCGGGCACTTAAATGTGATTTGCAGAGTATCCATGTAGATGTAGATGTAGACTGGTCAGGGCTGTTCTTGACGCCTTTTACTGATGATACCTTCATACCTCTCCTGCCAGAAACTTTTATGGTCTGTTGTTTGTTGGATTTAATGTTTTGTGAGAGATGATTACAAAACCCTTTTCGAAAAAAATGTTGACGTGGAAGCTGTGTGTCCTAGTCCACACCAGTCTGACGACGGAATTCAGTCAGAAATCCTTTCTCTACACGCTTAAGCCGTGTACTCACGAGGACACATAATTGTGCAATAAGATGTGCAACTTCATGTTCCAACAGCTAGCATGCTATCTGGTAGCTGCGTTTGAACACACAACGACTGCAGATGGCGCAACACTATCTTATAAAATGGCTGATGACGAACTGAGAGTGGCAGCTGCCGCTTAAGCAATCATTACTGCAGTAATATCACGGCGACGTCGACGAAGGAATTTACGCTGACGTAATAGAAGGTGGTGGAGTAGACCTTGGAGTTTTAAGACGTGACGACGGCGGTCGAGAATTGCACAGTTTATTACACGATGAATGGAGGTTGAGGAACAGGGAGTCATACAAAAATTTTATGAGATGAGCTAGACGGAATTCTTGACATTGCTTCGTTTTGTAGGTTCAAGAATAACGAAGCAATCCACAGTTATGCGAGAATGTATCTCAGCTTCAAAGAGGTGAGTAGGTACCCTTATATATGCCTAATCTTACGAGGCTGCTGTACGTACAGTGCATACTTGTAACCTGTAACTACTTCCATAATTGTCTTAAGGTTAGTTCTAACACTAATGTTTCTAGCTGCTGGAGAGAGCCCAATGTTTTCATTCAGAATACCTGTAAGCACGATATCCTTAATTATTCCTGGAACTTGTGACGCAATTTACGAGACCTTGAAGGATTCATCCATGAACGTACGTTGACTTTGTTAAACTTCATCAGAAATAACCAAAATAAGTTAATGTAATAACACATTTAAATAAGTTGAAAAGTGAAATAAAGAAAACATTTTTGTTCAGATGTGTTACTCTCTGCAAGGAACATATTTCGAGATGAGGGTGTGCCACAACTTTTTGATGCAGTTTCGTTTGTTACGTTTACTTAGTCGGCAAACCCCTAGCATTCCCATTATCCTGCTCAATTCATTAGAAATAGCAACAAATTCTTTAAAGTGGAATTCTTAACAATTTCTAAAAAAATATTTTTTTGGGGGAAGGATGTATCTCAAATCCAACCTTCAGCTATGCGTATGTCCAGGTATTGTCACATATTTATATAGTTTGGCAATTATATTCAAAATGTATCCATACACTGTAAACGTTTATTTAAAGAATTGAACCTTACAATTTATAGGGCGAAACTGCTTCTCCCCTACCTGTGGAATTTTCAGACAAAATCAGTGCACTCCGTAATTAATCACATTCAGTTCTTAGGGAAAATGTGTCTGATACATAGTGATTCCAGCCTGTAAGATCGCACTAATTTTTTGTTTCATGTGTATGAAAGTCACATTGACATATTCACCTCACATTTTCTATCTTTCAGTTGCCACCAACAGAAAGTGAATGGAAACGTATATCAAAACAGTTCCAAAACATGTGGAACTTTCCAAATTGTCTTGGTGCTTTACACGAAAGCATGTAAAATTCCGACCACCAAGATGTATGGGATCACACTACCACAATTACAAAGAACGTAACAGCATTGTGTTACTGGGAATTGTTGGTGCACAGTATAAATTTACATGTGTGGCTGTAGGTTGCAATGGGAGGATTAGTGTTGGAGGACTGTTCCAGAGCAGTCCACTCTGTGAAATTCTTACAGATGCTGAAAATGTAATGAACATTACTAATTTCCTACACGAGAGATAGTATCAGACACTCAAACTTCAGTGCCTTTTATAGCTGCAACTGATGATGCCAAAATGAGATTTTCACTCTGCAGCGGAGTGTGCACCGATATGAAACTTCCTGGCAAATTAAAACTGTGTGCCGGACCGAACTCGAACTTGGGAACTTTGCCTTTCGCGGGCAAGTGTTCTACCATCTGAGCTACTAAAGCATGACTCCCGCCCCGTCCTCACAGGTTTACTTCCGCCAGTACCTCGTCTCCTATATTCCAGACGCAGGAGACCTTCCGTGAAGTGTGGAAGGTAGGAGACGAGGTACTGGGAGAAGTACAGCTTTGAGGGCGGGGTGTGAGTCGTGCTTGGGTAGCTGAGATGGTAGAGCACTTGCCTACGAAAGGCAAAGTTTTCAATCTGCCAGGAAGTTTCGTAACTGATGATATCTTTCCTTATCAGAGCATATAATGAAGCCATGTAAGACAAATCTCAAACAAGAACAGAAAATATTTAACTACCGTCTGAGAAGGGCAAGTAGAATTTCTGTAAATTCTTTTGGAATACTGAGGAATAGGTTCAGAATTCTCCTTAAGACAATGGAGCTACCTGTTGAAACTGTAGAGAAAATCACACTGTCTACTTGCGTCCTAAATAATTTTTTCCTGTACACATGTGGGAAGAGTTATATTGGACAACTGGAAAAGAAAGAGGACACAAATCACTGTGTTATCGTTCCAGGAGAACGGCAGCAAAGTAATCTAAGTGGCATAGGAAGATTCGGTCAACACAAGTCAGTTAAAGAAGCAAGGAAAGTGAGGGACACTCTACAGGAATGTGGGATTCCTCAAAAAACAGTTCACTGCTGATACAGTGCCAAATCTTGAAAATAAGTAATGTAAATTATGACTGAAAAGTTAATATCATATGTAGGAGAGTGTATGATATTCATAAACTAACTTAGCTGGTATTAGCAATAAATTTTGTAATTTGGATTTGCTATAATTATAATCCACATTCAGCATAAAGCACTGCATTCAATTTGTATTTTATAGATATTAAGCAATTACAATTTAATGAAAATAAACAAATAAACAGTCTTGTTACTCATTATTGCCCAGGTCTTCCTCTTGTACAGTACAGAATATGTTAAATTCTCTCTTTTAGCTTTTATCAGCAGTGCTTTACTTTTTATTTACCTGTAGTTACTGCAGTTACATATGAACCAAATACTTCAACATCAGTTGGAGCAGTTTTTGGTTTATTTATGCTGGTCAATATATTGTCAGCTCTTTTCAAAATAGCATTTTCTCCTTCATTTCTTAAGCGCTCTTCCTTTTTGTCTCCTCGGTCTTACCTCTTCCACATGGATTACTGTAGGCTGATGACGATGACGCTGTTTGAAATGGCTGGCCATCTCGTGCAACTTCACATTCCTCTTTAATTAAGAAATCGTCACTAACATCAGTAGGAGACACTGGGATGTCACTGACGAGATACTCGTCATGAAAAAAAAAAAAAAATGATAGCAGTTGTACAAAGCTTGCACTGTGTACTTAGCACTCTTTGTTATTGGATATTTATGGCCAGTACGAGACACTGTGCAAGATCATAGGCCACGAATTCAGCTTCACAACGAATTTAATTTTCAGCTACAAAGGAGAAAAGAATATGAACAGTAGTGGGGTTCAAACCCACAGTCTTCGAATTGTAAACTAAACGCATCACACAAGTGAGATATTCATTTGCATTGCACATTTGTTAGTATATTATATGTAGTGATGTTCGCCAAGACAAACAAGTTATGGCGGCTGGTGTGGCCGAGCGGTTCTAGGCGGTTCAGTCTGGAACCGCGCGACCGCTACGGTCGCAGGTTCGAATCCTGCCTCGGGCATGGATGTGTGTGATGTCCTTAGGTTAGTTAGGTTTAAGTAGTTCTAAGTTCTAGGGGACTGATGACCTTAGATGTTAAGTCCCATAGTGCTCAGAGCCATTTGAATCATTTGAACCACAAACAAGTTATCAGCTTACTTTTTTTCACTTACTTTAATAACTGCTGAGGAAACTGTTGGGTATTGTATTGTATGTTAACCGGGGGCCTAGAAATGATGGAGAAGCTCTGTGCCCGCCACAGCCGCAGTGGTCCGCAACCCTACGACGACTACCGCAGTCCACTTCACCCTTCCGCCACCCCACACCGAACCACTATTTCAGGGTTATTGTGCGGTTCGGCCCTCGGTGAACCGCTCCCCCTCACCCCCCCCCCCCCCCCCCCCTCAGGTAACGTCTCACACCAGACGAGTGTAAGCCGCATGTTTGCGTGGTAGAGTAATGGTGGTGTATGCGTACGTGGAGAACTTGTTTGAGCAGAAATCGCTGACATAGTGTAGCCGAGGCGGAGTAATGGGATCCAGCCCGCATTCGCCGAGGCAGATGGAAAACCGCCTAAAAACCATCCACAGACTGGCCGGCTCACCAGACCTCGACCCAAGTCCGCCGGGCGGATCCGAGCCGGGGACCAGACGCTCCTTCCCAATCCGGAAAACCGTGCGTTAAACCGAACGGCTAACTGGGCGGGCAAAAAAATCTGAAAGGTAAAAAATTTACTTACTGTGGCGTTACTGTTTTTAGTGTATTCTTGTGCGAATTCTGCGCTGCAAGTTCGTTTCCTTGCCTGAACGTGGTCTCGATAAACGTAAGTTTCTTAAAATACTACAACGTGGGTTCAAACACATCAGCAGATCCCATACCACTCTTTGTCGAAACTTTTATTTTATTAAGTTCTGACACTATTGTCATGCGGAAACTTTCCGTCGACGCTACGACTATTTTGCCGAGTGAGTATTGCCTAGAGTGTTTGTTATGGTATGTGGGTGATTTTGTGTCATAAAGACATGTTTCGTGTCTGTATGCGTCAATAAGAATTTCTATAGCTTCCTTAGACCACTCCATTATCACACGGTGCGCTACCGATAGCAAAAACAAACAGATGTATGCACGCAAATGGCAGCCATATGGCGCGGAGTGTAGCTTCGTTCGGTTGCGTGCCATTTACTAGCAGTGCAGTGGCACGCCACCATAGGCGCGCAAGGGGACCGTCCACACGAAGCACTTGACTCGCTGCGCCAGTCGTGGCGCAAGAAACGTCTCCGTCTGTGCTGATCGCGCGGCGAGCGGCGAGCGCGGCCCCAGATGCCGGGTGAGGCGGCGCGCGGAGTGGCGTGGGATCCAAACACAAATATGCACTCGGACTCCCGTGTATAGAGTGACGAGAGCTAACAGAAGCCGTCGCCGGTAGAGAATAATAGCATACTTAAGCAACACCTGGTGTGTGTTGGGCATGCAGCCAATGGCCCTCTCTGTTAGTAAATTACGGTTTCTGTCGATCGCCTTCACAGACAAAGTTAGATACACCTCTCTAACCTCTCCGTTGTCAAAACTTTTAACGGGAGCCTCCAACAATACAGCTATTTTCAGACTATTCTGCCATTGACGCTGAAAGCTGTCTCATCAGAGAGAGAGAGAGAGAGAAAGAGAGAGAGAGAGAGGTAATACCTGCCGAAACCAGACAGTTCTTCGTATACAAAATTCCTGTCTAGAGTATCTTATGCACCAGTAAGCGTTCTTGCTTCCAAGAAATTGTTGCATGCTGAGGGAAAATGGTTCCTGAAAACCGACATCCTGGCCTTGTGAACGGTAGCAAAGTACCTGTCGGCAGACCGCCCCTTTCTAAACTGTATCGTGCCCTGTATTCGTAGCGACTGTGGAAGCACGTTTTCACGTCGCTAAAGTATCGTCAAAGTACCGTATTACGTGAGCTATATTTCTTCCGAGTATTGTCTCACCCGGTAAAAAAAAAAAAAAATAAATAAATAAATAAAATTAAAAAAATTAAAAAAATTCTTATTTGTTACGAATCACAACAAAGAACGGCTGATTACCGCTGCAACTCACAGCCGTCCTCCCCCGCCATGTGCAAAGTGGAGTGCACTGTACAGCAGGAACACTCACATCTTTATTTAAGAAAATACCTTACAGGGAGAGAGCTGCCTATTCCGCGATCGCAAAGTTCGCGATCACTAGACAGGTCGAGAACTCAATCACAGGTTTGACGCGGAAATTCTCCGATTTACGTGGAAAACTGATTTATAGCTGATTTCAAAGTGTTAAATATAGTTCCGACGTAAACAGAAACGTGTAAGACTATATCTTCTTTATTTGGAAATTTCACGTTGCTCCTCGATTTTACCATGAAAAGTCAGTGACTTGCTGTATGTATGTCACCTGCCGTCATTTGGGAATTTTATGTAGGAGTCTGATGTTAAGGGGCACACCATAAAACACGGATGGATTCTACGTTTCGCGTGACAAATTCGAAATGTATCAACGTTGTCTTCTTGTGTAACACAGAATCGACGCTGTAATGTGTACCGATATGCTATTCGACAGCCGTTCCCATTTTTCAGGAACTGATAGTAGATCTCATATGTTTTCTGACTTGTGTAGACACGATTACGTTTTGCTCTCGTATTTCGACGTTCGACTTACACATTCAGTGGAAACTCTTGATCTCATTATACCGAACAAGCTGTTACGCAGCACAAGTGGAGTATGTCGTATACTGCCCTTGTCGTCACCGTTGAGCTGGCCTCCTTCCACACGGAACCACGTCACGTTTTACGATTCACGTAAGAGTACTGTGCACTTACAACAGCGCACGGGTTTCTTCGTACTGAGACAGCGCCCATTAGGGCAGCCATCTCGTGCACGTTGTTTGTGGCAGGGTGCACAGCGACCATCAGTCGAAGATGTTCGCTTCCATTCTTGTGGGTTTAAAGTGGCCACGACTCTCAGCGCGTGCGCGCGTTGCAATGTTAGGCACAGTCATACAAACGAAGAAACTGAGAAAGAAAACGAAGTCGTCACATCCTCCTTAAAAGTTCGTTCAAGTAAATATACTGCAAGCTGTTGCATTCTTCGTCTGCTGCATGTTTTTTTCGATCTCTACAAAAATAGTTTTCCGCTGAAATTATCGTAATTTTTCCGTCTGTAGAATGTGGCGGATAGTGCTCCAACTCCAACAGTGGCATTATGACGAGTAAATGCAGTAAGAACCAATCACGATACTCCATTCCCACTGTTCCATAACGACAGAGACTCACAGAGCAATCTTTGTGTGTGTGTGTGTGGGGGGGGGGGGGGGGGGGACGATGGGAGGATGGGAGTCCCTATAGACTGTTTCGAACAGGACAGGGGCAGAACAAGGCATCTACGGAAAGTTCCGTGACGTCCTCCTGCTCCGACAGGTGGAATGCTGTCTCCCGCACGCCATTGTGACCCCACACCAGCAGTTCTAACACATCGAAAAGTCACAGAAAATTCCAGCCATTTTTCTCGTCTGTAGGGCAGTGCTTCGAATTCTATGAGAATCTTTTAAACGTCCGGTCTGCTGTGTGTGTCTGTAATTTTTTTTCTTACTATCAGTTGTGTGCTTCGTAATATGTCATGAACTTTTAGATATGTAGATGTTCTGATTTTCCTGTCTCTGCTTAGACACCAGTATGAATTTCCTATTGTGAAACAGTGTTTCGAAAAGTGAGGTAAATAAAAAATAAGTGCCTTAGCATCCCTGACTCCAGCAGCAAATATAAACTAAACCCACTCGGAGTTTCAGAAGAGTGATGAACATCACAATAACAGATATTTGTGCAGTACGATTTTTTTAAAATATCACTTCAGTTCTCATTTCTTCGTAATTTCTACATGTGTATCTGTTTCGGGAGTGGTTTCAGTTGTCGTTTTAAACTGAGTCTCATTCCTCTCAGTTTACAAGTCAAGCAGAGAGATCTACACTCCTGGAAATGGAAAAAAGAACACATTGACACCGGTGTGTCAGACCCACCATACTTGCTCCGGACACTGCGAGAGGGCTGTACAAGCAATGATCACACGCACGGCACAGCGGACACACCAGGAACCGCGGTGTTGGCCGTCGAATGGCGCTAGCTGCGCAGCATTTGTGCACCGCCGCCGTCAGTGTCAGCCAGTTTGCCGTGGCATACGGAGCTCCATCGCAGTCTTTAACACTGGTAGCATACCGCGACAGCGTGGACGTGAACCGTATGTGCAGTTGACGGACTTTGAGCGAGGGCGTATAGTGGGCATGCGGGAGGCCGGGTGGACGTACCGCCAAATTGCTCAACACGTGAGGCGTGAGATCTCCACAGTACATCGATGTTGTCGCCAGTGGTCGGCGGAAGGTGCACGTGCCCGTCGACCTGGGACCGGACCGCAGCGACGCACGGATGCACGCCAAGACCAAAGGATCCTACGCAGTGCCGTAGGGGACCGCACAGTCACTTCCCAGCAAATTAGGGACACTGTTGCTCCAGGGGTATCGGCGAGGACCATTCGCAACCGTCTCCATGAAGCTGGGCTACGGTCCCGCACACCGTTAGGCCGTCTTCCGCTCACGCCCCAACATCGTGCAGCCCGCCTCCAGTGGTGTCGCGACAGGCGTGAATGGAGGGACGAATGGAGACGTGTCGTCTTCAGCGATGAGAGTCGCTTCTGCCTTGGTGCCAATTACGGTCGTATGCGTGTTTGGCGCCGTGCAGGTGAGCGCCACAATCAGGACTGCATACGACCGAGGCACACAGGGCCAACACCCGGCATCATGGTGTGGGGAGCGATCTCCTACACTGGCCGTACACCACAGGTGATCGTCGAGGGGACACTGAATAGTGCACGGTACATCCAAACCGTCATCGAACCCATCGTTCTACCATTCCTAGACCGGCAAGGGAACTTGCTGTTCCAACAGGACAATGCACGTCCGCATGTATCCCGTGCCACCCAACGTGCTCTAGAAGGTGTAAGTCAACTACCCTGGCCAGCAAGATCTCCGGATCTGTCCCCCATTGAGCATGTTTGGGACTGGATGAAGCGTCGTCTCACGCGGTCTGCACGTCCAGCACGAACGCTGGTCCAACTGAGGCGCCAGGTGGAAATGGCATGGCAAGCCGTTCCACAGGACTACATCCAGCATCTCTACGATCGTCTCCATGGGAGAATAGCAGCCTGCATTGCTGCGAAAGGTGGATATACACTGTACTAGTGTCGACATTGTGCATGCTCTGTTGCCTGTGTCTATGTGCCTGTGGTTCTGTCAGTGTGATCATGTGATGTATCTGACCCCAGGAATGTGTCAATAAAGTTTCCCCTTCCTGGGACAATGAATTCACGGTGTTCTTATTTCAATTTCCAGGAGTGTATTTCAACCTGTAAATGAAGGGAGTATCCTACAAAAAAATTATACTAGCCTAACCATTCTTCTGGCAGCAGGTCAGGGATTGACTGTTTCCCGAAGTTTTCAGTGGAGGGTAGGTGATTGGGGGCTTGGTGTCATCACAAGGAGTGGGGGACAGAGGGCTGGGGAACTAGGTTAGTGGAAGTAGCCCAATAGCCCTATTTTCCCACCAAGGTTCTAATTTCCCGCCATGAAGTCAGTGCCACATTGCCACGTATATAGCCGCCATCTTGAACACATTTGGGAACAATGCAAGTTACACCAGAAAAAGCCTAGCCCCAATACTACTTTCTACATCCTGTAATCATACATTCCCATAGAGGAGAGATATTTTACTTAAAAGTTGCCTGCACTGTGTCGGCGGATAAATACAACATTGCAGTGTCCGTCTTATTCAGAAGTACACTACAAAGTTCCTTTGGCTATGTATGCATGTTACTGATAAATCTAGTGCTATGTTTCTTCGGACATGCATGTATCATATTTCTGAATAACACAGGCACTGCAATATCGTCATCTAACCAACGAGACACCACCTGGTAAAAAAAGTACTGTACGAGTAGAACAAAAAGATCAGTTTGCTAATTTCTTTTTTAATTCATACTAACCACTTACACCCTAGAATGTGGACGCGAGAAAATTAATTGTAATAAATTCATATTATAACTTCCCATTTAGTGTTGGAATGCAATGAAAAATTATTATTTCAGAATACGTTTTGTAAATGGAAGTTGTAGTAAGTTAGCCATGATCCGTAACAAACATATTTTGTGGAAATAAAAGCAACTGTAGTATACTTTAATTGAATTTTATAGCTAGTACACCTGCACCTGCACCTGCTCCTTGAATTTGTTGTTCATCGTAAATTTCACACATGCCAGCAATATTCACATTTAATAAAATGTAACTGAAATAAATTACGTGCTCAAACTGGATACTTTAATAAAACTATCACCGCAAATTAAACTCCTGGGTATGCATAACAAAAGCGTACCAGATGGGGTTGCTAACAAATCGTATGCTACTTACAGTAGCTTCCAATCTGGGACTGAACATTGAGTACTGCAATATACTTCACCGAACTTAAGGTAAATATTGCACTCCTGTATCATGAAATTCCACCCTCATTTATCTCATTTACTTTAAGCAGTTTGTTAAGTGTGGAGATTGCATTCTAGACGACCTCAGCTTTCACTTGTAATACCAAGATGCAGTAGAATGCCGATACTTGTTATGATTGTCAGTTTCATTCACAGAAGATGAGGAACGAATTGCTCCTCATTTATTTGGATAACACAGTGCAGGTAAGTGAAATGGACATTTTCAAGAATGACATGGCTGTAAAGCTGTGTAATTTGCAGGACTAGTGGCTTCAGACAACACAGAGATGGAGAAAATATATGAACATCATAGGAAGACACGCTTAAGGCCTCCTCATACAGAACATATTTCCCATCGCGGAGCGTGCCGGTCCAGAGTATGCACAACAAAGGTATCACCACGTCAACACTCTAAAACGACCTGCTACTTCTCGAGGAATGTGCTCCTAATCGTTATCTGCGCCTTTAGCTCTCTCGAGCGGCAGTTTCCGGCTCCATCTCACGCGAAAATCACACAGCTACTTTACAAAAACGGAACAGCTACATTAACTCTTTTTGCCATTGTCGAAGAAGAGTGAAGAAAATCGCAAAGAACATTCTGGATTCATTGGTGGCTTGAGCAACTAATTGCTGGTGAAGGAACACTGCTTGAAGCTGTACAATGATCTGAGGTACGTAGTAATGGAAGTTATTCGTAAACTCCGTTGGATGTTCATTAGATTTCTGGTTTTAAATAGAACGTAGTTAAACGATAATATTCGAATGCATATGTTGTGTACATAGTTCCGCGTAGTCAGCGCGTACACAACTTTCCCAATAGAGCGCGCCCCGCTAAGCACAACAGCGCAGGCGCAGCGCTCGTCCGTCTCCGCACTACGAGATGGCGCTGCCGATCCGCGTATTAATATGTAACGCAGCCAATGAGATTGCTGTTAACGTAGAACCTTTTCTGCTCGCGGATCACACTCGCGCAGTGATACCTGAACGCGCGAGGTATTATAACGAGTGTACAGACCTCCGATTAGTCAGTCTGCATCAGTGTGCATGAGTCTGCATTAGTCTGTACCAGTCTATAGTCAAGTTTCAGTCTGCGCCTAATAAGATTATCATATTCCTGTGCATAGCCATGAAGAGAAATGTATAGACACTTTGTCAAGTATCAGAGATATGTGAGAATAAGATTAACGTACCAAGACCAAAGGAACTTCAGATTGTCAATTGTAAACAGCATCCAGAATCAAGTTACGTAATGTCTACGCTTTTTATTATTTTAATAAATGTGTGTGAAAATAATCAAGTTCTGTTTAAAGTTGGTCACCGTCAATCTGCTACTCTAAGCGTGCAAGTGGCACTTCTATCGTCTGATCTAATGGGACAAGATAAACACGCCACGATAAGACCACGAGACATATTGCTGACACTCGCCTACTTCGTTAGAGCGACAAGTCAAATAATCTGATGGTGTGTGTGTACCGAAGGTCTTACAGTACACACACGACAGCGTACTACGTCCGTTCGTGCATGCATAATATACATATTCTCGATGTTGTAAGGCTACGTCCATTTCTGAAGTAACATACTTCTTTACATAGATATCAAGGTCGATATTCGTTTCGTAATTTCATTTGACTGGAAGAGAAGATTTATTTTCAAAGCTGCTCGCCTTCACTGAAAAACGTACGTTCTGGCAAGATGTAAACAAAAGGCAGTCCATAAAACCAAGAGATAGGTGTATATATTTCATAGAAAGTTCCATAATAGCAAATACACTCCTGGAAATTGAAATAAGAACACCGTGAATTCATTGTCCCCTACGGCACTGCGTAGGATCCTTTGGTCTTGGCGTGCATCCGTGCGTCGCTGCGGTCCGGTCCCAGGTCGACGGGCACGTGCACCTTCCGCCGACCACTGGCGACAACATCGATGTACTGTGGAGACCTCACGCCCCACGTGTTGAGCAATTCGGTGGTACGTCCACCCAGCCTCCCGCATGCCCACTATACGCCCTCGCTCAAAATCCGTCAACTGCACATACGGTTCACGTCCACGCTGTCGCGGCATGCTACCAGTGTTAAAGACTGCGATGGAGCTCCGTATGCCACGGCAAACTGGCTGACACTGACGGCGGCGGTGCACAAATGCTGCGCAGCTAGCGCCATTCGACGGCCAACACCGCGGTTCCTGGTGTGTCCGCTGTGCCGTGCGTGTGATCATTGCTTGTACAGCCCTCTCGCAGTGTCCGGAGCAAGTATGGTGGGTCTGACACACCGGTGTCAATGTGTTCTTTTTTCCATTTCCAGGAGTGTATTTGCAGTCTGTAATTTGTTTACTTTCTGACATTGACTGGCAGCCACATTGTGATTTCTGGCCACTGAGGAAACATTCCAGTCGTTGGCCGATGCAGCAGAAATTGCAGCACTTGCATTGTTTAAAGCATGACATGGACTTTTGCAGATAACACTTCTGGTGTGTCCTCGCCAGTGTGCGGAACCGGAGCTGGCTCGACGAGACAGTTTCCGACTGACGCCACGGGCGGCGCTTTGAAGTTCGCCGCCAGCCACAAGCACGATCCAGTCAGCAGCGTCCGCACAGCCGCCAATCAGACGGACTTCCGCGTTGTGATACGCGGAGGCCACAGGGACCAACGACGGTTCATGCTCGGCGTTGGCGTGCGACAGGTCACAGTGGGTTTCAGCCTGTGAGACTTTGTCTACAAGTGGAGTCGCCTATGCCCTTCGCATAGGCACAAGTGTTTACTACAGTGATTTGACAGAGCGTCGCCCAGGACGGACAAAGTCTTGCTGACCTCGTACTCAGTAACACAGGCCTTGACAGCTGACTGCCTGTCTGGAAGCACGTCCAGTGAGTGCTGTACAACTTAAATTAAGTATTGCGGCACCATAAAGTGTAAGTTTGTCACTAATTTGTTTGCACTGTCACAGTTCCTCCATCCACCTTGGAGCACCTAAACATAATACAACGTGTGTGTTCCATTGTACACAGACAAATTGTACACATCAACTTCTGTTAGATTAATAAGAAAGTCTCACAACCTCTTAGGAAAAGAAAGGCGAAACAAATTGGAATGAATGAGATTTTCACTCTGCAGCGGAGTGTGCGCTGATATGAACCTTCCTGGCAGATTAAAACTGTGTGCCGGACCGAGACTCGAACTCGGGACCTTTGCCTTTTGCGGGTAAGTGCTCTACCAACTTTTTTTTTCTTTTTTCTTTTTAATCTCATTTCGTTCGCTTTGGTTCGTTGTATCTGTTCGGGGCGGACGTCGTAAGACATCCGTGTAAGTTCGTTGTCGATCGATTTACTCAGTTTTTTTTTTTAATTACAGAGGGCAGCTAACCCTCTGACCGAACACGTTGAGCTACCGTGCCGGCGCCAACTGAGCTACCCAAGCACGACTCACGCCCCGTCCTCACAGCTTCACTTCTGCCAGTACCTCGTCTCCTACCTTACAAACCTTACAGAAGCTCTCCTGCGAACCTTGCAGAACTAGCACTCCTGAAAGAAATGATGTTGTGGTGACATGGCTTAGCCACAGCCTGGGGGATGTTTCCAGAATGAGATTTTCACTCTGCAGCGGAGTGTGCGCTGATTAGAAACTTTCTGGCAGATTAAAACTGTGCGCCGGACCGAGACTTGCCCGCGAAACGCAAAGGTCCCGAGTTCGAGTCTCTGTCCGGCACACAGTTTTAATCTTCCAGGAAGTTTCAAATTGGAATGAGTTGGACATGAACCTGCCATTTTTCTCTTCATAGCTCACAGCTCACAATGCTGTTAACTGCAGTAGACCTTCGATATGACATCCAGGTCTCTACTTACTGTATACACTGCCAAAAGATTGTATCCACCAATGTCATTATTTGATATGTAATACGAAAATTGTATCAAGAGAGGTGCTTTTAATGGATCATCATAGTGCGGTAGCAATGAAACTGTATCCTTTCTTAGCAGACGAGTTATAAGACTAAAAACAACAACTACAGGAAGCCCTTACCTACCAAAGTATAGTACCCGTCATTTTATTACAGCAAATCGTAGCTAAAACGACACGTTTATTTTCTGACGCTTTGAAACAGCTTATACTCATACCAAATACTCTGTGGTAAAGAAAACACAACGAGTACAACATTCAACGCCATACAACATGGCGACTCCAAACTTCTGCTTGTGACATAAAAAAGATGTCGCATGTCATAGGCCTCGTTTCTCTACACCAGTCAGAAACCTGAAATACCAGAGTTTGGCATTTAGTTTGGCTTAGCAGAACGTGTAATCCAACGCTGTGATGGCAGCAGCACCTCGCCCTCCAACGCTTTCACATGCTGTGAGAGAATGGCTTTAGGGAAATAAGATAGACACATTTTTCTTGCTGGAAAAAAAATGTCGGCCAGGATAGCTTGCAGCAAACGTTTGAATAAGTTGAGTCACATGCACAAGTCTGGAGAAGGTAGGAATAAGCAATAAGATTACTGAGCTATAATTCTGAATTTATGTCAGATACTCCAGGTGCCTTCGTTGGTACGCTGAACATTCCAAGGTATGTAAGTGCTTTTCCGAAATAGTTCTCTTATGGAATGATTGTTGAGCCGTGGAAAAAATTGCTGTTTTCAAGAGCGCTCCGCAGCGCGTAGTGTAAAGGCCGGTTCCCACTAGGGCTGCCGCGCGTCAAAACCGCGCGTCAGCGGCGTGGTTGCCATGGAAACGGCGTCAGCGGCACGGCGCGGCGGGCTCTGCATCGCGGTTTGACCATGTCGAACCGCTTTCGCTGCCGCATGCCGCGCTCCAGGTGCGCGCCGCCAATCACAGAACGCGCTGAGGGTGACGTCAGGCAGGGAACCCCGGGCCACACGAACTTTCGCCGAACCGCTGGCGCGGACGCGGCGGAAGCCATGAAATACTTATCATCCGATTCCAAGGAAACTTTTCGGCAGAAAAATTTGATTCTCGGGCATGTTACAGCCTGATATCTTCTCTCGATAAAGAACCGAATTTATTTTCGTTATTCGTCGTGGCTACTTCCTGTATCGCATTGACGTAAACCTTTACAGGAAATTTTAATGAGTGTGCAGAGGTAAAAACGCATTGCGTGGACTTTGCGTACAGTTCATTTTAGGTAATACATTATTGCGTATGAAATTTAGTCAACATATCGAAATTGTTTTTAAAGCTGAGAGCAGATCAATAGCTATCACCGTTCTCGAGATATTGAATGATATGTCGGCGGACGGGCTGTGCGGTGACCGTGCGCAGATCGCTCGCGACGCGACCGGTACTTCGTCCTGCTCATCGTAAACCATGTGGTTGTATCAACCGCAAATTTCCTAACCGGTTCAAGAAATCGAAACGTGTTTTTTTGCAAACGATAACTTGTGAAAAGTCATGTATTTCGTCGCATGATAAATATCCTAAATCTGTTTATCTACCGAGATATGTAACTAACTACAGTTTTTCAGAAGGGATAGATAAATTTTTATAAATCGCATTTAATAGCATGTGGAATGAGAAGTTAAACCGAAACTAATTTGCTGGTATGTCAAAAGATGTAATTTACTAAATATCTACAGCTATTGATTATTTCTTTTGGTAAGTAACAAACTTTTTTTCTTTATCCAGTGTACTTTACTGATTCAAGACGCGTTTCGCCTTTTACTTTAAGGCATCTTCGGTGGAATCTAGAATGATTCAGTTTTGTTTTGATATGTGATACTTGCAGATTATAAAACAGTTCACATCTTTTTTTACGTGAATGACTGATTACTTACAGTGAATCGAATTTTTGGCAGACATGTATGTTTCCCCTCACCTGGTCACATGCTGGAGGTTGAACTAAAACTTAGATTATGGAACATAAGCACATTTTCATGTCCGCTCTCTTTTCTTCTGTCACTAGCAGTAGACGTTTTACCGAAAACTCTGATTTCAAGTTGTAACAACAGTGTGTTCACCTCATGTCCCTTCCTGTCTGGTTTGTTTATGTACATGTTGCCAACCAGCAGAATTATATGCTGAAAACTAATGTTTGTTTATTTTTGTTCTCCTTGTATCTATGTGTGTGTGGCTAGCCAGTGATAGTTATAGAAAGTTGAAAGTGAAACCAATAGTTGTCAGACAGTGGTTGAAAGATTTGGCGTTCAGCTGATTTCAGTTTTGGTTTAAATGTTTTGTGGAGGAGTGCATGGAAGAGTAAATTCACTGCTTACATTAATAGATAAAATAGTAGAATAGTATTTCAACAGATGATTATTATCAGAATACTATCACCCAACCCCTTTGTCCTCACTCTTTGACACCCCATAATACGTCCTGTCAACTAACCCCTATTGTTGTCAAAGTTGTGCTGTAATTTCCTCTTCCTCCTCTATTTAGTTCCGTACCTCTTCTTTAGTCGCACGAGCCTCGTATCTAATCTTCAGAATTCTTATTGATCACATTTTGAAAATGCCCATTGTCTTCTTGACAGAACTGTTCATCGTCCACGTTTCACTTACATACAAGGCTGCACTCCACACAGATACCTTAGTAAAATAGTATCCAACCATTAGAATTTATATTCGATGTGAGCAAATTTTCTTTTTCAGAACGCTTTTCTTGCTATTGACAGTCTTCAGTCAGGTTTGCGTCTGCACCAGGAAATGCCATACAATTTAAAATATGGTTTCGAAAACTCTGTTCCAAATATATATTCTTTCGTGATTCTTAAGCAAGATGCTGGCGATGATTACATTATGCTCTGTGGGAAATTCTATCAGGTGGCTTCCACTTTCATCCCTTCCACCTAGCCTTTGTGTTCTTCCGGTTTTCGTGTACCTGCTACCGTATCACATTTTAAATTTTTGTCTCACTTAACTATCTGAATAATCTCTTTTATCGTACATTGTTTCAATGTGTTAGGAGATAGTGAACAATCATAAACGGTAGTCATGAAATCTGTTCATGTTGAAATGAGAAAACACGAATAATGAAATATGTGAAAGAGTACATTGTACAGAAAATGAAAAATTGGTATGTCTTACCCAACTTCGTCTTTCCTTCATGTAGGTGTAAGATACAGTTATTCAAACGCACCAGTCGTTTCAGTGGGTCCCGCCCCGTACCTCAGTGGCTGTCCGTCATTGGCTACCGCTAGCATCTGCCGCTTCCAGATGGGAACGCCAATTCTGCGAGCCGCCGCGTCAAAGCGGAAAACGCTTGCCGCTGCAGTTGCCGCAGGCACCGCGCTGCCGCGCTCTAATGGGAACCGGCCTTAAAGTAGTCGCCCTCTGTTTCTGGTGGTGGCGCCGCTGTGGCAATCGCAGCTTTGGTGTCTCCCTCTGGTGGTAAAGGGGAAACGTTGCCTGTTCACGTGCATTTAAGGGGAGCTATCAGCTCGGCAGGGCGTTAGTCAGTTAGTCTGTCAGTCTGAGTCTAGTCAGTTGGTCAGCCGGCTCACAAGGGAACCTCCCCAACGCACCCCCCTCAGATTTAGTTATAACTTGGCACAGTGGATACGCCTTGAAAAACTGAACACAGATCAATCGAGAAAACAGGAAGAAGTTGTGTGGAACTATGCAAAAATTAAGCAAAATATACAAACTGAGTACTCCATGCGCAAGATAGGCAACAAGGAGAGTGTGAGCTCAGGAGCGCCATGGTCCCGTGGTTAGCGTAAGCAGCTGCGGAACGAGAGGTCCTTGGTTCAAGTCTCCCCTCGAGTGAAAGGTTTATTTTCGCAAAGTTATGATCTGTCCGTTCGTTCATTGACGTCTCTGTTCACTGTAATAAGTTTAGTGTCTGTGTTTTGCGACCGCACCGCAAAACTGTGCGATTCCTTACAGTTCGGAAAATATTCAACGACCTTGTTATTGAAGTCGCGAGCTATATATGCTGGATTCATATTGCCCACGGAATACATCTCACGTATTTAATGCACTCTCGTCCAAAGTAGCGAACAGTCAACTGCCAGCCAGGGAGCCTCGTTAGCAGGAATACTCTCTCTTCCGTGCGCTGTAGTCGACTGACGTCGTGTGTTTCGATGTTTGTGTAGGTGTAGTGTCCCCATACTACGGCGCAGTTACCTCGCATCGGACGGACAGATAATAATTGTCTGAAAATGAAAAATTAAACTTTTCACTCGAGGGTAGACTTGAACCAAGGACCTCTCGTTCCGCAGCTGCTCACGCTAACCACGGGACCACAACGCTCCTGAGCTCAAATTATCCTTGATGTTGCTTATCTTCCACTTCGACTACTCAGTTCGTATATTTTGCTTATTTTTTTTCATAGTTCCCACACAACTTCTTCCTGTTTTCTCGATTGATCCGTGTTCAGTTTTTCAAGGCCTATCCACTGTGCCAACTTATAACTAAATCTGAGGGGGGTGCGATGGGGAGGTTCCCTTGTCAGTGTCGGGCAGTCAGTGTCTGTCTGTCTGTCGGTCTGCCGTACGTTACGGTGATCAGTCGGAGTGAGGCTAGGTCAGTCTCGCGTCACCATTTGCTGGTCTGTCTCTCGTTTGCATTTGTAGGGCAGTTAGTGTCTGTCTGTCTGTCGTTGGAGTGCTAGTATTTCTGTCGTTTGGATCAAACCTTACAGCCAGAAAATGAGAGTCTTGCCATTCCGCCAGTAACAGAACTCAGCTAGTGGTCGCCCGGTTGGGGCTGAGTTCCTGCATCTGAGTCTGCGCGTTAGGCCGCCAGTCTGCTAGAGTTGCTCGGGCAACGGTCATTGGCGGTTGGATTCGTCGGTTGGTTGGTCGCGCACTGAGACACGAGATGACTTGTCCGCGTTGAGCGTCGGCACATGTGAGGTATCCACGTGAGTCCAGTGGGCAGCGCCGTGTAGAAAGGGGTAGTGGCTTCGCGGTTCACAAGAGAGCAACAGGAGGGAAACCACGACATCGGGCTGGCCGGTGCGAGCTGCGACGCCGTGAGACGGGAGATCGGCGCGCCTTCCTGCGTCCGTTGACGCGGTTGGCAGCGGACGGTTTGGGATAGCGTTGGGGGTGCTGCGCCAGGTCTTCGGCAGAAATCGCAGTTTATTAGAAGTTAAGTGATTGGAGGTATGTTGTTTATTTACTTGTTAAATTCTACTTGTTTTCTTGGTGAGGTCACCAGCCGCTTTGTTTTGGGGTCGTCTCACCATTCTTCTCCGTTTGCCCACCCGCAGGAGGGTGGTTATTGTGAATTATTTATTTATTTATTTAACCTGATCAGATTAGGGCCATCAGGCCCTCTCTTACATCGGACCAGTGTTCCACACATGCAGCATCAGAGTTACATCATGACCATAGTTTAAATGAGAAAATTAGCTTACTCTAGTAACAATATGAATAAAGAGTAGTGACTAAGACCTAATAAAGTAAATGCGGCAGTATTTTTACAACAGGTGCTATACATACAGATTATGATAAAAGCAATAATAATAACAGTAAAAAAATCAAATAATAATGACAAACATGAGAAAGATTGGCAATAGTAATGAAGGTTTGTGCAGATGTACATTAATATCTTGGTGTGTAAAGTAGATGTTTCCTAGTATAGCGAGTTTTGGGGAAGGGAGAGTTAAGGAGGGGGAAAGAGGGAAGTAATGAGGTGAAGTGCATTCATGTACAGAGGAAGGCATTACTGTTGCTTAAGTAGATACGTCATTAACTGTTTTTTGAAGCCGGACATGTTTTTCTCTAACATAACGCGGGAGGTTATTCCAGAGTCGGGTTCCCGTTACTGTAAAGGACTTGGAGAAGGTGACTGAGCGATGCAGTGGAACGGATAGGATTTTATTATAATGGGAACATGTGTTTCTGTCATGTTGTTCCGACATGAGCGTTAGGGACGAGGAGAGATATGAGGGACAGTGTACATTTATAAGGCAGTAGATGAGACAGAGTGTATGGAAATCTCTGCGTTTGTCTGCACGCAGCCAGGACAATTTTGCATATGCTGGTGAAATGCGATCAAAAAGTCGAACGGACGTCACAGATATATCGGACGCAGGCATTCATGACCAGTCCTAGAAGTCGGGAATTTTCCTGAAAGAGGCCTTGTAGGATAATATCGCGGTAGTCAATGATTGGGGGTATAAGCGTTTGTACTAATTTGTTTTTCAGATCGAAAGAGAAGAGTTTTTTATATTTTTGTAGGACATGAAGGGATGCTGATGCTTTTTTGCACACTGCAGTTACGTGCTCTGTCCAATTCAGATTTTCATTTATTATTACTCCCAAACTCTTTGCTGAGGGAGAGAAGTTAATATTTGTTCCACTTAGGATAAGAGGTGGTACGGATTCCCGATGTTTTGGGCTAATGAGCTTAGAGTGACCAACAAGTACCGCTTGGGTTTTAGATGGGTTTAGTTTTAGACCTATGTCCTGTGCCCATTTTGACAGTGCATCGAGGTCAGTATTGAAATTTTCAATAGCTTTCTTGAGATTGCTTGGTTTCGCACTTAGATACAACTGAAGGTCATCAGCATACATATAATATTTGCAATAGGTCAGAACCGATGACACATCATTGACATACAGAGAGAAGAGTATAGGACCTAATACTGAGCCTTGGGGAACGCCTGACACTACCTGCCGCCATTGCGATTTTATATTCCCAGACAGGACGCGTTGCTGACGAGACGACATGTATGAGCGAAACCATTGCACTGCACTTGGTGAGAAATTTAGACCGCTAAGTTTGGCTAGTAACATGTCGAAGTCGACAGTATCAAATGCTTTGCTGAAATCTAAGAAGCAAATGATAGTCGCTTCTTGTCTGTCCATGGCAAGTTTCAGGTCATCTGTCACCTTTATCAGAGCGGATGTTGTGTTTCGATGTTTACAGAAACCTGATTGGTATTCGTCTAGTAGATTGTTAGTAGTTAGGTAGTTGATGAGCTGGTCATGAACTATATATTCTAAGGCCTTTGATAGTGCAGGAAGAAGGCAGATAGGGCGGTGGTCAGAGGGTGCTGTGGCGATGTCCTTTTTAGGTAGTGGCTTAATTTGTCCCAGTTTCCAGGGCTCAGGGAAAACACTTGTGATTAATGAATCGTTGAAAATGTCTGTTATGGAGGGCAGTAGTTGGTCAATAATAAGTTTTACCATCTGGATAGTGATACCATCATGTTCAGTAGATGCTGATCTAATCCGCATTATGGCTTTCTTGACAGTACTGCAAGTGACGTGCTGTAGACAGAATTTTTCTTTGCTTCAGTCGTTCATCCCCATGAAGTAATCAATGATTCTCGAATCGGTTTAGTTCTTCAGCTGGAACCATGGGATTTTCTGCAACTTTTATTTTGCCTAAACCGAGACCACGGAGAATTTTCCACAGGATAGCTGGTCTACATCTATTGTCAGCTAATGTATGGGCATGTCTGAGCTTAGCGTTTCTCACCGCTTGACTGACTTTGTTTCGTTTCTGCTTGTATACAGCATGATTTTCAGGTGTAGGGTGTATCTTGTATGCTCGATGTGCAGCATCTCTGAGATTCGTGAGCTGTTTCAGTTCATCAGTCAGCCAAGGTGCAAGTTGCCTTTTTACTTTTCTGGTCTTTATTGGAGCATATTTGTCATATAGTTGAGTTATTTTGTTAGTGAAATCCTGGAGTTTGCCGTTTATGTCCATGAGGGGCGTAGAGGTCCATCCCCCAAATTATTTCTTGTGCCTCAGTTTTGAGTTCAGGCAAATTTATGCGTTTGAGGTCTCGGTATGTAGACAGTTTTTGTTTCTTTCTAGGGTCCGTTTTTCCCTTGTGGAATTGGGGAGGTTTAGAAGTTTAAAACAATCTGCGGTTCGGGTTGTTTAGTAACCCCCCCCCCCCTCATGTCAATCTGTCATACGTTAATAGCTGCCTCTGTCATGTTTATCGGATTCGGTGTTAACGAATTTATTGCTTAAAGGCCGAATTCTTGAAATATGTTTCTATCTTGCCTATCATCTTGCGAGGTGGTATATGTGTAATATAGAGCATGTTGTACATTTTATGTAAGTCTGCATTTTATGGGTTTTATTTAAATAGTCATTTTAGGTTATAAGCTTGCCACCATTGCACCGTAAGAGTCCTTTAAAAGAAAAAAAAACTAATTGCAGTTTCGGTGGTAAATAATTTGAGGGTTGTACCATTTCCGTTCCTCTTACGGGGTGCATTGTTACATGTTTTTGTGAGTTGTAAAAAATTTTTTGTTTAAAGTGACCTGGTGTGTTGCAGATTTGCACCAGTGTAGTCTTTCAGAGGTTGTTGTGAGCGGTCGTGACTACGGCCGTGTTGAAAGGGAGCAGGCAAGCTTCTCAGCCCGAAGGCTCATACTGTTAATACTGTTCTTTGCCTCTATATAAAACTGTAGCTTCATATTTCGAGGGTGCTTTTCTGCTCCGAATTTTAAATCTGTTTTGAAAAGACTTTAAGGAATAAAATTCACATTTGTTAAATTGTGACTTGATATTTCGAGGGTGCTTTTCTGCTTATAATTTTAAATCTGTTTGCAAAGCTTTTAGGAATAAAATTTACATTTGTTAAAAGTAGTCTTCCATCAGGAACTTCCTGGCAACTACTTCCACGTTCACCTAGTGTGATTAAATGTGTCAATGTTCTTGATGAATCGCCAGTAAATAAAGTAAATTCTTTAAGAAAAAAAAATTTTGAAAGCAAATTCATGATTCAATTGTTTTTGTAGCTTTTGTCTTCAGTCTGAAGACTGGTTTGATGCGTCTCCTTACGCCACTCCTGTGCAGGTTTCTTCACCTCCGAACAACTACTGCAACCTAAATCCATTTGACCTTGTTTATTGTATTCATCCCTTGCTCTCCCTGTACAATTTCTGTCCCCCTCCCCCACCCCCCTTTATACACTCTCATCCATAATAAAACTGTGATTCCTTCATGTCTCAGGATACGTCTTATGAAACGACCCCTTCCTTTAGTCAAGCTGATACTTTCTAAACTCGATGCAGTGCCGCCTTACTACACTCATGCTTATAAATTAAGGATAATTGCAGAATGTGGTGCCACACAACGTGGCACTACACAAAACTGGCGCTAATAGCATAGGCACATAGGGAACAAACACGACACAGAACTGTAAGTCCACGGTACTGGTGATGTTGAGAAAACCCTCCCGAAACACATGTGCTACAAAACGCCACTGTTTTCTGCGCATGTACCCTACATCAATATGGGACATTATCACAGGCTGCACAACGGGTTGGCATACTCTGGATCAGGTGGCCGAGCAGCTGTTGCGGTATAGCCTCCCATTCTTGCATCAGTGCCTGTCGGAGCTCCTGAAGTGTCCTAGAGGTGCGAAGACGTGCAGCGATACGTCGACCGAGAGCATCCCAGACGTGCTGAATGGGGTTTAGGTCTGGAGAACAGGCAGGCCACTCCATTCGCCAGATATGTTTCAAGGTACTCCTCCTCGATGGCAGCTCGGTGGGGCCGTGCGTTATCATCCATGAGGAGGAAGGGACCCACTGCACCCCTGAAAAGGCGGACATATTGGTGCAAAAATGACCGGGTGTGTGTGTTTGTCCTTAGGATAATTTAGGTTGAGTAGTGTGTAAGCTTAGAGCCTGATGACCTTAGCATATGTCCCATAAGATTTCACAAACATTTGAACAAACCACGACCTCCATACAGAGCCCTTTCAAGGACATTAAGGGGTTGGTTCCTGGTTCATGCCAGATGAAACCCCGGCGAGAATCACTGTTCAGACTATACCTGGACTCGTCCGTGAACATAACCTGGGACCACTGTTCCAACGACCATGTGCTGTATTCTTGACACCAGGCTTTACGGGCTCTCATGTGACCAGGGGTCAGTGGAATGCACCTTGCAGGTCTCTGCATGTCCGTGCAGTCTTCTGCAGACTGTGTGTCTGGAGACAACTGTTCCAGTGGCTGCGGTAAGGTCCCGAGAAAGTACTCCGTGGCCGACTGCGGGCACTGATGGTGAGATATCGGTGTTCTTGTGGTGGTGTGCATTGTGGATGTCCCGTACTGTAGAACCTGGACATGTTTCTTGTGTGCTGGAATCGTTTCCACAATCTTGAGCTCCCACTTTGTGGCACACGGAGGGCCCCTGCCACGACCTGTTGTTTTTGACCAGTCTCCAGTCGCCCTAGTATTCTACCCCTCATAATGTCATCAATATGTGTTCTTTGAACCATCCTCAACACAGTCACCATTAGTTCGTCTGAAAACGTCTGCACACTTACTCGCTGCACCGTACTCTGACATGCACCAACACACCTCTGCGTATGTGGACTGCTCCCAGCGTCACCGTGCGACGACTGCAGGTCAAATGCACCTCATGGCCATACCCCGAGGTGATTTAAACCCACAAACCACCTACCAGAGTGTTGTTTCACCATGTGTCAGCATTATCCTCCATTTGTGAGTATGAGTGCAGTTACTCGATCTACCCTTCTTCTCCGATATCGTTATCGTCCATCTTTTACTTCCATCGAAATATATCTGGAATAGTTTTTTTTAATACATTCGTCTATAATAGATTCCTCTTTTTCGGAAATCCTTTCCGTGCCATAGACAGGCTGCATTTAAGTTCTTTCTACTTCGGTCATCATCGGTTATTTTAATGCACAAATAGGAAAATTCATCTACTACTTTAAAAAAGTCATTGCCAAACCTTCTGCATCACCTGATTTAACTTGACTTTCCCTTGTTTTCTACTTTTGTTGATGTTATAGAACCCACATTAAGGTAAGTACTTCACTCTGAGCCTTAACAAAGGGCCAGTTATAATAAGAAAGCAGATGAGATGACATGTTTCATAAATTTATTACATTACTTGTACTAATTTGTAATCTGGTACACTCGGTTGTGACTTACCAACCAGCAGTAAAGGCAGTCTGTCGAATTTGTGCTATGATCCCTATTAATGGCACATATGGGCATATATCATTGTCATAATCAGCTACTTGACACCCACTATTGATTAGAGGCACCCATGAATTACGCTCATGTCACCCATTCCATACTGTTAGCCAAAAAATAGTCATTCGGTACTTCGAAAGGTGGTTTCATTTCTTTGCAAGCAATAGTATTTTCTGTACAAAGTTTGAGTGTTATGTCATACTGCTTCTGTCGAATGTTCGTTACTGTGATCTAAGGCTGGGGAACGTTAGTGCCATATTCGTGTTGTTGATGACGATGAAAAGAGAAGACTTAACTCCTAGAGAATAGCAACAATGAGGCCACTGAGTTCAGCATCCACATTCAATGGACGAATTACCATAAAAACTGTCACATGATCTCAGTAAGTGATATTCTCTGGAGGGATTTGTAATGTAATGCAGGACACAGGCACAGAAGTTGGTTGTGAAAATTATCCCCTATGCCTTAAAAGCTGGCCAGACATAATAGAAATTGATTTAATCACCGCGATATGAACCAATCATTCTGAGGCGGTAGCGACTGCTCAGGAGTTCCTTAGTGATTCATTTGTTACTGTCCATTATCTCCAAGAAATTCTCCTAACGCATCTCTCCATTTCCACTGAAAGACCCTCAGTTTTTAAATGGTGCTTAGAATAACTCCACGATTCAATTAGATCACGATCCGTTACAAACAGAAAAGCAATGGTGTAACTAACTAAGTTCAGTTAACTGAAGCAAAATCTGCAAGAGTCATAGTGACGTAAAAAATAAAAATATAATGTGATTAACAACCACGTATATAAACCATAAAAGTATTTAATGTAGGTATCAGCGTCAAAATAGATATATCTAGATACACAGTAAGTGATGGTGACATCTGGGATATGTCCAGTATTCATATAAATAATTGAGGCCAGTACATGCGCTAATGCTAAGGTAAATAGGTAACCACTATCGTAAATTCAACAGTTAAAACGCAGTATGCGTAGTCATTAATTAAGATTACTTTGTATGATAAAATGAGCGTATGTCTAAATAAAAACCATACTTGAAATCCACATGACACACGTAAAGAGTAATAATGGAATGCTAAAGAGTAGTAACTGGAAGCTATTAGTCTGACAAAATAAATAACACCCAACTGTGAAAAATCCATATAAAAAAGTTTAAAAGTAACATCACATCTACCAATTTCTACCTGACAGCATGACAGCAAAATTAAGCATAACTGTACATGTAAGGTAATTAACAAAACAGTGATTATTGCTGAAAATCCCGAAAGTCGATGACACACTCGGAGTGGGATCTCAGTGGCGCCGCCGATTGGCTTTTCCGTAATATTTTGTTCTCCCGTGGTGGAACTTGCGCAAGGAGACTCAGTCCCCTCGCCGCTGACCGCTGGCGACCACAACCGCACCCCAAACTGCTGCGCCGCTCGGTGCTACTTTCTGCGTACACCAAAATAAACATTAAGGTGAATCTCATTCCCTTCATTCAGCAGTAATCTCAGACGCCGTTTTATATGTATGTAAATTTCCGTTTTTTTCCCAGTAGGTTTAATAATTGTACTTTTGGTGCCTCGTGGAACAGTTCCATTTACTGCCACATGGTTTTCTTAATCAAAATGTGTGCCGAATGCGTTCTTGTTATGGCTACTCTATGTGTACTCTAAAAAATGTCTTGAACTCTCTTCCGTTTGACAAACGCAACACTTCTCACAGTCTTGGTAGGTAATACTGTACACACCAGATTCTAAATACTTGTTGCTACTACTAACAACTTTGAGGTGGAGTCTACAACTAATTGCATCTTCCGTTAGAAATCCAATTTTTACTTTCCTTTTCCTGACAGCTTATGCAATTCTCTCGGAAATTGCACCATTGTATGACATAGCAACAAAAACTTCTTGCCCTCCTTTACAAATAAAATACGGACTCTACGTCTTCAGTTGAAACTCCACGTCTCACCTCTGTTAGTCAAAATTAACAATAGGAATTTAGTGTAAATCTTTCGTTTCAGTCTTGTGGGAAGTGAAATTCTAAGAACTTTGTTTAGTTTATCAAAACGACTCTCCTTTTTATTTCATTTCCTTTCTACTCAGTCACTATCATCAGCTACCCCACGAAAACTCATCAACTGGTTCCGTAATTTCCTGCGATATTTTCCCTATTGATATCTTACTATGTAAATAATTACATAAAATCACTAAATAAAAAATACTAACATATCATGTGATTACGTAGGCTTCCCCGGCGTAATAAGCCCTTGAAGTCTATTCGGGTTTGCTGTCGGATCCTAAAATCAAATTGACTCGATATTTCGGCGATCCAGCTGGTCGCCATCTTCAGGAAAATGCTGTTTCTGCTGATGAGTCCCGCTGAGAACTGACGCCAGGCTGCAAATCGACGTCCTATATTGGCCACAGTTCAACACACGGCGCATGCGCCGCCCATCGCGGATGCCGCCCTCCTAACATATCAGTCTGTAAATCGAGCAAGAACAAACAGATCTCAGCACGAGAGATAATTACCCTACTGACAAAACTTCGAACATGGAATTAAGACTGCAAACGATGGAGTGCCCTGGAACAGCGTTGTAGTAATCCGAAACTGCGGAAGTGAGAGTATTTAAAAGAATCAAAACACGAATGATTCAGATATAAGGCTGTTGTTAATAAGACGGACATAGATGTACATGTAACTGTACGGAATTGCATGAAGAAATGTATATCACCATCTTTAGGTCTTTCAGACGCCAACAATGGATCTAGCCTCTCCAGGAAACTGTGCATTCCAGTACAAATTATGTCACTGTGTCAATAATGGGTGATAATGTTAACTTAAAACGGTAATAATTATTCCTGTTGATCATATGTAATGTTCTATAATTTATAAACACAATGAGATTATAATTGCGAATATCTACAGTGGAATCTCAGTTTTCGAACGGCACTTACAATCCTACTACAATTTGTTTCAATACACACAACAGTACTTCCTGAAAAATTTTTGCAAAGACATTCTGTAACCAATAGTGATATGTTGTACTGACATAAAGTATTTATGTCTCTTTGATAGAGAGCAGTGATAAAGCGTGGACCTCGGGAGAGTCCGTGTCGCTTCCAAACAATCAAGGCTGGCGAGAGATCTGTACAGTTAGCTACTGGAGCTGCTGGAGATTTAGTGAGATTTTTTTGTTATTTTCCATGGTTGTTAATAGACAACGTTTTCAGTCGCTTCACACATCTGAGATTCGGATCCGCATAGTTATTTTACGAATTTGTGATGAATTGCGAACGTATTGTTGCAGTCATACGTGATATCCCACAGAGGCTCAGGGACTGATGATTTTCCTTAAGTGGGAAACTAATCACAGTACTGGGTCACAGTTATTCAATCCGAAGTGCTATGCACTCAATTTTCTCACTCTCTCCTGCACTTTAGGTTATGTAATGCAGTACTGAAATTTGTGTGTATTTGTACGGAATAGCATGAATAAATGTATATGGCCATCTTTAAATCTTGCAGATATGAACAACGGATCTGTCCTCTCTAGGAAACTGTACATTCCAGACAAAATAATGTTACTATTGCTACGTGCAAAATTCTCAGTGAAATAAGTCAATCAGTTCGAATTTACTGTTACTCATTCCCGCTTCACAGAGTCGTTTATCGAATTATCAATTATCATTGTGATCCATGTCTTGCCTAACGCTATCTAAATGTGAGCAGCCCCATTTGTCTAGTCGATAACTGCCACTGTTGTAGATAAAGAAATCATTCAGTTCATACACTGTTATCCCACATTGACAGTGCCAAATAACCCGTTCTCTTGCCTGCATGGTTTTCAGGTTGTGGAAGGTAGGCTTTTGGGCGCATGGCTCAGGATTGCTGCGTTTCTGTTGCCGATTTTCTATAGTGTATAAGTGCTTGTGTCTCAACGAAATAACTTGCACAAACCATGATATAAATGCCATCAACGTTTCTTATTAGTACACATACAGTTTGGTATTGAAACACATCATTGTTTCGTTGCTTTGGTAAATAATCAATAATAATTAACCTTTTCATATTGACCTATTATAATTACTGTGCAGGACAATCATTTTACTGCATGATGTTTGGCTATAATCTGGCAAGTTCTACACACTGTAGTCTTGATGGGGTTTCATGTGTGTCTTTTTGTACTGTTTGATTATACAAGATACAACTGTCAATTTGTAGTTGTATAGCTTCTTGTCAGTGTGATCTAGTGTTATTTTTGAAGTCAAACTGCGTTACAAAATTGATTATTGATACATGAATATGTTTATACTAAGTCATAGCACCCAATAAACAGCTCTTGGTGTGACTACTTATCTGAGCAGGTGAATTCATAATTCATAAGCTACATGCTACAGGTATATCTGTAGATGTCGAGAACAGCATGGGGTTTTGTCTATGAAGTAATTATTGTTGTTCTTATCTACATTATATTCACAGCTATCCAAATTTGCTTACACTTACCAGACATGTCGAAACTCAGGCATGCAAACTGTCTGTAGGAGGTTCTACTACTTTCATATCCAACAAATCACCACTTCTCAGCGCCCATGCAGCAGGTATACTGACCCTCCACATTGAGTGAAAAATACAACTTTCAAGTCTAATACACACATACCTACATAAATTCATTTATTAGAAATATATCTGTCTTTTGCAAATGTATTGCAGGGAAATTTTATTAAACATAACTCCAATTTAAAATTTTATTACAGCTAGTAATTTATCATATTTTCTACAATAAGATACTAACTTTCTGTCCTTTTGTTTCTTATATTTTCACAGCTTTTTTCAAACTCTGACTTGTTTCATAACCTATAAATTCATTCTCAAAGTCACTTATTGCCTTAAACCTTAACTTTAGTTTGAGTTATAAGTATTGAGTTAAATCTCTGTTTTTACTATGTAGTTAGTTTTATTGTACAATGGTGTTAAGTGTTTGGATTCATTTTCTTCAGGAATTATCTTATTTTCCAATGTGAAAAGAAGAAATTTGTATGAATCTTGTAATTCTGTACTATATTCTAAATCAGTGTGAAGTAAATACCCATGTTTATAATTATCTTTCATAACCATTACTCATCATTTCTAATAATCTGAAACAAATTCTGCATAATTTAACTCAAATCCTCCATACGAAAGAAACTCAGACAACACATATACATTTAAATTATTAACACCTACAAATATTAAATAATTTGATTCACTACCCTCATCATAATCCTTCATATAATCAACATTCACTGTCACATATGATGTACCTCTGATTCCATTTTGAATAGGTATCATTTCTGAATTGTGCATTAAATGTAATGAATGTTTTGTACTTTTCAACAATGCATCAAATGTTAAACCAGTTGCTGTATAAATCTGTGCTGAATCGAAGCCATTAGATTTTATACTTCTCTTTTCAGATAGTAATAATGATTATCAACATTATTCTGAATATTAAATTTTTCACATACTACTTTTGTATAATTATAGTATTTATTTAATATGCAATGGAATTTATGTTTAGTACTAGCTAAGAGTTTTTGAATCTGTCCCAATTGCCCATGTAATCATAGGGATAGACACACCTTCTGTTGGTGTTATATCTAAATTGAATTTTGTTATCTTTTGATGTTTTTCATTTGATCTTCCTTCAAATTTAATGATTACCTAATGGCAAAGTCATAAATGTAAATAAATACACATTTTTTGTTTTAATTTATTTTTATATCTTTTTTGCTGTCATTAGGGATTACATTATCTTTATGATACTTCTGCAACAAGTAAGAGTAGGGTCGAATCCAAGGGGGGGGGGCGGAATGGGGGCAATTGCCCCACCCCCACCCCCCACCCCCCCAGTGCTTGACCGATCTTTTTTCCGACTGGTTTAGGGGCTGATTTCGTCGGCCTATCTAATATGTTTTTCTTGAAGTCGAAGATGTAAACAATGGCACGCAGTTTGATGTAACAATTCAAAAAGAGACCTTGAAGCCTCTTCCATTTAGCGAATAAACTACAGAAGAAACAACTACACTTGCAAATGAAATAATAATATTCGCTGAGGTATGAGCGATGCGTGTCCGGTTTTTAGCACTTTCCCTGCAGTGCGTATGTAAGATTTTGTTTCTAGTGGCAATTTGCAAAGAGATGGTGTTGATAATTAGGCAATGAGCACCGAAGGAATACTTGAAAATATTCTCGTTAGTTGCAAATAGTGAGGACCGTACGACAGTCCCTTTTATTCTGCAATTGCACGTTTCGATCTGGGTGAACGCTTTTCCCCCATTTTGGCTTTCTTCTCACTTTTGATGCGGAATATGAACAAACATTAATTAGCCAAATGTAATAATGTACACGAAAATAACGTCTGTGGATTCATTCACAATCCATTCTCTCATTTTATTTTTTATTTTGTCCAGTAAGAATATAAATGTTACGATCAGCAGATTCAAACAGATACTGAAATCTAGAAAACTCAGATTCGTTTCTCTTTCTCCAGAGTGCAGAGGACAACTCTGCCAAAGACTGAGGAAGATGCGTTTTCCTCATCAATATAATTTATTCTGAGGTACTAAGTGTATGCTTTTGCCGCAATCTGAAAAAAAGCATGAATTTCATAACAGTGTTAGAACTTAGAGCTGTGGCTTTGTCCCAAACTGTTTGCTTATTTAGGAAGTCAAATCTTGAAGAAACGAACTGGTGTTTGCAAATAGCCAAGGAAACTGCCTAGAAGGAAGAATCTGCTCTCGAGCTTGCTAAACTGTCATAACTGTATTTAAAGAAAAAATGAGCTCCTGTTGCTAGTTCATGAATTTTTATTGTTTACGTCCTGTTTCTGAATCCTATGATGCCATCATTTCCCAATATATATTTCGCCACCCGTTCATAAGTATTTCACAGGACTCTGAAAATCCAATGGCACTCGGTCGCTGTAGCGGAACAGTTTAGGCGTTGTCATGAGCCGCGCGTACGCGAAGACTGTGTTCGTGTCCCCCCTTGGGTATCGGTGTTAGTGATGTCTGTAGATTAAGCTGCAGTAAGTTAGCACTAAGCTGTCTCAAATGACCACATTGTCAACAGGACGTGAAACAACAACGTGAAAAAAAAACTTAGGCTTCGCATTTTTTGCTTCTCAAATTCAGTGAAACATGACAGTGATAATGTAAGTCACCACTGTAGAAGGCCTAGAAGCGTGATTTGACAGAAAAAATATCATATATTAGAAACTACTGCGAACCGCTGAAGTCAAGAAGGTTGTGTTGAAGTGCGGTTTGACTGTTGAGAAACTGACAGCGTGCGAACACTTTGGGTGGCCACCGGCATCGACCTCAACATCCCTCGCATACCTCCCCACGGTCGACGCCAAGTTTATCGTGACAACCCTCAAACAAATTCGGCAGAAGAATATTACAGAGTAACCGTCTATGCTCCCCTACTGGACTTCACTATAACTGATTTAGGGGAAAGATTCTCTGCTGAAACTTTGGATGTGTTCAACCTTTCTGTTTCCAGTCCAGAAAGTATTGTGAAGATCTCTGCAGGTGAAACTGAAAACATTGCAGAGTCCCTCACCAACCGCTTCGGTTCGTTGCTTGACGTGGAGAAAGGCATTGCTTCTCTTACGTCACGGGATGAAATGTTGCTGTGGCGAGACAAATGTAATCAAGAAAAGGAACGACAAAAAGCGCTTCCCACCATCGCCCGTGACATATGGTGTGATAAGGATGCATATCCTATGATACATAAGCTTTTATTGGTCCTGGCAACGCTTCCAGTGACAACTGCATCTGCTGAAAGATCGTTTTCGTCGTTGCGGCGCCTGAAAACTTATTTAAGAACATCGATGAATGAAAACCGCCTCCTTGGTCTTGCACTTATGCGTATTCATTACCAGATTCCTGTAGATGTAGAAAAAGTAATTACAAGATTTTAAAAAGGTGGGCGTAGAAGGAGATTAGAATTTAATATTTAAGAGCAGTATTTTGAATATACATATTTAATATTAAATTTCATTTTATTTATACTTTTGCATTTTATTTTATTTCTTATTTTTTACAAGATGAAAGAAAGAAATTTCTTATTATTTACATTCATGAGGGAAAACAGGTTATTATGAGCATAAAATGACGTAATTAACAATATAAGATGATTTCCTGAACACAGTCAAATACCCTATTACAACTTTTCTCAGTCGTATCGTCATTGCTGCGTATTATTTTACATTAGCAGACAAACACAGTGTTTTTCAAGTGCATGTGTCTTATTTGAAGAATATTTTTTAGGTAATGCAGTAAGTTATTTCATTAAGCACACTTAACACATAGCGATACACAATTAAACTAAAAACAGAATAATATTGGAATTATTTGAATTTTATTTAATATTATTTAATATGAAATCAATAATTTGGAATCAATTTTTTGAAAGGCAGGTACCAAAAAATTTGGCTCCCGCCCCTGACGGAGATCCTGGATCCGCCCCTGAGTAGGAGAGAGTCATTTCTATGTATGATTTCTAAACATATGGGTGTAACGTTTTTTAACAGATAATTCAAATTACAATCACTATGTGCAGGACACTGCAATTGCCTATTACATGATGATGTTTTTCTAACTACTTTTTTTACTGTTTTTCGCTCTGGAGAAGTTTATCGATTCTTTTTTGTTTTCTTTTTGAAACCCTCCACCAAATTTTTGTCTGTAATACTACTTCCATAACTTTGGAATCTGTTCTTTTTTCGGAGTTATGGATCATATCTTTCTAAATACTCTTCGTTTTTTTTTTTAACTTTCAGTACAATCAGCTCCATTTGTGTCTAGTTTTTATTAAATTTTGTTCTCGTGTACCACCTTATTCTTGAGTTAGCTATGGAATGAAGTGTTTTATTAAATTCTCTTTCCAGTTATAGCTTCAGTATATAATATCTGATCTTATGTTAGTGGTGCTCTACCATCTTTCTGAGTATATTTCTCCTATTTCTTCTTATTCCTTGTTCATCGTATTTAAAATATAGTTGAGAAACCTCGCAGTGCCCAGGTATTTATTTATAACTGCCCCCTAGACTATACATGTAGAATTTATTCTTGACTTATAAATAAAATTTCTTTGTAGACAGTGTTTGAAGTAGTATGATTGGGAATATGAACAAAGAACGTGTTTGCTTCACTAACATGGGAGAGAGTCAAGTGAAGCTGGCTGTGTGAAATGCAATTGATATGCCTGCAACATGCTGCATCTGCCCTTGTGCTTTGTGTATCGTCATGACACTACATTAACTTACTGGGAATAGTACATATTTAAAGGGAAATAATAAACTGATAGGAACAAGTGGGATTCAGGGTGTAAAAATTCGCTCACCTGTGCCACTTCACATCAACATTTCCACTACTGTGATATTACGTGGAGTGACTGAATCGTTCCGAAAAGCAAGAGAAGGTACGATGCTTTCATCCAGCGTTATGTTGTCCCTCACATTCTAAAGGAGTAAATTAAAGCCTGATGTTCTCGATCCATACCGAGTCTTGCCTAAATATGTTCAATGGATCCTTAAGACCACACAGTAATTACTATTTTAGCCAATCTGGTGTACTCGGAAAGACTCCATCATTTTCTAGTTTAACTGTAAATAAAATGAAATTAAAATGTAGAGAGTAAGCACCAGAATTGCGAATCAAATTTAATAAACTAGTTTTTACTAGTATTGAATATAAATAAAACCTATCGAAAGAAGCAAAGCAATACTTTAGTTAGCAATGCTGTTAGTTTGTATTCGCAAAGTGAGGTTGTTGTGCTTAATCCTGTAACTGACGTAAGCTGTCGAAAAACACCATTCACTGAGTTAAAATAATTAAGAGTATCAACTATTGGTTCTTTGGTGAAGCCTACTGGGAAACTAACTGCACCATTTATTGGTTCTTTGGTGTAATAAGCTGTGATGATAAAACATCGAAGTTGAGCACAAGATTTTAGTTAAAACATTGATTCACGATATCTTTTTTATGAGATCTGATGTTAATGACATAACTCTTTATGTTGCCCCAAGCTACGCTAAAGCTGTCTGTAGAAACCCTATGAATTTTCGTCTAGCAGTTTGGAGATTAGTTCAGTCAGACAAACAGACAGACAGAACCGCTTTATGGTTTTATTATCAGTAGTACAAATTCATTACTTGCATTTTTACTTCTGTACACAGGAGGAATCTTATAATGTCCACAATCAAATGTCACCATAATGCACATGGTTCAGTGTATTCCATAAACTAGTTTCAAACAATAATTTATCACTTTTTCTGCCTGCTGAACTCTGTGGCTTTGAGTTATATCATTTTAATAAATACAGCAACCAGCCACTTTGTTATATACTTTTATTTAAGCTATTATACATTTCGGGCTTTCACTTATCTTCAGTTGGCATCAAACAAATTTGGATCTTCAGTCAGTACATAGTTACAACATTAACAGCAACTTTGGTGCTGCTGCTGTCCTGTATAAGATAATAATTTTGATTAGCTAATACAGCATTGGCGGCCGAAGACTTCCGGCATAAGCCAACGGTCTTGTCAAAGAGGGCGGAGGAGCGGATAGAGGTTCAGGGCACTCTCTTGTCCTATGGGTGGAAAATTGCCCCTAAAGGTGGAAGAATCATCAATGATCAACGACATGAGGATGCAGAAGGCAATGGAAACCACTGCATTAAAGACAGGTAACGTGTATCCACAGGACATGTGGCCTGTATTTGAAGAAGTGTCATCATGATGATCTCTCCATTGGCAAAAGATTCCGGAATAGTCCCCCATTCGGATCTCCGGGAGGGGACTGCCAAGGGGGAGGTTACCATGAGAAAAAGATTGAATAATCAACGAAAGGATAACGTTCTACGAGTCGGGGCGTGGAATGTCAGAAGCTTGAACGTGGTAAGGAAACTAGAAAATCTGAAAAGGGAAATGCAAAGGCTCAATCTAGATATAGTAGGGGTCAGTGAAGTGAAGTGGAAGGAAGACAAGGATTTCTAGTCAGATGAGTATCGGGTAATATCAACAGCAGCAGAAAATGGTATAACAGGTGTAGGATTCGTTATGAATAGGAAGGTAGGGCAGAGGGTGTGTTACTGTGAACAGTTCAGTGACCGGGTTGTTCTAATCAGAATCGACAGCAGACCAACACCGACAACGATAGTTCAGGTATACATGCCGACGTCGCAAGCTGAAGATGAACAGATAGAGAAAGTGTATGAGGATAATGAAAGGGTAATGCAGTATGTAAAGGGAGACGAAAATCTAATAGTCATGGGTGACTGGAATGCAGTCGTAGGGGAAGGAGTAGCAGAATAGGTAACAGGAGAATATGGGACAAGTAATGAAAGAGGAGAAAGACTAATAGAGTTCTGTAACAAGTTTCAGCTAGTAATAGCGAATACCCTGTTCAAGAATCACAAGAGGAGGAGGTATATTTGGAAAAGGCCGGGAGATACGGGAAGATTTCAATTAGATTACATCATGGTCAGACAGATTCCGAAATCAAATACTGGATTGTAAGGCGTACCCAGGAGCAGATATAGACTCAGATCACAATATAGTAGTGATGAAGAGTAGGCTGAAGTTCAAGACATTAGTCAGGAAGAATCAATACGCAAAGAAGTGGGATACGGCAGTACTAAGGAATGACGAGATACGTTTGAAGTTCTCTAACGCTATAGATACAGCAATAAGGAATATCGCAGTAGGCAGTACAGTTGAAGAAGAATGGACATCTCTAAAAAGGGCCATCACAGAAGTTGGGAAGGAAAACATAGATACAAAGAAGGTAGCTGCGAAGAAACCATGGGTAACAGAAGAAATACTTCATTTGATTGATGAAAGGAGGAAGTACAAACATGTTCCAGGAAAATCAGGAATACAGAAATACAAGTCGCTGAGGAATGAAATAAATAGGAAGTGCAGGGAAGCTAAGACGACATGGCTACAGGAAAAATGTGAAGACATCGAAAAAGATATGAATGTCGGAAGGACAGACTCAGCATACAGGAAAGTCAAAACAACCTTTGGTGACATTAAAAGCAACGGTGGTAACATTAAGAGTGCAACGGGAATTCCACTGTTAAATGCTGAGGAGTGAACAGATAGGTGGAAAGAATACATTGAAAGCCTCTATGACGGTGAAGATTTGTCTGATGTGATAGAAGAAGAAACAGGAGTCGATTTAGAAGAGATAGGGGATCCAGTATTAGAATCGGAATTTAAAAGAGCTTTGGAGGACTTACGGTCAAATAAGGCAGAAGGGATAGATAACATTCCATCACAATTTCTAAAATTATTGGGGGAAGTGGCAACAAAACGACTATTCACGTTGGTGTGTAGAATATATGAGTCTGGCGATATACCATCTGACTTTCGGAAAAGCATCATCCACACAATTCCGAAGACGGCAAGAGCTGACAAGTTCGAGAATTATCGCACAATCAGCTTAACAGCTCATGCATCGAAGCTGCTTACAAGAATAATATACAGAAGAATGGAAAAGAAAATTGAGAATGGGCTAGGTGACGATCAGTTTGGCTTTAGGAAAAGTAAAGGGACGAGAAAGGCAATTCTGACGTTACGGCTAATAAGGGAAGCAAGGCTAAAGAAAAGTCAAGACACTTTCATAGGATTTGTCGACCTGGAAAAAGCGTTCGACAATATAAAATGGTGCAAGCTGTTCGAGATTCTGAAAAAAGTAGGGGTAAGCTATAGGGAGAGACGGGTCATATACAATATGTACAACAACCAAGAGGGAATAATAAGAGTGGACGATCAAGAACGAAGTGCTCGTATTAAGAAGGGTGTAAGACAAGGCCGTAGCCTTTCGCCCCTACTCTTCAATCTGTACATCGAGGAAGCAATGATGGAAATAAAAGAAAGATTCAGGAGTGGAATTAAAATACATGGTGAAAGGATATCAATGATACGATTCGCTGATGATATTGCTATCCTGAGTGAAAGTGAAGAAGAAATAAATGTTATGCTGAACGGAATGAACAGTCTAATGAGTACACAGTATGGTTTGAGAGTAAATCGGAGAAAGACGGAAGTAATGAGAAGTAGTAGAAATGAGAACAGTGAGAAACTTAACATCAGGATTGATGGTCACGAAGTCAATGAAGTTAAGGAATTCTGCTACCTAGGCAGTAAAATAACCAATGACGGACGGAGCAAGGAGGACATCAAAAGCAGACTCGCTATGGAAAAAAAGGCATTTCTGGCCAAGAGAAGTCTACTAATATCAAATACCGGCCTTAATTTGAGGAAGAAATTTCTGAGGATGTACGTCTGGAGTACAGCATTGTATGGTAGTGAAACATGGACTGTGGGAAAACCGGAACAGAAGAGAATTGAAGCATTTGAGATGTGGTGCTATAGACAAATGTTGAAAATTAGATGGACTGATAAGGTAAGGAATGAGGAGGTTCTATGCAGAATCGGAGAGGAAAGGAATATGTGGAAAACACTGATAAGGACAAGGGACAGGATGATAGGACATCTGCTAAGGCATGAGGGAATGACTTCCATGGTACTAGAGGGAGGTGTAGAGGGCAAAAACTGTAGAGGAAGACAGAGATTGGATTACGTCAAGCAAATAATTGAGGACGTAGGTTGCAAGTGCTACTCTGAGATGAAGAGGTTAGCACAGGAAAGGAATTCGTGGCGGGCCGCATCAAACCAGTCAGTAGGCTGTTGACCAAAAAAAAAAAATCAATACAGTTTGTAAGTTGTATTGTCATAGTATACTGCATTTTAGGTGTACTTGCTTTGTACTCTTCTTGTTATTTCTGTTTTGGACCAGTATCTGCTATGTTAGCAACTTGCATATTTTTTCAAACTAAAAATACATCTATGGTCATAGATTGTATTTTGGTTACAGATTACGCTATGGTCAAAGTTATATTTTGCTTGCAGTTTCTTTATGGCTAAAAAATACTGAAATTGTGTACTACGAATGTGCTGTTTATTCTATGTGGTTCTTAAATAAGTGTCTTAGTGACTTTCATTAGATTACACAAATACAAAAATAGAAATAATATATTACATCTTATAGAGAAGAATTAGCATTATATTTTTCCATTTCCTGCCACAGCTGGAATGATGTTATAAACGACAAAGATGGAACAGCAGACTTACATTACGTAGCAGTATTTTATGCATTGGATCGGGTCACAATAGATTATGTTTAGCCATGGGTGGTCTGCATATGTGTTTGTATGAGCAATTTATGGAAATTCCTTAGAAAAATATTATATGGTAATGCTGTTTGCTCATTTAATATGCAATTTGGGGATGCAAATATGAGAGAATAACTTTCCATTTCTTCAAGTAAGCCCATTCTTTAACTGAAAGATGCAGAAAAATGGCCTAGCTGTAAGAAGCTGCTTTGCCAATTTGCACGTTGATATTTTCATCATCAACTTAGAGTGTAAATTCTTTAAAAAAACACACAAGATAGTTAACAAAAAAGTATATTATAAAAGACATATTGACCATATGGTGATCTTATTTGATGGTACAACAGAAGAAATTGAAGAACTCAATAAGGAAACGAATGACATACATTAGAATTTCATCTCACTGTTGAAAATCATACAGTCAAAGATTTAAGTTTTCTGGATCTCTCTATAATTAGCCCCAACAGCATCCATACCTTTCAAGTATACAAGAAACTAAATATAGACAAATCTCACAATCAATAACACCTCATACCCCCAGACAAGCACAAAATGGCCTCACACAAAGCAATTTCCCATTAGAAGCAGATGACCAACGTGATAAACTAAACACCATTGCAGTAGTTGCTTACAGTTGTGGCTATCACCCAGAACTACCAGATAAGCTAAACAGTGAAATAAATTCCCACTTAACCAACCACAAATTTAAAAACTGTAACTGCAACACATATTCAAAAATATACATTGGCCAACAAGGATGAAATATCAACATCCGACTTTGAGAACATACGATTGCTTTTTATTTAACAAACTTAAGCAAAGTCACATTTGCCCTGCATGTAGCTCAAGATAACATCAAGTGGAAGACATAGCTCGCAACTTACAAATACTCCAGGTGGTCAACAGAGGAAAAAAACTGAACATACTTGAAGAAACCGAAATTCATGCTTACAATTGTGCATCCCAAAATGACATTCTAAATGATGAAATAAGCTACCAAACAGAATTTTTCTGAGGAAATTCCATAAATTGCTCATACAGCCACACACTAAGTACAGCTATGAGCAAGCACAAATCAGTGTGAGCGTATCCAACATATAAAATATTACTACATAATGTAAGTTTACTATTCTGTCTTTATCGTTTAAAAATGTCATTTCAACTGTGAGTTGAATGAAAAAAATGTAATACTTATTCCTCTATATAAAATGCACTAAACTGTTTTTTTGTATTATTTCATTTAATCTAAGTAAACAACCACTAATGCACATAGTTAATAACGATATACAACCTCTGAGTATAGATGTATTTTTCAGATGTAAACAAAGATGTCAGATGGCAGCATGATGGATACAGAGCTGTTTTTGTGCAAAACAGAAGTAAACAAGTGTTTGTGATACATTCATAAATGTGAAAATAGGAATTGCAACAGATCAGCTGCAGCATGGAATTTTTTGTAAATGTCGTAACTATTTACTGACTCAAGACTCAAGTATATATTATGTCAACTGAACATGAGTGAAAGACCGAAATACATATCAGCTTAACTAAAAATATATAACACACATGCTACTTGCCATATTTATGAAAATAATAGTTTTAAACATTTTTTGACTAAATATGAATTCAGTACCATTGCATTTTACGAGTTAATCTAAATTTGTAACTTAAAATGGCCTTAAGTAAGAATTCATTTTGAAATTTTGTTCTTTCTTCCTCTCTCGATATTTAAAACACAACTGATTTATAATTTGCACAGTCTTCTACATGTTTATCTAATATTTTCATTAGTATTGTAAGATAAATGATTCTTACAGGTAAAGGTATATCACACACATTCTTTAATTTCTCAGTGAACTTTAATCCAAGAGCAATGTGAACTATAACTCACTATAAAGTATCACATAATGAATGATACATTTATACTTATTGCTGCACATAGGTATTATTAAGGAAGTACATTAATTGATATCCCAATGTTTGAATCAATTTTTCCGATTTCATCAATTTTAATTGGATATTCAAATGTTTTTATCTTTTCATATAATCCTAAACTTCTGTGTTTACTAACTCCTTGAGAACCTTTCTTACATGTTCAGCAAATAATGTTGATTTTGAGGCTAAAGAAGACAGCTTCGATCTTTATTATTCACATTAATACAAGTTCTTTTAACTTTAATTACATCTTGCAATTCAGTTAATGATTCACTTGTTAAAAGATTAAATTTTTAATTTCTTATCAGTCTACCTAAAGACAGTATTGAACCTTCTGTATGAAATTGATCTTACTTATAATGCTATTATATGGTTCTTGTAAAACCTCTTGAGTGTTTCTTAAGAAAGTAAGTAAATGCTATAATACAAATACTTCTTATGTTTAGCAATACTTATACTTTTAATTACAAACTAAGTGGTGTAAGGTATTAATCTGATATATATTTTTCACAATGTTAATCCTCTGACAGTGGGAGCTCTCTGCTAAGGAGGAGATATGGTCTCATAAAGAGGTTGGTTTGATAATAGGGAGTGGAACTGTGGGCTGTCTGTGGGAGTCCAGGATCCAGAAGGGGGTGCAGGAAGTCTCCGCTGCTGTCTGCGGTTAATGTTAAGCAAAGGTGGCTGCCTCACTTCATCCAGTCTGTTGGATAGGGCCAGCGGTTTACCGCTGCCCAGCTGAAAGTACACATCATCAAACCGCGGCATGCATGTCCTGCACCAGGAGTTCATAATCAACAGTGCGACAGCTTTGTATGAGACGAACAACAAGATGACAATAGTGGCAGCCATGCAGCTAATATAGATAAAATGTCGCGTGTAAGAACGTGAGCTGCCGCCTGCGATGAATAAGTCGTGGTAAACGGTATGCAGGTTAGAGAGGGGCCTTAAGGCATCGCCTGGATACGCGACAAGGTTGTTGTTCCCGAGGTGCAGCTCCTGGAGTTGGGCAAGACCTGAGAAGACTTCTGGCTGAAGCTTGGACAGGCTGCAGCTGGAGATGTCCAAGTACTGCAGAAACTCGCTTCGAAGGAACGTCCCAGATACTGGAAGTGTGATTGGATTCCCAGACAGGACTAGGTTCTTGAGACGTGCGTTGTCCACGAAGACATCTGTAGGAAATATTTTCAGCTGGTTTCTTGATAGAACAAGAGTTTCCAATTGTAACAGACCAGAAAAGACGTCTCGAGAGACCTGAAATTATAATAATCATCATGGTTAATGTGTACTGAAGAAGGAAAAGCGTTACTCACGGCATCGAAGAAATGAAACTCAGTTTCTGTAACATTGCCAAAAGAAGGAGTGTGGGATAGCAGTTAACATCGCTGACTGGGGTGTTGCGGATCGCCAGTTAAAATTCGGCCTCAAGGATTTACTTTTTATTTAGTACTGCCAAATGGGGATGGGGTAAGTTAACAGAAGACTTCATAAAACATTTTGTTGATGATGAAAACTATTTTATTTTAGTTATTTCATGCACTATTCGGCAGTCCTTAATTGGTCGCAAGTACAACTGAACCTTTATCTGCATATTAGTCGTTTTTCCGAAGGACTCGTTTTTTAACTTTTTAAGTGAGCAAAACCTTCTATTCATGAAACTGGCATAAAAAAATTCATGTAGCTAGGTCTTATGTATGTCGTGCTTTTGGTCTTCCATAATGGCACGTAATAATAAATTTATACTTTTAAATACGTAAATAAAACTTTGCAATTTCTTGGTGGAATCGGAGTGAAGTTGACCATCTGCATCTTTTAGAAGCTAACAGTCACGAATAGGGCAAGAATGTAATCCAAAGAACGTAGCAACAGTGTTCCATGGTGGATCCAGCAACAATTTTCTATAACAGTTTAGTGATGGAGCGAGGCAGTTATTACTACAAGTGTCTATATACTAACTCATTATTTCTCATGTAGGCCTAGGTCGCAGTTACATCAAGAAAGCTGATAACGTAGAGTTTTCAGTACGAAAGTGCCATGTGTGTGAAAAACTAAATCAGGTGAATTGAAGGAATATAACATGAAGGTTTCAGAATTGGGCTCACAGAAATATGAAATAGAAAAATAAGTGATTACAAGGCTAGCTGAGAGTATAAAAGTTCCAAAGGAACCCCTAATGAAAAGGATTCATGGTTTTCATGGCAAAGCACAAAGTGGTCAGCCAGTGCTAAAGAAGAAGAGTGTGTGTTTCTTCAGAATTTCATAAAGAAAATATGTGATCACAATTTGTCTTTAAATTTTCTTCTTACTTTACTTTGAAATTAATATTAAAATATTATCATATGAGATTTATTTTTCAATTACTGATAAAGTTTCAGCAGAACAGTTAAAGTCACCCTAGAGTCATAAACTATCCACAATCATCACATAACAGACAATCAGACAACTTCATTCCAAAGATGACCAACAGAAGTTTTTTTTACATTTTATGGTCTGTTAGAGCAAAATGTAATAAACACCAAAAATTTTGTTACTACAGCTCAATACCCACGCTCTGAAACAAAAACCAATAATTTCAATGATTTGAGAAATATTTAAGTTTAATGACGAAAATCAGATAACATCACCCAGTTGGATGGTATTTATTATTACTGGAAGGCTCTAACGCATGTAATATTTCAACATTCTGAAATATTCGATGTCTGTAAAATTACCGACATTCTGGAATTTTCGATATTTTGCACATTCTCCGTCAAGAGCTCAGCTGTGATCTGGCTGCTGCACCTTGGTGTCAGCAATAAATACGCTTTCTCTTCGAAGTGTTGTACTGTATTTACGAACCTGCCTTCAGGTTTGGACCTGCTAGAGGTTATGACGCAACGTTGTTTGATGGAAACGACGTCTACTTCAAAATTTTTGCATCATTGTTGCATCCATTAGGCAACGTAAAAGCCGTCGCCTACATGGACAGGAACTAGAATCCAAGCAGTACATCATTCTAAGGTCTGTGTATTCAGGTGACAGATGGATTCCGAAACAGGAGTAAGTTAGCCGCATGTCAGCCATTCATCAATGTTTTCTGCAGAAATGTCACAAAGGATTCGACCCAGTTGCCAGAAACAACAGATGAGATGACATAATGTGTTTGTCAAATGTGCTCGTTTACTTTTACTTGGACGGCACAAGCCAGCAGTAATTTGAGAACAACGAAGAAAACTCAATAACTGACAGAAATTCCTGGCCAAACTGAAGAAAACTGAAGAGAAATGATAATCAGTAGCAAGACCGCTTAACGGAATAACAATTGAACAACAGCGCCCAGCGTCATGGTTGAAACAACAGAGTTGTACTTCAAATGTTTTGCCACTGTTGCCACATCGTCAATCCGAATATGACAGAGGTCAACAAAACCTCACACGGGCTCGCGGAAGGCATGTACCAAACTATTCTAGTAAAGGATGTACACCAACAGAGGAATTGACGAAGTGGTGTCATCAAATCGAGGAAATGAACAGAAAAAGAATGGAATGAAAGAGTTACGACCGACTGCCGAATGTGGTCCCTATGGCACTTGTGGAAGTCAAGCACAACCTCGCTTATCTCGTACGCCATGGAGCAGGGCGTCTGTCTGCCCACCAGAAATGTCGGGCCGACTACAAAGGAGAAGGCAGACCCCATACGTCAAGACGCAATAGAGAATTTCGAAGAGGAGATGCACTGATTGTTGGGATCAGTCTCCGCCACTAGTCCAACGTGCAATGCGAAACGGCCTCGGCAAGGTAGAACTTATGCCGCAACCGTCGACCGACAAGCCTGCATGCGACCAACGCAGATAGCACCAACTGCAGCTCCAAGTACAAAGCCCTGAGGATAAAGCAGACATTTGGGGGATAGAGAACAACACGCCCTGGACACATTGTACGCTGCTAAAGAGAGATAAGACGTTTGTTCCGCGACCATTGCGTCGTAAGATGTCAACCATCACAACAGTCCTTTTCACGCCAGACAGCTGTAGACGATTGTAATCGACTTTTGGGACGAAGCCAGTCGCTGTACCATGTACGAAGGCGCTCGCTATCACGGCGTAACTGTTACTGTAAACATTTAAGTAATAATTCAAGCATGAAAAGTGTATGTGCTAAATATGGCCGGCCGAAGTGGCCGAGCGGTTCTAGGCGCTACAGTCTGGATCCGCGCGACCACTACGGTCGCTGGTTCGAACCCTGCCTCGGGCATGGATGTGTGTGATGTCCTTATGTTAGTTATGTTTAAGTAGTTCTAAGTTCTAGGGGACTGACGGCCTCAGAAGTTAAGTACCATAGTGCTAAGAGCCATTTTTTGCTAAATATGTTGTTTCAGCATAGTATTATCTTTCTATACTAAAGCGTTATTACCGTAATAAGTGTGGTTGGCTATTCTGGGTGGATAAGTGCTACCTAATGTAGCGTTTTATGGTATCTCAGACAAAAGGAAGTAATGTGTAATACAACATTCATAACACAGTGAACGTAGACCGGGGTATTATTACACCTGAGATTTGCAATGTTGTAACCCACGAATTTCAAGCGTTTAGTACCCACCTACATCATCCTCTCTCAACTGTACTGTTTTGACCACTGAAAGGCCTATCTAGCCAATAATATACAATGTCTGTCATTTTTTGCTTACCTGTTTTAACGGAAAATTAATTCATAAACAGTAACCATTTTTTTACTAGTAATATTATCGTGTTGTTAAATCAGAATGGAAATCAGCTTGTTGGATGAGTCTAACCAACAATTTTAGTGGCAATATGACAATCTAGTGGTTACAAAAATAAATAGGTATAGCTCAAATTTACTTCCAGTGTATTCCACCAACAGGGAGGAGTGATGTAGTGAAACAGTGTGACCTCACAATGTGGAGCCTATATTCTGGCGTAGTTGGCTAGATCACACTTTATAATGAATTTGGCTTACGTTACTGATTCTACCACAGGTTTGCTCCACTGATACCTGAGTGTGCTGTCGACTGTATTTGCAGCTTTTGCAACTACTAGACAATAGTTAAGTCCATTTTTTAAATCAATTCGAACAGCTTTATTAATCTGAGTATCAGCTGCTAAGAACAACTACAAAAGAAGTTTCTTTTTCTTTCTTCCATCGACAATGACGGGCTTTTACGTCGGGAAAGAAGTTAACTGCTAACCGACTTCAAATTGCCGCACTACACCACCACCTCATGCAGAGTGAGCCAGCCTTAATGGGCGCCGCGCTCACAGAATGGAGGCGCACGCACTGCAGTCTTTCTCAAACCGAATCCATTTGGCACAAAAATTTGATTTCCAGGTTACTTTCAGCATTTTGTATCAGCTTTATAGTGAAACGCGCGTCATTTCTTCAACGATCATAGTTACTGTGATGTTTCCTATATAAATAACAAATCGAGAAACGTTGCAGTGAATAATAGGGGTTTTGCGTTTGGTGCATATTACACCATTTGTTGCTGGAAATGAAATTTAGCTAACATACTGAATTTTTCCTTAGACTTGGGAGGAGGTGTACCCCATCGGATTTTTAATAGTCAACAGCTGCGACGGAAACTTAACAAAAGATTTTTACCTGTTCTTCGTCTGAGAAACATGCCAATAATTGACAGCAAATAGTGCATTGTCTTTTCGTTCCTAAACCTATTCAGAGCGAAGTGGTGAACGTCTTCTCCCTACCTTTTGATGTGTTAAAAATAAATTGTATATATTTCTAATATATTTTAACCTAAACGAATTGTCTCAAGCAGTTCATAAAATAATGAGTACCTTGTTTACATAATCTTATTAATCACAAATAAACAGGCATCAAATAAGTTATTTCTAACAGAACAGTTCTGATCTTTTGCTGCAGACTAGAACTGACCCAGTAAAACACTTTCGTATCTCTGAAGCTTTAAAAAAACTGACGGCTTCCAAAACATTCACTGACGACTTAAGAAATATTTGTAGCAAGAAGATCTACTCCCTCCCTCTGTACAGGGATGGGAACAGAAAGATGGTACACTATTTTCAGTAATTTCCCATGTGTTAAAGAAAACTGAAGCGTACAACGGAAATCATTTGGTAACCCTCACTTTACAGTAACATAGAGAAGAAATTTCATGTTTTTCGTACTATCAAATTCTGTTTTCTCTAGCCGTCCATGACTCTTAAAAAATTACAGTACTAGCTTGAAAAAAATAAAAGAAAAGCTGCAGTTTATGCTATATATCACCATAGATCAAGTTCCATACGTTAACTGCTGTGGTCTTCTCCACCAGACATCACGGCGCCTATAGTATCAGCAACCAAACTGACAGCCTGCAGCCGCAGGTTGCCTGCTTCGCAGGCACACCGAAGCACTACACAACCGACAGTCAATATTGATGAACGGCCACAACAACAACAACAACAACAACAACACAGCAAAGGCACCAGCGGCCACCAGAGGCCACTACTGGCCCACATAAACATAAGGAAGAGGTCGCTGCAGATCCCGGAACTATTTTCACACGTCAAAACACGTGATTGAAAATAGTTCCGAGGTACTCATCCACAGAAGCGCTATAAAGGCCGGCGCTCGGACGCACATCGGCAGTTCATCGACCGCCAGCAGACGTGGATAGCTGCCGCCCCGGGAGCCCGGCTTGTATCTACTCGCTGATCTCTGGATTAGGCTCGGTATATCGGAGAAGTCTCTGGCAGAGACTAGTAGGAAATTATTTCAGTTGTTTTCTATATTTTTCTTGTATGTAGTTGTGATTCGAAGACGGATCACTGTTGTGTGTTGGTGTTATACTTGGAGAATTTGTTTTGGTTAATTGAACAGTCCAATAAATTGTTTTTGGACTTTGGTCGTTAGTTTCTTCTGCTTACGCAGACATATTGTTAACCATATTGAAAACACTCTCCTCTTTGTGTGCTATATTGGCCAAAAGCTCGTTTCCATATATTGAGCAGTTTACGAGATATGGGGGATGTTATGAATCCACGCGCTCGTCGATCGGAAGTGAACGTGCTACTTAAAACCCATTTTTTCGAGAATGCAGACAGAGACCTCCTCCCAACTCTACAGAAAAATTCAGTATGTCAGCTGAATTTCATTCATAGCAACATATGGTGTAATGTACGCAAAACTACAGCGACCCCTGTTTTTCATTGCAAATTTTTCAATGTGTTATTTATACAGGAAATATCACAGTCAGTACGACCATTACCGAAATGATGGGAACTTCTCCAAGAAGGTGACATATAAAGAGCTACAAGAAAAGTAGAAATCAAGTTTTTCTACCAAATATATTCTGCAAAACCGTTTGAGACTGCAGGACGTGTCAGCTCTTGGTGACGTCACGCTGAGCGCGCTGCGGGCCTCTCTTGATGCGGTGGCGGGTACAGGCGACGATCAGCAGCCAATAGGCTGTATTGTCATCGATCTGAAAGCTGTCACTAGATTGGTCTGTCATTGCCATGGAGAGAATAGCTTAACACATTGGAGAAAAACAACATAAATTTTTTGTAAACAGAAATCAACACAGTGCAAAGGCCGCTATTGCCTTTGGAAAAGTAATTTCAGAGCTTAGATAATGCTAATAGATTTCTGATTAATCCTAGGAACACCATCTCAATTTAGGTTACATGGAACACCAACCAAGAGCAAAAGTTTCCTGTGATACAGCAGATTATAAATCTTGAAATATTTATTTATTTTACGGGATTGTGTTTCCAGTGCGAGATCAGTTTAAAAGTGCTCAGTTACATTGTGACTAAAAATGTAGCGTTTAGAGTATACAAGGTACTCAGAAATTTATAATATACTCTTTTTCTCTGATGAAATATAACAAGCGATAGTGCTAAAATCTTGGCTAGTGAAAGTTTAAATAAAACATCCAGTCAGTACTTGAATATACAGGCTGTCCAAAATTTTTTGTCCTTGACAAAAAGCTTCAAAACGTGAAACAAACACTTTCATCAAAATAGGTTACAGTGTATCGAAAACTTTCAAGACAAACTCTTCAAGACGAGAAGTATTCCTTCATATACAGAAGACATGCACAGAAAGTCACTGAACCTGAGTGACTCTTATACAGACGGCGAGCACTGCTTCCAGCAAGCTTTAATTTGGTTGTTGTGATGTTATGTCTAGCTCTCTGGTTAGCTGTTTTCATCAAGGATGTGTAGTATCTTGCTTTCCTACTTGGGTCTTCATTTGGAGTAGTTTTGGTTATTTTTAGTTTCTGTCGAAGAACGTCTTCCATAGCATAAATTATAGGTAACTGGAGTCCTTCCAAGCCCTGAGATCGCTCATCTACATATGACTGCAAACGTTCAAGGCTTAATTCATGCAGATACAATGGCGTTTCATTTCCTCTATTCTACTTTGGCATATCAATCTTGAACGGTGCATTTGAGTTTATTGATTATGTGTATCAAGTGAGCTGCAGTACAGTACATTGACAACATCTCCTCGTACCTCTTTTTGCAATGTCCTAGCCATTCGGTCTGTGGCATCCGCTCCTCCGTTACTGGAATTAGAATATAGGTTTATTTAGGTTTTCTTTTCTTGTTCATCAAATTATACTCCTGCATCACAATGTTATGTAGACAACATCAACAGATAATTATTCGGTTTTTCCTTTATGATGTACGAGACAACTACACTCCTGGAAATTGAAATAAGAACACCGTGAATTCATTGTCCCTGGAAGGGGAAACTTTATTGACACATTCCTGGGGTCAGATACATCACATGATCACACTGACAGAACCACAGGCACATAGACACAGGCAACAGAGCATGCACAATGTCGGCACTAGTACAGTGTATATCCACCTTTCGCAGCAATGCAGGCTGCTATTCTCCCATGGAGACGATCGTAGAGATGCTGGATGTAGTCCTGTGGAACGGCTTGCCATGCCATTTCCACCTGGCGCCTCAGTTGGACCAGCGTTCGTGCTGGACGTGCAGACCGCGTGAGACGATGCTTCATCCAGTCCCAAACATGCTCAATGGGGGACAGATCCGGAGATCTTGCTGGCCAGGGTAGTTGACTTACACCTTCTAGAGCACGTTGGGTGGCACGGGATACATGCGGACGTGCATTGTCCTGTTGGAACAGCAAGTTCCCTTGCCGGTCTAGGAATGGTAGAACGATGGGTTCGATGACGGTTTGGATGTACCGTGCACTATTCAGTGTCCCCTCGACGATCACCAGTGGTGTACGGCCAGTGTAGCAGATCGCTCCCCACACCATGATGCCGGGTGTTGGCCCTGTGTGCCTTGGTCGTATGCAGTCCTGATTGTGGCGCTCACCTGCACGGCGCCAAACACGCATACGACCATCATTGGCACCAAGGCAGAAGCGACTCTCATCGCTGAAGACGACACGTCTCCATTCGTCCCTCCATTCACGCCTGTCGCGACACCACTGGAGGCGGGCTGCACGATGTTGGGGCGTGAGCGGAACACGGCCTAACGGTGTGCGGGACCGTAGCCCAGCTTCATGGAGACGGTTGCGAATGGTCCTCGCCGATACCCCAGGAGCAACAGTGTCCCTAATTTGCTGGGAAGTGGCGGTGCGGTCCCCTACGGCACTGCGTAGGATCCTACGGTCTTGGCGTGCATCCGTGCGTCGCTGCGGTCCGGTCCCAGGTCGACGGGCACGTGCACCTTCCGCCGACCACTGGCGACAACATCGATGTACTGTGGAGACCTCACGCCCCACGTGTTGAGCAATTCGGCGGTACGTCCACCCGGCCTCCCGCATGCCCACTATACGCCGTCGCTCAAAGTCCGTCAACTGCACATACGGTTCACGTCCACGCTGTCGCGGCATGCTACCAGTGTTAAAGACTGCGATGGAGCTCCGTATGCCACGGCAAACTGGCTGACACTGACGGCGGCGGTGCACAAATGCTGCGCAGCTAGCGCCATTCGACGGCGAACACCGCGGTTCCTGGTGTGTCCGCTGTGCCGTGCGTGTGATCATTGCTTGTACAGCCCTCTCGCAGTGTCCGGAGCAAGTATGGTGGGTCTGACACACCGGTGTCAATGTGTTCTGTTTTCCATTTCCAGGAGTGTATTACAGGAAGCTTCTTAATGGGTGGATCTACTATTGTCTTGGGACATGTGTTCTCTATTGTGTTTGAGTGTCCAAAACGAGGTAAGTTTGCAATCTGCATACCGTCAGTTCCACAGAAGTGTAGAAGCGGTCCGTTATGATGTTTGTAGCCAGCATTCTTCATTGGCTCCATAGTCTCTTCACAATCTCAAAGTAACCTGGTTCACATGTTCGTCTACTTTTTCCACAACACACTTCAATTTTTAATGTGTGCCAGGGCCATTTCAAAAATTGTGCACACTCACATATGCGACCATTACGGTGTCGTGGTCAAGTTCAAATTCAGGCTGGTTGTGAGTAAGACTTTAGTCGTGACGATTGTATTTGCTGGTCGGTGTTTCTGGTTCACATGTCTGTGTCGTGAGTAGCTCAGTTTTAAAAGGAAGTAGGATTACACGTAGTGACCAGCGTTCCTAGTTCAGAATCGAAACCCTGCATGAAAAGAACCCAACGGAAGCTTACGACGCTTCCAGGGAGGTGTGTAAGGACAGTTAGCGGATCGTAGCACGGCGTCACGGTGCTCTGCTCGCTTCCATGGAGGTCGGATGAGCACTGAGGACAATCCGAGAAGTGGAAGGCCATCAACTGCAACACACTACACATTTTGTGAAAGGATCGACCAAAATCATGTGAGGAAATTTCATATGAGGCCACAATGGCTGTCAGTTCATTTTACAGACTCATAACTGAAAAAGTTAAAGATGAAAATAGTTGCTGCCAGATGCGTTCCGAATGGTTTCTGAAAAGGGTTGTTCCACTACATGAAACGATGATACTTGATGTTGAGCCAGAACTGAAGTCTCATCCTCACAATGCAAAAGCTGTGACTCTCCACGCCAGGAAAGAAGCGGCCGCCTTAATCAAAGCTGAAACTTGAGTATTGCAGGAATGGAGAGCACGAGGTGACGGCCGTAACAAGTGCGTACTACAAGGTGTTTCTGCAAACCGTTTTGCGTCCGAAAATTCGTCAAAGGAGACCTGACATGCTTGCAGCTGGTGTCATTTTGCACGATAATGCAAGACCGCATATTGCCCTACCAGTGAGAGAAACGCTTTAAAAATATGGATCTGAAATCCTTCCCCCCATCCCATCCCCCACCACCACCACCCACGGCCGGCCGCGGTGGCCGTGCGGTTCTAGGCGCTGCAGTCCGGAACCGCGGGACTGCTACGGTCGCAGGTTCGAATCCTGCCTCGGGCATGGATGTGTGTGATGTCTTTAGGTTAGTTAGGTTTAAGTAGTTCTAAGTTTTAGGGGACTGATGACCTAAGATGTTAAGTCCCATAGTGCTCAGAGCCATTTTTTGAACCACCACGCACCCTACAGGCCTGATGACTTTGGTTTGTTTCCCAAACTGAAGGAACAGTTCTGTGGTAAACGGTTTGGTACAATTAATGAAGGTTCCAGCACAGATCAACAGTGCAGATGCTCTATTCGAAACGCAGAAGTTGCCAAATCTTTGGGAAACTGTCACAAGCAAGTACGGAGATTATGTTGAAGGCATGTAAAGGTATTGTGTAAAATAAATTATTATTTTTTCAATTCTATCTTATAGTGTGCAAAACTTTTTAAATTATCCCCGTATTGTTCAGTTACACGACTCAGATTCTAACAATTATACCATATTTTCCAGGCATGTCTTTGAGGAAAACTTTAAATGGAGTACTGTGAACATGCATAGCATTCCATCAATTATATTGTGAGCTCACTTCTGAAATACGTTGAGAATATTACATTCAATTCTCCAAATACTTTAAGCAGCGGCCAAAATTTCTCACTTACATGTTTTCCTGTCCTACTGGCCTTATCATCCAAGTGAAACATTTTTAATATTATAGTTATATGTATGATAGAACTGTGATAATGAAGCAGTGTGCGGCAAGTTTGGAAGCTGGATTGGTGGACAGCATGCTCGGATAGCCGAAGTGTTCTCTTCCATCATTTTTTATAGTTCATAAACTATTGCTTTATTCATAATCTCTTTTTTATACAGTTCTTCATAATAAATTTCACCACAAATAAAATAATCAAATATTGCTGTCCTGGTAAAACACCCATTTCAATTAAAATTCCCATCAAAGATATATTTCAGAATTGCTAGCAAGAGATACTTTTTTTCTTTCAGTTTTTTTCATTTGGATCGTTAACAGTTTTCCCGACAATTTCAGGTAGACTTCTTGAGTGATTCACATATATCGATTACTTTCCCAGCAGTAATTATTCCATGAGGTTCCCTGTTCAAGCTGACAAAATACCTTTTACATTGCCTCGGTGCTACTGTAAGACACTGTACCAACACTTTGGGAACAGTCACTGGACACCGATGTTCTTCGGTATCATACATTTTCAGGATTTATGCAGCGATGAGTGCTAGAGGCGTACTTCGAGCTTAGGTGTATTTCTGCAAGACGGAATCTGACCTTGGCTGTAGCCGGACAGTTATGCTAAAACTTCCTGGCAGATTAAAACTGTGTGCCCGACCGAGACTCGAACTCGGGACCTTTGCCTTTCGCGGGCAAGTGCTCTACCATCTGAGCTACCGAAGCACGACTCACGCCCGCTACTCACAGCTTTACTTCTGCCAGTATCTCGTCTCCTACCTTCCAAACTTTGCAGAAGCTCTCCTGCGAATCTTGCAGAACTAGCACTCCTGAAAGAAAGGATATAGTGGAGACATGGCTTAGCCACAGCCTGGGGGATATTTCCAGAATGAGATTTTCACTCTGCAGCGGAGTGTGCGTTGATATGAAACTTCCTGGCAGATTAAAACTGTGTGCCCGACCGAGACTCGAACTCAGGACCTTTGCCTTTCGCGGGGAAGTGCTCTACCATCTTTTTTTTTTACCATCTTTTTTTTATTATTGCGCTGACCACTTTTTTCTTTCATTTTTTTTGTTTTTAGCGCATTAGCGCTCTTTTTCACTTTTTATAGTTTATTTTAATTTTTTTATTTTTTTGTTTTATTTTTTTTTCTTCTGCCGACCTTTGTTTTATATATAGATGGAAAAAGGCGTCTTTCAGTTACGACAAACAAAGTTAGAATGTACATCCGTAGCAACAACGGAACAAGAGTTTCTTCTAAACTATGAAAGAGAATTTGAAACCAATAGTGTGGTGATAGATAATAAAGAAAGAAAAATGTAACCAAATTCCGCACGCCATTCCATGTGCATGGCCCATCTGCGTACAGATTCCATGTTCCAAATTGGTACAACATATCGCAGCGTGTGGAGCCCCATGAAGGCGGTCATCCTCTGCACGGTACTCCCCAACTGTGAGGGGGGTTATCGAAGACACTGCGTAAATAGTTGGCAAATAGTTGTCGGTATCGGGGTGTACACTCAAGTCTGCTATGACTGTCCTGGAGAAATTGCCAGTAATCAAGCACCATCTTCTCATCATCTCGAAAGAGGTAGTATATGGACATGCCTTTAAACCATGTGAGAGCATGAGTCTTCGCAGGTGGGAAATACGAGAAGTATCCTCTGTACAAAGGAGGAGCCGTGGCTCAATTGTGCGAGGCGCGATACGTAGGTAGCAGGCGAGGATCTTCTGCACTAGCAGCCATACCTCTAACGCCGATCCACATGTTAAACGGTGTTCGTCAGTATCCACGAGGTGGCAATGTGGACAAAGGGGGGAATCCGCCATCCCAATAGCGTGCAGCCTTTGTCGTGTTACAACCTTCCCGTTCACCAGCTGGTACCACGCGGCTCGTACCCGCGTGGGGAGGAACGACTTCTGGACTGCTCTCCACACTGCAGGCCATAGGGTCGTAGGGCTCTTCCTCTCAATCACATTGCGAGGGATGGACCTTAGCAGCAGTCTGTAAAAGTCTCTCGCCTTGGGAGGGCGAGTGTTGGGAAGGTCTGGGTGCACGTAACTATACTCAAGAATAAACGCCGAGAGGTGCGAGAGTGAGGGTGTAATGTGCGCAACCGTAACAGGTGGCAGAAGAAACGCCGGCAGCAATTCCTCTAACAGACGACCCGTAAGGGAAGCATCTTTGTGGGTCCACAATTTCATCATTGTGCACAAGTATAATGCTGTAGCCCTCGCTCGTACATTTATAAGTCCCAGTCCGCCATCAAGCGGAGGGAGGGTGAGTGTTTCGTAGCGGACTTTGAATAGGTGTCCGGCGGTAAGGTAATATCCAAACGCTGCTTGCAGTCTGTGTGCCATCGCTGTCGGTATCGATAGGACCTGGGCCATGTGGATCATCTTAGTTGCCACGTGAAGGTTGAGGTATTCCACACGCTGTAGGAGGTCCATCCGTCGAAGTAAGTTCCGGCGAACTTCTGTGCGTATTGCCTGTAGTAATCGTGCAGAGTTCATGGCAGCCGTGCGGCGCACATCCTGTGTAAATGTTATGCCCAAGAACTGGATCTTGTTAACTAGTGGGATTGGGGCTAAAGCGTCCTCCTGTAGACCTCTCCCAATGGGCATCGCTGCCGACTTGGCCACATTCATGAGGCTGTCCGCTGCCAAACCATAGCGATTGATCCATTGTATAACCGAGCGTACCTCGTCACCAGATCGGACAAGTAATAGAAGGTCATCAGCATATATCCTGCAGTGAAAGGTGTGATCCCTCAATGACATGCCCGAGAGCCTGTTTTTCAACCCTCCGACAAGTGGTTCGAGTGCGATCGCGTAAAGGATCATGGAGAGAGGGCATCCTTGGCGAACTGACCGTCGGATCGGAAAGGGACCCGCAATCCGTCCATTCACCAATACACGGGATGCAGCTCCACGGAAACGGCGCTGAAAGATGTCGAGAAAGTCAGGCGGGAAGCCCATGCGGGCCATAACGGACAGAAGGAACTTGTGGTGAACTCTGTCGAAGGCGTGGTCGAAATCAATGGAGATCAGAGCAGCTCGAAGGCGACAGGATGTGGCGATGGCTATTAAATCCCTGCATTCACTGGTTGCCGTTTGCATGTTGGTCACTCCGCCCTGTGTCGTTTGCTCCATTGAGAGGAGTAGGGGCAGAACCTTCTTTATGCGGCTGGCGAGTAGTCGGGCGAAGATTTTATAGTCAGAGTTGAGCATTGTAATTGGCCTGTGGTCCTCGACCGTCCGACCTCTGGAATGCTTGTGGATTGGTATAAGGAGACCTTCCACGAATGCAGGTGGCACGTGAGAACCGGGGGTCATCAGTTCTTGGTACATGATGATCCATCGGGGCATCATGAGATCGCGGAAAGTACGATAAAACTCGAGCGGCAGTCCGTCTGGCCCGGGAGATTTGTTGAGTGCTCCCTTGTTAAGCGCGTCCTCGATGTCGTCTCGTGTAATCCCACCTAACAGCGTCGCCGCTGCTGCATTGTCGAGGGTGTGCGACACGTGCTGCAGTATGTCGTGATCGGCCGCTTCCTCGTCCTCTGTATTCACCTCGTCGTAAAACCGGCGATAGTGATCTGCGAAGGCTTCTGTAACTGCCGCCTGAGTCATTACGACCCTACCACCTGGCAATACGAGGTCCGTCATCAGCTGCTGTCGACGTCGGCGGCTGTCGAGCACGATGTGATGCATAGACGGGTTTTCTCCTTCCACTCGGTCTTGACGTCGCGATCGCACTACGACCCCCTCCAAACGTTTCCTCGTAAGAGACAATATGTTACCTTTAATTCGGCGGCTTTCCATTTGTCGGTTTGGAGATGGTGGTTGGCTGTAGAGTTCGCGAAGCATCGTGTAATAAAAGTCCAATGTGTGACGATGCCAAGCTGCGATATCTTTTCCGAATTGTGTTAGCACACGCCGAAAAGCTGGTTTTGCACAGTCCACCCACCATGCTAGAGTCGATGAGTATCGGGGAAGACGACGTTCGCAATCCAGCCATGTGTTGGCGATAATCTGACGGCATTCCGGGGCTTGAAGATGTGCCACATTCAGCTTCCAGGGTCCTCGGCTGCGCCATATCCGCTGCTGTTGTAGAGTGAGTGTGCATATGAAAGCGCTATGATCGGAGAAGGCAAGCGGCCAACGTTCGGCGTCCAATACTCCCGGCGTTAGAGCTCGTGATACATAAATGCGGTCTAGGCGACTGGCGGAGTGACTAGTAAGGTATGTCGGCCCGGGACGGTCACCGTGCACTGTCTCCCACGTGTCGGTGAGAAGCAGATCTCGAACCAGGAGCCGAGGTTCTTGACAAGTCGAGTAATGTGGTACTTGGTCTTTGGGGTGGAGCACACAGTTAAAATCGCCCTCGAAGATATATTGCTCGAAGCGGCTGATAAAGAGGGGGGCGATATCCTCCAAGTAGAACAGCGATCGTTCGCGGCGTTGGTCAGTTCCTGATGGAGCGTAAATGTTAATGATGCGCGTTCCCAGTGCTGTGATCGCCAGCCCCCTTCCTGACGGAAGGTAAGTCACTTCGTCGAAGGCAATTCCGTCGCGCACTAGTATTGCCGTACCGCTGCCATTCCGGTCCGCCGGTGACACATATGTCACATAACCGTAGAAAACGGGGAGGGCCGCTATATATACTTCTTGCAACAGGGCAATGTCAACATCCGAAGAACGAAGCATCTCACGCAGCAACTGGATCTTCACTGCCGTTCGTATCGTGTTGAGGTTAAGCGTGGCGATACGATAAGCTTGTTGCCGAACCGCAGGCGTTAAGTTATCCATTAAGACTGGAATTACCTATGACGCTTCTGACTGTATTGACACCTCCGCATCCCCCCAAACCTCACCGGCAGTCCTTGCTAGAGAGCCGGCGCCAATGGCGTGGGCCCTGTTGGCGTAACTTGCATGGTTCCGTTGTCGTCATGGTCATCCGCCCACGTCGGGGAACTGAAAGTAAGATCGGCCTCCCTAGCTTCCTCAGGACACGGCATGGGTGCTTGCATTCCAGAAGGTGGTGGGCAGCATCTGTCCTGCAGCTCGGCATCCGTTTTTGCCACTGTAGATACATGTGGTTTGTCCTCAGTTTCGTTCGATGGTGCCACACTGCAGCAAATGGCGGCTGCCTCTGTGGTAGCGTCGTCATTGAAGTTGGAATCGTCATCCTCTGGAGGCTGTGTCGCATCCCGTTCGGAAGTTGCTCTACGCCTCCGCTTCCGTCGCTTCGGAGAGCGTTGCTTCCTGGTGTGTCCTTCTGTGTCAGACGATGGCAAAGATTCACGACGTTCCGGCACAAAGGCAGCCGTAGGCACAATAAGTGAGTCTACGGCCATGCTATCGTCATGTATGTTGTTATCAGTCGACGTGGGCGGCGGCATCGGAGTTGAATCCGTATTTTGTGGAACGGGTGTGTCATCATCGCCCTGTATTGGAGCATGGAGCCGCGACCCAACAGTGGAGGTCGGCTGCCGTGGTGAAGTGGTAGCTGTCGTGAGGGCTGCTGCATAAGTCACAGGAAGCAGCGTCGGCTGCGATGGCGGGTCCGCTTCAGCCGGCGGCAGTTGAGTGATGCGACGTTGCATACATTCTGATCTGAGGTGTCCCTCCTTCCCACAACCAGAGCAGGTCTTCGGTTGCTCATCGTAGATGACGATGGCACGGCAGCCACCGATAGTCAGATATGAAGGTACATGTCTTTTAAGTTCTATTCGAACCTGGCGGACGCCGTTCAGCACAGGATATGTCTGGAATTGCGTCCATTTTTCCGCAATATGATCATGGACCGTGCCGTAGGGGCGCAGCGCTGTCACGACGTCCTCCGCCGGTAGTTCGAAAGGAAGTTCGAAAATTCTGATCGTGCGAAGTCCCATGCCAGAATAATCGACGTGCACAGTCCCCACATTGCCATCAGCATGGCAGAAACGGAGGCCCTGTTTCGTGTCCCGAAGGATCGGTTCACATGTTGCGTCGTTGATGATCTTGACATATACGATACTACTCACAATGGACAAGTGAATGCCGAGAATGTCGGTCGTCGGGATTTTAACTTCTCGTAGAAATCGTTCGACTTCGAGTGCTTTGGGCCGTGCAAATTCGTTGCGGAACGTAAATTTGAGCGTCGATTTTCTGTATTGGTGCGCCATAGTGATCTATATGCTGAGTACGGCACGCGCGAAACGGCCGAGTACTATGTAAACAACACGAGCTCTCGCTCCGCGGCAGGAACACAAACAGCGCGTCCTCACCGCAGCACAGCCAAAGGCCAACTGTCAACCATCTGAGCTACCGAAGCACGACTCACGCCCGGTACTCACAGCTTTACTTCTGCCAGTATCTCGTCTCCTACCTTCCAAACTTTGCAGAAGCTCTCCTGCGAACCTTGCAGAACTAGCACTCCTGAAAGAAAGGATATAGTGGAGACATGGCTTAGCCACAGCCTGGGGGATGTTTCCAGAATGAGATTTTCACTCTGCAGCGGAGTGTGCGCTGATATGAAACTTCGCAGGAGAGCTTCTGCAAAGTTTGGAAGGTAGGAGACGAGATACTGGCAGAAGTAAAGCTGTGAGTACGGGGCGTGAGTCGTGCTTCGGTAGCTCAGATGGTAGAGCACTTGCCCGCGAAAGGCAAAGGTCCCGAGTTCGAGTCTCGGTCGGGCACACAGTTTTAATCTGCCAGGAAGTTTCATATCAGCGCACACTCTGCTGCAGAGTGAAAATCTCATTCTGGAAACATCCCCCAGGCTGTGGCTAAGCCATGTCTCCGCTATATCCTTTCTTTCAGGAGTGCTAGTTCTGCAAGGTTCGCAGGAGAGCTTCTGCAAAGTTTGGAAGGTAGGAGACGAGATACTGGCAGAAGTAAAGCTGTGAGTATCGGGCGTGAGTCGTGCTTCGGTAGCTCAGATGGTAGAGCACTTGCCCGCGAAAGGCAAAGGTCCCGAGTTCGAGTCTCGGTGGGGCACACAGTTTTAATCCGCCAGGAAGTTTCATATCAGCGCACACTCCGCTGCAGAGTGAAAATCTAATTCTGGGGACAGTTATGCTGTTTTGTACCTAGCAGAACTTTCTCAAAAGAGTATTACGTTCGTATTTCACAAATCATATATCACCGCATTTTAAGTGAAGGAGCGGTTGGGAACGTTTCTTATTTTATTACGAGTCATTACTGACAGTGTCTTGTGTTTGGATGTCCCGAAGTGTTAGGCACATTGCAATCACGGTGATTTTGTTGTACTGGCCGACTCCAGTGTCGCCAACCGGCACGGTTTACAGTTTTTGACTTCTTTAACGTGATGTCTAAATCGGCACCTGCGTAAGTGTCCTTTCCGTTTATCATGAATAGTGTATTCACAAAAATCGGAGAGCGCGAGATAGTGCGTGTATGAGGCACAACCCTACCTGGAATGAGATTTTCACTCTGCAGCGGAGTGTGCGCTGATATGAAACTTCCTGGCAGATTAAAACTGTGTGCCCGACCGAGACTCGAACTCGGGACGCCCGTCCTCACAGCTTTACTTCCGCCAGTACCTCGTCTCCTACATTCCAAACTTTACAGAAGCTCTCCTGCGAACCATTCAGGACTAGCACTCCTGAAAGAAAGGATTTTGCGGAGACATGGCTTAGCCACAGCCTAGGGGATGTTTCCAGAATGAGATTTTCACTCTGGAGCGGAGTGTGCGGTGATATGAACTGAGACTCGAACTCGGGACCTTTGCCTTTCACGGGCAAGTGATCTACCACTGAGCTACCCAAGCACGACTCACGCCCCATCCTAACAGCTTACTTTGGAAGGTAGGAGACGAGGTACTGGCGGAAGTAAAGCTGTGAGGACGGGGCATGAGTCGTGCTTGGGTAGCTCAGTGGTAGAGCACTTGCCCGCGAAAGGCAAAGGTCCCGAGTTCGAGTCTCGGTCCGGCACACAGTTTTAACCTGCCAGGAAGTTTCACAATCTTACCCGTTTAGCCGGCTGCGGTGGCCGACGGTTCTAGGCGCTTCAGTCCGGAAACGCGTGACTGCTACGGTCGCAGGTTCGAATTCTGCCTCGGGCGTGGATATGTGTGATGTCCTTAGGTTAATTAGGTTTAAGTGGTTCTAAAAGTTCTAGGATGCTCAGAGCCATTTGAAGCATCCTACCTGTTTAGCCACACAGTACGAGGCAGGATAGATTGAAACCTCATAATTGCCGAAGCTCAGGAAACTGCAAATTTCTTTGTAGAAGACATCATGTTGAAGCACTGATCATTTCTGACCGTAGGAAAGTTTTTCAGTTGAGACTAGTATCATCACCCACAGGATGACTATCCATAGACGAATGTCCTGAAAGAACGCTTTAATAAGACGTTGATAGATGCGTGTGTGTTGATGTAGAATAAAGTATTGGGATACAATACCTTCAGTTGTAATATACGCATACAACACAGCGAAACAGGAAACTACAGGCTTCAGACGACTCTTCGCTCCACGGTCGCGAAGCTGACAACGTATACACCGTTCCCGTATCAACGGGACTCTAGTCGGGATGACTACGTGCAACGAATCATCGCCAGAATCGAGGAAGCCTTACAGCTGGCTAACATACGGGCCCTAGACGCCCCGGAAAAGGACCGGAGTGCTATAACGCCGATTACAGGACAGTAAGGTACAACCAGAAGAGTTCGTATGGATTTTTATGCCTGTGCGGAAACTAGAACTCGGAAACGTTACTAAAGGGCTGTATAATATCCTTCGTCGCTTCCCTGACGTCACATTAGAAGTCGACGATTATGATCATGAAGGAAACGAAAGCGCAAAACGTCGTCCTCTGTAAGAGGCTCTGCTAGTCTGGAGCTGCAGAGCGAGGATTCTTGGAAACTGAAGACCTACTCGCGATCGTGAAGCTTCGCCACACAGAGGACCCTCCACAAGATGCAGACCCAAGGCGATGTAGTCGGTTCCAATCAGAACTTCCGCCCACCCGCCACCCCTCCTTCACCTACACAGTAATTATTTTTATTGAGTATTTGTTATTTCTGGAAGGTTCTTCAAATAACTTGTGCTTGTGTGTTGTCGACTTTTTTTTCCTTTATTGTAATTTCATGCCTAAGCTGAGGCGGGCCGGCAGCGGCCTATACATACGCCGCTCTTCGGCCAAAAGACACAACATAAATACACGGAAGGCATAGAAAACATAAAAAAACATGGTAAACACAAGATGAACACGGCACAAGATATCATAAGTCGTTCCACGGACGACACTGTAATGAAGGGTGGCACCAGCTGAAAACAGATGAAGACGTCCAGGTGGAGACACGTATGTAGGAGAAAACACTGATGAAGACACTGTACACAAACGGAGAGACACTGAAGCACAGAAAACACTGGCGACAATCATCGGCGAAGCACTCACACTGACGAAGGGGGGGGGGGGGGGGAGCTACCTCCAGGTCAAAGGGAGAGGCAGGAGTGTGGGAAGGGGGGGTGGAGCCAGTGGGAGAAGGGAGGGAGAGCGGGGGAGAGGAGAGAGGGGGGGTTGGAAGCCCAGGGAGTGGGGGGGAGGAAGCGGGAGATGTGGGAGAAAGGAGGGGGGAAATGACGGTGAGGAGGGAGAGAGGGAGCTCTGGAGGAAAGGAGAGGGGTAACGAGAGGGGAGAGTCGGAGCTGGTAGGAGGGGTAGATGGATGGGACATCATCAGGGAGGGGGAGTTGGCGGAAGCCACCTTGGGAAAGGGTACAGAGGGTGTGAAGATGGAGAGCAGGGGCACAGCAGCAGGTGGGGATGGGTGAGGATGGGAGAGACAAGCAGGTGTAGGGGATCGAGCTTGCGGGAGGTGTAAAGGATCCGTATCCATTCGAGGTAAAGGAGAAGGTGCGGGAAGGGAATCAAGTCGTGTTGGATCCGCGTGGGGGATGTGAGATGGATGCAATAGGTGAGGCAGAGTGCATGGCGTTCCAGGATTTGGAGGGAATTACAATAGGGGGGGGGGGGGGCGTAGATCCAGGCGGGATGGGTATAGCAGCGGACAGGGTGGATGAAGGATTTATAAGTGTCGAGGATGGTGGAGGGGTCCAGACCCCATGGGCGGCCAGAAAGGAGTTTGAGGAGGCGGAGTCGGAAAGGTGCCTTGGCGTGGATCATCCAGAGATGGGGGTTCCAGGAAAGGCGACAGTCAAGAGTGACACCAAGGTACTTGAGGGTTGGGGCGAGGTGAATGGGATGGTCATAGATGGTGATATAAAAATCAAGGAAGCGGAAGAAAGGGGTGGTTTTGCCTACAATGATTCCCTGGGTTTTGGAAGGACTGACATTGAACAGCCACTGGTTACACCAAGTGGTGAACCGGTCAAGATGGGACTGGAGAAGGTGCTGGGAGCATTGCAGAGTGGGGGCGAGGACATGGAAGGCAGTGTCATCGGCGTACTGGATAAGATGAATTGGGGGGGGGGGGGGTGAAGGTGGCGGCATGTCCGCAGTATGCAGTAGGTAGAAAAGAGAGAAGAGGACAGAACCTTTGGGCACACTGGCGGAGGGGTAGAAGGTGTAAGAATTCGTGTTATGGATGGTGACATAGGAAGGACGGTGGGAAAGAAAGGAGGCGATGAGACGGACGAAGTTAATAGAAAGGGCGAAGGTTTGTAGGTTGAAGAGGAAACCGGGATGCCATACACGGTCATAGGCACGTTCATGGTCGAGGGAGAGGAAGATGGCGGAGTGACAGGAGTTGAGTTGTTTGGAGAGGAGGTGAGTGAGGTGGAGGAGAAGGTCATCGGCAGAGAATGACGGCCGAAAGGCACACTGGGTAGCAGGAAGGAGGCGATGCTGGTGGATGCATTGTGTGAGGATGGATTCCAGGACCTTGCTGAAGACCGAGGTAAGGCTGATGGGACGGTAGGAGGAGACAGCGGATGGTGGTTTGTCGGGTTTGAGGAACATCAGGATCCGAGAGGTTTTCCACAGGTCGGGGTAGAAGTCAGTGGAGAAGACCACATTATGTAGTCTGGCCAGGGTGGAGAGGAAGGAGGTGGGGGCGTCACAGAGGTGACGATAGGTAACGCGGTCGTGACCAGGACCGGTGTTATGTTTAGTGTAGATGTGATATCATGAGTAGTGATCGGGGCATTGAGTTCTGTGTGTGTAATGTTGCCCAAGTACTGGAAGCCGGGAGCGAGTGGAGGGGCAGGGGTGTCAGTTCGATCGTGGAGATCAGGGAAGAGGGAGTAATCGAAATGGGGATCGTCAAGGAGGGTAAAGACATCGGAGAGTTAAGAAGCAAAGTGGTTGGCCTTACTAAAGTTATCAGGAAACGGGCGGTCATCATGAAGGAGAGGGTAGTAGGGGGGGGGGGGGGGTTAGATCCGGTAAGGCGGCGGAAGGTTGACCAGTACTTAGACGAGTTGATAGGGAGGATAGCATTAAGACGGGTGCATGTCTGTCGCCAGTCCCGGCGTTTCTTGGTCGCGAGCCAGTTTCGGACGTGTCGTTGGAGTTGCTGGTGGCGTCGTAGTTTGTTGCAGTCACACGTGTGAAGGAAGGCACGGCAGAGACGGCGGGATTCACAGAGGAGGAGGACGGCCTGTGGGGGTAAAGTGGGACGGTGCGGGTGGATGGTGACAGTAGGGACGTTGTTGACTATTCCATGCCTGTATAAATACTAGTCTTCTGGAATACTCGATACTTGCTGCAGTCTCCCTCCACGAGTCCAGTTCTTACTGGCGATACGTTGGCGCCAGTAGTAAACGCACTTTCCGTTGTAAGTCTAGTACTCCACTGACGACCCTGCCTTTAGACTTGGTCTAAAAGTGTTTTAGAAGTGACAGTATCATGCTTGGATTGGTAGCAGGAACAGCTAGCTGCTTTAGAGGCACCACTGATGGCGCTGCCAGCGACATACTGTAAGTTTCGCTCGCTGCATATCGCAGTGGCAACGCCTCGCAGCTGTCCACGGGTATAAGGTCATCCTAGGCTCCTATCCAGTGCTTTATTTACCGTAGAATAACACAGCTGGGTTGATGGTGAGCCAGTTTTCTGATCGGCGCAACTGTTACTGCCAGGAATGCTCTTTGTCTTGTTAACACCGATGTACCAGAACATTACTTATGATCACCGTGTAACGCCGCGCCGCGAGGTCGAATGTCTCATGGCGTCGCTGCGGGGACGTGACGCTGGACGCAAAGTATACAGCCAGTCACATGGAAACGTGGCAGGTGGAAGAGTAAGTAAACTGATAACTATTTCGAAAGTAATCGCCATAACTATTAATACATTTATCCCACTGTGATTCAAGACGGTCAGTGGCTTCGTGGAAAAATGTTTTCGTTTGCCTGCAGAACGATCATTGGATCCAGGGTTATACTCTTCGTCCGAAGCAAATCAAGACGACCTTTTTCTCTAGACAGGAATACAGCAATATAAATCTTTTGGGAATCAAATAAATATCAAATGTATGGCAGCCAAGGCGCATTGGCTACAGGAAAAATGTGAAGAATCGAAAAAAAAAAAAAATCGTAGGGAGCACTGGCACAACATATGGAAAAGTCAAAACAACCTTGTACGGAGTTAAAAGGGGTGGTAATATGAAGGGTGCAACGGTAATTCCAATGTGAAACGCAGAAGAGAGAGCAGATAGGTGGAAAGAGCGTACTGAGGGCCTGTAAAAGGAGGAGGACGAGTCTGATGACGTGTTAGAAGAAGAAACTGGAATCGGTAGGGATGACATAAGCGATCCAGTATTAGTGTCAGAACAGAGATCAAATAACGCAGAAAGGATAGACAGTATTGCATTGCAATATCTAAAATCGTCGAGGGACGTGGAAACCAGCGACTATTCAAGTTGATGTGTGGAATCTATGAGACTGGCGACGCACCATCAGACTATCGGAAAAATATCATACACACAAGTACAAATAGAGCAAGGGGAGATCAATGCGAAAATTATAGCAGAATCGGCTTAACAGCTCACGCATCCAAGCTGCTGACGAGAACAATATATTGCGCAATGCGAAATGGTAAGATAGTCCACTGAACAGTTTGTCAAAACCTGATGACAGATCGAGCATGAAAATGGGAAGAAGGTGTACCGAACTGTTAAAAACGAAGCAAAACAGAACGTCGTTGTTACGTGATCACGTTGTTGGTCTATAAGTGGGAGATCCGTGTTCAAATATCCCTCGTGTTTCATCTTTTCTCGCAAAATTATAAGCTTTGCGTCGAGGCATTGACGTGTCTGTTTCCCGTACTCAGTTTTGTGTCTGTGCTCTGTTGTAACGTCCGTTTGCAACAATGAGGTTTGAGTAACGGACCTCCGGACGTACGTACTACGTACCTCCTATTTGTTCCACGCAAGCACCACACGTTATGACTTTTGCGTTCCCTTTTGGAAGTTCTGACTCTAGAATTCCTTTGTTGTAACATAGTTCACACCCGTTTATTTGCCGTTTTCATTTCTGTGAGAGACTAAGTTATGAATGCACTGCGAGGCACATGGTTAAAACAGCAACTATAAAGCATAAGGGACAACACTACAGGGTTATTACAAATGATTGAAGCGATTTCACAGCTCTACAATATCTTTATTATTTGAGATATTTTCACAATGCTTTGCACACACATACAAAGACTCAAAAAGCTATTTAGGCATTCACAAATGTTCGATATGTGCCCCTTTAGTGATTCGGCAGACATCAAGCCGATAATCAAGTTCCTCCCACACTCGGCGCAGCATGTCCCCATCAATGAGTTCGAAAGCATCGTTGATGCGAGCTCGCAGTTCTGGCACGTTTCTTGGTACAGGAGGTTTAAACACTGAATCTTTCACATAACCCCACAGAAAGAAATCCACCACGACCGATCCATCGGTTTTCCAATCTCCTGTTTAAGAAATGCCGAACATCATGATGGAAGTGCGGTGGAGCACCATCCTGTTGAAAGATGAAGTTGGCGCTGTCGGTCTCCAGTTGTGGCATGAGCCAATTTTCCAGCATGTCCAGATACACGTGTCCTGTAACGTTTTTTTCGCAGAAGAAAAAGGGGCCGTAAAATTTAAACCGTGAGATTGCACAAAACACGTTAACTTTTGGTGAATTGCGATTTTGCTGCACGAATGCGTGAGGATTCTCTACCACCCAGATTCGCACATTGTGTCTGTTCACTTCACCATTAAGAAAAAATGTTGCTTCATCACTGAAAACAAGTTTCGCACTGAACGCATCCTCTTCCATGACCTGTTGCAACCGCGCCGAAAATTCAAAGCGTTTGACTTTGTCATCGGGTGTCAGGGCTTGTAGCAATTGTGAACAGTAAGGCTTCTGCTTTAGCCTTTTCCGTAAGATTTTCCAAACCGTCGGCTGTGGTACGTTTAGCTCCCTGCTTGCTTTATTCGTCGACTTCCGGGCTACGCGTGAAACTTGCCCGCACGCGTTCGACCGTTTCTTCGCTCACTGCAGGCCGACCCGTTGATTTCCCCTTACAGAGGCATCCAGAAGCTTTAAACTGTGCATCCCATCGCCGAATGGAGTTAGCAGTTGGTGCATCTTTGTTGAACTTCATCCTGAAGTGTCGTTGCGCTGTTATGACTGACTGACGTGAGTGCATTTCAAGCACGACATACGCTTTCTCGGCTCCTGTCGCCATTTTGTCTCACTGCGCTCTTGAGCGTTCTGGCGGCAGAAACCTGAAGTGCGGCTTCAGCCGAACAAAACTTTGAGTTTTTCTATGTATCTGTACTGTGTCGTGACCATATGTCAATGAATGGAGCTACAGTGAATTTATGAAGTCGCTTCAATCATTTGTAATTGCCCTATATAAGAGGCACATTAACAGGAAAGGGATTAAAAGAAAACAGCATAATCAAATGTCCCTAGACAGGTTTGTCAAGTGGATAAAACGAAGAACGCGAGCAGCTGCTCCCGGGTCATCCACTAAAATGGCATCCACAGTACACGGCAGGCCAAGATCAATGCGCAGTGTATTAAAATTCGGACAGGACGTTAAAATGTGGCGTACCGTCAGCAGTTGCCCATATAGGCAGAACGGCGCCGGCGCAGCCGTCAGCAGATGGCGATGGCTGAACCGGCAGTGTTCAATTCGTAACCGGGCCAAAACGACCTCCTCCCACCGAGAAGGGTGTGAAGAGTTCGTCCAAGCCGTGGGGAGAGGTTTCAAGGCCCGAAGCTTGTTTTCAGTAAGTGTAGCCCAATCGGCATGCCACAGCGATAAAATGCGCTGACAAATGACCCTGCTAAAATCAGATGAAGGCACACAACAAGAAGCTCTCCGAGGCTGGAGGACCGCAGCCTTGGCTGCAGCATCTGCAGTTTCGTTCGCAGGGATACCGACATGACCAAGAACCCACATAAAGGTCTGTGAGAGGTGTATGCGGCATCTCGCCTGCTCTCATTATGTAACACATTTACTACCGGCGATAACGTATTCTTACCACATTGTAAGTAGGCTGTTTATGTTTTCTTATTGGCAACGTTACGTAGCGCTCGGTATGAAAATCACTGGCTGTGCTGTGTGCAGTCTGTGGCTAGTTTGCATTGTTGTCTGCCATTGTAGTGTTGGGCAGCGGCAGCTGGAGGAGGAGGAGGAGATTAATGTTTAACGTCCCGTCGACAACGAGGTCATTAGAGACGGAGCACAAGCTCGGGTGAGGGAAGGATGGGGAAGGAAATCGGCCGTGCCCTTTCAAAGGAACCATCCCGGCATTTGCCTGAAGCGATTTAGGGAAATCACGGAAAACCTAAATCAGGATGGCCGGAGACGGGATTGAACCGTCGTCCTCCCGAATGCGAGTCCAGTGTGCTAACCACTGCGCCACCTCGCTCGGTGGCAGCTGGATGTGAACAGCGCAGCGCGTAGCGTTGCGCAGCTGGAGGTGAGCCGCCAGCAGTGGTGGATGTGGGGAGAGAGATGGCGGAGTTATGAAATTTATAATACTGGATATTATGAACTGCTATGTATATTATGATTTTTCAACACTATTAAGGTAAATACATTGTTTGTTCTCTATTAAAATCTTTCATTTGCTAACTATGCCTATCAGTAGTTAGTGCCTTCCGTAGTTTGAATCTTTTATTTAGCTGGCAGTAGTGGCGCTGGCTGTATTGCAGTAGTTCGAGTAACGAAGATTTTTGTGAGGTAAGTGATTTGTGAAAGGTACAGGTTAATGTTAGTCACGGCCATTCCTTTGTAGGGATATCTGAAAGTCAGATTGCGTTGCGCTAAAATAATATTGTGTGTCAGTTTAAGCACAGTCTTCTATAATTTTTCTAAGGGGACGTTTCATAACATGACTCATATTCTATAACCAACGTTGTAGTACGAAAATTGCCAAGACTACAGTAGGAGAACAGACACGTCAATGACCAGACAGGAAGTTCGTAAATCTGTGAACAAAAAAGAAAGAAAGACGTTGGGCACGAGGAACACCTGAACCCGGATCGCCAACGGTGCTGGCCAACACCGCAAGCACATAAGCACGGTGCGGCTATTCTCGCAACAAGCTCGATGTTGCACGCCTAAGCTTCTACCGTTCACTGTCTATCTTTTCCTTCTTATTTCACAGTTCAGTACACCTTTTTCCAGTTATCGTACTTGATCTGTGTTCAGTTTTTGACGGAGTGTCTCCTGGGCCATTTTACAACTACGAGTAAATCTGAGGGGAGTGCGATGGGGAAATCCCCATGTTAGTAACAAACAAATAGCCTTGCAGAGACAGTAATATTTTAAGATCCGCTTAATTTTAACTGACGCTTACGTCAGGGGCAGAGTGGTGTGTAGCGCAACCACTGTGGGTTTGATAGAAATGAGAGGCGGAATATTTTATTGGTTTTTTACAACACCAGACGTCTTTTGGACTACAAATATAGCTCCTTCTGATTTCTTCCATTTCGATAGTCTCTTCTCCGGATCATGTCGGGAAATGTGGCCAAAATTTTTACTCCAATAAGAATTTGGTTCTTGCAAAAAGAAGGTACAGCAGAACAGATAAAACTGACTTATAAACACTTTTATACACTTTTATGTATCCCTTTGAGGCAATTTTCAATTAATTATAACTGTATCCGTTCTGTTATATAAGATATAATACAAAAGTCAGATTGAAAACGGTCTGCTACACTCTCTTTGTTTTGTTTCAGACAGTAGGGTATCAACATGCCTGGAAAGTATATCCAGCAATCATAAAAACATACACGAGATCTTGGGACTAGCCGCAATACCCGCTTAGGTACGGAAAACCAGACTCTACTAGTATGTAAGGCTTCAGAAAAATGCATGTACTTTCTTTTTAGCTGAAATACATTTGTTGGAAATCTTGTACCAAGTAGATTCAAAATGTTTAATCGATAACCATTGTTTGGTGAAAATTGAATCTGTCTTTGAGATACCACTTTAGAGCCCCCCCAAATGGTTCAAATGGCTCTGAGCACTATGCAGCTTAACTTCTGAGGTCATCAGTCGCCTAGAACTTAGAACTAATTAAACCTAACTAACCTAAGGACATCACACACATCCATGCCCGAGGCAGGATTCGAACCTGCGACCGTAGCGGTCGCTCGGTTCCAGACTGTAGCGCCTAGAACCGCACCGCCACTCCGGCCGCACGCCCCCCTCCCCTTCCACCTTCCCCTCCCCTCACCACCACCATAACAGGCCACACAATACTATTTGGCCAGAAGTGTCGCCCATCAGTGTCAATATTGGCTATCAAGCAAGTTTGTCGACCACCGATATAGAACTTAATGTAGACGAGTTACTTACTTCGAAATTGTACGACTGGGCATGTTATGGCTATGCCTACCCTCAACTAAAATTATGTGGTAGGTTGTGTCTTTGTGTGTGTGTGTGTGTGTGTGTGTGTGTGTGTGTGTTTGCGTGTGTCCTTCCACATGGTATTAGTTGATGATACGCGTAACTACAATATGCCCGTCGAACAATTTCGAAGTAAGTAACTGCTCTACATTAAGTTCTATATGATTGCAGATGACAAACTGTGAAACGAAAAGACACCATCAACCAACATAAAAATTCACAGCATGTGGTAACAAGGTATATGTACATAAATTTCTCTGTTTTTCAAATATGTACACTACTGGCCATTAAAATTGCTACACCAAGAAGACATGCAGATGATAAACGGGTATTCATTGGACAAATATACTAGAACTGACATGTAATTACATTTTCACGTTAATTTGGTTGCATCGAGCCTGAGAAATCAGTACCCAGTGCCTCTAGCCGTAATAACGGCCTTGATACGCCTGGGCCGCGCTTGATTAGCCGAGCGGTCTGAGGCGCTGCAGTCATGGACTGTGCGGCTGGTCCCGGCGGAGGTTGGAGTCCTCCCTCGGATATGGCTGTGTGTGTTTGTCCTTCGGATAATTTAGTTTAAGTAATGTGAAAGCTTAGGGACCGATGACCTTAGCAGTTAAGTCCCATAAGATTTCACACACATTTGAACATTTTTTGATACGCCATTGCGTCAAACAGAGCTTGGATGGCGTGTACAGGTACAGCTGCCCATGCAGCTTCAACACGATACCACAGTTCATCAAAAGTATGGCTGGCGTCTTGTGACGAGCCAGTTGCTCGGCCACCATTGATCAGACGTTTTCAATTGGTGAGAGATCTGGATAATGTGCTGGCCAGGACAGTAGTACAACATTTTCTGTATCCAAAAAGGCCCGTACAGGACTTGCAACATGCAGTCGTGCATTATCCTGCTGAAATGTAGGGTTTCGCAGGGATCGAAATGAAGGGTAGAACCACGGATCGTAACACATCTGAAATGTAACGTCCGCTGTTCAAAGCGCCGTCAATGCGAAGAAGAGGTGACCGAGACGTGTAACCAATGGCACGCCATACCATCACGCCGGGTGATACGCCAGTATGGCGATGACGAATACACGCTTACAATGTGCGTTCACAGCGATGTCGCCAAACACGGATGCGACCATCATGATGCTGTAAACAGAACTGAGATTCGTCCGAAAAAATGACGTTTTGCGATTCGTGCATCCAGATTCGGTGTTGAGTACACCATCGCAGGCGTTCCTTTCTGTGATGGAGCGTCAAGGGTAACCGCAGCCATGGTCTCCGAGCTGATAGTCCATTCTGCTGCAAACGTCGTCGAACTGTTCGTGCAGATGGTTGTCGTCTTGCAAACGTCCTCATCTGTTGACTAAGGGTCGAGACGTGGCTGCACGACCCGTTACAGCCATCCGGATAAGATGCCTGTCATCTCGACTGCTAGTGATACGAGGCCGTTGGGATCCAGCACGGCGTTACGTATTACCCTCCTAAACCCACCGATTCCGTATTCTGCTAACAGTCATTGGATCTCGACCAACGCGAGCAGCAATGTCGCGATACGATAAACGGAAATCGCGATAGGCTACAATCCGACCTTTATCAAAGTCGGAAACGTGATGGTACGCATTTCTCCTCCTTACATGAGGCATCACAACAACGTTTCACTAGGCAACGCCGGCGAACTGCTGTTTGTGTATGAGAAATCGGTTGGAAACTTTCCTCATGTCAGCACGTTGTAGTTGTCGCCACCGGCGCCAGCCTTGAGTGAATGATCTGAAAAGGTAATCATTTGCATCTCACAGCATCTTCTTTCTGTCGGTTAAATTTCGCGTCTGTAGCACGTCATCTTCGTGGTGTAGCAATTTTAATGCCCAGTAGTGTAAATGCTGTCTTAAAATCTCGAATTTATATGTGTAAAAGTGGTAAAGAACGTTGTTGTGTTACAGAAAGGTAATAAAACATCTACTGATGATGCTGGAACTTCAGGGAAACCTGTCTGGGAAATAAAAAGCAAAAGAAAAAGTGTGTTCTGCTCAAGGCGGACGCTCTCCAAAAAGAAATCTATTTCTAAGCAGACGTGGACAGAAGAGTTCAACCACAAGATAATTTGCCTCTACCGTCTTTGATAACAGTCTATGCACAGGACTGGAAAAGTGGTAAATACACGAGTTTCGAACAGCTGTGATGAAGTGTTGAAGAGAGGAGAATAAGATAACAGTTTTTGCAAGGACACGGAAACACTACGTAACCATGTTATAATTTTTTATTCTAATCGTGGAACGTGTCTCGTCTGTACCCGTTATAAGCTAACCGACTCGCGACAGTGTAGGTTAACAGTGTTTAGGCAGACATATTTTGACAACAGCGTTCCAGAAAACTAGTGAAGTTGTGCATATGTGAGTACAGTTAACAAGTAGTGTCGTAGATGAGACAGCAGAAAAAATCCCGAAGCGTTTCTTAAGTTTCGGTAAAGGTTTGTGGCTCAGCGTTTAAACAGTACGCCTTCGCTAAAGTGTTAAAATGCTGGTATCGAGAAGATTATCGCCTAGAAATATTACGAAATGTGTTACCAATTGTCTCTTTCACAATTTACGACGCACATTAGATATCCCGCTGGAATCTCTACAACAGTACCAACAGAGCTTGGAAGAACAAATGAGTTCTACATCTACATCTACATCTACATTTATACTCCGCAAGCCACCCAACGGTGTGTGGCGGAGGGCACTTTACGTGCCACTATCATTACCTCCCTTTCCTGTACCAGTCGCGTATGGTTCGCGGGAAGAACGCCTGAGCGCGCTCTAATCTCTCTAATTTTACATTCGTGATCTCCTCGGGAGGTATAAGTAGGGGGAAGCAATATATTCGATACCTCATCCAGAAACGCACCCTCTCGAAACCTGGCGAGCAAGCTACACCGCGATGCAGAGCGCCTCTCTGGCAGAGTCTGCCACTTGAGTTTGTTAAACATCTCCGTAACGCTATCACGGCTACCAAATAACCCTGTGACGAAACGCGCCGCTCTTCTTTGGATCTTCTCTATCTCCTCCGTCAACCCGATCTGGTACGGATCCCACACTGATGAGCAATACTCAAGTATAGGTCGAACGAGTGTTTTGTAAGCCACCTCCTTTGTTGATGGACTAAATTTTCTAAGGACTTCAAATCGTTCCGCACGCATACTCCCAGATAATTTACAGAAGTAACTGCTACCAGTGTTTGTTCCGCTATCATATAATCATACAATAAAGGATCCTTCTTTCTATGTATTCGCAATACATTACATTCGTCTATGTTAAGGGTCAGTTGCCACTCCCTGCACCAAGTGCCTATCCGCTGCAGATCTTCCTGCATTTCGCTACAATTTTCTAATGCTGCAACTTCTCTGTATATTACAGCATCATCCGCGAAAAGCCGCATGGAACTTTCGACACTATCTACTAGGTCATTTATATATATTGTGAAAAGCAATGGTCCCATAACACTCCCCTGTGGCACGCCAGAGGTTACTTTAACGTCTGTAGACGTCTCTCCATTGATAACAACATGCTGTGTTCTGTTTGCTAAAAACTCTTCAATCCAGCCACACAGCTGGTCTGTTATTCCGTAGGCTCTTACTTTGTTTTGTCAGGCGACAGTGCGGAACTGTATCGAACGCCTTCCGGAAGTCAAGGAAAATAGCGTCTACCTAGGAGCCTGTATCTAATATTTTCTGGGTCTATGGAACAAATAAAGCGAGTTGAGTCTCACACGATCGCTGTTTCCGGAATCTCCGGGGTGGAATCAGAGCTAACTATTTGTAGTATCGTTCCCAGAACCGATGCGGTCCTCTGGTTTGGAGCCGAGTGGAAGGCTTAAACCAGAGGCTCAGACGATTCTGCGGAGATCTGGGGTGCAAATTTCTCGACCTCCGCTATCGGGTGGAGAAATGTAGGGTCCCCCTGAATAGGTCAGGCGTGCACTACACGCCGGAAGCGGCTACAAGGGTAGCGGAGTACGTGTGGAGTGCACATGGGGGTTTTTTAGGTTAGAGAATCCCCTCCCTAGGCCCGACAAGACGCCTCCTGAGACGCGGAAAGATAGGAGTAGGCAAAATGCAACAGGGAATAACAATATTAATGTGCTAATAGTAAACTGCAGAAGCGTCTATAGAAAGGTCCCAGAACTGCTCTCATTAATAAACGATCACAACGCCCATATAGTACTAGGGACAGAAAGTTGGCTGAAACCAGACGTAAACAGTAACGAAATCCTAAACTCAGATTGGAATGTATACCGCAGAGACAGGCTGAACAGTGAAGGGGAGGCGTGTTTATAGCGATAAGAAGTGCAATAGTATCGAAGGAAATTGACGGAGATCCGAAATGTGAAATGATTTGGGTGAAGGTCACGGTTAAAGCAGGCTCAGACATGGTAATTGGATGTCTCTATAGGCCCCCTGGCTCAGCAGCTGTTGTGGCTGAGCACCTGAAGGATAATTTGGAAAATATTTCGAGTAGATTTCCCCACCATGTTATAGTTCTGGGTGGAGATTTTAATTTGCTGGATATAGACTGGGAGACTCAGACGTTCATAACGGGTGGCAGGGACAAAGAATCCAGTGAAATTTTTTTAAGTGCTTTATCTGAAAACTACCTTGAGCAGTTAAACAGAGAACCGACTCGTGGCGATAACATATTAGACCTTCTGGTGACAAACAGACCCGAACTATTTGAAAAAGTTAACGCAGAACAGGGAATCAAAATGGCTCTGAACACTATGGGACTCAACTGCTGTGGTCATAAGTCCCCTAGAACTTAGAACTACTTAAACCTAACTAACCTAAGGACAGCACACAACACCCAGCCATCACGAGGCAGAGAAAATCCCTGACCCCGCCGGGAATCGAACCCGGGAACCCGGGCGTGGGAAGCGAGAACGCTACCGCACGACCACGAGATGCGGGCAACAGGGAATCAGTGATCATAAAGCGGTTACGGCATCGATGATTTCAGCCGTAAATAGGAATATTAAAAAGGGTAGGAAGATTTTTCTGTTTAGAAAAAGTGACAAAAAGCAGATTTCAGAGTACCTGTTGGCTCAACACAAAAGTTTTGTCTCAAGTACTGATAGTGTTGAGGATCAGTGGACAAAGTTCAAAACCATCGTACAATATGCGTTAGATGAGTATGTGCCAAGCAAGATCGTAAGAGATGGAAAAGAGCCACCGTGGTTCAACAACCGAGTTAGAAAACTGCTGCGGAAGCAAAGGGAACTTCACAGCAAACATAAACATAGCCAAAGCCTTGCAGACAAACAAAAATTACGCGAAGCGAAATGTAGTGTGAAGAGAGCTATGCGAGAGGCGTTCAATGAATTCGAAAGTAAAATTCTATGTACTGACTTGGCAGAAAATCCTAAGAAATTTTGGTCTTATGTCAAAGCGGTAGGTGGATCAAAACAAAATGTCCAGACACTCTGTGACCAAAATGGTACTGAAACAGAGGATGACAGACTAAAGGCCGAGATACTAAATGTCTTTTTCCAAAGTTGTTTCACAGAGGAAGATTGCACTGTAGTTCCTTCTCTAGATTGTCGCACAGATGACAAAATGGTAGATATCGAAATAGACGACAGAGGGATAGAGAAACAATTATAATCGCTCAAAAGAGGAAAGGCCTCTGGACCTGATGGGATACCAGTTCAATTTTACACAGAGTACGCGAAGGAACTTGCCCCCCTTCTTGCAGCGGTGTACCGTAGGTCTCTAGAAGAGCGTAGCGTTCCAAAGGATTGGAAAAGGGCACAGGTCATCCCCGTTTTCAAGAAGGGACGTCGAACAGATGTGCAGAACTATAGACCTATATCTCTAACGTCGATCAGTTGTAGAATTTTGGAACACGTATTGTGTTCGAGTATAATGACTTTTCTGGAGACTAGAAATCTACTCTGTAGGAATCAGCATGGGTTTCGAAAAAGACGGTCATGTGAAACCCAGCTCGCGCTATTCGTCCATGAGACTCAGAGGGCCATAGACACGGGTTCACAGGTAGATGCCGTGTTTCTTGACTTCCGCAAGGCGTTCGATACAGTTCCCCACAGTCGTTTATTGAACAAAGTAAGAGCATATGGACTATCACACCAATTGTGTGATTGGATTGAGGAGTTCCTAGATAACAGGACGCAGCATGTTATTCTCAATGGAGAGAAGTCTTCCGAAGTAAGAGTAATTTCAGGTGTGCCGCAGGGGAGTGTCATAGGACCGTTGCTATTCACAATATACATAAATGACCTGGTGGATGACATCGGAAGTTCACTGAGGCTTTTTGCAGATGATGCTGTGGTGTATCGAGAGGTTGTAACAATGGAAAATTGTACTGAAATGCAGGAGGATCTGCAGCGAATTGACGCATGGTGCAGGGAATGGCAACTGAATCTCAATGTAGACAAGTGTAATGTGCTGCGAATACACAGAAAGATACATCCTTTATCATTTAGCTACAAAATAGCAGGTCAGCAACTGGAAGCAGTTAATACCATAAATTATCTGGGAGTACGCATTAGGAGTGATTTAAAATGGAATGATCATATAATGTTGATTGTCGGTAAAGCAGATGCCAGACTGAGATTCATTGGAAGAATCCTAAGGAAATGCAATCCGAAAACAAAGGAAGTAGGTTACAGTACGCTTGTTCGCCCACTGCTTGAATACTGCTCAGCAGTGTGGGATCCGTACCAGATAGGGTTGATACAAGACATAGAGAAGATCCAACGGAGAGCAGCGCGCTTCGTTACAGGATCATTTAGTAATCGCGAAAGCGTTACGGAGATGATAGATAAACTCCAGTGGAAGACTCTGCAGGAGAGACGCTCAGTAGCTCGGTACGGGCTTTTGTCAAAGTTTCGAGAACATACCTTCACCGAAGAGTCAAGCAGTATATTGCTCCCTCCTACGTATATCTCGCGAAGAGACCATGAGGATAAAATCAGAGAGATTAGAGCCCACACAGAGGCATACCGACAATCCTTCTTTCCACGAACAATACGAGACTGGAATAGAAGGGAGAACCGATAGAGGTACTGAAGGTACCCTCCGTCACACACCGTCAGGTGGCTTGTGGAGTATGGATGTAGATGTAGATGTAGATGTAGATGTAGATGTAGATCCAAGTTGATGCTTACATAGTAGATTATGGGTTTCCAAAAACGACATGATACTCAAGCAAAAAACATGTTCTAAAATTCTACAACAGATCGACGTCAGAGATATAGGTCTATAGTTTTGCGCATCTGCTCGACGACCCTTCTTGAAGACTGGGACTACCTGTGCTCTTTTCCAATCATTTGGAACCTTCCGTTCCTCTAGAGACTTGCGGTACACGGCTGTTAGAAGGGGGGCAAGTTCTTTCGCGTACTCTGTGTAGAATCGAATTGGTATCCCGTCAGGTCCAGTGGACTTTCCTCTGTTGAGTGATTCCAGTTGCTTTTTTATTCCTTGGACACTTATTTCGATGTCAGCCATTTTTTCGTTTGTGCGAGGATTTAGAGAAGGAACTGCAGTGCGGTCTTACTCTGTGAAACAGCTTTGGAAAAAGGTGTTTAGTATTTCAGCTTTACGCGTGTCATCCTCTGTTTCAATGCCATCATCATCCCGGAGTGTCTGGATATGCTGTTTCGAGCCACTTACTGATTTAACGTAAGACAAGAACTTCCTAGGATTTTCTGTCAAGTCGGTACATAGAATTTTACTTTCGAATTCACTGAACGCTTCACGCATAGCCCTCCTTACGCTAACTTTGACATCGTTTGGCTTCTGTTTGTCTGAGAGGTTTTGGCTGCGTTTAAACTTGGAGTGAAGCTCTCTTTGCTTTCGCAGTAGTTTCCTAACTTTGTTGTTGGACCACGGTGGGTTTTTCCCGTCCCTCACAGTTTTACTCGGCACGTACCTGTCTAAAACGCATTTTACGATTGCCTTGAACTTTTTCCATAAACACTCAACATTGTCAGTGTCGGAACAGAAATTTTCGTTTTGATCTGTTGGGTAGTCTCAAATCTGCCTTCTATTACTCTTGCTAAACAGATAAACCTTCCTCCCTTTTTTTATATTCCTATTTACTTCCATATTCAGGGATGCTGCAACGGCCTTATGATCACTTATTCCCTGTTCTGCGCTTACAGAGTCGAAAAGTTCGGGTCTGTTTGTTATCAGTAGGTCCAAGATGTTATCTCCACGAGTCGGTTCTCTGTTTAATTGCTCGAGGTAATTTTCGGATAGTGCACTCAGTATAATGTTACTCGATGCTCTGTCCCTACCACCCGTCCTAAACGTCTGAGTGTCCCAGTCTATATCTGGTAAATTGAAATCTCCACCTAAGACTATAACATGCTGAGAAAATTTATGTGAAATGTATTCCAAATTTTCTCTCAGTTGTTCTGCCACTAATGCTGCTGAGTCGGGAGGTCGGTAAAAGGAGCCAATTATTAACCTAGCTCGGTTGTTGAGTGTAACCTCCACCCATAATAATTCACAGGAACTATCTACTTCTACTTCACTACAGGATAAACTACTACTAACAGCGACGAACACTCCACCACCGGTTGCATGCAATCTATCCTTTCTAAACACCGTCTGTACCTTTGTAAAAATTTCGGCAGAATTTATCTCTGGCTTCAGCCAGCTTTCTGTACCTATAACGATGTCAGCTTCGGTGCTTTCTATCAGCGCTTGAAGTTCCGGTACTTTACCAACGCAGCTTCGACAGTTTACAATTATAATTCCGATTGCTGCTTGGTCCCCGCATGTCCTGACTTTGCCCCGCACCCGTTGAGGCTGTTGCCCTTTCTGTACTTGCCCATGGCTCCCTGCCGCCGTTGGATAAGCAGCTGCAGCAGCAAGTCGTATACTCCTAGCTCACTCATTTGTTACATAGTTTAATTCTTAATTTCTTTGCGTGTTTTTGGTACTTGCATTGTTTAATTCTCAAATTTCGGGCGTATTATAGTATTTGAGAGTTGTAGCATCACGTTTTAGTACTCGAATAGTGTTAAATCGCGTAGTCTCCTTCCGCCGCCGAGCAGTGTGTCAGCAGTGCACAAGTGGCAGCATTACTGCATTTACTAGGCAATCTTGTATTTTAATAACCGCTTCAATTTTGTGTCGTTTTGTTTGCGCTCTCTGTAGATTAGTTCAGACGTTCTTTGCACAGTTTTTAGCATGGATAGGGACTGCAACTGCTGTGTTCGGATGCAGGCTGAGTTGGCATCCCTTCGCTCCCAGCTTCAGGCAGTGTTGGCTTCGGTCACACAGCTTGAGGCTGTTGCCAATGGGCATCACTGTGGGGGTCCGGATGGGGGTTTGTCGGGGACGGCCAGCTCGTCCCACGCATCCCCCGATCGGACTACGACTGTGGTTGCCCGGGATACTGCCCGCATTGAGGCTGATCCCTCACCTGTGGTAGAGTGGGAGGTCGTCTCAAGGTGTGGCAGGGGGCGAAAGACATTCCGGAGGGCTGAACGGAAGGCCTCTCCAGTTTGTCTGACGAACCGGTTTCAGGCTCTGTCTCAGGCTGATACTGATCTTCGGCCTGACATGGCTGCTTGTCCTGTTCCAGAGGTTGCCCCTCAGTCTGCAAGATCCGGGCAGTCGCAGAGGGTGGGCTTACTGGTAGTTGGGAGCTCCAACGTCAGGCGCGTAATGGGGCCCCTTAGGGATATGGCAGCAAGGGAGGGGAAGAAAACCAAAGTGCACTCCGTGTGCATACCGGGGGGAGTCATTCCAGATGTGGAAAGGGTCCTTCCGGATGCCATGAAGGGTACAGGGTGCACCCATCTGCAGGTGGTCGCTCATGTCGGCACCAATGATGTGTGTCGCTATGGATCGGAGGAAATCCTCTCTGGCTTCCGGCGGCTATCTGATTTGGTGAAGACTGCCAGTCTCGCTAGCGGGATGAAAGCAGAGCTCACCATCTGCAGCATCGTCGACAGGACTGACTGCGGACCTTTGGTACAGAGCCGAGTGGAGGGTCTGAATCAGAGGTTGAGACGGTTCTGCGACCATGTGGGCTGCAGATTCCTCGACTTGCGCCATAGGGTGGTGGGGTTTCGGGTTCCGCTGGATAGGTCAGGAGTCCACTACACGCAACAAGCGGCTACACGGGTAGCAGGGGTTGTGTGGCGTGGGCTGGGCGGTTTTTTAGGTTAGATGGCCTCGGGCAAGTGCAGAAAGGGCAACAGCCTCAACGGGTGCGGGGCAAAGTCAGGACATGCGGGGACCAAGCAGCAATCGGTATTGTAATTGTAAACTGTCGAAGCTGCGTTGGTAAAGTACCGGAACTTCAAGCGCTGATAGAAAGCACCGAAGCTGAAATCGTTATAGGTACAGAAAGCTGGCTGAAGCCAGAGATAAATTCTGCCGAAATTTTTACAAAGGCACAGACGGTGTTTAGAAAGGATAGATTGCATGCAACCGGTGGCGGAGTGTTCGTCGCTGTTAGTAGTAGTTTATCCTGTAGTGAAGTAGAAGTGGATAGTTCCTGTGAATTATTATGGGTGGAGGTTACACTCAACAACCGAGCAAGGTTAATAATTGGCTCCTTTTACCGACCCCCCGACTCAGCAGCATTAGTGGCAGAACAACTGAGAGAAAATTTGGAATACATTTCACATAAATTTTCTCAGCATGTTATGGTCTTAGGTGGAGATTTCAATTTACCAGATATAGACTGGGACACTCAGATGTTTAGGACGGGTGGTAGGGACAGAGCATCGAGTGACATTATACTGAGTGCACTATCCGAAAATTACCTCGAGCAATTAAACAGAGAATCGACTCGTGGAGATAACATCTTGGACCTACTGATAACAAACAGACCCGACCTTTTCGACTCTGTAAGTGCAGAACAGGGAATCAGTGATCATAAGGCCGTTGCAGCATCCCTGAATATGGAAGTTAATAGGAATATAAAAAAAGGGAGGAAGGTTTATCTGTTTAGCAAGAGTAATAGAAGGCAGATTTCAGACTACCTAACAGATCAAAACGAAAATTTCTGTTCCGACACTGACAATGTTGAGTGTTTATGGAAAAAGTTCAAGGCAACCGTTAAATGCGTTTTAGACAGGTACGTGCCGAGCAAAACTGTGAGGGACGGGAAAAACCCACCGTGGTACAACAACAAAGTTAGGAAACTACTGCGAAAGCAAAGAGAGCTTCACTCCAAGTTTAAACGCAGCCAAAACCTCTCAGACAAACAGAAGCTAAACGATGTCAAAGTTAGCGTAAGGAGGGCTATGCGTGAAGCGTTCAGTGAATTCGAAAGTAAAATACTAGGTACCGACTTGACAGAAAATCCTAGGAAGTTCTGGTCTTACGTTAAATCAGTAAGTGGCTCGAAACATCATGTCCGGACACTCTGGGATGATGATGGCATTGAAACAAAGGATGACAAGCGTAAAGCTGAAATACTAAACACCTTTTTCCAAAGCTGTTTCACAGAGGAAGACCGCACTGCAGTTCCTTCTCTAAATCCTCGCACCAACGAAAAAATGGCTGACATTGAAATAAGTGTCCAAGGAATAGAAAAGCAACTGGAATCACTCAACAGAGGAAAGTCCACTGGACCTGACGGGATACCAATTCGATTCTACACAGAGTACGCGAAAGAACTTGCCCCCCTTCTAACAGCCGTGTACCGCAAGTCTCTAGAGGAACAGAAGGTTCCAAATGATTGGAAAAGAGCACAGGTAGTCCCAGTCTTCAAGAAGGGTCGTCGAGCAGATGCGCAAAACTATAGACCTATCTCTCTGACGTCGATCTGTTGCAGAATTTTAGAACATGTCTTTTGCTCGAGTATCATGTCGTTTTTGGAAACTCAGAATCTACTATGTAGGAATCAACATGGATTCCGGAAACAGCGATCGTGTGAAACCCAACTCGCATTATTTGTTCATGAAACCCAGAAAATATTAGATACAGGCTCCCAGGTAGATGCCATTTTCCTTGACTTCCGGAAGGCGTTCGATACAGTTCCGCACTGTCGTCTGATAAACAAAGTAAGAGCCTACGGAATATCAGACCAGCTGTGTGGCTGGATTGAAGAGTTTTTAGCAAACAGAACACAGCATGTTGTTCTCAATGGAGAGACATCTACAGACGTTAAAGTAACCTCTGGCGTGCCACATGGGAGTGTTATGGGACCATTGCTTTTCACAATATATATAAATGACCTAGTAGATAGTGTCGGAAGTTCCATGCGGCTTTTCGCGGATGATGCTGTAGTATACAGAGAAGTTGCAGCATTAGAAAATTGTAGCGAAATGCAGGAAGATCTGCAGCGGATAGGCACTTGGTGCAGAGAGTGGCAACTGACCCTTAACATAGACAAATGTAATGTATTGCGAATACATAGAAAGAAGGATCCTTTATTATATGATTATATGATAGCGGAACAAACACTGGTAGCAGTTACTTCTGTAAAATATCTGGGAGTATGCGTGCGGAACGATTTGAAGTGGAATGATCATATAAAATTAATTGTTGGTAAGGCGGGTACCAGGTTGAGATTCATTGGGAGAGTCCTTAGAAAATGTAGTCCATCAACAAAGGAGGTGGCTTACAAAACACTCGTTCGACCTATACTTGAGTATTGCTCATCAGTGTGGGATCCGTACCAGATCGGGTTGACGGAGGAGATAGAGAAGATCCAAAGAAGAGCGGCGCGTTTCGTCACAGGGTTATTTGGTAACCGTGATAGCGTTACGGAGATGTTTAACAAACTCAAGTGGCAGACTCTGCAAGAGAGGCGCTCTGCATCGCGGTGTAGCTTGCTCGCCAGGTTTCGAGAGGGTGCGTTTCTGGATGAGGTATCGAATATATTGCTTCCCCCTACTTATACCTCCCGAGGAGATCACGAATGTAAAATTAGAGAAATTAGAGCGCGCACAGAGGCTTTCAGACAGTCGTTCTTCCCGCGAACCATACGCGACTGGAACAGGAAAGGGAGATAATGACAGTGGCACGTAAAGTGCCCTCCGCCACACACCGTTGGGTGGCTTGCGGAGTATAAATGTAGATGTAGATGTAGAACCTAAAATACCGCCCAGCCCACGCCACACAACCCCTGCCACCCGTGTAGCCGCTTGTTGCGTGTAGTGGACTCCTGACCTATCCAGCGGAACCCGAAACCTCACCACCCTATGGCGCAAGTCGAGGAATCTGCAGCCCACACGGTCGCAGAACCGTCTCAGCCTCTGATTCAGACCCTCCACTCGGCTGTGTACCAAAGGTCCGCAGTCAGTCCTGTCGACGATGCTGCAGATGGTGAGCTCTGCTTTCATCCCGCTAGCGAGATTGGCAGTCTTCACCAAATCAGATAGCTGCCGGAAGCCAGAGAGGATTTCCTCCGATCCATAGCGACACACATCATTGGTGCCGACATGAGCGACCACCTGCAGATGGGTGCACCCTGTACCCTTCATGGCATCCGGAATGACCCTTTCCACATCTGGAATGACTCCCCCCGGTATGCACACGGAGTGCACATTGGTTTTCTTCCCCTCTCTTGCTGCCATATGCCTAAGGGGCCCCACTACGCGCCTGACGTTGGAGCTCCCAACTACCAGTAAGCCCACCCTCTGCGACCGCCCAGATCTTGCAGACTGAGGGGCAACCTCTGGAACAGGACAAGCAGCCATGTCAGGCCGAAGATCAGTATCAGCCTGAGACAGAGCCTGAAACCGGTTCGTCAGACAAACTGGAGAGGCCTTCCGTTCAGCCCTCCGGAATGTCTTTCGCCCCCTGCCACACCTTGAGACGACCTCTCACTCTACCACAGGTGAGGGGTCAGCCTCAATGCGGGCAGTATCCCGGGCAGCCACAGTCGTAGTCCGATCGGGGGATGCGTGGGACGAGCTGGCCGTCTCCGACAAACCCCCACCCGGACCCCCACAGTGATGCCCATTGGCAACAGCCTCAAGCTGTGTGACCGAAGCCAACACTGCCTGAAGCTGGGAACGAAGGGATGCCAACTCAGCCTGCATCCGAACACAGTAGTTACAGTCCCTATCCATGCTAAAAACTGTTGTGTAAAGAACGTCTGAACAAATCTACAGAGAGCGCAAACAAATCGACACAAAATTTAAATGGTTATTAAAATACAAGATTGCCTAGTAAATGCAGTAATGCTGCTACTTCCGCACTTCTGACACACTGCTCGGCGGCGGAAGGAGACTACGCGATTTTACACTATTCGGGTACTAAAACGCGATGCTACAACTCTCAAATACTATAATACGCCCGAAATTTATGAATTAAACAATGCAAGTACCAAAAACACACAAAGAAATTAAGAATTAAACTATGTAACAAATGAGTGAGCTAGGAGTATACGACTTGCTGCTGCAGCTGCTTATCCAACGGCGGCAGAGAGTTACGAAATGACGTGTAATTCACGATACTGCCGCTAGGAGACTAGTAAGCAGCAATGGCTGACAATTGAAGACTGGCGACACAGCAACGATCGGCAATTGTGTTACTTTTTCATGAAACGAAAAGCCTTGTTGTGACTCAGAGGCGTTTTCGACAACATCCACAGTTTGTACGATAAATGTATACAGGAAGGAACAGTACTGCAAGCAAAGCGACCTCAGGCTAAGCCTGTTTGAATATTGAAGCTGTACAAGTTGCTGTACAGAGAAGTCCCGGGAAATCGTGTAGAAAGGCAGCAGTGCAACTGGGAATATCCAGACGCTCCGCTCAACGCATTCTTAAAAGTGACCTCCATATGTACCCATACAAGATGACCTGTGCACAGAAGCTCACTGAAGAACACAAGCAGCAGAGACTAATGTTTGCTCAGTGGGCGGAGGATAGGGAAGAAACTCTCAACAACGTTTGGTTTTCAGACGAGGCGCATTTTCATTTAGGCGGTGTGGTTAACAAACAAAATTTACGCTTTTGGGCCACTGAAAACCCACAAGTGCTTCATGAACGACAACATTATACTCCGAGGATTACAGCAAGGGCAGCAATTTCCAGTCACGGACTTATTGGACTCTTTTTATTTGAAGAAACTATGAACAACGAGCGTTATCTCAGCATGCTTCGCAATAGCTTCATTCCACAGCTTCTTGCTACTGCCTTGCCCTTCAACACGCGGTGGTTCATGCAAGATGGAGCAAGGCCACGTACTGCGAACACTGTGTTGTAGTTTTTACACGAGCATTTCGACATGCGGATCATTTCACTCAGGTTTCCAGGTCGCTTCAATGACGGACAAAATTGGCCCTCCGATAGTCCAGACCTCAATCCGTGTGACATTTTTCTTTGGGAGTACCTGAAGGAAAAAATTTTCCTGAAACGACCACGTGATTTAATGGAGCTCAGAAGCCTTATTCTTCAAGTTTGCAGTGAAAGTACGGAAGACATGTGCGGTAGGGTAATCACTAACTTCAGTATTCGTTTGAAGGAAGTTAGGAAACGAAATGGTGGACATATTGAGCGTGTGCTGAGTTAGAACAAATCTCCATGGCGGCTCTTGTAGTATATGTTCCATTCAGGTTGTATTGACAATAAAGTTTATATTCAGAAACAAAATGGTAACACATTTCGAGCGCCACACTGTATTTACTGTTTCTTTCCTCATACCCGTTTCCTCTCGAGACATTGTGTGCGAAAAAAATGCAGGTACACCTGTGCGTTACGAAGAGGTCGGAAAGGCCAGCTGAGCACGTAGAAGACGCGATGATTGCATACTGACCTCGAGAAGGAGTCCGTCAGTGACAGAGAGGAACTCCAGAGCAGACAGGTTTCCGAAGTCTGCCGGCAGGAGACTGCGCTGCTGCAGCCCCGTCACGGACAGCGACAGCACGCTGCGGCCGTCGGCCGGCTGGACAGCGGGCCAGGAAGCCGCCCGGCATTCCACACTCGTGCCGTCGCTGGAGCAGTTGCAGCTGCTCGAGAAGGCGCAGACCTCCGCAGGCTGCGGCGTCGCGCGAACCGTCGAGAGCAGGATGCCCACAACACTCGCCACGGTCCGCCAAAACGGAAGGTCACACTTCAGTCCTCTGTGAAAAAAACAACCAGCGATGGTACGTAAACACTGTGGTTGACATTTCAGCATACATACCCGCTTCCAACCACATACACTACTGGCCATTAAAATTGCTACACCAAGAAGAAATGCAGATGATAAACGGGTATTCATTGGACAAATATATTATACTAGAACTGACATGTGATTACATTTTCACTCAATTTGGGTGCATAGATCCTGAGAAATCAGTACCCAGAACAACCACGTCTGGCCTTAATAAGGCCTTGATACGTCTGGGCATTCAGTCAAACAGAGCTTGGGTGGCGTGTACTGGTACAGCTGACCATGCAGCTTCAACACGATACCACAGTTCATCAAGAGTATTGCTGGCGTATTGTGACGAGCCAGTTGATCGGCCACCATTCCCAAACGTTTACAATTGGCGAGAGATCTGGAGAATGTGTTGGCCAGGGTAGCAGTCGAACATTTTCTGTATCCAGAAACCCCGTACAGGACCTGCGACATGCGGTCGTGCATTATCCTGCTGAAATGTAGGGTTTCGCAGGGATCGAATGAAGGGTAGAGCCACAGGTCGTAACACATCTGAAATGTAACGCTCACTGTTCAAATTGCCGTCAATGCGAACAAGAGGTGACCGAGACGTGTAACCAATGGCACCCCATACCATCACGCCAGGTGATACGCCAGTATGGCGATGACGAATACATGCTTCCAATGTGCGTTCACAGCGATGTCGCCAAATACGGATGCGACCATCATGATGTTGTAAACAGGACCTGGATTCATCCGAAAAAAATGACGTTTTGCCATTCGTGTATCCAGGTTCGTCGTGGAGTACACCATCGCAGGCGCTCCTGTCTCTGATGCATTGTTAAGGGTAACCGCAGCCATGGTCTCCGAGCTGATAGTCCATGCTGCTGCAAGCGTCATCGAACTGTTCGTGCAGATGGTTGTCGTCTTCCAAACGTCCCCATCTGTTGACTCAGGGATCGAGACGTGGCTGCACGCCCCGTTATAGCCATGCGGATAAGATGCCTGTCATATCAACTGCTAGTGGTACGAGGCCGTTGGGATCCAGCACGGCGCTGCGTATTACACTCCTGAACCCACTGATTCCATATTCTGCTAACAGTCATCGGATCTCGACCAACGCGAGCAGCAATGTCGCGATACGATAAACCGCAATCGTGATAGGCTACAATCCGACCTTTATCAAAGTCGGAAACGCGATAGTACGTATTTCTCCTCCTTACACGAGGTTCAAATGGTTCAAATGGTTCTGAACACTATGGGACTTAACTTCTGAGGTCATCAGTCCCCTAGAACTTAGAACTACTTAAACGTAACTAACCTAAGGACATCACACACATCCATGCCCGAGGCAGGATTCGAACCTGCGACCGTAGCGGTCACGCGATTCCAGACTGAAGCGGCTAGAACCGCACGGCCACACCGGACGGCCCTTACACGAGGCATCACAACAACGTTTCACCAGGCAACGCCGGTCAACTGCTGCTTGTGTATGATAAATCTGTTGGAAACTTTCCTCATGTCAGCACGTTGTAGCTGTCGCCATCAGCGCCAACCTTGTGTGAATGCTCTGAAAAGCTAACCATTTGCATATCACGGCATCTTCTTCCTGTCCGCTAAATTTCGAGTCTGTAGCACGTCATCTTCGTGGTGTAGCAATTTTAATGACCAGTAGTATATAAGCACGTTGTATATAAGACTGTATTTGTATCATCGTTAGAATTGGAGGCTGCCAGCGGTACTGTATTATTCAAAAAGTGTTGTAGTACGACGCCCTGGTTAATAACGCGACACGGATTTATCAGTATTCAAAAAGAATTTTACTCCGGGTTACGTTTTTGAACCGATGTTTTACAGAATTTTATCCGACACACTGTGGCTGTGTGCGTCTAAGCAAGGTAATCTAAGCAACGTAACTCCATCGGCTGCGGTGTGTTATTTCCAGAATGTGATCTCAAGATTCGAGAACCCATTACGTGCACAGTGTATTACGTCGAATTACAGGCGGTCTTGAAGCCTTTGGAGAAGATCCAGCGTCTTCCTGCTACAAAATTCCTCGTCTCCAGCTACTCTGTAACTGCCCTTCAGACCGCCTTTCACATGTAAGTTTTGTTTACCTGATCTGCGATTACCGTTTAAATGTGCAGAGGGAATGGAAGTAGGTGTCAATTACTGGATACCAGGACTCGAGGGCCTTCAACGTAATGAAGCGGCAGATGTAGCAGCTAACGATGCCTGCTTGGAAGTTACGATTTTTGAATTTGCTGCTCCTGTACAGGCCGTTGCCTCACTGTTGAGTCAGAGGGTCTTGCGTTTGTAGGAAGAGGAGTGGTTAAGGTTCAGGAACAACGAGATGCGGCTGGTGAAACCATCGAAACGGCCAGGCGTTCAAAAATAGTTCAAATGGCTCTGAGCACTATGGGACTTAACATCTGAGGTCATCAGTCCCCTAGAACTTAGAACTACTTAAACCTAACTAACCTAAGGACATCACACACATCCAAGCCCTAGGCAAGATTCGAACCTGCGACCGTAGCGGTCGCGCTGTTCCAGACTGAAGCGCCTACAACCGCTCGGCCACCGCGGCCGGCGCCAGATGTTCCTGTGTGAAGTCTGGTCTTGTCAGTGGTATCTTAGGTAGGAGATTTTAATGTGCTTCCAGGATTGTTTCATGTTTTATGTACCAAGCGCTCAACCAGGCGCAGTTCACTGTCAGACAATTTTAGATTTTGTGTAGTCTTATTCTGTGCATTTTAAAGAGTAACTGCCTCGAGGCATGCATTTTTTTGTGTTCTGTATGAGTGTGGGTGTGTGAGAAACATGGAGTGTCCCAAGGTGGATGAGGATTACGTTCTACATTTCACTGCACTGTTGCGTACTTGTCACGAAACGAAACATTTGTTTCCCATTATCTGAGTACGGGCGCCGACAACCTCGCTATTGAGCGCCTCATGCATAGCATCACCATCACATCGAGAAAACGTAACTGGAAAAGACGAATGGGAATTCTGCAAAAATATTAGTTACTGTATCTCAGTGATTAACACGCAATCATGTCTGCATCTCAATTGGCTCGCGTCAGTTCTGGAAACTCAATACTTCCTGGAACAAATATAAAGTTGATTTCTCAACATTATTTATAGTTGCTCGAAAGCATACGCGTTATCTCCTGTACGTAAGATGAAATGTTCCTGCCTTGCATTTAGCGATTTAAGGCATTTACATGACAAATGACGTCCATCATGAAACCGTGATCAGAGCTCCACAGAGGGTCACAAAGAAGCCTGTCTGCCTTTTTTCTAGGGATGTTGCGGTCTTGTCGGACGTGAACCGTGTCGTCGCTGCGGCTGACGTCACTCTCGTATTTGTAGTCGGTGCTTTCGCTGCGCGTACCGAAATCGTGGCATATTAAGCATATTTTATTTCCTTCAAATGAGACGAGAAAGTACAGCGACTTCCAACCGCATCAAACGAAGTGGCTTCTTCCCCCACTGTCCGCAGCACGTGTTCTTGCGATAGCGCTCTCGCTTCCCGCGCACGGGGTACCGGCGGGGCCTGTGATTTTCCCTGCGCTCGCAATTGTGCAACAGCTGGGCAGCTGGGCAGCTGGGGACGTCCAGACCCTCTGCTCCATGCCGCCTCTATGGTGTGGATGGCTATGCCTCTGGTAGCACCCTGGTGATGCCGCAGCGAACAGCTGTATACTGGTATTCTCTGAGCCACCAACCGCTGACTGCAGACAACACAGAAGCCATTGTGGCCACTGTCGGTTCTTCTTCAGCTGCACATCATATCCTTCCTGGGCAGATTCCTGACTCATACTAAGCCATCACGACATGAAGTTAGAATTACTTCAGAACTGTCTTCTATGCCCAGCCAGTTACAATTCGTGTGAGAACGACTGCTGAAAATCAAGATGAACAGCCACGCAGCAGCCAAAACCGTGGATCTTAAGTGCAGGGATGCCCTATGCACCATTACCAAGTGACAAATTCAGAAATGTTTGTTTGAGCCTGTACAATGGTTTTACTATTCTTTCTTCTTCCTTTTCATATTTATCTTGTGTATACAATATTCTTTGTCTGGTAGAACGTAGGCAATATGAATAAGCTAGTTTCGGCTCAGGAAGCTATTCGGCAGCCGATAAATGAAGTAGCTCAGTTGCTGGTAGAGTTAGGGCAACTGAGGGGCGAAAGAAGGGAACAGTTACTTCCTAGTCCACCTATCCTGGACACTAACACCACTGCACTGGTCACCTTGCCAATCCTATTATTATTATTATTATTATTATCATTAGATATGTATGCTTCATTATACATAGCTTTTTTTTGCTGTAATTGTTACAGATCCACAACAGCAGCTGTGGGCAACAGGGTGTCTGGCGTTCTTAGACTATGCTGTAAAAAGCGCCTGATCCAGTGCTGAAAGAGGGAAAAGGACACTCAGATATTTTCACAATCACAGCCCACACAATGTCTTCTCGAACTTTCAGACCTGGTGTCATCTGACTATGCCATAGCACGACCACAGTAGCCATGTCCCATGAGGGTATTGTTAAACATATACAATGTGGTTGTCAGTGGTTCTAAATTTGTAAATGTAGGTTTGGCATCTGAAAAGAACTTTGAACTAGTAAAAGAAGTAGAAAATGCACAACAAGTAGGTACTAAAGTGCAATATTCGTAATATCAGCAGAACTATCTATGCAGTATGATGGAAAATATAGATACGAGTAGATGACTATGAATCATCTCACACTCCTATTGACATTCACATGTTTGGCTCTAAAGCATTTTTAGTGGATATGTATTATGAGGCAATACTAGAATGGGACATGAATATACACTCCTGAAAATTGAAATAAGAACACCGTGAATTCATTGTCCCATGAAGGGGAAACTTTATTGACACATTCCTGGGGTCAGATACATCACATGATCACACTGACAGAACCACAGGCACATAGACACAGGCAACAGAGCATGCACAATGTCGGCACTAGTACAGTGTATATCCACCTTTCGCAGCAATGCAGGCTGCTATTCTCCCATGGAGACGATCGTAGAGATGCTGGATGTAGTCCTGTGGAACGGCTTGCCATGCCATTTCCACCTGGCGCCTCAGTTGGACCAGCGTTCATGCTGGACGTGCAGACCGCGTGAGACGACGCTTCATCCACTCCCAAACATGCTCAATGGGGGACAGATCCCGAGATCTTGCTGGCCACGGTAGTTGACTTACACATTCTAGAGCACGTTGGGTGGCACGGGATACATGCGGACGTGCATTGTCCTGTTGGAACAGCAAGTTCCCTTGCCGGTCTAGGAATGGTAGAACGATGGGTTCGATGACGGTTTGGATGTACCGTGCACTATTCAGTGTCCCCTCGACGATCACCAGTGGTGTACGGCCAGTGTAGGAGATCGCTCCCCACACCATGATGCCGGGTGTTGGCCCTGTGTGCCTCGGTCGTATGCAGTCCTGATTGTGGCGCTCACCTGCACGGCGACAAACACGCATACGACCATCATTGGCACCAAGGCAGAAGCGACTCTCATCGCTGAAGACGACACGTCTCCATTCGTCCCTCCATTCACGCCCGTCGCGACGCCACTGGAGGCGGGCTGCACGATGTTGGGGCGTGAGCGCAAGACGGCCTAACGGTGTGCGGGACCGTAGCCCAGCTTCATGGAGATGGTTGCGAATGGTCCTCGCCGATACCCCAGGAGCAACAGTGTCCCTAATTTGCTGGGAAGTGGCGGTGCGGTCCCCTATGGCACTGCGTAGGATCCTACGGTCTTGGCGTGCATCCGTGCGTCGCTGCGGTCCGGTCCCAGGTCGACGGGCACGTGCACCTTCCGCCGACCACTGGCGACAACATCGATGTACTGTGGAGACCTCACGCCCCACGTGTTGAGCAATTCGGCGGTACGTCCACCCGGCCTCCCGCATGCCCACTATACGCCCTCGCTCAAAGTCCGTCAACTGCACATACGGTTCACGTCCACGCTGTCGCGGCATGCTACCAGTGTTAAAGAGTGCGATGGAGCTCCGTATGCCACGGCAAACTGGCTGACACTGACGGCGGTGGTGCACAAATGCTGCGCAGCTAGCGCCATTCGACGGCCAACACCGCGGTTCCTGGTGTGTCCGCTGTGCCGTGCGTGTGATCATTGCTTGTACAGCCCTCTCGCAGTGTCCGGAGCAAGTATGGTGGGTCTGACACACCGGTGTCAATGTGTTCTTTTTTCCATTTCCGGGAGTGTATATCTAAAACATCTTAGGGTTATTAAACTGAAAGACCTGTATTGCTCATTATCAATTGCCTCTGATAGATTGTGTCATTGGTGTCCAAATGTGAGAGGGGCATACTAAGAATTTGTGAAATATTTGAGTGATAACAGTGTAAACACTGATTGAACAGAGTGATGCGTCAGTGCCTGCATTGCCCCCATACCAGTGAGTGTAAGTGTTGAGACTGTAACTATAAAATCAGTGGAGGCTCGCTTTACTGAAGGAATGGCATGTGTGTGTGTAGCTGCACCTATATGCCTGAATATGAATCAGACTGGATTCAAAGCATGTATAAAAAGGCAATTATTTCGATATTTGTGTAAAGTTGAATTATTGATGTAATAAGAAAAATGTTCTATAAAATTCTTGCTGTTTGCTTCCATCCAACAATAATTTTAATAATGAAACGATCAATTATTAGTAACACAAACATAGCAAATCAACTCATGTTTTACTATCAGAAACATTACCTTTTAATTTCTAAAAAAAAGAGATTGTATGAATGCAGCATGATTTTATTTATATAACAGCAGATGACCAGCTACACTAAATTTACAGAAGCAGGTTACACTATACCAGTAACAACTCAGTTTTTCAAAAAGAGATTGCATAACTACAGACTGATTTTATTTACATAACAGCAACTAATCAACTATAAACTATTTACAGCAGAAGAGATAAATTATATTAAGGGAGGAGGAGAATGATTTTATGTCTTTACAATATTTGTAGTGTATAAGTGCTAGCAGCAGCAGATGAAGAACCACACACATACACATAAACAACATTTATATACACAATATTTGTTTTTACAAGAGCACATAGTGTGCAGATGTGTAATGGTACATATAATAATATGCAGCTCACATGCATACACATACACACACATGCACATGCACGCACACACACAGACACACACACAGACACACACACACACACACACACACACACACACACACACACACACAATCATACACGCAATTACGATGAAAGCTTCATCTAGTTATTACATACGCACGCACACACACACACACACACACACACACAATCATTCAAGTAAATAGTGAGTGAACAGGAGGATCCTGATTCCATCCACACTGATGAAGCACTTCTCATTGTGACATGACAGGTCAGCTTTCAGTTGCAATGCAGTCACTAATGGCCCATTGACAAAAAGATCATATGAGGAGATTCATCAACAGCAAACAGTCACTCCTTATATTGTGCAGCCTCATGGGCACTCACAATGGAAGAGTGCCCATGAGGCTGCACAATGCACACCCTTAGCCCATCTCTAAGTGACAACTGAATCTACACAGTATGCATACATCGTCGATCTGAGCCCTACAAACTCCACAACCTGCAAGCCATTAGACTCATCTTTCATCAAGTCGATAACCTTCCAGTTCTGAAGTTTTATGCTGTAAGGATTATCAGCCACATATCAACATGTATCGAATTCCTTTGGACTGCACCAATTACTTCATATTCTTCGTAGCCTTTCACACAGTAGACGAAACTATCTGTATCCATATAAAATAACTTCACATCAACGAAGTTTGGTTTTGCAAATTTTTAGTAGATTCGGTGCATTTGGAGATTTGAGAGGTGCTGAGCACACATGCCGATGTAGACAGGCTTCATGAGCTCCACTGAAATCCTACCCATCTCCAGTGACATTTCCTTCATTGAAGATTGTGGAACACTTAAAATTTGGCCTGATGACGTAATCTCTTGCACCATAACGCCAATCCCAACGGTAAACTAAATGAATACCGCGACAGTTTCTAACATTCTCCATGGTTTTGCCGAAAATTGAATTATTCATTACTTCATAAAATCTTTTTCAAAATCGCACTTCATGAGAGCCCACTGTATAGTGTTTAAGTCAGTGAACTCCTTCAACCTGTGACGCTGTTGAAGGAGATGCTGCAGAAGATTCTAAGAAGTCGCATCCCCAACTTGGAACACTACTGGAGGTTTCTATAGTGTAGGGTGTATATGTGCTTATTCCCCAGCGTTGTCATCAACTTGAAGACGAAACCTTTTTCGCGGAATTAGGCTCTCTGGATATAGCAGCAAGTCACTGTGCCCGTTACCAAAATCTGTGGTATGTCCCAAGTCAGCCTCCAGGACACGTCCCTGCCAGCCTCAGCAGCCAAATCGAGGAGTGCATCCTTCATTCCAACGATTTCATCTTTGGACAAACATCGTAATACTCCAAAAGGCAGGGTTTGTTGCAAGGGTTGTCTATAGAGTTTGTTTACATTCAAGTAAAGTATGTAACTAAAATCATCGGATAGCCTATAATCATGCTCACTCAGTCGAGGATTATTCACCTTGGGGTAGCTGTGGATGCAATGGCAAAGTCTTCCGCGAATCCTGTAATTGGGAAAGAGCAACATATTAAAACTTGTAAACGTTGATACGCATCGTTTTTAAGGTTGTGTCATACGAAAACCACATTGTGGTTTGCGAGAAGGCATGATCCAGAGCGTAAATACCCAGGCATACACTAGAATTTCTCAAAAACGTCCACGAGCAAGTGTACATCTGTCTCCATCTACAATTTAGTATTTCTTCTAAATCAGAGATGTTGAACTCCTGCCAGTACTCTGCATCTGTTATGGCAATGCTTGTGAGTTCGCAGGTGAATGCAGTTATATCAGACAATGGGGTTTTGTGGAGTATCTCCGTCAAATCTAGGTACTTTTATCGAAAGACACCTCTTTTCTCTACAAGCTGAAACTTTGCTTCTTTGGAGAATGCAACTCAAGTGATACACATATCCTCTCAACACATGGACTCAGCAAGCTTCTGTAGAGGTGCCTGAATAAATCGTAAGGAATCCCGCAAGTAGAGCGATATTCTTGATGTCATTTTCTTGGAGAATGAAATGTATTTTTCTGCATCGTCGCTTCTGATGCTGGCCTTATGATTCTCCCACTCGAAAGCATCCAAGTGCTCAACCAGCAAGTGAGCATCATATTTGGTCAAAATATAGAACAAGATGGGTATGTGCCATGTCAGCTTGTACTTCAAGTTGCAAGCAATGTGAGCTGCGTCGCAGAACTTCCCTATTACCTGACAGTGCTCACTGTGTGGAGCTTCCTCTTTTCTATCCAAAGGCAAGTCATTATCCTGAAAGTGGGTCATTGGGTTTGTTTTTTTCTGTAAAGGCCATCAACATCGTATACAAGTTTTTCGAGCTCAGAAGGCAGCCAACTCAGAGGATTATCCATGACATATAAGCCAAATTTGTTGTGACTGGAATCATACGAGTACACATCCTGATACGCTGCCAAGTACAGTATGTGTCGTTCTGTGAAAGTTGTGTAAGAGGCATTGGGATCGCCTTCCAATGGGCCACAGGAACGAGGAAGCACTCAAAGTCAGCGTGTACAACAAACGGACATCGTTGCTGGTGGCAGGCGTTCTTAAACTTTAAATACTTTTCGAGCTCAGTGGGCATTTCCACACATACTGGTCCCTCGGTCAAGCAACCAACCAGATGTCTTTTTAAATAAGAAAGCAAAAGAGTTGAAACATCCTCAGAAAAAGTGCCTTGCCCCTTATTTTCACTCTAGCAGATAGTGGGCAGAATATGCTTTTGGTTCAAATTGTTCAAATGGCTCTGAGTACTATGGGACCTAACATCGGAGATCCTCTAGAACTTGGAACTACTTAAACCTAACTAACCTAAGGACATCACACACATATCCATGCCCGAGGCAGGATTCGAACCTGTGCCTGTAGCGGTCGCGCGGTTCCAGACAGAAGCGCCTAGAACCGCTCGCCCACACGAGCTGGCAAGATGACTTTAAAATGGTTCAAATGGCTCTAATCACTATGGAACTTAACATCTCAGGTCATCAATCTCCTAGACTTAAAACTACTTAAACCTAACTAACCTAAGGACATCACACACAGCCATGCCCGAGACAGGATTCGAACCTGCGACTGTAGCAGCAGTGCGCTTCCTGACTAAAGTGCCTAGAACCGCTCGGCCACAGCGGCCGGTCTATGCTTTTAATTCAGATGTTGGAAAAATGGAAATGAGCGACTGGGGTCATTGGCCAGGAGGCCCCTTGCGGGGCAGGTCCGGCCGCCTTGGTGCAGGTCTTATTACATTCGACGCCAAATTGGGCGACCTGCACTCCAGATGGGGATGAAATGAAGACAGCACAACGACCAGTCCCTGAGCGGAGAAAATCCTCGACCCAGCCGGGAATCGAACCTGGGTCCGTAGGACGGCCATCCGTACGCTGACCACTCAGCTAACGGGGCGGACCTTTATGTTGGAGAATGGCAATAAATCCACAGGTGAGGGTACTGACTGGTTGCTTTGGAAAAGTAACCTCACATCTCCTGACTTGTTTCTATTCTCATCTTCATGCAAACCATATACACTCCTCGAAATTGAAATAAGAACACCGTGAATTCATTGTCCCAGGAAGGGGAAACTTTATTGACACATTCCTGGGGTCAGATACATCACATGACCACACTGACAGAACCACAGGCACATAGACACAGGCAACAGAGCATGCACAATGTCGGCACTAGTACAGTGTATATCCACCTTTCGCAGCAATGCAGGCTGCTATTCTCCCGTGGAGACGATCGTAGAGTTGCTGGATGTAGTCCTGTGGAACGGCTTGCCATCCCATTTCCACCTGGCGCCTCAGTTGGACCAGCGTTCGTGCTGGACGTGCAGACCGCGTGAGACGACGCTTCATCCAGTCCCAAACATGCTCAATGGGGGACACATCCGGAGATCTTGCTGGCCGGGGTAGTTGACTTACACCTTCTAGAGCACGTTGGATGGCACGGGATACATGCGGACGTGCATTGTTCTGTTGGAACAGCAAGTTCCCTTGCCGGTCTAGGAATGTTAGAACGATGGGTTCGATGACGGTTTGGATGTACCGTGCACTATTCAGTGTCCCCTCGACGATCACCAGTGGTGTACGGCCAGTGTAGGAGATCGATCCCCACACCATGATGCCGGGTGTTGGCCCTGTGTGCCTCGGTCGTATGCAGTCCTGATTGTGGCGCTCACCTGCACGGCGCCAAACACGCATACGACCATCATTGGCACCAAGGCAGAAGCGACTCTCATCGCTGAAGACGACACGTCTCCATTCGTCCCTCCATTCACGCCTGTCGCGACACCACTGGAGGCGGGCTGCACGATGTTGGGGCGTGAGCGGAAGACGGCCTAACGGTGTGCGGGACCGTAGCCCAGCTTCATGGAGACGGTTGCGAATGGTCCTCGCCGATACCCCAGGAGCAACAGTGTCCCTAATTTGCTGGGAAGTGGCGGTGCGGTCCCCTACGGCACTGCGTAGGATCCTACAGTCTTGGCGTGCATCCGTGCGTCGCTGCGGTCCGTCCCAGGTCGACGGGCACGTGCACCTTCCGCCGACCACTGGCAACAACATCGATGTACTGTGGAGACCTCACGCCCCACGTGTTGAGCAATTCGGCGGTACGTCCACCCGGCCTCCCGCATGCCCACTATACGCCCTCGCTCAAAGTCCGTCAACTGCACATACGGTTCACGTCCACGCTGTCGCGGCATGCTACCAGTGTTAAAGACTGCGATGGAGCTCCGTATGCCACGGCAAACTGACTGACACTGACGGCGGCGGTGCACAAATGCTGCGCAGCTAGCGCCATTCGACGGCCAACACCGCGGTTCCTGGTGTGTCCGCTGTGCCGTGCGTGTGATCATTACTTGTACAGCCCTCTCGCAGTGTCCGGAGCAAGTATGGTGGGTCTGACACACCGGTGTCAATGTGTTCTTTTTTCCATTTCCAGGAGTGTATGTGAAGCAAGTAATAAAGGTTCTGCCTCCTGAATTATGGCAAGTCTGGATCCGTGATGGGGAATGAGATGCCTTCAAAGTCACAATACCTGCAGACGTTAGATATTCCCTACGTGTTTCTAAAATAATCGTGTATCAGGTAATTTCTATCACAAGCCAGAAGTGACCATGTATCGCAACATTTATCCCCCTTCTTGGTATTCTGGACATTAATACATACCATTTCAGCGCCTATACCATCTGGAACAGGGATGAAACTGGACACCAATTAACTGGATAAAAATTTGCGAGTATATATCAACGGGGAGTATGCAGCTGAGCATCTTACCAGAGCCTCTTCATATCATAAAAAGGCTTCAGTAAGACACTATCAATAAAATTCCATACCACACGGCAACTGCCATGTTCTGCAATATCACACCATCCTTTACCAAAAGTTTCAAAATGTTTTTCTCTGTAGAGTCATTACTGTCATCTTTAGGGTGGTGCAACAACATACAGTAGAGAACTGTTATTGACCTGCTGGGAACTGACGATATCAGGGAGCTCTCTTCCCAAAAATGTTTGTCATGCTTGAAGATAAGTAGCCAGATGACGAAATCCAGCACTGACATTATCAATGTGGGATAGTAATATCCTATCCTTGAAGGTACCAGTGTAGTGTAAAGGGTAGTGTAAAGTGGCTCAGTGTTTTACCTGATGTTGGTAAACAAGTTGGGCTGTGGGGCTACTACTGCTAGACCAGGGAGAGGATGAAGGTGACTACTTTGACAGTGCCAACGTGCTATCAATGGATTGGAGATGGTCACTTCTGGCTTGTGATAGAAATTACCTGATACACGATTATTTTAGAAACACGTAGGGAATGTCTAACGTTTGCAGGAATATCCAACGTCTGCAAAGGGGGAGGTTACCATGAGAAAAAGATTGAATAATCAACGAAAGGATAACGTTCTACGAGCGGGGCGTGGAATGTCAGCAGCTTGAACGTGGTAGGGAAACTAGAAAATCTGAAAAGGGAAATGCAAAGGCTCAATTTAGATATACTAGGGGTCAGTGAAGTGAAGTGGAAGGAAGACAAGGATTTCTAGTCAGACGAGTATCGGGTAATATCAACAGCAGCAGAAAATGGTGTAACAGGTGTAGGATTCGTTATGAATAGGAAGGTAGGGCAGAGGGTGTGTTACTGCGAACAGTTCAGTGACCGGGTTGTTCTAATCAGAATCGACAGCAGACAAACACCAACAATGATAGTTCAGGTATACATGCCGACGTCGCAAGCTGAAGATGAACAGATAGAGAAAGTGTATGAGGATATTGAAAGGGTAATTCAGTATGTAAAGGGTGACGAATATCTAATAGTCATGGGCGACTGGAATGCAGTTGTAGGGGAAGGAGTAGAAGAAAAGGTTACAGGAGAATATGGGCTTGGGACAAGGAATGAAAGAGGAGAAAGACTAATTGAGTTCTGTAACAAGTTTCAGCTAGTAACAGCGAATACCCTGTTCAAGAATCACAAGAGGAGGAGGTATACTTGGAAAAGGCCGGGAGATACGGGAAGGTTTCAATTAGATTACATCATGGTCAGACAGAGATTTCGAAATCTGATACTGGATTGTAAGGCGTACCCAGGAGCAGATATAGACTCAGATCACAATATAGTAGTGATGAAGAGTAGGCTGAAGTTCAAGACATTAGTCAGGAAGAATCAATACGCAAAGAAGTGGGATACGGAAGTACTAAGGAATAACGAGATACGTTTGAAGTTCTCTAACGCTATAGACACAGCAATAAGGAATAGCGCAGTAGGCAGTACAGTTGAAGAGGAATGGACATCTCTAAAAAGGGCCATCACAGCAGTTGGGAAGGAAAACATAGGTACAAAGAAGGTAGCTGCGAAGAAACCATGGGTAACAGAAGAAATACTTCAGTTGATTGATGAAAGGAGCAAGTACAAACATGTTCCGGGAAAATCAGCAATACAGAAATACAAGTCGCTGAGGAGTGAAATAAATAGGAAGTGCAGGGAAGCTAAGACGAAATGGCTGCAGGAAAAATGTGAAGGCATCGAAAAAGATATGATTGTCGGAAGGACAGACTCAGCATACAGGAAAGTCAAAACAACCTTTGGTGCCATTAAAAGCAACGGTGGTAACATTAAGAGTGCAACGGGAATTCCACAGTTAAAAGCTAAGGAGAGAGCAGATAGGTGGAAAGAATACATTGAAAGCTTCTATGAGGGTGAAGATTTGTCTGATGTGATAGAAGAAGAAACAGGAGTCGATTTAGAAGAGATAGGGGATCCAGTATTAGAATCGGAATTTAAAAGAGCTTTGGAGGACTTACGGTCAAATAAGGCAGAAGGGATAGATAACATTCCATCAGAATTTCTAAAATCATTGGGGGAAGTGGCAACAAAACGACTATTCACGTTGGTGTGTAGAATATATGAGTCTGGCGATATACCATCTGACTTTCGGAAAAGCGTCATCCACACAATTCCAAAGACGGCAAGAGCTGACAAGTGCGAGAGTTATCGCACAATCAGCTTAACAGCTCATGCATCGAAGCTGCTTACAAGAATAATATACAGAAGAATGGAAAAGAAAATTGAGAATGCGCTAGGTGACGATCAGTTTGGCTTTAGGAAAAGTAAAGGGACCAGAGAGGCAATTCTGACGTTACGGCTAATAATGGAAGCAAGGCTAAAGAAAGATCAAGACACTTTCATAGGATTTGTCGACCTGGAAAAAGCGTTCGACAATATAAAATGGTGCAAGCTGTTCGAGATTCTGAAAAAAGTTGGGGTAAGCTATAGGGAGAGACGGGTCATATACGATATGTACAACAACCAAGATGGAATAATAAGAGTGGACGATCAAGAACGAAGTGCTCGTATTAAGAAGGGTGTAAGACAAGGCTGTAGCCTTTCGCCCCTACTCTTCAATCTGTACATAGAGGAAGCAATGATGGAAATAAAAGAAAGGTTCAGGAGTGGAATTAAAATACAAGGTGAAAGGATATCAATGATGCGATTCGCTGATGATATTGCTATCCTGAGTGAAAGTGAAGAAGAATTAAATGATCTGCTGAACGGAATGAACAGTCTAATGAGTACACAGTATGGTTTGAGAGTAAATCGGAGAAAGACGAAGGTAATGAGAAGTAGTAGAAATGAGAACAGCGAGAAACTTAACACCAGGATTGATGGTCACGAAGTCAATGAAGTTAAGGAATTCTGCTACCTAGGCAGTAAAATAACCAATGACGGACGGAGCAAGGAGGACATCAAAAGCAGACTCGCTATGGCAAAAAAGGCATTTCTGGCCAAGAGAAGTCTACTAATATCAAATACCGGCCTTAATTTGAGGAAGAAATTTCTGAGGATGTACGTCTGGAGTACAGCATTGTATGGTAGTGAAACATGGACTGTGGGAAAACCGGAACAGAAGAGAATCGAAGCATTTGAGATGTGGTGCTATAGACGAATGTTGAAAATTAGGTGGACTGATAAGGTAAGGAATGAGGAGGTTCTACGCAGAATCGGAGAGAAAAGGAATATGTGGAAAACACTGATAAGGAGAAGGGACAGGATGATAGGACATCTGCTAAGACGTGAGGGAATGACTTCCATGGTAGTAGAGGGAGCTTTAGAGGGCAAAAACTGTAGAGGAAGACGGAGATTGGAATACGTCAAGCAAATAATTGAGGACGTAGGTTGCAAGTGCTACTCTGAGATGAAGAGGTTAGCACAGGAAAGGAATTCGTGGCGGGCCGCATCAAAGCAGGCAGTAGACTGATGACCAAAAAAAAAAAAAAAAAAAAATATGGTAACCTGACAGCCCCACGCAAAGTGACGCTAATGTCGATGGTAACACTCCACTGTTGCTATACCGAGGTGATGCAGGCATCGGTGATTGCGATGTTGTAAGCACGAATGCAGACACATCACTCAAACATGGCAATACAAGGTCATTGAGTAATTCTGAAACACATGCATCACAGTAACCTATAAGCATCATGTAAGATTACACACACACACACACACACACACACACACACACACACACAAGTAGACGTAGACAGATACTTAGGGAAAAGCTCCACCTTACTGGCAATCTTCCTCCAGTGTAAGAGACCTATTGTAAGTGCTCAATGCAGAGACGGTAGAGACAGTACGTCATATTTTTGAAGTGGTTGTATAAATTCTACATCATCGCTTAGATGGTCTGGCTGACGTATCAATCATCCTGTTGTAGTTCAGCATCAAAGAGAAGAGGTGGTGATGGATCCCCATCCCCATCCCCCTCCAAGTACCAATGTCTTCGTCATCAGCTTATGCAGAACATTCCATGGCTAATCAGACCGAAATGAAAAGGGGCCGTTCAGTGCTGATTATTTACAGTGCAAGTGTCACACGCATCCGGGTGTGGGTAAACATGTACAATTAGAGAGACAGACAGACAGAGCGAGAGAGAGAGAGAGAGAGAGAGAGAGAAATCATCAGAAAGACGTCTCCACTCGTGTGAATCTAGCGCAGCGCTAACATTTGTGCTTTTCACTGCACGTGTAGCACTTGTCGGCACGTACCACTAATTCATGCTTTTCGTGAGAGCGAAAGTTAGTTGTAGTTCACACACATACATATGTGAAATCCAGCATGCTAGGAGTATTGCCGACAGGTACTACATGAACAAATGTGGTACTTGCAATCCAACGTGCCTTCGGATGCTACTACAAGTGCATACGAAGTACAGTGATAACGTTCCAGGCGTAATCTAACCAAGGTCGCACTGCCTGTCAGCACCTGTTGGTGGAGGTCTCTGGTTATCAGCCACACCTAGCGAGCACAGGCCCCTGCTTCTTCAGTGATCATAGCCGTACAATTTCTGAAGCATTCATAAACGTGTATTGTCCATACCTCTTCTTCAGGACATCCTTCTGCTTCCAGATTCTGATCACACAGATTTTTAGATTTCTTGGAACCAGAAAATCTCCTCACTAGCTTCGACGTAAACTGTGCTATCTCTGTTATCATACAGGGTGTTTCAAAAATGACCGGTATATTTGAAACGGCAATAAAAACTAAACGAGCAGCGATAGAAATACACCGTTTGTTGCAATATGCTTGGGACAACAGTACATTTTCAGGCAGACAAACTTTCGAAATTACAGTAGTTACAATTGTCAACAACAGATGGCGCTGCGGTCTGGGAAACTCTATAGTACGATATTTTCCACATATCCACCATGCGTAGCAATAATATGGCGTAGTCTCTGAATGAAATTACCCGAAACCTTTGACAACGTGTCTGGCGGAATGGCTTCACATGCAGATGAGATGTACTGCTTCAGCTGTTCAATTGTTTCTGGATTCTGGCGGTACACCTGGTCTTTCAAGTGTCCCCACAGAAAGAAAGGCAGTTTGTACCGCCACAAATTCACGAAGAATGTCCAGATAGCGTGATGCAGTAATCGTTTCGGATCTGAAAAATGGGCCAATGATTCCTTTGGAAGAAATGGCGGCCCAGACCAGTACTTTTTGAGGATGCAGGGACGATGGGACTGCAACATGGGGCTTTTCGGTTCCCCATATGCGCCAGTTCTGTTTATTGACGAAGCCGTCCAGGTAAAAATAAGCTTCGTCAGTAAACCAAATGCTGCCCACATGCATATCGCCGTCATCAATCCTGTGCACTATATCGTTAGCGAATGTCTCTCGTAGCGGCGCTGAGGGGTTGCCGCGTTTGAATTTTGTATGGTTAGAGGTGTAAACTCTGGCGCATGAGACGATACGTGGACGTTGGCGTCATTTGGACCGCAGCTGCAACACGGCGAACGGAAACCCGAGGCCGCTGTCGGATCACCTGCTGCACTAGCTGCGCGTTGCCCTCTGTGGTTGCCGTACGCGGTCGCCCTACCTTTCCGGCACATTCATCCGTCACGTTCCCAGTCCGTTGAAATTTTTCAAACAGATCCTTTATTGTATCGCTTTTCGGTCCTTTGGTTACATTAAACCTCCGTTGAAAACTTCGTCTTGTTGCAACAACACTGTGTTCTAGGCAGTGGAATTCCAACACCAGAACAATCCTTTGTTCTAAGGAATAAACCATGTTGTCTACAGCACACTTGCACATTGTGAACAGCACATGCTTACAGCAGAAAGACGACGTACAGAATGGCTCACCCACAGACTGCGTTGTCTTCTATATCGTTCACATCACTTGCAGCGCCATCTGTTGTTGAAAATTGTAACTACAGTAATTTCGAAAGTTTGTCCGCCTGAAAATGTACTGTTGTCCCAAGCATATTGCAACAAACGGTGTATTTCTATCGCTGCTCGTTTAGTTTTTATTGCCGTTTCAAATATACCGGTCATTTTTGAAACACCCTGTATGTTGAGAGTGATGACACCATATCTTCATGCGCCACCCCTTGATCATCTCAACATTATGCGTAAAAAATCGTGTCAACCACGCCACCATTTGTCGAGTTTTAACACACTGCACTGAGCTAAACGGTGTGGATGAAGCAAAGATTGTGGAATATCTCGTTATTACTTGTCCGGCGCCAGAGAATGCAAGGAATGTAACATCCGTTTATACAAATCTTCCACACTCGTCGTAAGACCCTTGTGTGTATTCGACCACCTTCGCTCTTTTAGGCATCATTGTACAATGCGTTGTATGTTGTGTAATGCCTTTAGATTTATGCTGCAGGGTTTGTGAGTCCTGTCATTGGTGAGTAGTTTACAAGACGGTCGTGTAGTACTGATGCGTATGCTGCAGTGCCGACAGGTAAATTTGGTAGTGAATCGAATTCAGGACGCATGTCCACATTCCCAGTTTTCACCGTCTCGTGTTGCCAAGGCTGCAGTCCTCGTACCTCAGCCTGGTAGTTCTTACATTCCCTGCGATGATCTCTGTGTTGCCGTCTGCCAGCAGGTGGTGTCACTTTGGCATCACTACTGGCCCTCCCTTCATGGGAACGAGCTCCGAGTTATTAAACCTAAACCAGCGGCTTGGACGACCTCCTCTCGGCCCTCTCGCCTCAAGGAGATCATTTTAACTAGAATGCGTATTCGGGACTGTCTTTTTAGCCATGGCCATTTGTTAAGTGGTGCTCCCTCACTACTTTGTGCCCCACTTTTAACTGTCGGCCATTTCCTGACGGAATGCCCTTTTTTTAACCGCTTACGTTCCCGTTTGTGTTTGCTACCTGAGTTATTGGCCGTTTTAGCGAACGACGCCCGGACTGTCGACTGCGTTTTACTTTTTATCCTTCGTATTAATATGGGGAAGGCCATTTAATTTTTAGTTCTGGACCTCTGTTTCTCTATGCCGTATTTTATTGACCTTTCTCCACATCCCTGTTTTTAGCTATCTTCTCTTCCGTCGACTGGGATTGGCGTGTAATCGGTTTTTAACTTCTCTCTTTGTCTTCGTGTTTTACAGTTTTGACATGGCGCGTATGACACTAGTTATTTTTGCGCCCTAAAACAAAAACGAAGCAAAACAAAACTGCTATTAGCCATAATTACTTAAACTGCTAGGGATAAACGTGCATCCGAATGCATCGTTAGTCTCGTAATATGATGTGTATAGTCTTGTGTACATGTCACACCACAGCCCATATTCGTTTCTGCCCCAGTAGAGGTATAAAGTATCGCATGGAAGAAGCAAGGAACTTCGGTAAACTCTAACACTAGTTAGTATACAGTTGTCGTACTTGAATCCGTTTCAAGATTCCCCTTCCTGTCTGTTTGCAGCCGGCCGGTGTGGCCGAGCGGTGCTAAGCGCTTCAGTCTGAAACAGCGCGACCGCTACAGTCTCAGGTTCGAATCCTGCCTCGGGCATGGATGTGTGTGATGTCCTTGCGTTAGTTATGTTTAAGTAGTTCTAAGTTCTAGGGGACTGATGACCTCAGATGTTAAGTCCCATAGTCCTCAGAGCCATTTGAACCATTTTGTCTGTTTGCAGCGCCAAAATAATAAAGCGAGATGATTCTAACTGGACAGAAGTCTTAATCTTCCATGCTTGCCGAGGTGATTGTCGAAGTATTGAAATTTTAAACCCTGAATTCAAGACATATAAAGTTTCAGATCCTCTTTGTCCGATAGCGACAGATGCAGTATTTTCCATACCAATTCATCCAGCACAATTTTATACTCTTCTTGTCCTTGTCCTAGAATGTACAAGTTACTATTTGTAGCACTTCGAACTATAATCCGCTCCTACTAAGCGTTCATAATGGTATAACTGCTATCTTCAAAGAGGCCCATTAATATTTTGAATGGAATGCACTCGGTAAAGAAGATATCTATCGATCGGTCTAGGAAACATTCTCCATTCTGTAGGGCATTCAGATCCGATGTCAATGCAAAAACACCTGTCTTCAGTGTCGATGTGATCACAAGTTTCTGGTACGGTCGATTTCGACCCCATTAAGTTCGTATCTTATATCTTCAAAAAGGAAGGAAAACGCATCACATGTAAAGCACAATGTTTCTGGTGTCGCGGAAGTCTTTTTCGGTGTAAAAACCCCCTGGACATATATGAAACTCTCGCTTTGAAGAGTCGGTCCATTTTCATGCTTAATAATAATTCGTATCTCGTCATTTTTATTAAACGTTGTAGAGACGTTTACGGAAATAGTATTCCTGGCTGATGACATGCCCGTCACACTGAAGTGGAGTTTTTATCTCAAGTGATGTCACTGCGAAGTTTCATGCCAATAAATTTAAGAAACTCGTAATTCTCGCTTGTTATTCCATTCTGCTTCCGCTGCGAAGTGGTCTTGTGATGGCTGCTATGTCATATTTACACTTAATAATACCGCCTCAGTAGAAGTATAGTTTCTTCACTGAGAAAATCGACTAGATTCGCATTGTGCTCTATGACATTCAGTTCGAGATGGTCTAACATCCGAACAATCACTGGAAGGCATATTGGATTACTGAGAACCTCGAAATTTTATAACCAGTGCCCCCCCCCCACCCCCCGGATATAAATTGACAGTTCCATGTTCTTTGGATTTCCACATCGCCTCTGGCAAAGTATTCCGCATGAACACGCAGCGAAATCTGGGGATTTTTACTTTCTGGCGACTTTAAGCAGTTCTATGTTTTAAGCGGTCTGTCCGGTAGTACCGCTACGGGCTTTTTATTGTTGTTTATGTACGACGCAAGCCCTCTCCTGTAATTATTTTAAAGATGTAGTCCCTTACCGATTATGAGAGCTGCCTTGGTCATATTATGCCTTTCAGCATCTTGTAATTGCTTCTCAGCGTTTCGCGCATTCTTTGCGGTTTGACCTGTGGCCCTAATGAACCAATGGATGATAACCCAGGAAATCCAATAAATCCAAGGACTAGAAACGGAATTAATCCGCCAGACGTCTTTGGTATTGGCAGGACTCTGGACGACAGCCATTATTGATCGGACACAACCCACATGTCACCCGTGACCGCGGCTTTAGGGCAAGTTTGGACATAATCCTGCGGATTGTAATCGTAGAAGGAATAACCTTTGGGGCGTCACCTGTTGCTGTAGAAGTTGAATGCAGCTCATTACTATACATTGCCTGACACGTGAGAAAATGTTCCACTTAGTGTTCGGTGACAGATATGGTTTCAGTATGACGGTGCACTGCCATACACTGGAATGAATGTTTGTAACCCTTCAAATGAAGCATCCCTCCCCCCTGCTGATCCCTGTCCCCATAACACAGACCACTAGATTTATATTTGTCGTGACACTTAAAGGCACAGTTTTATAGTGCTCCAACCACGGATGTACACGATCCAATAGCTCACCTGCATACCACTTCAGCAATTGTGGATGTAGGTGTGTTGTGTAGCGTCCAGTAGCTGCCAATGGCGAAGTGTTTGAAAATATTAGGTGATCGCTTTGAACATCTTCTCTAAAGTGAAAGTTGCTCGTATGTACATGTACCGGCTCTGTAAGGGTACCCTGGATGTCCAATATACAAAATGGAATTATTGTGTGTAGCATAATGTGCAGTCTAGTGTTGCCTACCAGTTGTGTTTCTTATGCCTCATTGGCTACAGACTGTGTTCCTGTATCCAGTGTTATTTTTTTATTGGCTTTATTTGTGTCATGAACGAAACAAAGTGGTCGTTTATGTCTGTAAGAAGTTCATGTTGTGTCTTAAAATTTAAATAAAGTTGAAATTAACAGAAACAAATACACCATATACCACATTGTAGAGGTATGGATACAATTTCACACTTTAGCTAAAAAAAGAGAACGCGACAAGAACATCGGTGATTCTGCATATCCGTTCTCCGTGGCATTCCTCGTTTCACTGGCCCAATTGGATAGTATCGGCACAGTGCAGAAGATATGCTACCTATTCTTGGTCACGCTGCATGCAGTTACAGCGATGTGGGAGCCTCGTTTTTAAATCACATTTATATTGAGTCTATTTGGCGGGACTATATTTTGCTAGGTATACTTTTGTCTCGAATTGGGATAAGGAATCATATACCGACAGCAAAGTGCAGCATTTTTTCTTCACACTTTATAGAAAACTACGAGCGTTCACCCAGTTGTTTTGCTTTCTACTTCTGCATCTGCATACACACTCCGCAATCCACCGTATGGTGCATGGCGGAAGGTACTCCATACTACTACAGTCAATTTCTTGCCTGTTCCACTCGCAAATAACGCCAGGGAGAAACGACTGTCTGTATGCCTCTGTATGAGCCCTAGAGTCTCTGATCTTATCTTCAAGATCCTTACGCGAAATACACTCCTGGAAATGGAAAAAAGAACACATTGACACCGGTGTGTCAGACCCACCATACTTGCTCCGGACACTGCGAGAGGGCTGTACAAGCAATGATCACACTCACGGCACAGCGGACACACCAGGAACCGTGGTGTTGGCCGTCGAATGGCGCTAGCTGCGCAGCATTTGTGCACCGCCGCCGTCAGTGTCAGCCAGTTTGCCGTGGCATACGGAGCTCCATCGCAGTCTTTAACACTGGTAGCATGCCGCGACAGCGTGGACGTGAACCGTATGTGCAGTTGACGGACTTTGAGCGAGGGCGTATAGTGGGCATGCGGGAGGCCGGGTGGACGTACCGCCGAATTGCTCAACACGTGGGGCGTGAGGTCTCCACAGTACATCGATGTTGTCGCCAGTGGTCGGCGGAAGGTGCACGTGCCCGTCGACCTGGGACCGGACCGCAGCGACGCACGGATGCACGCCAAGACCGTAGGATCCTACGCAGTGCCGTAGGGGACCGCACCGCCACTTCCCAGCAAATCAGGAACACTGTTGCTCCTGGGGTATCGGCGAGGACCATTCGCAACCGTCTCCATGAAGCTGGGCTACGGTCCCGCACACCGTCAGGCCGTCTTCCGCTCACGCCCCAACATCGTGGCCGGCCGAAGTGGCCGTGCGGTTAAAGGCGCTGCAGTCTGGAACCGCAAGACCGCTACGGTCGCAGGTTCGAATCCTGCCTCGGGCATGGATGTTTGTGATGCCCTTAGGTTAGGTTTAAGTAGTTCTAAGTTCTAGGGGACTAATGACCTCAGCAGTTGAGTCCCATAGTGCTCAGAGCCATTTGAACCATTTGAACCCAACATCGTGCAGCCCGCCTCCAGTGGTGTCGCGACAGGCGTGAATGGAGGGACGAATGGAGACGTGTCGTCTTCAGCGATGAGAGTCGCTTCTGCCTTGGTGCCAATGATGGTCGTATGCGTGTTTGTCGCCGTGCAGGTGAGCGCCACAATCAGGACTGCATACGACCGAGGCACACAGGGCCAACACCCGGCATCATGGTGTGGGGAGCGATCTCCTACACTGGCCGTACACCACTGGTGATCGTCGAGGGGACACTGAATAGTGCACGGTACATCCAAACCGTCATCGAACCCATCGTTCTACCATTCCTAGACCAGCAAGGGAACTTGCTGTTCCAACAGGACAATGCACGTCCGCATGTATCCCGTGCCACCCAACGTGCTCTAGAAGGTGTAAGTCAACTACCCTGGCCAGCAAGATCTCCGGATCTGTCCCCCATTGAGCATGTTTGGGACTGGATGAAGCGTCGTCTCACGCGGTCTGCACGTCCGGCACGAACGCTGGTCCAACTGAGGCGCCAGGTGGAAATGGCATGGCAAGCCGTTCCACAGGACTACATCCAGCATCTCTACGATCGTCTCCATGGGAGAATAGCAGCAGGCATTGCTGCGAAAGGTGGATATACACTGTACTAGTGCCGACATTGTGCATGCTCTGTTGCCTGTGTCTATGTGCCTGTGGTTCTGTCAGTGTGATCATGTGATGTATCTGACCCCAGGAATGTGTCAATAAAGTTTCCCCTTCCTGGGACAATGAATTCACGGTGTTCTTATTTCAATTTCCAGGAGTGTATATCTTGGTGACAGTAGAATCGTTCTGCACTCAGCATCAACTGCAGGTCTCTAAATTTTCTCAATAGAGCTCTTCAGAAAAAAACGGCACCTTCTCTCCAGTGATTCCTATTTGAGTTCCCGATGAATCTCCGTGATACTTTCTGTTTGTGCGAACCTACCGATAACAAACGTAGCAGTTCGCTTCGATGTCTTCCTTTAATCCGACCTAATGTGGATCCAAAACTCTCGAACATTAGTCAACAATGGTTTGCACTAGTGTCCGTATGTTGTCCCCTTTGCAAATGGGCCACATTTTCCTAAAATTCTTCCAATAAAGCTGACCAGTCTCCTTCCCTACCAGATTCTTTACATGCTCATTCCATTTCATACTGCTTTGCAACGTTATGTCTAGATATTTAACCGATGTGGCTGTGCCAAGCAGCAGGGTACTAATGATGTACTCGAATGTTACGTTTTATTTTTCCTACTCATCTGCATTAGCTTATATTAGCTACATTTAGAGCTAGCTGTTCATCACACCAACAAGAAATTTCATCTAAGTCGTCTTGTCTCGTCCTATGATCTCTCAACGACGATACCTTCCCATACACCACAGTATCATCAGCCAATAGGGGCAGACTGTTGCTTACTCAATCCGACAGTCCATTAATGTACCGGTTAATCAAAAAGTCAGTATAAATTTGAAAACTTAATAAACCACGGAATAATGTAGATAGACATGTAAAAATTGACACACATGCTTGGAATGACATGGGGTTTTGTTAGAAAAAAAAAAAAAAAGTTCACAAAATGTCCGACAGATGGCTCTGGACAGCAAAACGTCAGTGACTGCGCGTAACAATCGTGTATAAAAGGAACTGTAATGAGAGAGAGAATCAGATGCGCCAGCAGTCGCAGCATGTTGACGTTACTTGAAAAGGCGCTTTTAGTGAAGCTCTGTTATCAGTGTGGTGTCACCGCCAGACACCACACTTGCTAGGTCGTAGCAAATGACGTAGCTGAAGGCTATGCTAACTATCGTCTCGGCAAATGAGAGCGTATTTGTCAGTGAACCCTTCCTAGCGAAGTCGGCTGTACAACTGGGGCGAGTGCTAGGACGTCTCTCTAGACCTGCCGTGTGGCGGCGCTCGGTCTGCAATCACTACAGTTAGCGACGAGGTCAACTCGCGTTCGTATTGCTCTAATTTCCTTGTGTCATGGCTTCGCCACAATCTGCAGATGTACTGTCCGAATTTTATCGCTTGCAGAATCAGCAGACGCAGGCCTTATTGGATGCCCTTCGACAGCTCGTCCAGGGTCAACGTGCACTGCAATACGATGCGGCAGCCGCCGCTCCACCGCTACCGCAGCCACAACACGCAGTTGCACCACCTTTTCGTCCTTCCGATGCGGCACTGGAAAGCTGGACGGAGTGGTCACGCCAATTTGGATTCCATCTCGCCGCTACAGAATTCAAGGTAATGAGCGGCAGCCTTATCTTCTTTCCTCCGTAGGCGTCCAAACGTACCGTGTGATAGTGAAATTATCTCCCCGACGCGACGTAGCAACTCTGTCCTACGAAGAAATTTTGTCTGCATTAGATGCATATTTCAAAGAATCAGTCAATGTGGTTGCAAAAAGGTATACGTTCTTTCGTACAAAACGTACGGCAGGTCAGACTAATAGGGAGTGGGTTGAAACCTTGCAAGGCCTTACTAGGGATTGTGCTTTTGAGTGTGAATGTGGACTAGGTTTTCAGGCGTTTCCTAGCTCCCCTCGGACCGAATGGCCGGGTGCGGGTGGCACAGCCTCCCCTGTTGTTAGGCTTCCCACCTCGTCGCATACGTCAACATGGGGTCCTCCCCACGGCGGGCGGAAGCCTTATAACACAACCGTTCGCCGATTTGCGGGGGAGGAATGTGGTGTCACCGCCAGACACCACAATCAGAATGGGGAATGTGCTGGTTCAGCGTTACGATCCTATCTCCAGAGGAAGGGGACTCGAACGGGTAGAGGTCCGTTGACAAATGCAGCTGTGGCGAGATTGATTTCGAAGTTCGAGGCCACGGGTTGTTTAGACGATAGACCCCGTAGTGGCCGACGGAGCACAAGGCGTAATGCTGCTGAGATAGTGGAGACTGTAGCGGGTCCGTCTATGCACGGAGAAGTCAGCGCTCGTGCAGTCGCACGTCGCACCGGCATTCCATACACTACTGTTTGGTTGGCACTGAGGCGTACCCTCCGATGCTATCCGTACAAAATCCATCGGCATCGTGAACTGTTACCTGGCGATTTAGTTAAGCGTAGGGCATTTGCGGTGTGGGCGTTTCAAAAGATGGTGGAAGATGACGATTAGTTGGATAACGTGTTGTGGACCGACGAAGCTCATTTCATGCTCCGAGGGTCTGTCAATGCCCACAACTGCAGAATTTGGGCTACCGAAAATTCTAGAACTGTCGTGGAAACTCCATTGCACGACGAGAAAGTCACGGTGTGGGTTTGATTTACCACATCTACCGTTATCGGGCCTTTTTTCTTGGAGGAAATGCGTGATTCTGGTTTTGTAACTGTTACCGTGACGGGTGATAGGTACGCCGATATGCTACAGAATCGCATCATCCCCAGCCTGGCTGATAAACGCCTGCTGGAACGTACGATGTTTATGTAGGATGGCGCTCCACCCCATATTGCTAGACGCGTGAAAAATCTCTTGCGCGCGTCGTTTGGTGATGATCGTGTGCTCAGTCGCCACTTTTGTCACGCTTGGCCTCCCAGGTCCCCAGACCTCAGTCCGTGCGATTCTTGGCTTTGGGGTTACCTGAAGTCGCAAGTGTATCGTGATCGACCGACATCTCTAGGGATGCTGAAAGACAACATCCGACGCCAATGCCGCACCTTAACTCCGGACATGCTTTACAGTGCTGTTCACAACATTATTCCTCGACTACAGCTATTGTTGAGGAATGATGCTGGACATATTGAGCATTTCTTGTAAATAACATCATCGTTGCTTTGTCTTACTTTGTTATGCTAATTATTGCTATTCTGATCAGATGAAGCGCCATCTGTCGGAAATTTTTTGAACTTTTGTATTTTTTTGGTTCTAATAAAACCCCATGTCATTCGAAGCATGTATGTCAATTTGTACCTTTCTATCTATATTATTCCGTGATTTATTCAGTTTTTAAATTTATACTGACTTTTTGATCACTCGGTATATAGAAAATAACAGCGATCTTGCCATTCTTCCCTGAGACACTCCTGATGATACCCTTGTTTCTGATGAACACTCGCCGTTGAGGACAACATACTGGATTCGTTTACTTAAAAGGTCTTCGAGTCACCCATACACCTGGGAGCCTACTCTGTGTGCTTGTACCTGTGTGCCACTGTAACAAATGCTTTACGGAAATCCAGGAACACGGAATCCGCCTGTTGCCCTTCATCTGTATGGGTCGTAGGGTTTCACGTGAGAAAGGGGCAAACTAAGTTTCGCACGAGCAGTGCTACCTGAAACCATACTGATCTGCGGACAGAGGCTTCTTCCTCCCAAAGTATATTCTAAGTGAGAGTATATTAAGGATTCTGTAGCAGGCCGATTTACAGATATTGGCCTCAACTTTTGTTCTGACGAGAAGCCGAGCCATTTCACTAATACCTTGTTCCCTCGATGACCGGTTCTGTGAGTAAAACGTCCGATTTTGAGCTTCCCCTGAGCAAAAACTCCCTGTAATTTCTTCACCATCACCGTTAAGATGTTTGTTCTTGAGTTAGTGTGCTGCAGTTTGGAAATTGTACGTGTCTCCATTGACCAGTTCAGTAGACAGTTCTCAAATGCAGTTCTGTATTTCAAAATATACACAAATACTTTGAACTTTTACTTGTGTGGATCCACCATGTTGATGCGATTGTATACTGTATATATAAGTCTATTATGACAGACATCAATAACCTTGTTTATAATAATGTTCGTAGTGACTTGTGGTAGGATATTTAGCCGTTTCTACATCCTCTGAAGATTAAATTGCTTGCAGTCACGGTTTTTGATCTTTGTGTTCCAACATTCAAATATGTTAGGTTCCAGTTGGAACAATGATGAGCAGCGATTTATTCCATATCGTTCCGTTACCGCTTTGAAATACCTGTTGTAAAGTTCGCCTCCATGGTTCACTTGAAAGTTGTTGGAGCACCAATCCGTTCCAGCCTACAGCTACTGTTTGCGAACCTCTGAAGCGTCCTTCTCCTCTTAATCTTCACAGGTAGAGTCCAAGGAAATCATAATACACTGGTGTCCAAAATTGAAGCAACAAACAAAAATTCTTCAAGGTTACGTACATTTTGCACAAAACAGCATAAACAGGTGATAGTAAAGTAGAATCAATGTAAACAATACAGAATGTAATCAACTGTAACATACATAACGGTAGACAAAATATTCTTTTTTTCCAACTTAACGGATTTGCACATACATTCTGACAACTGATTAAAGTGCTCAGTATGGGATGTGACCACCTCTGGCACCAATTGAGGTCTGACAATGACAGGTCATACTGTGAATGATGTCATCAGTCTCATGTTGAGGTAATAACGACCATTCTTCCTGCAGAGCTGCTCAAAAGTCTTGGAGAATGGTTGCGGGATGCTGATGTGATGCAACCCATCTCCCTAGTGCTTCCCAGACATGCTCTATGAGAGAGAGGGCAGGCCACGCCATGCAGGCAGTGTCTTCCATTTCCAAAAATGCATCAAACACCTGTGGTGCTCTGAGAGGTCGAGCGTTATCGTCCATCAGTACCAGGTCTGGGCCCGCAGCACCTCGCAACAATTGCACATGAGATCCCAAGATCTCCTCACGGTACCTGACAGCAGTTAAATCTTGCTGATTCGCCCATATAATGTCATGAAGAGGTGTTCGAGTTGGTCAACATAATCCTGTCCCACACCATTACGCTATGGTCGCAGGTTCGAATACTGCCTCGGGCATGGATGTGTGTGATGTCCTTAGGTTAGTTAGGTTTAAGTAGTTCTAAGGGACTGATGACCACAGTTGTTAAGTCCCATAGTGCTCAGAGCCATTTGAACCATTTGAACCACACCATTAGGGATCCTCCTCGATATCGCTCTGTTTCCACAATGTTTGGGTTCGGAATTCAGGTCCCGCGTGCTCTCCAGACGCGAATCCATGGAGAATCATTCTCCAGAACAAATCGGGGCTCATCCGTGAAAAGAACATTGGCCCAGCGTTCAACTGTGCAGGTGACATGTTGACGGCTCCACTCTAGACGTTCCGTCCTGCGAAGACACGCCAGAGATAAGCAGACAGCAGGACTCTAACAATAAAGGCCACTCTGCTGAAGCCTTCTGTACACCGTCTGCCTCGATGCAACACGTCCAGGGGATGCTGCGAAGTCAGATGCCAGTTGCCGTGCACTAGTAAGGCGGGACCGTCGTGCCCTTATGGGCAAATAACGGTACACTCTTTCTGATGTCAAACACGATCGGCTCTGTCGCATCTGGGATAAAGTTTCGGTCTCCATAAACTGTCGCCTCATCCCATAAACAACAGAACGATTCACATTAAGCCATCGAGCCACATCAGTTTGCGAATCTCTTGCTTCCATTCTTCCTATGGCCCTCAACAGCAGAGAGTCTGTAGGTGTCTTCTCTGTGCCATACAGGACTGTCCGTGACTGTGTACACAGTGATTGTGGATTAGGGACTACCCTACAAACACTACCCCGCCTGTGAGGTGCCCTCACGTCTTTTCTGGCATGGTTGTCCGTTGATAGGAATACCATCTTCCGTGCAGAACAAGAAGTCAACGACATCTGTTAACAGTTTGTATGATTATATCGTGAATTAGACACAGTACAGGGAAATAGCAGTTTGTTGCTTTAATTTTGGACAGCAGTGTGTACAGGGTGATTATAATTAAAGCTAAACTTTCAAACCGCTGTAGAAATAACACCACTGGTCAGAATGACGTCAAGTTGCAACGGAATATTATCGGAGAAGGGGGGGAACATATGGTAAACGAAAAAACAATGGTTCAAATGGGTCTGAGCACTATGGGACTTAACTTCTGAGGTCATCAGTCCTCTAGAACTTAGAACTACTTAAACCTAACTAACCTAAGGACATCACACACATCCATGCCCGAGGCAGGATTCGAACCTGCAACCGTAGCGGTCGTGCGGTTCCTGACTGTAGCGCCTAGAACCGCTCGGCCACACCGGCCGGCGACTGGATGAGGTGTTTTACTCTCGGGAGACATAAGGACGACTTGTGTCTGCATCAGTGACTATGAGCCAATTATGGCCTATAAGTGGTCTGACAAAAGCCAGGTGTACTCTCGACCGTGGCATCAAAGTGACCGGCCATGGGAAGAATCGGTGAGGTGGTGGCTTGCTTGTTCTGGCAGGTGGTGCAGGATACAACCACCTGTGTGTTGGTGGCATCTAGACCCACCACTATACGTGTTGGTGAGGCAGCCTCTTGGTGAGGACAAACCCCTAGTGTCCCTCGTGGAGTAGGGCCAGCACCCATTGCTGTACCGTTGTCGGAACAGTCGTTATATTGCAGTGGTTCTCTATTTTGTAGGAGTAGCACGCTGTGGAACGTTGAAACTCTTGTCTCCTGTGCCAGTATGCCTGGGTTCCTGCATTCTTGATGTGTCATGGATAGGAGGGCCACCACCAGTGGACCAAAGAAAGGAGTTCCCTGATAACTGATTTGTGTGCAGAGATTTTGTCCACCAGGATTGTGTCCAGTGGGAGGCTGGTTACTCCTTCTTCTGCCGCGTTGTCTAAGTGGAAAAATACTTCGCGGTCCTCGTGAAATCCTAGGTCCTGAACGAATGGCAATTGGACAGAAGACTTACAGTATCATTTTGTATGGTGGAATGGAATTGCATGTCATAATTATATGCAGATAAAAGTAGGGCCCACTGCTTTAGGCAAAGGGCCATCTTGGTGGGGATGGATGCTGACACCTTGCAAATGGGCTTATGATCTGTCAGCAACAAGAATTTTTTTCCTTGTATGTAATTATGAATTTTTTAAGGTCAAAGATGATGGCCAGTGCCTCTTTTTCAATTTGTCTATCATTTCGATGGCTCTCGGAGATGAATGCAAAGGATTGCTCCACCCCATTGCATTGTCAGACGCATGTACTGCTAAAACGAGTGGTTGGGATGGATCATAGTGGGTGAGACACGTGTGGCAGAGGAGTGCCTGCTTAAATTCTTCGAATTTCCCTGTCTCGCACTGGTGTCCACCTTACGTGTTTCCTGAGCAGTTTATGAAGAGGGTGTGCGACTGCTGGTGGCTATGTTATGAATTTTCGGTAATAATTCAACTGTCCTTGTACTGACTTGAGTTGTGGAATATCTTTTGTTCTGCGCAATTTTTGCACCACCTCCACACATCGAAGTATGGGACAAATGCCTTTAGAAATGTGTATGTGTCCCAAGTATTCGACCTATTCTAAAAAGAAGCTGCACATTTCCTTATTGCGTCTAAGAGTTGCTTTCCGGAGTACTGAAAATGATGTTTAAGTTGTTTGCTAGATTCTCAGCATTGTTTCAAGTGATGATGATGTCATCTGGGTAGTTTGCCATATTTGACATTTCACGAGTGAGAATTTCGAAATGTCTTTGGAAGACAGACACGGAGTTAGCCACTCCAAGTGGCAGAAATAGCAACAAAATGAGGTACAGTGCACACACTATCAGGGCCTACGTCCTTGTAGTGGATACTCCAAAAGTGGTAAAACTGTTGGGGCTAGAGATACATGACTGTACACCCACTGTGTACTTTCCCGTTAGCGCTTGCAGTTTACTTGACAAGGTGGTTTTGGCGCTCGAACTGGGCGGGCTCTTGGTGGGAACGGTATGCAGTCAGTGACTAGCCATTGCACTGTACACGTCATCGATGCGAAGGGAGGCAATTGGAAGGCGTTTTCCAAGGGCGTTTGCCTCGGATGTGGAATTTGCTGTTGCATGGTACTCTCAGCAATAAGGAATGGCTCTAACACGTAAAAATTGTAAAGAGCATTCAAACATCAAGAGCCGTGAGTACAGTTAGCCATCACGTCGCTTACCACCACATCGTCGCCTCTGCTCCACCAGCATCATGCATACGGACATGTATCAGAGCATGGACCAGTTAATTTGTGTGACTGATTTAATAATAATCCAAGTGCTATAAACCTGTGTTTAGAACCGTATCTTTTATCCTAATCATGAACCTATGCAGGATACCCTCCTAAGTGTTCAGAAAACTGAGTATCCTGTTTCAAACAAATTAGTAATTTACTTCTGTTTATTAAATGTGGAAAAATTCACTGCCAGACTGTGTAAATGTTGCTTGCTGAAATACCTGCTTCACAGGTCATGAAAAAGGCACGTAAGCTAAACTTTTTTAAAACATAACTTAGCCTTGATTGCTATCGATCAGTCAAGCTCAGCGTTAGGTAATTTGCTTTGAAGGATGAAAACATAAACTGTTCCAAGTGAGGCTAAGAATTAAATTTACTTGTATTTAATCGTAGTACTGAAATAATCATAGAGTTTGACTAGTGATATAGTATAAGTTTATGGGTCCTCAGTATATTCTTCTCATATTAGAAAGATAATTGGAATATTATTGCTGCTAAAGAAATCTTATACAATGCTATAAATGGGAGCATAAAGAGTGTTTTATTTTTTATTTTGATCATCAGTCTACCACGAATTTCTCCCCTCTGCCAACCTCTTCATCTCAGAGTAGTACTTCCAACCTACGTCCTCAATTACTTGCTTGACGTATTCCAATCTCTGTCTTCCTCTACAGGTTTTGCCCTCTACACCTCCCTCTAGTACCATGGAAGTCATTCCCTCATGTCTTAGCAGATGTCCTATCATCCTGTCCCTTCTCCTTATCAGTGTTTTCCACATATTCCTTTCCTCTCCGATTCTGCGTAGAACCTCCTCATTCCTTACCTTATCAGTCCACCTAATTTTCAACATTCGTCTATAGCACCACATCTCAAATGCTTCGATTCTCTTCTGTTCCGCTTTTCCCACAGTCCATGTTTCACTATCATACAATGCTGTACTCCAGACGTACATCCTCAGAAATTTCTTCCTCAAATTAAGGCCGGTATTTGATATTAGTAGACTTCTCTTGGCCAGAAATGCCTTTTTTGCCATAGCGAGTCTGCTTTTGATGTCCTCCTTGCTCCGTCCGTCATTGGATATTTTACTGCCTAGGTAGCAGAATTCCTTAACTTCATTGACTTCGTGACCATCAATCCTGGTGTTAAGTTTCTCGCTGTTCTCATTTCTACTACTTCTCATTACCTTCGTCTTTCTCCGATTTATTCTCAAACCATACTGTGTACTCATTAGACTGTTCATTCCGTTCAGCAGATCATTTAATTCTTCTTCACTTTCACTCAGGATAGCAATGTCATTAGCGAATCGTATCATTGATATCCTATCACCTTGTATTTTAATACCACTCGTGAACCTTTCTTTTATTTCCATCATTGCTTCCTCGATGTACAGATTGAAGAGTAGGGGCGAAAGGCTACAGCCTTGTCTTACACCCTTCTTAATACAAGCACTTCGTTCTTGATCGTCCACTCTTATTATTCCCTCTTGGTTGTTGTACATATTGTATATGACCCGTCTCTCCCTATAGCTTACCCCTACTTTTTTCAGAATCTCGAACAGCTTTCGCCATTTTATATTGTCGAACGCTTTTTCCAGGTCGACAAATCCTATGAAAGTGTCTTGATTTTTCTTTAGCCTTGCTTCCATTATTAGCCTTAACGTCAGAATTGCCTCTCTGGTCCCTTTACTTTTCCTAAAGCCAAACTGATCGTCATCTAGCGCATTCTCAATTTTCTTTTCCATTCTTCTGTATATTATTCTTGTAAGCAGCTTCGATGCATGAGCTGTTAAGCTGATTGTGCGATAATTCTCGCACTTGTCAGCCCTTGCCGTCTTCGAAATTGTGTGGATGATGCTTTTCCGAAAGTCAGATGGTATATCGCCAGACTCATATATTCTAACACCAACGTGGTCGTTTTGTTGCCACTTCCCCCAATGATTTTAGAAATTCTGATGGAATGTTATCTATCCCTTCTGCCATATTTGACCGTAAGTCCTCCAAAGCTCTTTTAAATTCCGATTCTAATACTGGATCCCCTATCTCTTCTAAATCGACTCCTGTTTCTTCTTCTATCACATCAGACAAATCTTCACCCTCATAGAGGCTTTCAATGTATTCTTTCCACCTATCTGCTCTCTCCTCTGCATTTAACGGTGGAATTCCCGTTGCACTCTTAATGTTACCAACGTTGCTTTTAATGTCTCCAAAGGTTGTTTGGACTTTCCTGTATGCTGAGTCTGTCCTTCCGACAATCATATCTTTTTCGATGTCTTCACATTTTTCCTGCAGCCATTTCGTCTTAGCTTCCCTGCACTTCCTATTTATTTCATTCCTCAGCGACTTGTATTTCTGTATTCCTGATTTTCCCGGAACATGTTTGTACTTCCTCCTTTCATCAACCAACTGAAGTATTTCTTCTGTTACCCATGGTTTTTTCGCAGCTACCTTCTTTGTACCTATGTTTTCCTTTCCAACTGCTGTGATGGCCCTTTTTAGAGATGTCCATTCCTCTTCAACTGTACTGCCTACTGCGCTATACCTTATTGCTGTATCTATAGCGTTAGAGAACTTCAAACGTATCTCGTTATTCCTTAGTACTTCCGTATCGCACTTCTTTGCGTATTGATTCTTCCTGACTAATGTCTTGAACTTCAGCCTACTCTTCATCACTACTATATTGTGATCTGAGTCTATATCTGCTCCTGGGTACGCCTTACAATCCAGTATCAGATTTCGAAATCTCTGTCTGACCAAGATGTAATCTAATTGAAATCTTCCCGTATCTCCCGGCCTTTTCCAAGTATACCTCCTCCTCTTGTGATTCTTGAACAGGGTATTCGCTGTTACTAGCTTGTTACAGAACTCAATTAGTCTTTCTCCTCTTTCATTCCTTGTCCCAAGCCCATATTCTCCTGTAACCTTTTCTTCTACTCCTTCCCCTACAACTGCATTCCAGTCGCCCATGACTATTAGATATTCGTCACCCTTTACATACTGCATTACCCTTTCAATATCCTCATACAATTTCTCTATCTGTTCATCTTCAGCTTGCGACGTCGGCATGTATACCTGAACTATCGTTGTCGTTGTTTGTCTGCTGTCGATTCCGATTAGAAGAACCCGGTCATTGAACTGTTCACAGTAACACACCCTCTGCCCTACCTTCCTATTCATAACGAATCCTACACCTGTTATACCATTTTCTGCTGCTGTTGATATTTACCGATACTCATCTGACCAGAAATCCTTGTCTTCCTTCCACTTCACTTCACTGACCCCTACTACACTCCTGGAAATTGAAATAAGAACACCGTGAATTCATTGTCCCAGGAAGGGGAAACTTTATTGACACATTCCTGGGGTCAGATACATCACATGATCACACTGACAGAACCACAGGCACATAGACACAGGCAACAGAGCATGCACAATGTCGGCACTAGTACAGTGTATATCCACCTTTCGCAGCAATGCAGGCTGCTATTCTCCCATGGAGACGATCGTAGAGATGCTGGATGTAGTCCTGTGGAACGGCTTGCCATGCCATTTCCACCTGGCGCCTCAGTTGGACCAGCGTTCGTGCTGGACCGCGTGAGACGACGCTTCATCCAGTCCCAAACATGCTCAATGGGGGACAGATCCGGAGATCTTGCTGGCCAGGGTAGTTGACTTACACCTTCTAGAGCACGTTGAGTGGCACGGGATACATGCGGACGTGCATTGTCCTGTTGGAACAGCAAGTTCCCTTGCTGGTCTAGGAATGGTAGAACGATGGGTTCGATGACGGTTTGGATGTACCGTGCACTATTCAGTGTCCCCTCGACGATCACCAGTGGTGTACGGCCAGTGTAGGAGATCGCTCCCCACACCATGATGCCGGGTGTTGGCCCTGTGTGCCTCGGTCGTATGCAGTACTGATTGTGGCGCTCACCTGCACGGCGCCAAACACGCATACGACCATCATTGGCACCAAGGCAGAAGCGACTCTCATCGCTGAAGACGACACGTCTCCATTCGTCCCTCCATTCACGCCTGTCGCGACACCACTGGAGGCGGGCTGCACGATGTTGGGGCGTGAGCGGAAGACGGCCTAACGGTGTGCGGGACCGTAGCCCAGCTTCATGGAGACGGTTGCGAATGGTCCTCGCCGATACCCCAGGAGCAACAGTGTTCCTGATTTGCTGGGAAGTGGCGGTGCGGTCCCCTACGGCACTGCGTAGGATCCTACGGTCTTGGCGTGCATCCGTGCGTCGCTGCGGTCCGGTCCCAGGTCGACGGGCACGTGCACCTTCCGCCGACCACTGGCGACAACATCGATATACTGTGGAGACCTCACGCCCCACGTGTTGAGCAATTCGGCGGTACGTCCACCCGGCTTCCCGCATGCCCACTATACGCCCTCGCTCAAAGTCCGTCAGCTGCACATACGGTTCACGTCCACGCTGTCGCGGCATGCTACCAGTGTTAAAGACTGCGATGGAGCTCCGTATGCCACGGCAAACTGGCTGACACTGACGGCGGCGGTGCACAAATGCTGCGCAGCTAGCGCCATTCGACGGCCAACACCGCGGTTCCTGGTGTGTCCGCTGTGCCGTGCGTGTGATCATTGCTTGTACAGCCCTCTCGCAGTGTCCGGAGCAAGTATGGTGGGTCTGACACACCGGTGTCAATGTGTTCTTTTTTCCATTTTCAGGAGTGTATATCTAGATTGAGCCTTTGCATTTCCCGTTTCAGATTTTCTAGTTTCTCTACCACGTTCAAGCTTCTGACATTCCACGCCCCGACTCGTAGAACGTTATCCTTTCGTTGATTATTCCATCTTTTTCACATGGTAACCTCCCCCTTGGCAGTCCCCTCCCGGAGATCCGAATGGGGGACTATTCCGGAATCTTTTGCCAATGGAGGGATCATCATGACACTTCTTCAATTACAGGCCACATGTCCTGTGGATACACGTTACGTGTCTTTTAATTCAGTAGCTTCCATTGCCTTCTGCATCCTCATGTCGTTGATCGTTGCTGATTCTTCCGCCTTTAGGGGCAATTTCCCACCCCTAGGACAAGAGAGTGCCCTGAACCTCTATCCGCTCCTCCGCCCTCTTTGACAAGGCCGTTGGCAGAATGAGGCTGACTTCTTATGCCGGAAGTCTTCGGCCGCCAATGCTGATTGTTTATCAAAATTTAGGCAGTGGCGGGGATCGAACCCGGTACCGAAGTCGTTTTGATTATGAATCAAAGACGCTACCCCTTTTTTTTTTTTTTTTTTTTTTTTTTTTGGGAACAGGAAGGCAGGGTAAACAAACAATCTTTATTCGTGCAATTGTGCTGTCCTAGGGATAAGAAAAGTATCGAGACAGCAAAAACAATTGGGAAACCATAAAATGAACGCAAAGACCGCCCTCTTTTTTTTGTTTTGTAACAGGAATAAAGGAAATGACAATCCTAGTCACGGGCGGGAGTGAAAATGAAGTTATCATCTGCATCACAATCCCTGCAGCACGCGGTGTCGCATCATAAACCTGGCAGAAAGCCATATAATCTTGACCATTTCTGCCAGTGTGGGCGGTATTTATTTCTCCTGCGTCGACCATTCGAAGGACCATTATCTGAGGCGGTTTCGGTGTTTACCATCGTTGTGTGTGTTTTTTTTTCGCGTTAACATAATGCAGTCATAACTGGCGCCAACAGGTATGGGCCAGTTTTCTTCTCAGTGTGCTATATGCCAATATAATTGAACCGCGCAGTACTGTCTCTAGTCGTTCTGCTGCAGGAGTCTTCCCAGTGCTGGGACACCCCAGCTGTTGGGTGGATTGTGAAAAACACTTCCTAAAAAATTGGAAAAGTAAGTCCTGTATTTCGTATGACGCCGTATGAGCTCGTGTTGTTCTTGTAAATACATCCAATAATCCATCACGGACTTAATATCGTACGAATACAAATATTTCGTCGCATGTCCAGCGATCCAATTGACCGCATACGTCTTTTGTTTGGGAAAAAAGGTCTTGTCCGGTAGAAAAAGTACATCCGATGTGATTTCTGTGTAGTTAGTGCGCCGAAGGAAGGCCAGTATTCGACGCGTCAGCATCCAGACGTCCCTCGCTGCGCCACACACTAAACCATGTTCTTCCGTTGCTAACAGTCCACAGTTTGTGCAAAGAGGAGAATCGACCATATGAATTGTATGTAATCGACTCCTGGTCACAAGTTTACGGTTTATAAGAATATACCACATCGATCTCGCTGCTGTTGACAGTAATGGAGTATGCACTGCACACCAAATGTGGTTTCACGTTCTCGACGGGTATTTGAATTCCATTATGTTGCGGTCATGGTGATCCATCAAGCATCTATAGATCTCCCGAGTCGTGGGTAGTCTCGTCGAAGGTACTTTCAGACGAACATAACTGTAATCAACAAGAAATGAGGCAATGTGTGCAAGAGAAGGCGAAATATTGCCCACCGCAATAGGGGGTGCGTACGAAGGCGGAACAAGTACTTCTATCAGAGCTGACGTTATGGTATGCTTTCTTTGTTGCCAATTTCGTATCATCGCTCGCATGTAAAGCGCCAGAGCTTTGTTTCGCACGTTTGTGAGGTTGAGGCCACCGTTCCGGAACTGTAGCGTTAACGTATCATATTTGATCTTAAATAACATCCCAGTACTAACATAGTAACCAAAGGCAGCCATGAGACGGTCTGCGATACCCTTCGGTATTGGTAGGATCTGCGCTAAATGGGGCAGTCGTGACGCTATGTGAACGTTGGTGTATGCCACACGTTGGATCATGTCAAAGGCTCTCAGTGAGTTGTTCCGTATCGTCAGACGAACATTCTGCAGAAGCCGCCGAGAACTCGCCGCCGCTGACCGCCGTAGTGAACGGGTAAATGTAATCCCCAGACATCTCAGCGATTCCACCGTCTGAAAAGGTCCCAGTACGTCTTCCAGACCCCGTCCAATGTGCATAATTTTGGATTTCGTCATGTTAACGACACTGCCTGCTGCCGTCCCATAAGAGTCTAGATGTTCAACAGCCTGACGCACTTCATGTCCTGATCTGACAAGAAGGATCAGGTCGTCCGCATATGCGCGACAAACGAAAGAGTTCTCATTAAGCGCTATCCCAGTAAGTGAGCGCCTCATAACACACATCAGCGGCTCAAGCGCTATCGCAAACAGCATCATGGAGAGTGGGCACCCTTGTCGGACTGAGCTGTTAATAGGAATCGAGCCCGCTTCCCGACCGTTTACAATCACCTTCGATGTAGCCCCTCGTATTAGCCTCATAACGATGGAGATGAAAACAGGTGGAATCGCCATTCGGCTCATGACTGACGCCAAGAAGTCATGGTTTATCCTGTCGAACGCACGATCGAAGTCCACAGATATCATCGCTGCTCGCATTTTACACGTTTCCGCTAGGGCGATAACGTCACGGTATTCACTTAACGCCGAGGAGATGTTGCTTCGCACCCCTAAGCAAGCCTGATCAGGGGATATTGTCCTGGATATCGCCAGCTTGAGACGAGACGCTAGTAGTCGTGCAAAGATTTTATAGTCGGTGTTTAGCATAGTGAGAGGCCGATATTGATTAACACTGAGACTCCCCGCCATCTTCGGGATGGGAAGAAGAAAGCCCGTCACAAAATCCGACGGTAGGCGCATGTCCGGACGCATCGCCTCATTGTACATCGACACCAACTGTGGCATCATCATGTCCACGAATTCTCTATAAAACTCTAGCGTAATCCCATCTGGCCCTGGTGATTTATGGGCCGCTCCTTTTGTGAGTGCCACTTTTATATCGTCTTCTGTGAGTGGCTCCATAAGCGCTGCCTTATCCGTCTCTGTCAGTGTCGTTTGCAGATGTTGCAGTATCTCTTCCCCCACCAGACGGTCCGTCGGTGTACCGGAATAGAGGCGGCGGAAGTGCTCTAAAAATTCATTTGCAATGTCCTGTTGTGTTGTCAGTTGACGGCCATCTAAACCGTGGAGCACTGTTACCAATGTCCGGCGGTAACGTTTATGTTCCCGCGACACATGGTGCATCGAGGTACGTTCCCCAGTGATGGTGTCGAGACATCTTGCCCGTATTGGGATGCCATCCAGTCGTCGTCGCGTGATCGATAGGATTTGTGCCTTGACACGATGAACTGCCGCATGATGTTCTGCCGACGGCAACTGGAAGGACAGCTCACGAAGCATTGTGTAATAATAATCAAGAGTGTCTCTTTGCCATCTCGTCTTATCGCGACCATACTGTATGAGAGCTCTTCTTATTGCCGGCTTAGTACACTCGAGCCACCATTGAAGCACGGAGGTATATGTTGGTAGACGGCGTTGACATGTGGCCCATACCTCCTCGACTCTCTGACGACATTCGGGGTCCGCCAAAAGTGACGAATTGAGCTTCCATGTCCCGCGGCTTCTCCACACACTTTGCCTAGGGAGTGATATGGTACAAATGTAAGCCAGATGATCAGTAAATGCCGCAGGCCATCGTTCCGCGTCGACCACCTTATCCTGTAGGCCAACCGAAACATATATGCGATCGAGTCTGCTCGCCGAATGACTGGTATAAAAAGTATATCCCTCACGGTTCCTATGAATCATGTCCCAGGTGTCGCGTAACTCCAGATCCCGGTAGAGCACATGCAATTCACGACAGGTATTGTAATGTGGAGTCTGGTCTTTTTGGGCTAAAACACAATTGAAGTCACCACCTATAATGAAATGATCGAATCTGCCGGTAAATAAGGGCACAATCTCTTCCGAATAATATCTCGCACGCGCCCGTATGTTGTCTGTGCCGGAAGGGGCATAAACATTGAGAATGCGAATTCCATTAACAGTTATCGCCAGTCCTCGTGCCGAAGGTAGATAAGCCAGGTCTCGAACCGGAATCCCGTCCCGGACCAATATTGCCGTTCCACTGTCGTTGTTAGAGTGCGGCGAGGTGTAGGAGATGTATCCATGGACTTCCTGGAACTCAGGAATGTAAATTTCCTGCACCATCAGTATATCCACATCCGACGCGTATATCATGTCCCTAAACAACTGCTGTTTCACGGGCGATCTAATGGTATTTACATTCACTGTCCCTATTCTGTATGCCTGGGGTCGAGTAGCCGTCATCTCCACATGATGTTAAAATGACAAAGTTTCACCGTATCGATAGTCCCTTTGCACATCCGCAGAGGGTCGCCCGACGGACGTGTCCCTGTGACATTAGGTTTCTTGAGATGCGGACGGATGCGAGTCCCCACCAGTAGAATGGTCCGCATCGGTGATTTCGTCGTCCTGCTCATACCAGCTGATATTATTGGGCTGCTCCAAATTTTCCTGTGCGGCAGTGATGTGTGACATCTGCTGTTCTTTCGCAGCTTGAGATTCCACCGCAGAAGGGGTAGCAGGCCCCTGAGCGGATGCGTCTTCTGAGCAACATGACATCTTTTCACTGTCCGAATTCATATGGTCTGCGACATCCGAAGCTTGTGGTTCCAAGTCAGACAGGTCCATAGTGTTAGACTCATCTGGGCTCCCAAGAAGAGAAGGGAGCGTCTCCGCAGAGTTAAGTCGGCGCTTCTTGCGGCGCTTTGGCGAGCGTTGTTTGCGGGCCCTAACCTCGGCTTCTGGTGTTGGCGAATCTTGCATCACCTGCGCTCTCGCCGCCGCCACAACGCCCTGGGGCCGTTCCACTTCAGCTTCCATGACGGTTGTGATGCTGTCATCCTCTTGCTGCACCACCTGTAATATCTGGGATTGGAGGTTGGTCTGAGCCATTCCTTCTTCAGTGATCCGAAGGCGCCTCAATCAACTGCGGCGTCGGTTCGATAGTGCGCTCCGATCTCGGCGTCACCTCCTCGCGAAGCGCCGCCACGTAAGTCATCGGCAGTGACGTTGGTGTAGTCGGATTCTGGAGGTCTCCGCTGGGGAGTTGCACGAGTCTCCTCTGCATACACGCAGATCGAAGATGTCCTTCACCACCACACCCGGAGCATGTCCGGGGCTGTCCATCATAGATGACAATAGCTCGACAGCCGCCAATGTTGATGTACGATGGCACATGTTTCGTGAGCGCAATTCGCACCTGTCGGACACCATTGAGCACTGGATACGTGCTAAAACTTGCCCAACGTTCGGCCGTATGACTGATAACTCTGCCATATGGCTGGAGCGCTTCAGTGACCAAGGATTCTGGTACCTCGAAAGGCAGCTCGAAGACTCGAATCGTACGCACGCCCAGACCAGAATGAGCGACTAAAACTTCGCCAATATGACCATCGGAGTGTCGGAACTGAAATCCTCGTTTGGCGGCTTCAATGATCCTATCGCATGCTGCGTCGTCAATCATCTTTACGTAAAGAGTGCTGCTCACGATTGATAAATGAATTCCAATAATCTCCGTGTAATTAAGTTGCACTTCGTCCCTCAAGAAACGTTCGATTTCGAAAGCCTTCGGTCGTGCGTACTCGTTACAGAACGTGAACTGTATCGTGGTTTTTCGGAAATTGTGTGCCATTGCGTTCGATTCAAACAATAACACACGCGAGTGACGACGGTGTAAACACCGCTTCTTCCGCGATCGTTCGCAGCCGGGACGTAAACAAGTCCGAGCTGCTCCGCGGCTAAAGGCGGACTCCCCCTAGACCACGGGTAATTCCTAAAGAGTGTAACTGTAGGCTTATTTAATTTTATTTGTGTTATTTATATGTCAGTTAAGTAAGAAGACCCTCCATGTCCAATTTTATTTCGGTGCTTCCTGCAGTAACATCTCAATATTGAGTCACGTAATGATCGTGATTGTAACTGTTATTATTATGAGTTGCGTATAATTTTGCTTTCTATGACTACTGGTGTAAGATGGCAGGATAAATGAAGGTCAATTTCGCACCTCACATAAGAGTTTTATACATCGTAACGGGAAGGTGAATGTGACTCCTAACTTGCTTCAGCGGTCATGAGTAGATTTGCCTATAAGTATGTAATGCAAAAGGGTTGACACTCAATCGACGGTATTAACATACTGCTCCTACATACTGCACGGCAATGAGCAGAAGGTGAAACAAGCAGCGAGAGGAAACGTTTTGTGTGGAAGCTATGCAACGGTTATTGTGTGGTGAACTGTGCTTGAATTTTGACTGCTTGAATTTTAGTTTAATTTCAAAATCGTAGTGGTAGTTGACATAAAATGGAATCTTATAATGCTTGTGTCGATTCGGCAAAGCACCACTGTAAACTGTCTAATAAGAGCCCACACATTTAACTCAGTTTTGACAATTTCAATTAGTTATATTTAACATAAATCACGAGAGTGATGCTATAGACAATTCATGTTTCAATAATTTCTCTGAAGTGATTACTAATCTAAAATTCCATTCAGTTCCTTGTTAATTTATTCAAGAGCAGTTTTCCATTCACGGATGCGTTCTTTATCATTGAAGTAGCGCGGTAGAAGTTCTTAATTCACTTACACTGTTATGAGATCTGGTAGCCTGAACCGTACTTTGTTGATCTCTGATGCTTAGCCTTCCGACTGCCAGTGATATTCCGATATCAGTAGTTAATACAGAGACTATCCTGTATGCCGGTGAGAACTGTTTGTGAGAGTAAATTATTTCCATTGTATAAAACCAAAGCCAATTTAATCATAACTATAGATTATAAAATGTACCCTTGCAGATGTAAAAGGACCGAGCTAGGTGGCGCAGTGGTTAGACACTGGACTCGCATTCGGGAGGACGACGGTTCAATCCCGCGTCCGGCCATCCTGATTTAGGTTTTCCGTGATTTCCCTAAATCGCTCCAGGCAAATGCCGGGATGGTTGCTTTCAAAGGGCACGGCCGACTTTCTTTCCCGTCCTTCCCTAATCCGATGAGACCGATGACCTCGATGTCTGGTCTCCTTTCCCAAGACAACCAACCAGATGTAAAAGGTCTAATCTAAAGGTGACAAAACTTGAAAAATAAATTTTTATATCAATATCCCTGTGTTGCTTTTGATGAGGAAATCTTCATTTATTCCCAGTCAAAGTAAATTCCGGTAACTGTTGATTCCGGAGGATAATTAAATAAGAGAAATGAAAGTCATAATGGTAAGGAATCAAAGTAGCTTGGAACAAAAGCAAATCTATACCCCCTCCCCTCCTCTATACTGATTTTGCTGGCTGTTGCTACTGTGAGGGAGCATTGTCTGTTGTGCATTATTTATATTAAACTGAGCGATGAACATTAATTAGTATTATTCATTTAATTAGTTGGTCCATAATTGGAAAGTAATACCCAAAGCAACAGTGAGAAGTAGTTTCAAGCTATAACCACCAAAACTATTAACAAATGACACAGACAAGCGCCTGTAGCAGGTGTGAATCTAACCCAGATTCGATAATGACAGATCATAAAATGAAAAAAAAAAATTAGGGATGAGCTAGCACATGGATTTCTTACAATTGTAGGCACTTGTGAAAACAAGTAGGACGTTCCCCTCCTTCTTCTGCTTTGCATTTATATCAACAGTGACTTGTCTTCAGTAAAATAATTTTCGGCAATACTGAAAGATTGCAGAAAAAAGGACAACTAACTTGCGTGTTATATTTCCTTTGATGTTTACTTTGTTCACTTTGGGGGATAATTGTGTACACTCTGTTGTTTTGGAAATTGGTTTGTTACTCATCTTCGTTAAATTAAGTAATTTATCGTGTCAGCGGTTGTGTTGTAGAGAGGAGACGCAAGTGGGTTAATTGAGTCTCCTTAAGGTTGACGCGAGTGAGGAGCAGGGATCGTTGTACTATAGACAGAACGGGCAGGGTGTGGCGACACAACAGTACTGAGGGTGAACTGGATTTTCGGATAAGCGGCTAGCCGTGGGAAGGCGGGGCCCGCCCCCAGGGACACATGGGCGGGCGGCTTGCTGCACTCGCCTGCATTCCTGGACAGAGTGCTACACAAGGCGATGTGGCAGCGCTGACCTGACAGAGACTGCAGGCACAAAGCGGAGATTCAACGAACAGAAGTCAGGTGGAGTAAAGCGTGGACGTTACAGAGTAATGTAGCCGTTCAGAATTTGAGGAAGGAGTCAGTGAACAGAATCAGGTGATTAATCAGCGATTCAGCAAAAAAACCGGTAAACTCGAACAAGAGGACGAAAGGGTCTATCAAATGGATAAGATGACAGAAGTGTGTATTTCAAACCCCTTCGGTCTAGAGCTTCATCATGCATAACTCGAACGTTTCTTCTTCTTCTTCTTCTTAATCGTCTGTTATATCGCCACAATGCTTTCAAATGTACCAGGAATAGAAAAGCAATAGAAAAGCAACTATAATCACTCAACAGAGGAAAGTCCACTGGACCTGACTGGATTCGATTCTACACAGAGTACGCGAAAGAACTTGCCCCCCTTCTAACAGCCGTGTACCGCAAGTCTCTAGAGGAACGGAAGGTTCCAAATGATTGGAAAAGAGCACAGGCAGTCCCAGTCTTCAAGAAGGGTCGTCGAGCAGATGCGCAAAACTATAGACCTGTATCTCTGACGTCAATCTGTTGTAGAATTTTAGAACATGTTTTTTGCTCGAGTATCATGTCGTTTTTGGAAACTCAGAATCTACTATGTAGGAATCAACATGGATTCCGGAAACAGCGATCGTGTGAGACCCAACTCGCTGTATTTGTTCATGAGACCCAGAAAATATTAGATATAGGCTCCCAGGTAGATGCCATTTTTCTTGACTTCCGAAAGGCGTTCGATACACTTCCGCACTGTCGCCTGATAAACAAAGTAAGAGCCTACGGAATATCAGACCAGCTGTGTGCCTGGATTGAAGAGTTTTTAGCAAACAGAACACAGCATGTTGTTATCAACGGAGAGACGTCTACAGACGTTAAAGTAACCTCCGGCGTGCCACAGGGGAGTGTTATGGGACCATTGCTTTTCACAATATATATAAATGACCTAGTAGATAGTGTCGGAAGTTCCATGCGGCTTTTCGCGGATGATGCTGTAGTATACAGAGAAGTTACAGCATTAGAAAATTGTAGCGAAATGCAGGAAGATCTGCAGCGGATAGGCACTTGGTGCAGGGAGTGGCGACTGACCCTTAACATAGACAAATGTAATGTATTGCGAATACATAGAAAGAAGGATCCTTTATTGTATGATTATATGATAGCGGAACAAACACTGGTAGCAGTTACTTCTGTAAAATATCTGGGAGTATGCGTGCCGAACGATTTGTAGTGGAATGATCATATAAAATTAATTGTTGGTAAGGCGGGTACCAGGTTGAGATTCATTGGGAGAGTCCTTAGAAAATGTAGTCCATCAACAAAGGAGGTGGCTTACAAACACTCTTTCGACCTATACTTGAGTATTGCGCATCAGTGTGGGATCCGTACCAGATCGGGTTGACGGAGGAGATAGAGAAGATCCAAAGAAGAGCGGCGCGTTTCGTCACAGGGTTATTTGGTAACCGTGATAGCTTTACGGAGATGTTTAACAAACTCAAGTGGCAGACTCTGCAAGAGAGGCGCTCTGCATCGCGGTGTAGCTTGCTCGCCAGGTTTCGAGAGGGTGCGTTTCTGGATGAGGTATCGAATATATTGCTTCCTGCTACTTATACCTCCCGAGGAGATCACGAATGTAAAATTAGAGAGATCAGAGCGCACACAGAGGCTTTCAGACAGTCGTTCTTCCCGCGAACCATACGCGACTGGAACAGGAAAGGGAGGTAATGACAGTGGCACGTAAAGTGCCCTCCGCCACACACCGTTGGGTGGCTTGCGGAGTATAAATGTAGATGTAGATGTAGATGTAGGCTTCTGTCTATTGTATCTACCACACACCAATAAGGAGTGCTCAACTCCTCAGCACGCAAGCATCTAGAGAGATCGTGGTAATGGGTCAGGTGACGTGAGTAAGATTGGTACAGCAGAATACCAATTACAGTATTGGAATAAGACAACCGGTTTATATTACTCGTTGCCTTTAGTAAAAGTTTGGAAAATGCATTATACTCTTTACCAACCCAAAATATTGAAGTGTATTGACTATGTGTAACTCATCCTGTTCTATGATAATGATCGAAGCAGACGAAATGAATTAAAATCTGTACTGTGGCTGGGGGCTGGGACTCAAACCCGGTTTTCTTGCTTGCTAGGCAGAAATGCCAACTTTTTTTTTTTTTTTTATCGGTATTGTTCGTTGCGGACGTCACAAGACATCCGTTCAAGTTGATCATTGATTCCCTTACCCAGTCTTCTTTTTATTATAGAGAGCGAGCAGCCCCCTGACCGAACCATTACACCACCGCAGTGCGATGGTCAACAATGCTGCACAAATTACCTAAGCTGAGTGCCCTCCCCAACACAAACTTCTATTCATTTTCCCCTTGCATATTGTCACTACTGCCAGGGCTCTCCGATATTGGCAAGCACCCCAGCATTGGACGTAATGGGGCGTCCTTATGCCATTGGTGATCTTACAGATCTTATAGTTAAATGTTCCCCTGAGATCACCAGTGGTACAACGACGTCCCATTACGTCCAATGCTGGGGTGCTTGCCAATATCTGAGAGCCCTGGCAGTAGTGACAGTATGCAAGGGAAAAATGAATTGAAGTCTCTGTTGGGGAGGGCACTGAGATTAGATAGTTCGTGCAGCAATGTTGACAATCGTAATGCGTTGGTGTAATGGTTAGTATTTCTGCCTAGCAAGCAAAAACACCCAAGTTCGTGTTCCAGCTGCAGCACAAATATTAATTCATTTCGTCTGCTTCGATCATTATCGTAGATAGTAAAAAAAGAGACTTTAACGTCTCAGGGAGACATTTAATTATAATATCATCCCGTTCTGTTCTTTCAAAAGACATTGAATGTAGTGGGCATAGTACCCTCCTGCTTCAGACCAGTTTTAATTTAAACTGTTGACAGTGTTGCAGGGAGAATTTGTTTAAGACAGAGAAAGAGTTACGAGATGCATAGAGAGAGGCCATATGGACTTTTGCTCAGGGTGCTTAGCCTATAGGTTCAATGAAGGAGCAGCTAGTTTCGAAATAGAGGGCTGAGCGTTAGAGCTCTGAATCTCCAACTTTATCCCACGAATACGAGAATAATTTGTGGCTCCATCCACATAGGGCGAGACGGCTAATAGAAATACAGCCTTACTGAATTTATAACGCATTTCTACTAAGGAACGTATTTTTTGCACCTTCTCTTTGCTGATGGCTATTTCCTACACTGAGAAACAGTATTTCAATGCTCTATGTATTTAACTCCTGGAAAATATACTCTTGCGCCAATGTAGTTATGCACAGTAAGTCATAAAAATGAAAGATGCAGTGTCCAAAGATTTCGAGGTCTGAATGACTACTACCTAGGACACGAAAACTGTGTTCATATACCTAGGTGCAATAATCAATGCTCAGGGTCTGTTTGAAAAACAGAACACTGAGACATCTGAAATGCTGTCACTGTGGAAGATGAGAGTGAATTTATAGGTCACCTCCTTTGGACAGGTGTTTGGAAATGCTCCACAATGTTGCAAACTCTTCCAGCGAAGTCCTCTACATTTTTGTCAATAAGAAACACCACCCCTGTCTTCTATTTCAATCGTCCTGTGTTTTGTGGGAGCAGCATATTTTACACCATGTGATGTCCAGCTTTCTGTGAATGCCAATGGATCGAACCGTGTTAATCTCAGATTAGTACCTGACACAAACCACGAAGTCGTGATGGAAAAACAAAATGTATGGTGGTGTACGAAACTGTAGTCATACACTGCTTCGATGTGTAACAGCAGAAAAAAATGTATGAAACTGCTTATGAAAGAACAACACAGTTACCATTTCTTGTGATTGGTAGTTTATTGGATATGGTCCTCCAACAGTATGGGCCTGCAGAAGCAACTTTGATCACTAGCCACCTGCTCCAGTGCACAAGACCTGTGTATTTAATGGGATGGCCACATATACTCAATGTCAGACAGTGTTACCGATATATCAGATGAGAGAAATTCTGTAATATCTTATCAAGTTCTATACTGGGTGATGTTAGTGAAGTTTTTATAGTTCACAGTTTTTCTTTCTCGGATGGTGCAACATATCGAGCAGGGAGACAGTGTTTGGGTGACTGACATGATTGCACCCTGCGAGCTAACATCCCATAGATGTTCGGGCTCACATGCGGTTCCTCTTCGTCGCAATGTCTTGGCTCAAACTCGTCTAGGGGTTGAACCACACGTGTCGCATTACACGCCCTAAATTAGACACTTGTGACCCTTTGGTTAAATTGTCTGGCTGAAGGCATGTTTTGCCACATACAAAGTTAATGTAACATATAATAACAGTAATAACAATATCGGGACTAAATTAACGACCCATAAATGGTGTAGGCCACACAGTTGCGATTTGGTTAGAATACTGTTTATACAGAAAGCAAACTAATAGTGAAAGTCGTCGTATTTAGAATTACTATTACACATGAGCGCATATCCATTTGACACAGTTCGATCATTTGCAATCTCATCACGAAATACAAGTCTAATATTCCAACTTGTTTGTTATCTTCGCGAAAAGTTAGAGTTCACACCAGGCGCATGGCTGCTCACCGCTCAGCGACTGTCTCATGATACCACACAATGTGAAATTTTCTAAATTGTTTCACTGCCTACAGGGTGTTTCAAAAATGACCGGTATATTTGAAACGGCAATAAAAACTAAACGAGCAGCGATAGAAATACACCGTTTGTTGCAATATGCTTGGGACAACAGTACAGTTTCAGGCGGACAAACTTTCGAAATTACAGTAGTTACAATTTTCAACAACAGATGGCGCTGCAAGTGATGTGAAAGATATAGAAGACAACGCAGTCTGTGGGTGCGCCATTCTGTACGTCGTCTTTCTGCTGTAAGCGTGTGCTGTTCACAACGTGCAAGTGTGCTGTGGACAACACGGTTTATTCCTTAGAACAGAGGATTTTTCTGGTGTTGGAATTCCACCGCCTAGAACACAGTGTTGTTGCAACAAGACGAAGTTTTCAACGGAGGTTTAATGTAACCAAAGGACCGAAAAGCGATACAATAAAGGATCTGTTTGAAAAATTTCAACGGACTGGGAACGTGACGGATGAACGTGCTGGAAAGGTATGGCGACCGCGTAAGGCAACCACAGAGGGCGACGCGCAGCTAGTGCAGCAGGTGATCCGACAGCGGCCTCGGGTTTCCGTTCGCCGTGTTGCAGCTGCGGTCCAAATGACGCCAACGTCCACGTATCGTCTCATGCGCCAGAGTTTACACCTCTATCCGTACAAAATTGAAACGCGGCAACCCCTCAGCGCCGCTACCATTGCTGCACGAGAGACATTCGCTAACGATATAGTGCACAGGATTGATGACGGCGATATGCATGTGGGCAGCATTTGGTTTACTGACGAAGCTTATTTTTACCTGGACGGCTTCGTCAATAAACAGAACTGGCGCATATGGGGAACCGAAAAGCCCCATGTTGCAGTCCCATCGTCCCTGCATCCTCAAAAAGTACTGGTCTGGGCCGCCATTTCTTCCAAAGGAATCATTGGCCCATTTTTCAGATCCGAAACGATTACTGCATCACGCTATCTGGACATTCTTCGTGAATTTGTGGCGGTACAAACTGCCTTAGACGACACTGCGAACACCTCGTGGTTTATGCGAGATGGTGCCCGGCCACATCGCACGGCCGACGTCTTTAATTTCCTGAATAAATAGTTAGATGATCGTGTGATTGCTTTGGGCTATCCGAAACATACAGGAGGCGGCGTGGATTGGCCTCCCTATTCGCCAGACATGAACCCCTGTGACTTCTTTCTGTGGGGACACTTGAAAGACCAGGTGTACCGCCAGAATCCGGAAACAATTGAACAGCTGAAGCAGTACATCTCATCTGCATGTGAAGCCATTCCGCCAGACACGTTGTCAAAGGTTTCGGGTAATTTCATTCAGAGACTACGCCATATTATTGCTACGCATGGTGGATATGTGGAAAATATCGTACTATAGAGTTTCCCAGACGGCAGCGCCATCTGTTGTTGACAATTGTAACTACTGTAATTTCGAAAGTTTGTCTGCCTGAAAATGTACTGTTGTCCCAAGCATATTGCAACAAACGGTGTATTTCTATCGCTGCTCGTTTAGTTTGTATTGCCGTTTCAAATATACCGGTCATTTTTGAAACACCCTGTAGATACCTAAAAATCGACTGTCCATTTTCATGTCTCAATCCAAACTGTACTCTTTGGTGTCTCCAGCCAAACTGTCCCTCTTTCGTGTCCCCTTTGGTGTCTCAACCTGAACTGTCTGCCCATCCCTGGCCACGTTTTCCTGTGCGTTGAATATCGTCACTCAACTGACTAGGGCAGTTCCCTTTCCTGAAGACGGCCATCTGATTGGCTACAGCTTATTCTACATTACTTTATATTTTAACATATTTAAATAACCAAAGCTTGATCACTTTTACATTCTAAATAAACAATAACATCCATTACATAATAAACGTTAAATTCTTTTACATAAAACCAATAAAATTTCCTTCTTAGCTTTGAATGCTACGGCCAGTAGCCTTGCACCAATGTGCTTACTGATAAATAAACAAAGAACAAATGTAACTACTATGCAGTAATCTTTGCAACAAATATTCTGTTACCTAATGATTCTATAAGGTGTCATGCTGTCGTCGTTCAATGTGTTTTGTGTGGAGGAAATGATGATCCGATGCTCAACTGTAAATACTGATAATTTAAATTTACTTTACGTTTTAAACAAATAAAGTTACAGAGTTAATATTTACAACATTTGTCATTTTAATGATGCACCTCGTATATGAAATGTCGATCGTTAAGATCGACCAAAGCGTACAGATTTTAGCTTTCAGGTCTTTGTTACAAAACTTGTTAATTTCAATTTAACAGTAAATCCTAAACTATTATAGACATGATCAATATTCAAGTTTTATTGGGATCACCATGAAAATTTGTGGAGGATGGCAGATTAAAATTACTGTGGCTTCATTCCCTGCACTACTACAGAATTAAATAGTTTTCATAAATGTTACCCTTCTACTGGGTTTCCCTATGACGTTGGTTCTTCTCTGTCTCACTCGCACACTACAGCGCTTAGGCCTCAATAGACAATAGACACCTGTGAGTTTCCCCATCTCGTCGTGAATCTGCGCCCTTTGTGGCATTGGGCCCTGGGCGACAGGGTTCATTTCACAATTACTGTAGGCTGACTCTTTCGCTACATATTTAAATGAGAGCGCAATGCTCGTTAACTCACAACCCTGAAAGACACAGATCTCCTTCAGACTGCAGTGCCTTATGTAGTTTGAAAATGTACCGCAATGCAGTCGCAAAATTCTCGTCCTTCTCCCAGTTGCCATATGATGTGAAGTCTTCCCAATTTTTTCAATAATTGCTTGTAATTGCTTGTACCGTCTTTCCTACTACCTCATGTTGTAGGAGAAATTTTCATTTGGCCCTGGCCTTACACATTGTAGACAGTTGGCGGAGGTACAACAACATGTTCCGATTCCCACCATGTGGTCAAAACGTGGTCCTGTTGCATTAACTGAGCTCACCCGGTTTCTCCATGGGATGCAGGAGGTGGTAGCTATACCACTCTCTGGCTTCCGCTCAGTTCTGACTTGGACCGGAGAAAGCTGCGGGGAGGGGTGTAGCAGAGATTGAGGAACAGTAACAAGATGCAGACAGACTGTCTAAATCTATGCTGCAGTTTTGCTGTATGGGATCC